>NC_137943.1:3998963-4661244 GCF_963969265.1 Rhamphochromis sp. 'chilingali' | reverse complement strand
TGAAGTGTCTTGCCCAAGGACACAACGACCGAGACTGTCCAAGCCGGGGCTCGAACTGGCAACCTTCCAATTACAAGGCGAACTCCCAACTCTTGAGCCACAATTCATGACCTCAAGCTAAAGAGCACTTGGGTTCTGAAGCAGGACAATGACCCGAAACACACCAAGTCCACCTCTGAATAGCTTAAGAAAAGCAAAATGAAGACTTTGGAGTGGCCGAGTCAAAGTTCCTCCACCGCACTGTAAAAGAGTCTTTGGCGGGGTATGGTTTGTTGCCCAGCTGCAGGGGAGGGTTCAGAGGGCAGTGCCAGGGGAGGCTGTGGACACAGCTGATTCCTGTCGCACTAATTATGTTTACCCCCTTTTTCAGTAGCTGCTTGAGCAAGAGGAACGGACTGTGAGCTGAGCAGAGTGAGCTGATTAGACTGAGCAGAGTTAGAGCCGGAGAGGAACAAAGCAAGCGGTTCTAGCCTATGTGTGGAAATAAAAAGCACTGAACACAACACAGTGTATGGGTGTGAAGGGGACAAGTTGAATCACTGATAGTTATTGCAAATGCTTGATTGCAGTTGTGTTGATGTATGATCAATTATCCAGGTAAGGAAATTCCAAAAAGTTAATTCTGTTCATCTGGATGTAGCGTTTTCATTGTAAGAAACATTTTGTCAAGAAAACCAAAATGATGACTTTGGAGCTGCCTATTCAAAGTCCTGCCTTGAATCCCACTGAGATGTTGTGGCGTGACCTTAAAAAGGTGGTTCATGCTTGAAAACCTTCCAATGTGGCTGGATTACAACAATTCTGCAAAGATGAGTGGACCAAAAGTCCTCCACAGCTGAGTAAAAGACTCTTTGCCAGTTATTTCAAAAGCTTGATTGCAGTTGTTGCTGTTAAAGGTGGCCCAACCAGTTATTAGGTCTAGGGGTCAATAACTTTTTCACATAGCCCCATGTAGATTTGGATTTTTCCCCCCTTAATAATAAACACCTGCATTTTGTGTTTACTTGTGTTATCTCTTTCTGTTATTTAAATTTGTTTGATGATCTGAAACATTTAAGTGTGACAAACATACAAAAAATAAATAAATAAAAACGAAATCAGAAAAGGGGCAAACACTTTTTCACACCACTAAAATTGCTGAGAAATCATATAATAATGTTGTGTTTAATGTGGTATGTGTGTTTAATAAATATTTTAAACATTAACTGCTTATAGTTCTATTATCTGGGTAACTCGGCAGCCTATCGATTTCACTATGGGTCTTACTTATGATACACTTATGTGTAACTCACTTTGAGGTCCTTCTGTCTTTGAACCTGCGAACTAATTTAAGGTCATTTGGTTTCATGGCAAGTTAATGGACCAAAAATTATCTCACATCACAGCAATTAGGAAAGAGGAGGAGTTCAGAACATCTTTTTGTCCTTTTGTAAGTCATGAAAATAAAAAGCTTTTTAGCTTTTTCGGTCTGCAAGAAAAGTTTAAAAAGCAGCACTGCAGCTGAAACTGCAGGATATTAGATCACTGAGCTAATGAAAGCTTAAAACAATTAAGCCGCAGATGCAACCAGGACTGTCTCATGGATCAATCTCAATAAAAACAGCAAATCAAAAAATAATTATGTCCAGCTAAGAGTGTGAAGAATAAATTTTGGAACCTTAACGCATAATTAAAACTATCAGTAGTAGTGGACAGTATTTCATTACTAGAGCATAAAATCAAACCAACCCATTTCTCTCCTCTCTGCCTTCCCAGGGTCCGGAAGCGGCTGGCACTGTTCCTGAGGCAGGGAGAGTGGCACGGACGCCGGGGCAGGAGGGCTGGAAGTCCATGATTTGTAAGTTCTTTCACGAGTAAAAATGCAGTTGGGATCACTGGCTAGATCCTCTGTTGTTTGCAGGGCTGGAGGTGCCCCAGGCCTCCACGAGATTTTATCCCTTTGAGTTGCTGTTCAGCAGGAAGCCGCAAGGGGTGCTCCACCTTATTAAAGAAAACTGGGAAGAAGGTCCAAGCCCCGTGAAATTCAGTGCGTCCTGGTCCTGAGAGCAAAGCTGTACTGGGAAGGTTATCGCGAGAGAATTTGCTCAAGGGGGGAGGGGGGGGGGGTAGGTTCAGCCGGATGTAGCCCCGGCTTCAGTCGGGCAGTGGGGGTGTGTGGCAGGGGTCTGGTCTCTGGCTCCGCTGCGGTGGAGGGGTGGGGCTGTGGGCTCAAGGGGCAGTGCCAGCTTCTCGTCTTGTGGTGACGCTGAGGACCAGAGAGGAGGTGTGTGCGTGCAGAGACAGAGCAGTCAAGCTAACCTCCAGGAAGCTCTGTGGCTGAGCTGCCGCAAAGAAAGTATTTGAGTGTGTTTGACAGCCTGTAAAATAAACAGTTCAACTGGAATCGGATGTTGCGTGGGCCTGTGGTGTTCACAATTTCTTTGTTAGATCCCGCAAGTTGGCCTCTAGTGCTGTACGACACATCCCCATTGAGCTCCTGATGAAGGCTCTTAGGGTCCTGTTGATCTAGCCCTCTGATGCATGAATTATGAAAGCCTTGGTCAAGATTTTTTTCTTAAGTGCTTTTATTCTTCTCAGGACATGAAAAAAAATGTTCAACTCTTTTTTCCCCAAAAATATGTTTTTTTATAAAGTTATAAACTTGTCCACTCCAGTGGACTACATGTGCCTGAGCACTTAGCATGAAATACTGTGAATTTACTATAAAAATTAATTACCTTGTGTTCTATTGTAAATATACAAACACTTGTTTGCTTGTATCCTTTGAAAAACATCTCAGCAATTTTTTTGGAACTTTCAACTCATAAGGCCCCAATGTTTAGACGTAAATAACAAAACCAATCAACAGTCCTAGCTGTGAATCCTACACCTGAATATGGCAAACTATCTCCAACAAGAGAAACATTTTTGAGTCTACACAGTTCTATAACGATGCAGGACAGTATTACCAAGCCCTTAGTAGCATGCTGGAAGAAAACACAAACTGACATCTTAGTCTCTGCATCTCCAAACACTTCTGTGTTCATCACACCTAGGCTGTCCGTAGTTCCTATGTCTCTGTTCTGCTCTGGCAGCCACTCTCATCATCACTGGACTTATCACTGAACTCATCATCACTGCACTCATCAATGAAATCATCATCACTGGAGCTGGATGGAATTTCCTGGACTATTCTGTACGCTGCCTTATTCTTTGCTGCATTTGAAGTCTACAAAATATGATAAAATAATTATTATAGTAACTCAAACTACAGCTGATCTGCACAGAAATATACATTTTAAATGAGTAGCTTATAAATGTAACAATTATATGCTTACTTATAACCAAAACAGTCCCAAAAAACAGTGAGACAATTTATGACTTATGTTAAAAAAATATAGTGGGTAATGCATGATGTCCACTACAGTGGACACATGGTTAATCGTAGTTTTCTACATATTAGACATAACAATTTCTTATTCCAAACAGATAATATCCTTCCCTAGATGTTACTGCATATCATCATATTTTTTTTACCTGTTGGGCTCTTTTAGCATAGAAGGATTGACAGGATATGCCAGCAGTGGTCGGCAGGGGTGACAGTTTGTCTGCCATCTTTGATTCAGAAGAAATTTACTTGCAGTTGCACTAACTGAACACTGAATTGACCTCAATGGAGCATGGCAGCAGAGAGCACTCTAGAGGCTAATATGCAGTTCCACCATAGAAACCAATGCATTAAAGAGATATGTACGTTTTAGTAGCTGTCCACTCCAGTGACCACTATGCATCAGAGGGCTAGGCCAGTGGTTCCCAAACTTTTTTTGCTAGGCCCCCCTTTGTTTTACAAGAAAAATGTTGACACCCCCCCCCCCCCCCCCCCACGCGCCCACGCACAAACACATCCTCCAACCACACACACCTCAAACATTTAGTAAACAATTAAGCAAATACAAGTAATCTGCAATAAATAAATAAAAGTAGCAAAAAAATAAACTACTAACTCTTTTATGCTACGTCCGCACCTACACAGCTGTTTCTATGTGTTTGGGCCTTTCGTCCACACGTCAACGGCATTTCGAATCACCGAAAACTGAGATCTTTTAAAAATAATTTTTTGCCTTTACGTGTGGACGAGGAATACAGAGTTCGTCACGCAACGTCAAAGGTATGTGCCTTTTTTCACGTCATGCTGTGCACCACCTTATTGTTTACATGAGATGAATTGCAGAATGGCAGATAGAGACGAAATACTGTTAATCTGACTATCTGCAGGTTTTACATGCTTACATACACACATACAGTTACTGTCCCTCCATTTACAAAGAGAGAGGCGTCACGGTGTGATAATTTTACGTGTAGTTGTTTTTTTCCTGTGTAATAATATTCAACATTACTGTCAATACAGTTTTCAAAAATGCCTCTCTGTGCAAAATGGGTTAAAAAACATAAACAACTGTGGGATACTGTTTGTCTGGGATTTGAACCGAGGGAACAAATCGTGGCAGGATCAGCCTGATGTTATTTGTATCCCACTGTAACTTTACTGTATAAAGAACATCTCCAAAATGTCAGGAGTAGTTAGTCATTACAAGAAGTGTTTGTGAACTAACAATCAAGAATGTGGGATACTGTTTGTCTGTGATTTGAAGAGCCCAACATGTGCTCCCCATGAAGGGAAAACCAATTATGCAGGGGAGACCTACCTTGGCACCAAACCAAAGGGAAGATTTGCTTCACCATATTTTCTCGTCTTTGGCTTAGAATGAAGTTGGTTTGGAAACATATTCAGCGATGCTTCATCTCCTGCTTTGCGTTTGTGTGGGTGCCCCGTGCTAGCAGTGTCCAATCATTTTTTTCCCCCTTTTCATACCGCGCCCCCCCTGCAATGGCCCTGCCTTTGCTTGACAGTTTCCAAGGCTGCAGTTATGGACAGCTTGCTGTACTTCTTAGGCAGCTTCTTCATTACATCTTTCTGCAGCTCTGAGAGTTGGCTAACCCTCCCTCTGTGCTACCTTGATCTTGGCTTCTAGCCTCCTTCTACATGGAGGGTACTGCTCCTTTGGTGATATATATATATAGATACACTACCAGCCAAAAGTCTGGACACACCTTATGTCATGGTTAAAACATAGCATTTGATGGTTTTTTTCAACCGCAGTTCAGGACACATTCAAAGTTTTTGCTCATTTTCTGGATGAACTGACCTTTAGTTCTAAAGTAATGATGGACTGTCATTTCTCTTTATTTAGCTGACTGGTTCTTGCCATAATATGACTTCTAACAGTTCTCAAATAGGGCTGTCAGCTGTGTACCAATCTGACTTCTGCACACCAGAACTGATAGCCCCAAACCCATTAATAAGGCAAGAAACTCCACAAATGAATCCTGACGAGGCTAGCTGTGAAGTGAAAACCATCATGAAGCTCATTGAAAGAAGGCCAATGGTTTGCAGTGTGATCAACAAAGCAAAGAGTGGCTACTTTCAGAAATCTAAAATATAAGACATATTTAGAGTTATTTGTCAAATTTTTTCTTTGCTACATAAGTCCATACGGGAAGAAGGAACATCAGAATCATTTTACTATTGCACAGAAACGTATGCATTATACTCATGCAAATGTTGTTTAAGTTATGCAAATGTTCATAGATTAATTAAATATAGTCTAAAGACAAACTCTGAAAGTTAGGGCAAGGCAATATGGCCAAAAACATTTATCACGATATATATTTGAAAATTTGCGATAACGATATAACTGACAATATAATTGATGCGAGACAAAATACTTTACAACTCCACAACTTTATTAGTGCAAAAAAAACCCATCAATGTATCTTCACTTAAACAAGCAGCTGTTTTTTATGTGCATTAAAGTTATATAAAAATTTAACAGTGCAAATGCAAATTCCTTGCTGACAGTTTAACCAAAATCATTTCCAGTGGAAATTGGCCGACGTATCCTGAGCATAACCATGTATAATATCCACAAAACTTAAAAAGAGCTTATACACACACAATACTGTAATACTATGTTGAAGCACAGTACGTATCACTCCGCGAGGCTCCTGACTACAGTAGCCATAATGCTCCGACAATCCATCAAGCGGTGCGGGTGTGTAGCTTGTCAAAGTCGTACTAAAGAATTTTTGACAGATTTTCGAGCGCCACATAAAATCGGTTCGAGGTCAGTAAGCACAACCAGAATTCATACATAAGGCACACGGGATTATAAGGGGCACTGTCGATTTTTCAGAAACTCAAAGGATTGATTTTAAGTGTGGCTTATTTTCCGAAAAACACGGTAATAATGACGGCCTGCTTGCATGCTCTACTAAAAATAGTGCTTTGTTGTGTATCTGACAGAAGAAAGCCAAACCAGTTCCACACCACTGAAGTTGCAGCATTTTTACAAACCAATTTTGGTTCATCCGTTTCATTCAACAATCCACTTTCGTCCTTCTCATTCTCCGTCACCGCCATGTACGTATGAAGACAAAGGCACTGCGCATATTCTATTGCGATATTTCATTTTCTTATTATTGCCTAACATTATACCGGTATTACTGTGAATGGTATGATATGACCCAGCCCTACTGAAAATATTATTAGTTACTATCTCTCAGCAATACTTTTAAATTATAAATATTGTGCACCCAAAAGGCTTACTTGGCAGCAATGCTGAATATCTCAATTATCTGTCTTTTAAGCCTAATTTTGGAATGAAAGCTTCAGCTCCAGAGAGGGAATTAGGTTCATATTATTTTGAATGTCTCTTTTGGATCCTTGTTGTTTTTTACGTCACTACTCCAGGGAGCTGAGGCCACCTGCTGGATAGTCCTAACACACTAATGTGATTTGGCAAACTGAGATTTGTGAGCTGCTTCGGGCACATGAATAATGAATGCCTAAATAAGTGTTTCTTCCAGCTTGGCATCAATTAACTTTTCCTTTTTTTGATGTTGTTATTGTTGTTTCCAATTAAATACTTTCTTTCAAGTTAATTAAATTTGAATCCAGGAAAACATCCAGGTTAATTGCGGTTGTTCTGCCAAGTATGCCATCATATTTTAATAGTTTCATTGCTGTGTACATGGTCTGTAAAACTAAGACTATGATGGATCAGTCCAAAATAATCAAACAATTACAAGGTAATTGTGGTGTTTGTCAATATTTTTGATAATTAAATAATAACATAAAAGCAGAAATCATTAAATATTAATAACTGAAAACAGGTCTAAATAGTAAAAGGTGTTAAAAACGGCATTGAGTTTACCCTGTCAGTTTCCTATGGCAGCCTGAGGGCTATTTCTAGATTTACCTGTGGAAAGAAATCATTTACTAACAGAAAGAATTCTGGCTATCAGTGGTCAGGATTTCAGCTGTCACACAATATGAATGTGTGCAACCCTAATGTGACCAATACAATTTTCAAATCCCTTCTAAAACAGGCTGGAATTCATTGAGATGATTTTAAACCAGTGTAGTTTGTTCCTTGCTCTTTGACATGGTTATTGCTATGTCTGTGACATTTTAAACTGATTGAAGTTTTCAGCTCTTTTATTCTCAAGACAAGTCTCAAAACCTTTTTCATGGGGAAAGGAATTAAATAATAAAGTCAGTGTTCAGTTCATACAGTGCAAAATCTGTTATTGACATCATGTCCATCTCATTTCCACTAACATCTGTTTGTGGTCCAGGGATCTTATGCTGAGCTGCTTTTGTCTCACTGCTCATTCTGTCTTTCTCTTTCTTCTGTTTACATTCAGAATCAGACTTATCTTTGTTGAATGAAGGCCATGAAAGAAGGCCTCAGTGGACTGCAATTTCATGGAAACAGTCAGTGCAGCTACTGGTTAAACAACTTTAATCTCCATTTTGTAGTGGTTTACACGTTTGCCTAACAAGTGAAACATCCCTGTTTTGATCCCAGGAGGAGACAAAAATCTCATTGGGGTTGTGTCAGGAAGGACACCCAGTGTATAAAATCTGCCAATTCAAATCTGCAGCTCTTTCTGTTGTGGCAGCTCATTGTGAATAAGCCTGAACTAGCTTTTACTGTCTTAATGATTAAAGTTTCATTTGAATATATATTTTAAATGTAGCATATTCAGTTTCTGGGTGTGAAATGTCCACTACAAGTATAATACATTTGACAAAAATTCAAATCATTTTTTTTTTCGGAGGTGGGGTGCCCCCGGCCTCTCGGCCTGGGGCTCGGTCACTCAGGCACGGCTGGCTGCCGGCGGAGCTCACGGGCGCGTCAATGCAACTCCCCCTGGCTTCTGCTCCACGGCTGCTGAGTGAGCCCTCATCTGGGACTCTCCTCAGCTCTTTCTGGGACAGTGGCGCAGCTGCACCTCTGTTGGTCTTCCTTGGTCTCTTGTGTTCTGGGGGCCTCTGGATGTCTGGAGTTTTGATCTCCTCCATACCTGCTTCATGCCCTGGAGGACGGGGCTGTGGCCCCCCCACACCCTCTAGCAGATCATTACATGAAGGAACCTTTTAAAAAAACAAGCGCGTCCATGCTCACAGGTGTACACACGGGTGATCACACCCACAAACTACACCCTTTTTGGCTCCTACCTCAAAGCACACTGTTCTGTTGATCTTATGTGCTGCACAATAATGTTTAATATTTAGTATTTACTGTCATATTCCCATATATCATTGTGATGTTGTTTATTCTATTACTCTTGTTCTCTTCTGCTTGTTTTCTTTTTTCTTTCCCAGCAGGTGACCCAGGTGATTGATATATGCATTTTTTATTTCTTTTTTTTTTTTTCTCTGCCCGTTCTGTTGGTTTTTGTTTTTTGCCCTTCTCCCCCGTCCCTCTTCTCAGCTGTTTCTCTTTCCCTCTTTCTTTCTCCCCTTCTTTCCCCCAGTCAAGTCTGTCCCGTATTCAGTAAGTGAAAATAAAATAAACAATAAAAGGTGAATCAAATGGACCATTACGGCAAGGCTGGGATGGTCAATTTGGTAAAGTAAATCCGTTGGGCATCTTTCTTTGCCTTTAGACAACAATTCTGATGGCAAAAGAGCCAAACGGGACAGGCAAAAAAATAAATAAATAAATAAAAATTCAAATCATTTTTAGAATTGAGTGACAGTTTCTGGTTTGTTTTCTTGTTTAACCCTTGTGTGGTGTTCGTATTTTTGTTACTCAGCCAGTGTTCATGGGTCTGGTGGACCCGCTAGAGTTTTGGCTTTCCAAATTAACACTATCAAACAATTTTATGTTAAATTACTCAACAGATGTTTACTTCATCCCAATTACAAGACATATGAACAGCAAACATGGTTAATTTTTTCCCTTTACCTTTGTTAGATCACATTTATGAATTAATGTGCTTCTCGTTTTTCTTTTATATAAAATGTTATAAATAAATCAGTTATAATCAAGTGGAGTGAGTGGAAAGACACAACACATTTCCACGTGAAAAAATAATTAATTGTTTAATTTTTCTTTTGAAAAAAACTGAACACGGGTCTCACAGACCCGAACACCATACAAGGGTTAACTTGACAGATTCTTTACATTTTTGTGTAAACATAAAGCGAAGTAAGCATAAACTGTAAACCTCGGAAGCTTCTATTTCTGTTTATCACTCATGTTTTGTATGTGTGTGTGCCTGTGTGTGCTTCTGTGTGTGTGTGTCTGATGATGATGAAATGACCGATTGGCTTTGAATTCCACATTTTTAAGCCTCGCTGTTAAAGTTTTCACATTCCCCATTTTCTTTTTGGAGTCAGAAGTGACAATATTTGTGACCGCATTTAGTGACCATGTAGATATATCTACTAATAAGTTTCACTTACATAAACCAAAGCACAAACTTCTTGGAACTGCTAATAAGTGATCTACTTGATAATGACAGTTTTGAAACTGTCAACAATGAAATTTCAATGAGAGAATTATTTAATCCTCCTACAGTTTCCCTGCATTAAGGTGTTTATGTTAGCCTAACCCAGTGGTTCCCATTAGGCCCCCCTTTGTTTTACAAGAAAAATCCCCCCCGCACAAACACATCCTCCAACTACTAGTAATGTGCAATACCACAGCGGTCTCCAACCTTTTTTGCGCCACAGACCGGTTTATGCCCAACAATATTTTCACGGACCGGCCTTTAAGGTGTCGCGGATAAATACAACAAAATAAAACTAGTACCTGTTCCGAAAAAAAGAAGATTTATTCATAACACACGTGAAAAGACCCAGGAAAACCCAGTTAACGATAAAAACGATAACAAGATAACGCTGAAAACCAATAAAAACCCTGAAAACCAGACATTTCACCCCTGAGCCTCAACTCTCGCGGCCCGGTACCAAACGACTCACGGACCGGTACCGGTCCGAGGCCCGGGGGTTGGGGACCGCTGCGATACCACTGATTTCCTTTCCGATCCAATACCAAGTAAAATTCAGGGTGATATCGATGATACTGATCCGATAATATTTATTGTATCTCAAATTATAGCGTCATAATGATTGCAGGACATCAGATTACTTGTTCTTATACCTTAATAATGCAGAATTCATCATATAGAAATAAAAAACCTGAAGTTGTGTGCTATTTGAACACCTTGCCTGCCTGCAGCACTAAAGGACTCTGTGAGAGATGTCCATCTCGCCCTAGCAGCACCTGTCCCTGTCCACTCCTCTTCAGTTCGCCTCAACATTACGCTCGTCATATTCTGCGATATGATTTACTCTGGGGTGTTTGACAAATTTGTGGTGTTGTCACAGCACCTCACTTTCTTGCCACATGTATTGCAAACCACGTCTCGGCTGTTTGTGGATGTAAAATACGTCCGCGCATGACTCCAATTACGCTCAGCCATTGTTGTGAGTGCGCACGCCAAGCGGCTGCCACATTTATACAGCCATATTTCGCACATGACTATGAAAGGCGGAAGAGGAAGTAGTTCCGTCCAATTGTAGACAATCCGAATGAAATAGGTTCCACTGTGTTCCTGTTAATGATAAACTACAAATTTACCCTAAATTACTAAAATATCGATATTTTAATGTGAGAATCGATTCTAGAACATAAATGACTGGTATCGGAGGAATAGATATTTCAGTATCGATCTACACACACCCATATTTTGTTTTCAAACTCCATTGCGGTTTATTTCACACCTCAAACATTTAGTAAACAATTACATGAATAAAAGTAAAATGCAATAAATTACAGGTAGCAATGAAATAAACTACTAACTCTTTTACACTACGTCCACACCTACACGGGTATTTTTGAAAACGCAGCTGTTTCTATGTGTTTGGACCTTTCATCCACACGTAAACGGCGTTTCGAATCACCGAAAATGGAGGATTTTTAAAAAATCACTTTTTGCCTTTACGTGTGGACGAGGAATACAGAGTTCGTCACGCAACGTCAAAGGCATGTGCCTTTTTTCACGTCATGCTGTGCGCCACGTTATTGTTTACATGAGATGAATTTCTACAATGGCAGATAGAGACAAAATACTGTTAATCTATCTGCAGGTTTTACACGCTTACATACACACACGCAGTTACTGTCCCTCCATTTAGAAAGTCAGAGGCATCACGGTGTGATTATTTTACGTGTCGTTGTTTTTTTCCTGTGTAATATTCAAACATTGCTATCAATAAATTTTTTTCAAAAAATGCCTCTCTGTGCAAAAACATAAACAGCTGTGGGATACTGTTTGTTTGTGATTTAGACAGGGGGAACAAATCGTGGCAGGATCAGCCTGATATTATTTGTAACTTTACTGTATAAAGAGGTAAAATCTCCAAAATGTCAGGAGTAGTTAGTCATTACAAGAAGTGTTTGTGAACTAAAAATCAAGAATGTGGGATTCTGTTTGTCCATGATTTGGAGATGGTCGCTCATCTATCCACTGTGAGCGACCATCTTTGAACAGAGGCGGGGGTTTACGACACCAACTCTCTGCCATCTATAATCCAGTTTTGAGTTCCCTTCCCAGACGCCTTAACGCCCACTCACATCCTGGGCCATCTGACCTCAGGAATTCGCATGATAAGGTGGGGCCAGGTTTCACAATGAGCTCACCCGAAACTCTGGCTGATTGGGACCCACACCCAGTTTCACACCTTGGCTCAGGCGATTAGAGGTTCATCAGGGGGTGATCATAACCATAGCTCTGTAGTTAGCCACAGATAATACATCTGTAATGGTTTTTGGTCCTTGACCCAGTTTTATGTCATATTTTATGTGATTCCTAGGTTCATGGTTATTTTTACGTCATGTATAAAGTCTCAATATTTTATGTATTCTTCTCTGTTCAGTCAGCCCAACCATCATGTGGTTTTTCTCTTGTCTCAGGGTTTGGTGTTCTCTTTCCATCTCCTCAGCCAGTCATGGTCCCAGTCCCAGTCTGTATCTCTCCAGTCCCAGTTTCAAACCTGTGTCTTAGTCTTTGTCTCCGTGTTTATCATACTTGCTGTTTTATTTTGACAGTCTCTCATCCTGTGGTTAGTTTTCTTTCTGCTGTCCTATTAGCCTGTATCCATCCAAGCTATGCATCCACCTGTTGCCCATCCTCTCATTATCCTGTGTGTATTTAAGTCCTTCGTCTCCCTCTGCTCATTGGTGTGTTGTCCTTGTTTACTGTGTTTCCTTGTGTGTCATGTTTCCCTCGCAAATTCCTAGTCCCCGGTTCCCAGTTTCTAGTTCCTGAGATTTTTTACATTTGTACTTTTGTGAATCAAGTTACAGCAAATAAAGCTGAATCCTTTAGTTCACTCCCTTTGTTTCTGAGTCCTGCGTTTGGATCCTACCTCTGCCTGCCACACAGTTGTATGTAAGATCATTATATGTCAACTAGCCCAACTTCAGTAACTCTCCCATCTATCAGATGTAAGTACACTCAACAAAAATATAAACGCAACACCTTTGTTACTGCTCCCATTCCCCATGGGATGGACGTAGAGACCTAAAATTCATTCCAGATACACAATATAACCATCCCTCCCAAACAGTGGTCACAAATCAGTCCAAATGTGTGGTAGTGGGCACATCTGCTATATTGAGATAATCCATCCCACCTCACAGGTGTGCCACATCAGGATGCTGATCTGACATCATGAGTAGTGCACAGGTGTACCTCAGACTGCCCACAACAAAAGGCCACCCTGGAATGTGCAGTTTTGTCTCACAGCAAAATGCCACAGATGCCACAAGCAATGAGGGAACGTGCAATTGGCATGCTGACAGCAGGAATGTCAACCAGATCTGTCGCCCGTGCATTGAATGTTCATTTCTCAACCATAAGCCGTCTCCACAAGCGTTTCAGAGAATATGGCAGCACATCCAACCGGCCTCACAACCGCAGACCTCGTGTAACCACACCAGCCCAGGACCTCCACATCCAGCAGGTTCACCTCCAAGATCGTCTGAGACCAGCCACCCAGACAGCTGCTGGAACAATTGGTTTGCACAACCAAACAATTTCTGCACAAACTGTCAGAAACCGTCTCAGGGACGCTCAACTGCATGCCCGTCGTCCTCATCGGGGTCTTGACCTGACTCCAGCTCGTCGCCGTAACAGACTTGTGTGGGCAAATGCTCACATTCGATGGCGTCTGGCACGTTGGAGAGGTGTGCGCTTCACGGATGAATCATGGTTCACATTGTTCAGGGCAGATGGCAGCTGAGAATGTCCCAGTTCTTGCATGGCCAGCATACTCACCGGACATGTCACCCATTGAGCATGTTCGGGATGTGCTTGACCGGCGTATACGACAGCGTGTACCAGTTCCCACGAATATCCAACAACCTCGCACAGCCATTGAAGTGGAGTGGACCAACATTCCACAGGCCACAATTGACAATCTGATAGACTCCATGCGACGATGTGTTGCACTGCATGAGGCAAATGGTGGTCACACCAGATACTGACCGGTTCTGGGTCCCCAGACCCCCAATAGCGCAAAAAACTGCACATTCCAGGGTGGCCTTTTGTTGTGGGCAGTCTGAGGTACACCTGTGCACTACTCATGATGTCAGATCAGCATCCTGATGTGGCACACCTGTGAGGTGGGATGGATTATCTCAATATAGCAGATGTGCCCACTACCACACATTTGGACTGATTTGTGACCACTGTTTGGGAGGGATGGTTATATTGTGTATCTGGAATGAATTTTAGGTCTCTACGTCCATCCCATGGGGAATGGGAGCAGTAACAAAGGTGTTGCGTTTATATTTTTGTTGAGTGTAGATTCCAAAAACTTTCACAAACAGAACATTGACATTATTCAGCACTGGTTGTTGTTGCTTGGTAAACATGTTGCAAGATACACTTCTACTACTATTAGTCTTGTTGTGTGTTTAAAATTTTTAAGGCTGAAAAATGAAACTACTGTGGGGAAGTGTCAAAAGCATCTGCTAGTGGCAATTTCAGCAAAAAGCGAGTCAGTCCACAGAGACTACCTGTCATGGTTCTGGGTCTTTACCCAGTGTTTTATATTTTGAGTCTTATATCTTGTGAATTATTATGATTATTATTTTGAGTTCTCTGTTTGTCAGTTTCCCTTTTTATTTTGATAGTCTATTGTCTCTTGTGTGTTATATTCAGTTTGCTTCAGTTGTCTCGTTATGTCTGATTTGTTCCTGCTGTGTTCCCCAGCTGTCTCCAGGTATATAACATGGTTCAAATGTGTATTTATTGTCTCAGTCTTCCGTTGTCCTTTGTCTATCAGGTTTCATGTTCCCATTTCCTAGTCTTTCCCAGTTTAGTTTTTTTTTTAGTTCACTGTTGCCTGTCTGTTTTGTATTATTGATACAAATTATTATTTATTATTAATAAATGGTTCATTATCTGTTAACCTTTTCCTGCCTAGCTGTGTCGTCTGCATTTGGGTCCTCTTTCTACTCCACATGGTCTGCGTCCTGCCGATCTTAAAACTACTGTGTTAAAATGCCCAACTAAGTAGCAATAAAATACAATTTTAAAGCCTGGAACAAAAAACAGTTTTGGTTTCTATTGATAGTTTCCCCATGCTTATAACGACTGTACGGTTAACAGAATTAGCAGCAAAGCCACTATAACAGATGGGCAAAGAGGCGAGATACAGTGCATTGGTGTCTGTTGGTTTCACCCTAACTGGAATGGCTGAATCGGCCTCTCCACCATGATTGGACTTATATGACTAATAATATGGCTTTCTGTGTGGCACAGCCTGCTTGAAATCTGTGCTTCAGTATGTTATTTAGAACTAATTAGCAGATATCTGTGTCTGTACATTGCACTTGCACAGTTTACGCAAGCAGCTTGCTAACAGTAGCTTATAATTTAGCACTTCACCCTCATTTAAATATATTTACTTCTGGCTCCAAACTACAAATGTGGCTGCAGCCAAAATGCTAACATGGATTTGGTGCCTGGAAACATATTTTAAACAATCTACAGTCTAAATGCGTTGTACATGAAGACCATTTCCCATGTGTGGGACTAATAAAGGTCTTATCTTGCGCTTTTCTACTCTGTCCAAGCACTCAAAGCGCTTTATGCAGCTAATTCATTCACCCAATCACACCCATTCACTTCTAAGTATCTAACAACTACACATTCACACTCCAATGGATGCATCGGAGAGCAACATGGGGTTAGTATCGTGCCCAAGGATATTTGGCATGCAGACTGGAGCAGCCTGGGATCGAACCACCAACCTTCTGGTTAGTGGCTGAGCCGCTCTGCCACCTGAGCTAGTGCCACCCCAAATCTTACCTTGTCTTGTCTTATCTGATCTTGTCTTGACAATACAGTGCTTCAATTTTTGAACCTGCTTTTTACAAATGTTACATTTATTTGGTAAAAGGTACAGTGAGATCTGTATTCCACCCACAGATTATCTCTCTGGCTAGGGATGCTTTAAATATAAATCTTGCATGAGTCCATCTTATAATATTCAGCTCTTGAGGTTTTCTTCTATGTTTCCCAGCACAAGACCTTGGTGCCATCCCTTCGTGTGTAAAGAAAAAAGTAAGTCTCCCTTAAGTAAATACCTCACAGTTCAACAGCAATATGTAGAAAAAAGGTTGCTGCTACAAAGCATATTATTATACTTCTAATACGGGCATGAAGATAAATTGCAGTTTGTAGCTCACTACAAACAAAGTGCTTAACAATGCAGATAAACTGGGTCACGTTTTTTAAACTTGTAAACTGGGCCAGAGCATTTAAACTGTAGATGAACCACTTCCAGAACCTCTTTGTCATAATATGGTTGAACTCTGAACTCATATTCTAATACAGTTGACTTGCTCCTTTGTTTTTGCATAATCTGAGACCATAACATTATTAATCATCTGCCCTCTGTTCTTCAGATTCTCTATCCCTTCTTTCTTCATCTATGATTTAGAGTAATGTGGAAGGGAAACGTCTGCCCATATGAAATACAGGATCAGAAAGGCCAGATGGGAAGGAGAGTACATGGAGTGCTCCTTGGGAATGAGAATTAGAGTTGGGGGATTTACTCCATTGTAAAGATTTTTTTGCTCCTTAGCTAAACATCAATCCAGACTTACACAGATGGATGGGGCTCTGTAAACGCACAGTTAATCTGGGAAACACATACACAAGTTTGTTCTAGAGAGTGCTCAAGCCCTTTGCATTGTTTTCACGCCAACATGAGAGGCAGCTTTCCGTCAAAGCTGCAAGCTAGCCCCTTGGTGCTTCAGAGGACGTTTGATGGTGAAAAGAGTGTGACTGTGCTGGAATAAAAAAACACAGACTGAGTAGAAGAGGTCTCTTGGGTAAATTTGTCGCAATGCCTTCTTCAGGGATAAAGGAGCACAAAGTCGCAAAACTTCTGCACAATATTTTCCACTGTCTAGTACTTTTTGGTTAGGTTTAGGCCCTAGAGACAATAGCTTGGGATAAATAATAAATACAATTTTGCTTTGCAAAGGTGCTATGGAAGTAAAGTTGTATGTACTTGCCAGAATTTACGTAAAAAGGTATTAAAACTTTCCACAATACATAAAATGATTGATGAAGAACATATCCAAACATTTAAAAGATTGTCTGATTTGAAACATCTCAACAACTAGGATTGCCTTAGAACTTTAAATATTCATGATCAGTTTGCAAGTTACTTTGAAAAAGTAATAGTTATAGTGACTAGTTACTTCTTCAAAAAAGTAACTGAGTTAGTAACTGAGTTACTGTTAGGTTTGTAGCTTGAACCCATCCGCTGGAACGTTAAAGGCAATATAATTACACTGCAAAGCAAGACACAAGTAGGCAAGCTTCTTCATGTTTCTCGTGCACGGGAGAGAACCGGACAGGCACCGTTCCTTCGCTTGACCCCAGTTGCTCTCGTCCGTTCTCCCGTACCACTGTTCTTTTATTGAGGTTACATGAATATGCATAAGTTCATTAACATATGACGTCTACATACACACAAAGAGTACCTTGTGTGTGTGTGTGTGTGTGTGTGTGTGTGTGTGTGTGTGTGTGTGTGTGTGTGTGTGTGTGTGTGTGTGTGGACTGCTGATCAAAGGGTCAAACATCCTTGGTCAGGAAGAGGGTAGCCTCCCCCTCACCCTAGATGGTTCATCCTAGATAACACGGTGAGGAAGTCCAGCAGTTCATCTAAACAAAGAGCACTTAGACTAGAACAGACGCAACTACGTTAATCCTACCATAAAACAATAAGACACGGTATGACCTCTCATGCTCCCAAAGTGCTGTCTAATACACACAAAGTTTGCAGACTATCAAGGTTCAAAACCTCTACCAATCTACAACTAATTACAAAACTCTAAGCATATATAAGTAAATATTTCTAAGCATAAATGACAATCAACAATACAAATCTAACAGTTACAATTTTATAAAAGTAACTTATTACTAAGAAAAGTAACTCCTACTTACTCTCTGGGGTCTATAGATATATATTTATATATATTTAAAAGTTCAACAAACACTCCATTATTAAAAAAAAAAAAGATTTCTGGCAGTTATTTCATGGTTCAGGTTTTAAAGGGTCAACTGATCAAAAATGAGACAAAAAAACATAAAATTCAAGTGGAAAAACGTTATATTTTTTTTACTGTAAAAACCACAAACATGTTTAACAAATCATTTTCATAACTTGAAACGCAAATACAAATTGTAAATTTTAAAAACCTATGCACAAGTTTTGCAAACAACAAAGTTATATGCAGCTATTTACCTATAGATGCAGCCAAGCCGGGTTTTTTAAATAACCATTTCAAACTATTTACAGAACAATCGGATGTTCTGCATCAAATAATGTGGCACACAAATTATTTGTGCCACTCCAAAAAATAATTTGTCCTCCATAGAGGAGAACATCACTTTCAGGCCTGCAGGTATACAGTTGTGTTGTATACAGTGCTTTGAGTACTTTGGGAGAGTAGAAAAGCATTATATAAGATTCAGTCCATTTACCATGATGGCATCAGGCAGTTGCTGCACATACATGATGTGAATATCCTTTTCCGCCACATACCAGTGATGCTATAGAATGATATTTGGTGATGACTTTGAAGGCCATTTGACTGCAGTGAGCTCTTTGTCAAGTTCAAGAAACTACTTCGAAATATGTATATCTATAATATGTGTAATATGGTGTGGTATCATTACTGAAGCACCCTTCAGAAGATGGACACACTGTGGTCATGAAGCTGAGGTGTCAAACACAATGACAGGGTCCAGAAGTGGCCCAAGAAAGACTCCAGTAGTACCTGCTGGAAGGCTTTAGATAATTTGATGAAGTACATAGATTTTGATATTTTAACTCACATGTTAAATCACATCTTTAAAAAGTGAGTTCATTTTCTCTAGCCACATCCATGCCTGATTATTATTATCAACCTATCACTTAAATAGGACCTGCCTAACAAAGCACAGTAGATCAAAAGATTCTCAAAAGCCAGACATCTTGCTGCAATCTAAGGAAATTCAGAACCTCTCGGTCTGTAAAATCCATTTCTAAAGCTGTGGGACTCCACCAAACCACAGTAAGAGCAATTATCCATAAATGGCGAAAACATGGAACAGTGGTGAACCTTCACAGTAGTGGCCAGCTTACCAAAATTACCCCAAGAGCACAGGAACGACTCATCCAAGAGGTTACAAAAGATCCCAGAACAACATCCAAAGAACTGCAGACCTCACTGGGGTCATTCAAGGTCAGCATTTTGACAGGAAACATCTTGATGATCCCTAAGACTTTCAGGAAAATATTCAGATGAGGCAACAGTTGAACTTTTTGGAAGGTTGCATCTGGCACAAAAGTGACAAAGTATTTCAGA
Source organism: Rhamphochromis sp. 'chilingali' (assembly GCF_963969265.1). Taxonomy (NCBI): domain Eukaryota; kingdom Metazoa; phylum Chordata; class Actinopteri; order Cichliformes; family Cichlidae; genus Rhamphochromis; species Rhamphochromis sp. 'chilingali'. The sequence continues at coordinate 4,641,970 of NC_137943.1, read as the reverse complement.
AAAGGAACATCATATGAACAGTAAAATATAGTGGTGGTAGTGTGATGGTCTGGCGCTTTTTTTCTGCCTTGGGACCTGGAAAACTTGCTGTGGTAAATGGAAGGATGAACTCTGCTGTCTACCAAAACATTTGGAAGGAGAATGTCCAGCCATCTCTTCATGATCTCAAGCTCAAACACACTTGGGTTCTGCAGCAGGACAATGATTCAAAACACACCGGCCAGCTTAAAAAAACAAAATGAAGACTTTGGAGTGGCCTAGTCAGAATCCGACTGAGATGCTGTGGCATGACTATAAAAAGTTGGTTCACGCTTGAATTCTGCAAAGACGAGTGTGTTTTGGATCATTGTCCTGCACTAATTGTGGTTTACCCCTATTTCAGTAGCTGATGGGGTCTGGAGGAGGAGGAGGAAAGGACTGAGCAGGCTGAGCAGAGTGAGCTGTGTGTGGAAATAAAAAGCACTGAACGCAAAACTCTCCCCTTTAGTCCCGGCTGACTGCAGGTTTCCCCAACCTTATAAACAGTACATACCCATAATGACTGAAATTGGCACCAGTGGTGAACAATGGGCTGTGAGGTCAGTGTCTTGATCATTATTATGCAAAATTGTCATGACCATTGATCAACAACCACTGATCAAAGCCTATTGATCAATGCCAATTAATTAATGACCATGAGTAGCACGAGTTGTGGAACAGCTATAATCACAACATTGAAAGTCCGATTTTTTATGTCCGATACCGATACCGATATCATAAATTTGGATATCTGCCGATACCGATATGAATCCGATATAGTGTTTTTTAATCAATAAAACTGTTTTTTTAATATCTTGCTGCATTTTGTATAAGTTCATACTCAAGTTTAAATAAACAACAACACTAAAGCTATTCTGTTATACCTGTATGTAAAAAATACACTGCACCCAAAATATTTCATAATTCAGGAATACTGATCAATCTAATAAAGTTAAACCTACTCCATCCTCCCTATTCTGGTATTTTAAACAGTACTTAGCAGAAATATTAAGCAACCTAACTATTAGTGTTGCAAACTCCCAGCAAAAATAAAAATAAAAATAGGGAACCCCCCACCCTCCACCTCATGATGCTTAATCGAAGTAATCAACTTTAATTTGATGCAGTGTGGGGAAAAATGCACAGAAATAAAAAAAAAATTCAAGAATAATTAAATAGATTCAACATCTTTCTTCAACAGAATTGCAGACTGCACAGATGGTACCTTCCCAAAGGAAAAAGTACTATAGCTTATTAGGGTATATTAGACTTAACAGTTACTATATACAGTAATGGACTTATATATATTTTACATAAGATTAAAACTTTGGGTGTAAGATTCAGATAATTATTTATTAAAAGCTAGACATTTTAAATGAGAATAAGAAATAAAAGTATGTCTTTGTGCCCCCTTTTCCCTGTTCATGCCCTATCGGTCCCCCTGGCTAAACTTTGCTAGATCCGCCCCTGCACAGTTACCAGCCGTCAGCTACATAGAAAAGGTTCCTGGTCTAGAAAGTAATATTAAATAAATTCTAACAACAGCTTATCAAGCTTAAACGTGCTGCTGTTGTTCAGCTGCTGGTTTCCTATTATTAGTATTAAAAGATAATAATAAAAATGTAAAACACTGACTGCTGATGAAGGTGTAGTGGTAATGAGTTCCAGAGACAAGGTTCAGTATGACTGACAGCTAGGGCACCCATGGTGTTAAGTTTGAAGTGAGGAGTAGTCAGAGCAGTTGAAGCTGAATGGAGGGCATGGGAAGGGGTGTAATGGTGAAGGGTAGAGCTGGGCGATAGAACGATAACGATATGTATCGCGATATAACTTTTACTCGATAGAGAAATTAAGCTATCGCGATAGACCTCGCCGCTCTTGTCCTCTTAAAAAAAAAAAAAAAAAAAAGGTCAGCCAATCCAAATTAAGTAGCGCAGAGCCGAACCAATCACAGCCGCAGCGTCACGTCGCGTGACTTGTTACGTACAGCACAAGTGCCAAGCCGCACGTGTGTTTGTTTGGGAAGCAGCCAGCGCGTAATGGAGGAAATGAGTGTGCCGACTAGAAAAATCAACCGAGCGTGACCGAAGAGAAAACAGATGATGGTTCCAATGCCGGAGAGATTGTCGAACGGAAGAGCCATAGAAGTTCCGTAGTGTGAAGGTATTTCGGCTATTTCAAGTCTGACAAAAAACAGAGTAGCGTGCACTGTAAATTGTGCCGAAAGCAAGTCTGGAAATACAATAAACTGGTGCATGCGTCACACTGTGCGCCACGTTATTGTTTCGGTGAAATGAATTTCTACAATACTGTTACTGTTAATTCTACTCTCTGCAGTGTTTAAATGCTTACATATACACACAGTTACTGTCCGTCCACACATACGACTCGGTTCTGCTTCTATGCCCCAGCTTTGTTTACTTTTTCCCACCGAGGCTTCTAGACTTCTGATTGGCCAATATTTCTGCACGGTTAGGAATCTAGCGCCACCTGCTGCTTTGGCATGTTCATAGCAGCGTTTTCCTTCATTTCTGCCTTTATGTGTGGACGGGATTATTTTTTAAAACGAAAACGGAAAATCTCAGTTTTCAAAAATACCCGTGTACGTGTGGACGTAGCCTCAGTCTCTGACTGGAAGCGCTAATTCGTCATTCGGCTTTTGTCAGACTAAAGTAACTGTTAAAACTGTTTGAAAAGCTCAGCTATACAACAAGGAGAGATTGAGAATTTCCTTTTAGTTCTCAGTTTATTTGATATTGACAAAAGTTAGTCAGTTTTGTCTGTTCTTCTGTAAAACAAACTAAGATTTATTTTTAGAATTAATATTTTGTTTCTAAGTGGAATTGACAATTTAGTCTGTTTCATTTGTTCTATTTTGAAACTTAAACACTTTAGCGGCTGCCTTTTGTGTAGTTTGCAATATTTGCTTTTATTTATCTGAAAAAGTCTCATGTTCCTTAAGTACATCTACCCTGTTGAACTTATTATGGGAAATAAATATTTAAATCAAAACAAGCTGCTGATTATTTCACATTTTACTTGTGAGCAACAGCACATTTAAATCTTACAAATATAGTTATTTGGCTTATATCGTGATAGATATCGTTATCGCCTGAAATGAAAAAAAAAAAACATATCGTGATATGAAAAAATCTCATATCGCCCAGCTCTAGTGAAGGGTCTCTGATATAGGGGGGTGCCAAATCATTGGGATGAAAAGCAGATGTAAAGCAGCCTCCATGAGCCTGCAGAACTAAGATTAACTTAGTTTTCCTGCTTTCAACTACAGAAAAGATGCTAAAAGTTATTTCTAGTGGATAAATAAATGCTGGAAAGCATTCAACTAGTCCAGTTTACACAAATAAAGTGAGAAACAGTGATGTGTTTAAACACAACAACAAGACAGGGCTACAATGAAAAGAACACTGGTAGATATACTGGTTTTATAGACACATATGCATGCTGCACAAAGGAGAACCAAAGAAAAGGCACTTTATCTTAGCCATTCTGTTAAGTCAGAAGGCAGAACGTGAGCCTTCAGTGTCGTGAACAGGAAAAAGAACAAGGCCTTGTCTCATGTGTGTGTGAGTTCAAACACTGACTATAGGCAATTACCCCTCTTTGATCCAGCAGCAGACAGTGTTTCAGACACACTCTCTGAAGGTTCTGCAGATTGAATTATACAGGCCTCTAAGGGAGTGCAGCTATGCTGTTGCTTATCTTTTAGCCACACACACACGCACACACACAAAACACACCAAGAGCTCCTTAATCAGTCCAATAAGTTTTAACACGATCTGTCTGTAAGCCTGATGCAGAACATGCTGGTGTGAGGTAGACTACTTAGAGCTCTTCTCCGACCTTTGCCCTGATGATAAAGACATGCCTGTGGTAGTGGCAATACCATGTATTTTTCTGTGATTGTGCAAAGCAAGAATTGAAACAGTATTTAAAACGGCTGCCAGGTTTACTTTTGGATTCCAGCACTGTCTGCTGCCTTTTGATTTGATGTGCCAATTTCCACTAAAAGTGACAAACAAAGTATCTCTCACTACTAAAACATCTAACTTGCTTCAGAAGCTCTTTTCTATACTGCGGTATCTTTGTTTTTTTGTTTTTTTTGTTTCTTTATTTGTTTTTGTCAGACCAGTTTGCGCCTTTTCATTGTGAAATTCACTTGTAAAGACACCCATACTCCCAGGGCTGGACTGGGACAAAAAATCAGCCCGGGCATTTTGACTAGAGACCAGCCCACCAGGTATTACAGGAAAAGCCATAAAGCCTTTGAATAAAAACAGACGCTGTTGTGACAGTTGCTATATGTATGATTTCTATACATTTTACATCAGATAAAAGCTTTGGTTGTAAGATTCAGATAATTATTTAATAAAAGCGAGACATTTTAAATGAGAATAAGAAAGAAAAGTATTTCTTTGTGCCCCCCTCTCCCTGTCAATGCCCTACCTGCCCCCCTGGCAAAACTTTGCTAGACCCGCCCCTGCACAGTTACCAGCTGTCAGCTGCTTACAAAAGGATCCTGGTGTTATTTCTCAGAAACAATGTATAACTTCCCTTCACCTAAAAGGTAAACCAGTTTCTCCATCACCTGTTTAGCTGTGATGATTCTCCTGGTTTCATCTTCATCTTTCCCTCTCACCAGGATATCCAAACCAATATCATGACCAGCAGCTTTTACAGCTGTGGCTCCAGCAAACATCAGCTGATACTAGAAATTAATATTAAATACATTCTAACAACAGCTGATCAAGCTTAAACGTGCTGCTGTTGTTTAACGCGACATCTGCTGGTTTCCTCTTTCTGGCGCAAAGTGGGCGATAAACAAACAAGAGAGAAAAGCCGATCAGCTGATCATTGATCAGTTTCATGACTGAAGTAGAAACAGGAGAGGGAGGGGAGAGAATGAGAGAAGAAGAGGCAGCTGTGCAGCGTAAACACAGAATAAATCCAGCTTTGTGTCTTTTTCCATTGTAGCTGAAGTACGGGACAAACTGCATTCCTTCTCAGCTCAATATGAAACGCGTAATGTTTTCTCTGAATGAGGGACCATTCCATTTTTAAGGAGCGGTTGGCAACTCTACAACTAACCTTATGAATAAAATAAAGTTCACTTTCAGTAACATCATAGCACCCACCCAGCTGTATAGAAACTCCGTCATCCTAGCTAGTACGCAGTACGAGTTATTGTAACTGACTGTGAAAGTCAGAATAACGAAAATAAACTCCACCTAAACTTGGTTTATATCTGACCCAGATAGACTGCAGGTCATAACTTCTTACCTGAAGTTCAGTTCACCTGACACTCGGACAGGTGTTCTGGGAATCCATCCTACCTGACAAACCATCCTACCCGTTGTTTCCACGCATGCGCACAACACGAAATTCACTTGCGAAGCATCTTACCTTTGTGAATATAAGCTACAAACATACTCTGATGAGTAAAATTAAGTGCCAAACCGTCCTACCTTTGTAAATGTGACGTACAAGCATACTTTAACAGCTATAATTAAGTGGCAAATCGTCCTACCTTTGTGAACATGAGCTAGAAGCATAATTTTACAGCTAGAATTCAGTGGCAAATCATCTTACCTTTGTTAATAAGAGCTAGAAACATACTCTGACGGGTAAAATTACGTGCCAAACCATGCTACCTTTGTGAATGTGACCTACAAGCATACTTTAACGGATAAAATGAAGTGGCAAACCGTCCTGGCTTCATGAATGTGAGCTACAAGCATACTCTGATGGGCAAAGTTAAGTGGCAAACCGTCATACCTACTTACATTTGTGCTGGAATTACTCTGTGACAGCAGAAATGTGCATACACTTATGGTAGGACGTTTTGTCAGAACACCGGCAGCCGCCTCGGGTCTCTCCTCCTCCTGCCTCTCCTTCCCTCATCCACCCGCTGGCCTCTGTGGAAGCTCCGCCATAGCCACCACCAAACAACTGAGTTATTTTTACACATCGGCCAGCATCTGGCCAATCCACCACCTCTCATTGTTCATGCCGTTACAAAAAATAAAAAATAATCGGCCCATAAAAACGAAAAATCACCCACCGAGCAAATGCCTGGTATGCCCGATGGCCAGTCCAGCTATGCATACTCCCATATTTGCCACCAGTTATTACTTTTATTAATATGCCTTTGAGTAAAGATAACAAATGTATAGTAGGTTCTCTTTTCTGAACTCCAAATATAACAAATATGTATCTGTCAATACGTTGATGATGGTCAACATGAGTTTGTGCAGTACATCTTCTTTTTTCAGCTGGTCCATTTAGGGGTCACCACAGTGGATCATCTGCCTACATCTAATCCTTTCTCTTGCATTTTCCTCTGACACGTCAACCTTCTCCATGTCCACTTTCATTTCACTGTGACTGGTTTTTTGTGGTATTTTTCTTTTCCTCCTCCCTGACAGCTCCATATTCAACGTCCTTTGTCCAATATATCCACTATCCTTCCTCTCCAGCAGTTCTTGTGAAGAACCAGTTCCCAGTGGTTCAGTTCCTTGGAGCTGTTAACCTGCTTGCCTACCAAAGTTTGCTAGCTAGGGCTAGAAAACTTTGTCAAAGCATCTCTTAAACACCAAGATATCAAGGCAGTGTGTGCATACCATACGCATAACAGCTGACTAAACCATTAGCCTTCAACAAGGTCTTTACTTGGTTCTAGATACAGGGGACCTCCTTGACAGAGTCTAAGTTTTGACCTCAAAAGAAAAATGCCATACTAGACAGAAGTGTTATTTTGTTTTCATTAGGGCTGGGCGATATATCAAAAATTTATCGTTACCGAAATTTATGACTCTCATCGACGTCATTTTGCCCATGTCGGTAAATTCGGTATTTAAAAAAAAAAGAAAAGGCATGTGCAGGTTGGCGATGTTCATGTCCCTTTAAGACGCTGTGCTACGTTACAGACTTGACGGGGTGGAGTCACATGACTCTACTACCTGTAACAAGACGAGACACGGGTGAACAAATGGAGGACGATTTAAATGTTGAAGCAGCAGCGACGGAGGTAGTGCTGGTGGAGGAGGAAGAGGAGACGCTTGTTAACAAAAAAAATGCATCATCAATCGTTTGGCAACATTTTGGATTCAACAAGGATGATATTGATCAAAAAATTGTTAAATGTAAACTATGCAAAAAGACTGTTGCGTCAAGTCAAGGTAACACAACCAACCTCTTCCACCACCTGCAGCACAACCATGTGATTCAATTCGAAGACATAAAAAAAGCTCAAAGCGAGAAGAGATTAGGAGGACCAGCAAAAACGTCTTCCTCCACCAGGCAGCGGTCAATAACCGAAGCATTTGCTAGTACTCAACTATATGAGCGAACTTCAAAAAGATGGCAAGAAATCACAAATGCTATAGGCTACCACATAGCAAAAGACATGGCTCCTATTGCTACAGTGGAACGCAACGGGTTCAGACACTTCATGAAAATAATTGACAAGAGATACGAACTCCCATCAGAGATAGGCCTTTGCCCATGATGGCATTACATTTGCACAATCATTGTTTACTTTGTGAATAGCCAATGTGAAACATATTTATTATTAAACTATTTTGTTTACAAGGGATACACATTTTTTAGAGAGCATGGTTACATATTGTATCCTACACTTTTTATTTTGTTCAGTTAATAAATCTTAACCACTAAAAGTACTTACTACTATTGTCTTCATTTATTTTCAGTGACATTTTACAGTCCTTTAAAGTGGTAATAATATAATTGCAATGGATAGGTCTAGGGGGAATAATATTATCAAAATGACTGGAGGAACTATGCTGCCTGCCACAGCCCCATCAAATGAAAAAAAAAAAAAACGTTTGTTTTTTTGGCACTTGGGGTGGTTATCGTCCATTTATCGTTATCGAGGTTAACTGCTCAATTTATCGTGATATTGATTTTAGGCCATATCGCCCAGCCCTAGTTTTCATGTTTTTTCATCATATTAAGTGAAACATCTTATTCTGGGTGATTCAGAAGTCCACTACTGTTTATTTTTAAATCAGATAAGTGATACGGTATTTGATGGGTAAGATCACTTATCTCCATTGTAGAGCATATGGACTCCCACACTGTTTGATAGAAGCTAATGGTGACACCATGTTGTCATCATTATTAAATGAGTACATTATGCGTGCAGGGACACATGGAGAATTGGTGCTGACCTTTATTTACTCTTTTTATTCTGGACAAAAATGGATCTGATGACCTTGAATTTGAGTATTCGAGAAGTAATAAATTTGAGACCTGCGTCTGACTTGACTGTTTTGCTTTCAACACGCTGCTTATATCACATGTGTCAAACTCAAGGCCCACGGGCCACATCTCTGACAGACACATGTCTGTTGTCTTGTGTTTTCATGTCTGCCTCTCGTGTTTTTATATTATGGATTATGTTTTGAGTCCTTTGTTGTACTGTTTCTTCTTTCCCTAGATTTCAGTTATTGTTATCATAGGTTTAGTTCTTTGGCTTTGTAATATGGCTTCCCTGTGTTCAATGTTGTGTCTACTGTGACCTCTTTGTACCATGTTTCTGGTCCCTATATTCTGTCTTCTCAGTTGCTGTTAAGTTTGCATGTTTAGAGTTCAGTCAGTGTGTTTCCTGTTTTACTTTGAAGGTCCATGTCTCATGTGAGTGTTTCTAGTTTTGCTTCCCTTGTCTCGTCCAGCCTGATTACTCCCAGCTGTGCTCTCCTTCTGTGTCTCGTTCCCTCGTTATCCCTCTGTGTAATTAAGCCCTGTGTTTCTCTTTGTCAGTGTCGTAGTCTCCCTCATGCTGTGTGTGAGTCTCCCCGTGTCTCCTGGTATACGTTATGATTAGCTTTTCCCAGTTTAGTTTTGTATTGCCTGTGTTCTATTTTTCCAGCAATAAAAGCTGTGCTTTTGAGTTCAAGTTCTGTCCCTGTGAGTTTGCGTTTGGGTCCTCTCCTGCCTGCCACACAGCCGAAACATGACATATATAGATTTATTATTATTGTTATGCATGGCCGGCGATATGAGGCGCTAATAACACACAAACTGCAGATCCCAAAATGCAGCGCTGCAGCCTCCTAGCCCAATGCTAGGCTAGCTGGGAACATTCCCGCTTCAATCAAGTCAAACTTCTGTTATTGCGAAGCTAGCCCCTCACAATGGCAAGAGAAAAGTTGATTCTGAAAACAGTCTTTCAGCACCGGTGGGAGACTGAATATATGTTTACAAACATTGCCGGTAAACCCGTGTGTCTTATTAGTGGAACTAATGTGGCTGTAATTAAGGAATTTAATTTAAGACAAAACATCAGGATTAGCTGAAAAACCTAAATGCAGAGCAGAAACTACAGAAACTACAGAAAGTAGAAGAGCTAAAGAAGAATCTGATATTTCAGCAGACGTTTTTCACCAGAGCAAAATCACAAAGTGAAGCTGTTGTGAAAGCAAGTTTTATTGTAGCAGAGGAGATAGCCAAATCAGCCCGGCCATTTACTGAGGGAGAGTTTCTGAAGAGCTGCATGATGAAGGTGTGCAACGTCTTGTGTCCAGACAAAACGCAGATTTTGGCAAATGTGAGTCTGAGCAGAAACGTATGTCAAAGTGTAACCGACATGAAACTGCCCTGGGACAAACTTGTTGGACTTACAACAGATGGAGCACCGGTGTTGTGCGGTGAAAAAAGTGGACTAGTCAGCAGGATGTGAGTAAAGATGCAGGAGAACTGTACCGGTGAGTTAACAGCATATCACTGCATCATACACCAGGAAACGCTGTGTGGTAAAGTCCTAAAAATGGAGCATGTAATGATCACCGTGACGCAAACCGCAAATTTTATCCGAACTAAACACCGTCAGTTTCAGTCTTTTATGTGGGAAATAGATTCAGAGTTTGCCGACATTCCTTATCATACAGAGGTCCGTTGGCTGAGTTGGGGGAAAATTCTCAATAGAGTTTTTGAGCTCAGCAAGGACATGGACATGGCATGTATGATGTGGTGAAGGCATTTCAAGTGAAGCTGTCACAAATGCACCAGTGCAACTTGCCTCACTTTCCCTGTTGCCAAGTAATGTTGAACCAAGTCAGCGCAACAATGTTCCCAAATGTGCACTTTGCTGATAAACTGAGCGCACTGAGTTTGCGGCGCTTTGGTGACTTTGAAGCACAAAATGAAAATTTCGAGCTGCTTCACAACACCTTTACAGTTGTGGCACCTGTGCACCTGTGCAGATTCAGATGGAGCTGCAGTGTAATGATACACTCAAGGGAAAGTACGACACTGAATGTCCCGCAGAGTTTATTAGTTCCATTCCTGAAGCAATGCCCCAGCTTGTTCTGGCAGCATGTTCATATTTCTATTTCTAACTTGCATCATTTTGACAGGATAGATTTTTATGGAGACCAAAATATTTAAAGTTAAAGTTCATTTTTTTTAAGTTTATTTATTCTGGAATTATATTCCTTTCTGTTTTATTCATATTTATGTTTACAAACATTGTTTTAGTGTGTTCAATAAATGTTTATCTTGTTTGGCCCGCGACCTAAAGTGTGCCTTGAGGTTTGGCCCCCTGTGCAATTGAGTTTGACACCCCTGGCTTATATGAACAGTCAACCACAGAGAAGAACCCAAATTTCAAAATGAAAAAAGTCTTATGTTTTAGCAAAAAGAATTCCTGGGAAGGCTCTGTTGTTTATGTGCAGTGTGCAATGAGCCTTCAGCATCATGTTGACTTTTCATTAGTACCGCTGCCTTTGGCTAGGACAGAACAAAACATAGCGTGATTTCTAGCGCAGTTTAGTTTTGGTGAGGCGTGGTACACTGACATTTACTGTAACATTAATGGTGTATTTTGATTTGTCTTGCAAGTTTTGGTACTTTCAGCATAAATTTTTCATTTAGCATGAATGATAACTGTGTGTTTAATATCAAATGTTCTTGCTCTTATTCTCAACCAGAAACTTCATAAACGTTACTGTTTTTTTGCAGAAGCATCTCACCAATAGCTATATCCAGTGCCGCACGCACGCACGCACGCACACACACACACACACACACACACACACACACACACACACACACACCTTTCATTCTGTTTCTGTTGAACATTACTGTGTTATTTACTGTATATGATGTTGCTGCTTCATCAGTTCAGCCCTCTTTACTACAGTGGGGCAAAAAAGTATTTAGTCAGCCACCGATTGTGCAAGTTCCCCCACTTAAAATGATGACAGAGGTCAGTAATTTGCACCAGAGGTACACTTCAACTGTGAGAGACAGAATGTGAAAAAAAAATCCATGAATTCACATGGTAGGATTTGTAAAGAATTTATTCGTAAATTAGGGTGGAAAATAAGTATTTGGTCACCTCAAACAAGGAAAATCTCTGGCTCTCACAGACCTGTAACGTCGTCTGTAAGAAGCTTTTCTGTCCCCCACTCGTTACCTGTATGAATGGCACCTGTTTGAACTCATCATCTGTATAAAAGACACCTGTCCACAGCCTCAAACAGTCAGACTCCAAACTCCGCCATGGCCAAGACCAAAGAGCTTTCGAAGGACACCAGGAAAAGTATTGTAGACCTGCACCAGACTGGGAAGAGTGAATCTACAATAGGCAAGCAGCTTGGTGTGAAAAAATCAACTGTGGGAGCAATCATCAGAAAATGGAAGACATGGCGGCTCGACGGAGGAGCAGCTAGCGACCGAAAGTGGTTGGACCGGTGGACGACTTCAGTGAGGAGTGGATGACATTTGGTTCTGCCAGTGCAACTGAGTTCGACGGGTAGCAACTGAGTTCACAAGCCGAAATTATTATCAATGTCAAAACTGAGGACTGCACCAAGCTATTATTCCTAAACCCGGAGATGAGGGGTGAATGTGCAGTGTGAGGTAAAGTACTGATTGTGCTGTGGTGGAAATTGATCATCTTTAAATGATCGGTCTTCACATTCGGTGAGGGAGAAGATAACTAGCACAACAGCTAACTTTGGACTGTGGCTAATCAGCTAATCAAGAAGCCATCGGTAGTCTCGGCGCTAAAGACTCTGGACTACCCCTGACAATGCCACCTAAGAAAAACTCAGCCTTGGAGGAGGCGGAGGATATCAAAAGATCACTGGACTTCCTATCACAGGATGTAAATGACATCAAAATTAAACAAGACAAAATACTTAACCTAGTGCAGGAAGTTACAGAGTTGCGTGTACGCCTTGCTGAGCGGGACAAAAAAATAACAGAGCTAGAGAAGAAAGTTGAGGATTTGGAGCAATACTCAAGGATAAATGATGTTATTGTGACTGGAATTAAGATCAAACCCCGCTCTTATGCTCATGCTGTGACCTCCGGTAACAATGAAGAACCCGGCTTACGGGAGGAGAACTCGACGGAGCAACAGGTGGTGTCTTTTTTTGCGTCTAAAAATATACACTTGGATGTAAATACCATTGATGCCTGTCACCCTCTTCCCACGAAGAACAACATGCCGGCGGTGTTCCTGAGGTTTGTCAGCAGAAAAAACAAAGTTGCATTAATGAAGCAAGGGAAAAAGCTAAAAGGTACTAACGTCTATCTGAATGATCATTTGATTAATAGAAATGCGGACATTGCTAAAAAAGCCAGAATCATGAGGAAGCAGGACAAGATACAGAATACTTGGGTCATGAACTGTAAGGTATACATCAAACTGAAAGGAACGCCTGAGGAAGCTAAAGTGGTGATTATCAGAGATATAGAGGAATTGAATAAATATGAATGAATACTACTGAGGGTCTGCACAACCTGTGTCAGTTAAGGGAGCGTAAACTCATACAATGACATCTAAATACTCCTTAAATCTGACAAAAGATGAATTAGAAACACAAGAACGGAGTTTAAACCTTGAGGATTTGGAATTGAAGCATTTCGAATATACTGATCATAATGCTTTAGATCAAGAAGATCAATTAGACCCTGACAACCACTTCCTATTAGCCAACCCAAATGACTGTAAATATTATTCTGAAAAAGAATATAATTCCTCAATTAAAACTGATAAGAAATTCTCAATCATTCACTTTAATAGTAGAAGTTTGTATGCAAATTTCAGTTCAATTGAGGAATATTTACAACAGTTTCACGACCCATTTAGTATTATAGCAGTATCAGAAACATGGATTAAAGAAGAAAAAGGTGTTGATTTTGAATTAAAGGATTATAATCTTAATTATGTTAATAGAACAAACAAAGCAGGAGGAGGTGTTGCTATATATGTCCATAGGAAATTTAAATTTCAAATATTGGAAAGTATGACATTGACAATAAATGACTTACTTGAATGCTTAACCATAGAAATTATCAATGAAAAAGAGAAAAACATTATTGTTAGTTGTCTTTATAGATCACCTGGTTCGAGTCTAGAAGTATTCACTGATTGGATTGAAAAAATATTTTCAGTTGTAAGTAATAAAATATTATTCATCTGTGGAGATTTCAATATCGATTTGATAAATCCAAACAATCACAAGACCACCGAGAATTATATTAATAGGATGATTGGTATGAGTTTATATCCCACAATTTTAAGACCAAGTCGTATAACATCTCATAGTGCTACCCTTATTGATAACATCTTTACAAATAATTTAGAGTTAATAATTGCTAGCGGACTAATGGTATGTGATATAACTGATCACCTGCCAATATTTATAGTGTATGACGTTAAGAGTGTATGTAAGAAAGTACCTCAGAAATATATCTACAAACGAGTAAGAACAGAAAATGCAATTAATCTCCTTTATCAGGACTTGATGAATCAGGATTGGAATGCAGTGTATGCTGGAGATGATGTGGATAGTGCTTTTGAAATATTTTTGGATATCTTCAACTGCCTGTACGATAAAAACTGCCCAGTCGGGCAATTCAGTATCAACAATAAATCTATTAAATGCCCGTGGTTAACAAAAGGACTACACAAGGCCTGTAAGAAGAAAAATTCTTTATATAGACAATTCACTAAGCTAAGAACTGAAGAAGCAGAGTATAGATATAAAAATTATAAAAATAAACTAACGGAAATATTAAGAACTAGTAAGAAATTGTACTATACTAAATTAATACATAAAAATAAAAACAACACTAAAGAGATATGGGGAATACTTAACACTATTATTAAAGGTAACACAAAAAAATGCTCATATCCAGATTATTTCACTAATAATAACAGTGACAATTACAATCTAAACGAGATGGTGGAGTGCTTTAACAGCTTTTTTGTAAATGTGGGACCGGAGCTGGCTACAACAATTCCAAAAAGTAATCGCAGCGAAATGTCACTGATAGAAATAAATTCAAAGACTATGTTCTTGTCGGGAGTTACTGAATTAGATATTTTAGATGTAGTTAACAACTGTAAGAACAAGACCTCTACTGATTGTTTTGGTATAGATATGACATTAGTTAAACGAATCATACATAGCATTGCCAGACCTCTAGCTTATATATGTAATTTATCATTTCAAACAGGGAAATGCCCAAAGAAAATGAAAATAGCTAAAGTTATACCCATATATAAAAGTGGAAACAAACACATCTTCACTAATCGACCAGTGTCCCTGCTCCCTCAGTTTTCTAAAATATTAGAAAAACTTTATAATAATAGACTAGGTAAATTTATTGACAAACATAAACTAATTAATGAAAGTCAGTATGGATTTAGGACAGGAAGGTAAACTTCAATGGCTATCATTGATGCAATAGAAGAGATAACCAACAGTCTGGATAGAAAAAGACATGCAGCAGGGATATTTATTGACTTGAAGAAAGCATTTGATACGATTAATCATAGCAGATTATTTAAAAAATTAGACAGATATGGTATTAGGGGAGTGGCTTTGAAATGGATCCAAAGTTATTTGACTGAGAGACAGCAGTATGTGAAGATGGGCGAGTTTGAATCGGGGTATTTGGGCATTAGCTGTGGAGTGCCACAAGGATCAGTTCTGGGACCAACTCTATTTAACCTTTATATAAACGACATATTTAATGTATCAAAGTTATTAAAATTTGTCATATTTGCTGACGACACCAATATTTTTTATTCTAACGACGACCATAGTGACCTAGTACTTAACATTAACAATGAGTTAAGGAAATTAAAAATATGGATGGATGTTAACAAATTATCTATAAATTTGAGCAAAACCAAGGTAATGTTCTTTGGGAATTACAATGTAAATGTAGATACTGTAATAAAAATAGATGGTGTAGTCATAGATGTAGTGTCAGAAATAAAATTCTTGGGAGTAATGATTGATAGCAAATTATGCTGGAAATCACACATCAGACATATACAAAATAAAGTGTCCAAAAGTATTTCAATCATAAATAGAGCCAAGTTCTTCTTAAACTGCCATGCAATGTTTTTGTTATACTGTGTACTAGTCCTACCATACTTGACTTATTGTGTAGAGGTGTGGGGCAATAATTACAAAAGTTCTCTGCATCACCTGGTTATACTACAAAAATGTGCTATAAGAATAATGTATAAGGTAGGATATTATAGTCACACTAATATTTTGTTTTTGCAGTCTAAACTATTAAAATTGATTGATTTAGTTGAATTCTCGACTGCTCAACTCCTATATAAGGCAAATAAGGGTATACTGCCAGAAAATATCCAAAAGCTCTTTACACATAAAGAAGGGGGTTACAATTTGAGGGGATTTAGTAACTTTAAAAGGCAGATAGTTAGAACTACCAGGAAAAGTTTGTGTGTGTCTGTGTGTGGAGTGAAACTTTGGAACAGATTGGATGTAGAGCTCAAGCAATGTCCAAATATTCATCTGTTTAAATTGAGGTACAAAAAATGTATATTGTCAAGGTACAAAGAGGAATCGAGTGTGTGATTGTTTATCCATGATAGTAAATAATAATATATTCTTTGTATTATTTCTTTCTTTTTTCTTTGTTTATATATAGAATGTTAACAACAAATACTTATATAAACAATTATCTTGTAGAGTTGAAATGGACACTGTTGATATTGTCTTACGCTGTTGTTATTACTGCTATCTCCATTATTAGGAAACAGTAGACCAGAATTAATTCTTAAAAGTAAAATTGATGAAGTTACTACTATACAATGGAAGCAAACTTCATTGATATTTTCATAGCTAAAATATAAATAATATATGGAGAGGATGTAATGACCATGATGGTGATAACTGTGATACTCAACGGTGGTAACAAAGACTGTATTATTGATGCTAAATATTTACACTACTGTATGTTGTAATTATGACAATGTGATAATTTTATAATTGTAATTGTATGTCACAAATATTTAAATGTACTGCGCAACTACAAAATTTAAAACTCAGATAAGATTGTAGGGGTGGGAGTTAAAAAGCTTGTCTTCATCCCACTCCTTTTCGAGCTAAACTTGTTTTTTTGTTTTTTTTGTGTGTGTGTAATTGTACATTACAATAACTTTATTATTTGGTTGCTCGAATAAAGACATTCATTCATTCATTCATTCATTCATACAAGACCACTGATAATCTCCCACGATCTGGGGCTCCACGCAAGATCTCATCCCGTGGGGTCAAAATGATCATGAGAACGGTGAGCAAAGATCCCAGAACCACACGGGGGGACCTGGTGAATGACCTGCAGAGAGCTGGGACCAAAGTAACAAAGGTCACCATCAGTAACACACTACAACGGCAGGGAATCAAATCCCGCAGTGCCAGACGTGTTCCGCTGCTGAAGCCAGTGCATGTCCAGGCCCGTCTGAAGTTTGCCAGAGAGCACATGGATGATACAGCAGAGGATTGGGAGAATGTCATGTGGTCAGATGAAACCAAAGTAGAACTTTTTGGTATAAACTCAACTCGTCGTGTTTGGAGGAAGAAGAATACTGAGTTGCATCCCAAGAACACCATACCTACTGTGAAGCATGGGGGTGGAAACATAATGCTATGGGGCTGTTTTTCTGCCAAGGGGACAGGACGACTGATCCGTGTTAAGGACAGAATGAATGGGGCCATGTATCGTGAGATTTTGAGCCAAAACCTCCTTCCATCAGTGAGAACTTTGAAGATGAAACGAGGCTGGGTCTTCCAACATGACAATGATCCAAAACACACCGCCCGGGCAACAAAGGAGTGGCTCCGTAAGAAGCATTTGAAAGTCCTGGAGTGGCCTAGCCAGTCTCCAGACCTCAACCCCATAGAAAATCTGTGGTGGGAGTTGAAAGTCCGTGTTGCTCGGCGACAGCCCCAAAACATCACTGCTCTCGAGAAGATCTGCATGGAGGAATGGGCCAAAATACCAGCTACTGTGTGTGCAAACCTGGTAAAGACCTATAGTAAACGTTTGACCTCTGTTATTGCCAACAAAGGTTATGTTACAAAGTATTGAGTTGTATTTTTGTTATTGACCAAATACTTATTTTCCACCCTGATTTACGAATAAATTCTTTACAAATCCTACCATGTGGATTCATGGATTTTTCTTTCACATTCTGTCTCTCACAGTTGAAGTGTACCTCTGGTGAAAATTACTGACCTCTGTCATCATTTTAGGTGGGGGAACTTGCACAATCGGTGGCTGACTAAATACTTTTTTGCCCCACTGTATAAAGGCGCAGACATGAGTGAGATGTTAAAGAACACTAAAATAAATATTAGAGATGTGTGACACGGAGTTGTAGACTGTAAAGTTGAAAAGCTATTTACTGATTTGAGTTCCTCAAATTAATAACTTAAATGCAAATTACTTTTGAAACAGAATTGTATATCTACAACTGTATTAAAATATACAGCAAGCTAGAACCACTTTTTCATCTAAATTAATCATCATGAAATTTTTCCTAGTTTTTTTTTTTTTAACTTGCCTTTATCCTTCCTGTACAACATACAGGAGTGTTTCAATCTCTTTCACAGTACACTTTAAGACTGTTATCCATGTCCTTTTATTTTGTTTTATTTTTATTTTTTTGTTATAGGTTTACTTTTTCTATGCATATACTTCATATAGTTTTTCAATTTACAGGATACATTTCTTATGAAGTTGTTTCCCTTTCAATTTCTGAGAAAACATCACTCCGCCAATTCTGTCATGGCAGTTAGAGGTTGGTATATCACAGTACTGGTATTGCATATACATTGTTAATAACATTTATGTCAGTAAACAATATTTTATGTGTCCTACTGTGCACTGCTATCACAAGTTGAGATAAACACTAGATACAGTAAGACTTATAATCTCATAATCTACAGAAATCTGCATATGAACATTTAAACTAATGCTGCTTTTTTAAATAGTTTTGTCACTTTAAATCACTAACTTGTTTTTAAGTTTTTTTATATAAAATTTTGAAGTCATTAATATTTACATAATACTCCTTTTAATTTTAATCAGTCAGGTCATGATCATAAAATTGTTTACAACATTCACAGAAACCTAGACCACACCATTCCCTGCTTTTCAATACACTTTGAAAATACACAATTGGTAAATATAAACCAGGGCTGACCTGGGACAAATAGAAAGGCCTATTTAAGAAAGAATTTCTTAAATTTTCTAAGTTTGAGGTGCTGCGCTGCTACTCCAGAGGGGAGGTTGTACTTCCGGGTTTGTTTTTTTGTTTTCACCTCCTCATGTGGGCTGTGTTCCTGTTTGCCATCCATGGTGATGCTCCAAGTGTCAGGTTCATGACTAGAAACTGCTGGCAATTGAGGCATTGAGGTGATAATAAACCAGCTGGCTGTGACAGTTCAGAAAAGCGGAAGCCTCTTGTACTCCTTCCTGTATCCTGACCGAT
The DNA here is from genome assembly GCF_963969265.1 of Rhamphochromis sp. 'chilingali'. Lineage (NCBI taxonomy): Eukaryota > Metazoa > Chordata > Actinopteri > Cichliformes > Cichlidae > Rhamphochromis > Rhamphochromis sp. 'chilingali'. The sequence goes on along the minus strand of NC_137943.1, from coordinate 4,623,138 downwards.
ACACCATCTGGTTAGCTGCTAAACCTAAATGTACTAGCCCTCACTTACTACTACTCCTCAACAGGTCCTTTACTAGAGGTACTTCCTCCCGCTTAGTGTGTGAAGGAGAGATGGCACCTTCTTAAAAAAAACGTAGCTAATGTGGATAGTTAGCTATAAATGATTTTCCCAGTATTATTTTAGGGTCTTTGTCTCATAATGCAAAGTGCATTGCCACTGTTTTGATTTGGTGCTATATAAATAAAACTGAATGGAATTTCACATTCTTCTGATAGCTTTTGTTGTAAACCTCTTCACCCATTAATACAAAAACTTAAAGTTAAGTTTTGAAAATGTGAATTAAATGGATAAAACTTTAAGTCAGGTTGACCAATTTTAAAGTTGTTCTTTGAACATTGGCTGTTTTTTTTAAGTCATTTTTAGTTGGAATGTATTTTCATGCTCTGTTTTAACCTTCCAACTATACAAATCAAAGTGTTTTTCCACCAGCGTTAACTTGATAATGTGCGTGTAACTCTTATCAGCTGATTGGGCTGACTTTTATGGGGGCTGGGACAATGTCTTTGGAAGTATGAGCAAACAAACAAAGCAACCTCATGGGGCCGTAATGAAAGTGGAACATTAGAAGACTACCAAACAAAACAGTCTATACTCAATGTGAATTCCAAAAATCTAAGGTTTTCCTCAGTTTTTGTTGTTTCTGTTGAAACCTTCAATTTGTTTCAAGGAGAAGAGTCCATGCACTCTCATTTTCCCCAAGATAAAAAAAAAAGACTAATACTCTGACGTTGGAGTTTTCATGAACGCAGTTTTTGACTTGGAGCAACCTAAATAAAAATAAACAGGCATATTCTGTCAGATCATTGCACCAAGTAGACATTAATTCTGCATATTTTTAAGTTACACTCTGTTATAAATTCAGTGTGATGTCACAAAGTTTGCGGATGTATTAACAACAGTTTCAGTAACATATTCTGGACTGCATATTATATTTTCCTCGTACATGCTCATCACTGAAAGAGTGGCCACTGGCCTATAGGTGTAAATAGACTGCAGAGCCTGTCCCAACATGTTAGCTTTTCTGTGTCGTACCATCCATCTAGTGAGACGTTGTTTGGTTACCCTGATATATAAATCACAGCGATCCTCCTGGCACTTAACAGCATACACTCTATTACTGTGTCTGTGTGTCGGGGCACCTGATCCTTTGGGTGGACCAATTTTTGCCACAGAGACGCAGTATTTAGAGAAAATGTGTCTCCTCTGTTCTGATACTCCGGACACATAGAGGAACCATAATGGTTTTCACTAAGGCAGCAGTTGTCCTTCTCTTCTCATGGACCGGCTGGAGCATGCTTTAGGTGTTTTCCCAGCTCTGACAAATGTCCAGCTGGGATAACCACATTTACTCAGGGCTTTTTTGATATCATGTTCTGCTGCAGTGTTGGACTCTGCCAAGGCTGCCCTTTGTCACCGATTCCGTTCATGATATTTATGGACAGAATTTCTTGGCGTAGCCAATTGGCGGAGAACTTCCACTTGGGTGATCTCAGAATCGAATCTCTGATTTTCCCAGATGATGTGGTTCTGTTGGCTTCATCAGGTGGCAGCCTCCAGCTCGCACTGGAGAGGTTCGCAGCCAAGTCTGAAGCGGCAGGAATGAGAATCAGCATCTCCAAATCTGAGGCCATGGTCTTCACCATGGCCTCAATAACTTGTCCCTGCCCAGTCCGGGTAGGGGACAAGTTATTGCCCCAAGTGGAGGAGTTTAAGTATTTTGGGGTCCTGTTCAGGATTTCACAAAATGGGGAGTGGGAGATCAACAAACAGATTGGTGCTGCGGCTGCAGTGAGGTGGATGCTGTACCGGCCAATCGTGGTAAAGAGAGAGCTGAATGTGAAAGTAAAGCTCTCAATTTAATGGTCGATATACGTCCCTACCCTCACCTATGGTCATGAGCTTTGGGTAGTGACCGAAAGAACGAGATCGCAGAAACAAGCAGTGGAAATGAGCTTTCTACCAAGGGTGGCTGACCTCTAGCTTAAAGGTAGGATGAGGAGTTCAGCCATCCAGCAGGGGCTCAGAGCTACTGCTCCTCAACTGAGTGACTGAGCACATGTGAGCCATGATGCATTTATACAGCTGTGTTTTGTATATCACTATGACAGGAGGATGAAGAAGTACAGTGGGGCAAAAAAGTATTTAGTCAGCCACCGATTGTGCAAGTTCCCCCACTTAAAATGATGACAGAGGTCAGTAATTTGCACCAGAGGTACACTTCAACTGTGAGAGACAGAATGTGAAAAAAAAATCCATGAATCCACATGGTAGGATTTGTAAAGAATTTATTCGTAAATTAGGGTGGAAAATAAGTATTTGGTCACCTCAAACAAGGAAAATCTCTGGCTCTCACAGACCTGTAACGTCTTCTGTAAGAAGCTTTTCTGTCCCCCACTCGTTACCTGTATGAATGGCACCTGTTTGAACTCATCATCTGTATAAAAGACACCTGTCCACAGCCTCAAACAGTCAGACTCCAAACTCCGCCATGGCCAAGACCAAAGAGCTTTCGAAGGACACCAGGAAAAGTATTGTAGACCTGCACCAGACTGGGAAGAGTGAATCTACAATAGGCAAGCAGCTTGGTGTGAAAAAATCAACTGTGGGAGCAATCATCAGAAAATGGAAGACATACAAGACCACTGATAATCTCCCTCGATCTGGGGCTCCACGCAAGATCTCATCCCGTGGGGTCAAAATGATCATGAGAACGGTGAGCAAAGATCCCAGAACCACACGGGGGGACCTGGTGAATGACCTGCAGAGAGCTGGGACCAAAGTAACAAAGGTCACCATCAGTAACACACTACAACGGCAGGGAATCAAATCCCGCAGTGCCAGACGTGTTCCGCTGCTGAAGCCAGTGCATGTCCAGGCCCGTCTGAAGTTTGCCAGAGAGCACATGGATGATACAGCAGAGGATTGGGAGAATGTCATGTGGTCAGATGAAACCAAAGTAGAACTTTTTGGTATAAACTCAACTCGTCGTGTTTGGAGGAAGAAGAATACTGAGTTGCATCCCAAGAACACCATACCTACTGTGAAGCATGGGGGTGGAAACATCATGCTATGGGGCTGTTTTTCTGCCAAGGGGACAGGACGACTGATCCGTGTTAAGGACAGAATGAATGGGGCCATGTATCGTGAGATTTTGAGCCAAAACCTCCTTCCATCAGTGAGAACTTTGAAGATGAAACGAGGCTGGGTCTTCCAACATGACAATGATCCAAAACACACCGCCCGGGCAACAAAGGGGTGGCTCCGTAAGAAGCATTTGAATGTCCTGGAGTGGCCTAGCCAGTCTCCAGACCTCAACCCCATAGAAAATCTGTGGCGGGAGTTGAAAGTCCGTGTTGCTCGGCGACAGCCCCAAAACATCACTGCTCTCGAGAAGATCTGCATGGAAGAATGGGCCAAAATACCAGCTACTGTGTGTGCAAACCTGGTAAAGACCTATAGTAAACGTTTGACCTCTGTTATTGCCAACAAAGGTTATGTTACAAAGTATTGAGTTGTATTTTTGTTATTGACCAAATACTTATTTTCCACCCTAATTTACGAATAAATTCTTCACAAATCCTACCATGTGGATTCATGGATTTTTTTGTCACATTCTGTCTCTCACAGTTGAAGTGTACCTCTGGTGCAAATTACTGACCTCTGTCATCATTTTAAGTGGGGGAACTTGCACAATCGGTGGCTGACTAAATACTTTTTTGCCCCACTGTAGTTCCTGCCAATCATTTAGAGGCAGAGTCAAGATTCCTAATGACAACTGAGAGATTTTTTTTGAACACATACACATTTGAACATGTTTAATTGGAACTCATCAACAGAGAAAACAAAACAAAGAATCTGTTTTCAGTCAAAAATGCAGGAAATAGCATTTCTGAGACAGAGTTCAATTGCATTGCATTAAATTAATAAATAAAAAGTCCCCAATGAAACTGGAGTTAGCTTTATTTTCATAGTATGGAATTGCTAAGGTGCACATTTCTTGAAAATATTTTTTCTGTAAGTCAAAGACTATATTAATATATATACTAATTGGAAGATATTAATTTTCAGTAAGCTGTCTGCTTGACATATTATTTCTCTAGTAATATCAAAACTTCTATATTTCACAATAGAGAGCTGGTGTTTGAGTATGATACTCAGCTTAATTGTTAAGTGTTAAGTGTTTTGATTTCTGAAGAGGGCCATCCAAGGGAAGGACATCCTTATACTTAAATACAGCTATACTAAAAGCGAAACTATTTGATAAAATAATTTTTATACAATGAGAACAGTACAGAAAAAAAGAACACACTTGAAGAGCACCTTTAGCTACGGTGACCAAACGGGCTCACTGACACGCAATTTAGTCAAGCAAAAGAGAGCAGAATTAATTCAGCATCAACCACGAGACTGTCTTTTTGAGTCTTTGTAAATGGATGTCTTAAGTATTAACAAAATTAAACCCTTGCATACCTTTTCTTAGGATAAAAAAAAAAAAACCCACCACAACAGTCCCTCAAGGCACTTTAAATTGAAAGATTAAGACCGTAGAAGTAGAGCCTTATTTGTAGTGTGAGGCTGCATGGAATTATAATAATATCACTATTATTATTAGGGATGGGTATTGATAAGATTTTCACGATTCCGATTCCATTTTCGATTCTGTTTAACGATTCGATTCTTTATCGATTCTCTTATCGATTCTTATTTTTAAAAAAAGGAGAACACTAAGGTCGAATAGCTTAGAACTTTATTTTATATCTTCTCTTTGAACAAGACAGACATTTAGGAGTAACATGGCCTTACAAACCCAGCAGTGAGATCTCAAAAGATCCACAGCCTACAGCTCTTCAATGGGGTGTCACGGGGTCCCCAGGAAAAAAAAATGTAAATGTAAAATAATAAAATAAATATTCTTCTGTAGCAATAACAAAGTATAACATAAATTATTCAGTAGCAATTACACAAGAATATCCAGTAATGTCCCTGCCTACAATTAAACACACTCACTTACCGAAAATCGGGGGCATCTGCTGTGCAAGCCTTTGACCACAAACTGAGTCACTGCTCGGTGACATTCGTCTATCCTGGCCTGAAAGGAGACGCTGCCGGTAGACTGCAGCGACAACTGCCAGCATCTGAGCCAGACTCTGTCTGTCTCTCTCATCATGGTCACTAAATGCACAGTAATGGCAGGTTTGTAATAAGGCAGATCGCGCTAACATAATATGCACTGTTAGTTGATTATTTACCTGCCGCATTAACGGGAGAGGACGTGCAAACGTTACCACTGCTGCTGGGTTGAAATTCACGAGTCCGGAGCGGAATTAAAAACACGACATTCATTTATGGTCATCGCGTTGTTTTGTGAGCTTTTGCATATTCGTAGTGTTTCCTCCCTTAAATGAAATATCTACTTTGCAAGTATTGCAAGTTGCCCTGTTGTCGTCCGTTCTCGTAAAGTATAACCAAAGTTTTGAGCGTTTGAGCCACCGTGTTTCCTGCCAGGTAAATGACGCTCCGCAACGGGGCGACTGGAATCGATAAGGGAATCGTTTGCAAAAATGGCAAACAATTCCAAGGAAGTGAAACAGTGGGAACCGGTTCTCAACAAGAACCGGTTTTCGATACCCATCCCTAATTATTATAAATTGATACTACATAATTTAAACTTCAGAATATAATCAGACACGTGAACATGTGCGTATTAACTGCATTTTGACAGGCATTTCAATATATCATTTATGATTCCCGTAGAGATATAAAAAAACTAAAAAGAAACGACATTGAAATGGCTGTGCTGAGAAATGAATTGCAGAAATGTTTTAATTATGCACAATTATCCATGCAAAAATGCAACTAAAAGCTGAAACACACTTCTGTTCATTTGCCTGCAGTTCAGTGCTGCATGATTAGTATGATTCAGTTTTGTGCTCTAAACTACAAGCCAACCACCAAAATACAGCGCTGTGAATAAGTGCTAGTCCCCTTCTTGATTTCTTAGATTGTTGCATCGTTGCCACGCCTAAATGTTCCAAATCAGCAAACAAATTTCGCATTTGAATATTAGAGAAACGCAGTAATAACAAAATGCAGATTTAAAATGATGACTTCATTTATTAAAAGAAAAAATATAGCTGGTTCTATTTGAAAAAGTAAATCCAAATTTCTTTGGAAAGCTGAGTTCAGTTTCACCCTCCACATCCTGGCCAGACTACTGCCAGATTTATTGAATCATGAAATTGTTTAAATAGAATAATAATAATAATAATAATAATAATAATAATAATAATAATAATAATGATAATAATAATGATATACAGCCTTTTCTACAGGCTTTAAGACTTCAGAAAACCACTGTGAGAACCATTACCCACAAATGGACAAAAACCTGTAACAGTGGGGAACCTCCTCCGTAAACACCACGACTGTTGTGCAATCACTCAATCAAGAACAGCAATCAAGCATTTCCCATAACTTTCACATTACAGTAGAGGAAGTTTGGCCCATTCTTCTTTACAGAATTGATTTAATTTGGCCACACTGGAGGACTTTTGAACATAACCAGCATGTTATGCCAAAAGCATCTCAATTGTCATAATTCCCTATGACCTTCTTTTTGTTCTTTTCTTTTTTTTCTCTCATGTTCCATGGGAGAGTCGGGAGGGTTTCTTTTCTTTTTGAACTTGAGCTTCAGGGCACAAACTGATAGCCTGGAAACGCCATCCAGGACTGACTGCTGATACTGCTAACTTCAACAGCCAACAAAGGCAGTGATGAGCAATGAGGGTTGCAGTTCATTGAGATGATCTCTTCAAAAGACTATGGGCAGGTTTTCATCTTTGCTTTGTTTTGCTGGTTTTGGGTTCATACATAGGGAGAGATTCATACAGTGTCAATGCAGGAAAGATTCTATGTGTCATTAGGACTGAGATTTGTGTTACTGTATAGAATCATAGCCTTAAAGTATATATTTTAAATTGGTAATTATGTGACAATACATTTCAGATCAATTTACTGAGTAACACAAAGTTAATATAACAAGTAGTGTAACTAAATATTTTATCCAATGATTAATTAAACAATGCACTGCATTACTTTAAAGAAAAGTAACTAGTAATGTGTATTACATTACTTTTGTCAGCAATGACCACAACATTATTGAATTGGCAATTCACTTTTTTTTAAACGTATGGCAATAGATTAGTAGTGTTTAAGATTTTAAGTGAGAAATCAGTCCATTATACAAACAAGTGCAGTCTAACAGCCCTGCAACAACACAAATTACCATGTAGCTTGTTTTTCTTTTTCCTAAGCTTTGTTCTATAGATCATTGAAACATTTGTCAAAATACTATAATTAATGGGAGTCAGATTGCTTAGTCTTAGATTAATATCTGAAACTTACAGCATACAATGCTGACTTTAATAAATGTCCAGAATTACATGGCATATAGAAAAATAAATGTAATTTAGGTAGTGAAAAATGTTTCAAAATTCAGGACAGAATACATGAAAGGCAGAGATTGCATCAAAGTTAGAGAGAGCAGGCAATATCCCACAGGAAATAATGAAAAAGAGAGCAGCAATATATCTTATTTTATGAACATTGCTTAAATAAACCAGTAATGTTGTTTATGAGATAATATTATGATATATACTTTTTAAACTAGTAGCAATGTACTACTAGATCAGCGTACTAGCAGTAGTGGTAATGGTACTGCTGTGGTACAGCTCATCACCACTCCTGACACCTACAGGATGTTTTATTTTTATGTTCAATTATTTAGTGTTGAACAAATTCTGTTCAGAGCAGCTTTTCTGTAGTGTCCACTTAAGGCTCCACTTTTACTCCAAAGGGGAGTCAATGGGCTCTATGGATAACCACCTCCATAATAACTGAGGTTGTGTTTTTGTTTTGATTTGTTTTGCATTTTATTAATGTTATCTACCACAAAATGGCTTGCTGTGTGGGACAGACCGACTGGAAGAACAGAGGTCCATCTAAATGTAATTATGACAACCTCAATCTGGATTTTTTCTTAAGTATTTTCAGTCATCTGTAGGCATCATTTTTTTTAAACATGTACTTTTCAAAGAGTCTTTTACATGTTCACTTAGGTGTCCAATGTAGTGGTTTATGTGCAAATATACCATCAACATTGACACAAATACAAGAAAACAACCTTTGAATAGCTGTCCACTGTAGTGACCACTACTAGTAGTGTAGTGACTAATGCAACCAACATTAAATGCTATATCACTAGTGTACACTTTTAAAGACAAGCACAAAGAACACCCATATAAAAGAGAACAAAGTGGGTCATAGCAGATAACTCACTAAGTTAAGATCTTTTTTGAATTGAAGCCCCAACTTTTCTGTCGCATGTCATTTTATAAGTTATAAGGAGGAGTACACTCAGTTACTAACTGTGCTTCCTGAAGCCCAAAAAGCTGGAGAATTGTGAGTAGATATGAGAACATTTAAATGTTGCCTGAGGGAAACATCACTCGAGAACAGAGTCTACTAGAACTGGCACGTTTGATTTCCCAGTCCTTTTTTTAATAAGATGTGTAGAGAGGCCTGAAATTCACTAAAAAATAATAAAATGTCAAAAGTTTGTATTAAAATAAAAATCTGCAATTTCCTTTGAAGAGCTCCGTGTTGAAAGGAGAAAATGATGACTAATATATGGTACTGCAAAATTAACAATAATTTTCTTTCTCTGGTGTCCTGGCTGCTATTAATCTTTAAGTGCCACGTGGAAGGAGATTCTGACAATTTAATGATCTCACATATATAGTAGAAAGATTTTATTTTCCAGTTCTCTGTACAACTTTGTATTAAAACTGGGTAAAATTACTGTGTGCTTAAATTTATTAACCTGACCCAATTCCAGAGTGATTTTTTCACAAGTTTGCAATTTGGTTCTGGTTAAAGCATTATGATAATTGCTTCAATTAAGCAAACTATATCCGAAATGGCTTTTTTGTCATTGCCTATAGTCCCACAGAATGATGTAACAAGAGGAACTCTAGACATTTTTTGTCTCCTCTTTCAAAACACACACTATTTGAGAGAGAGGACAAAATTTAATGACCGTACAGCATTGGGGAGTAAAAAGAGCTGAGTATAGAAGAAACGCTCAGTGCATCACATGAAGTCCCACAGCACTCTGAGCCTATAGCAACATAACTAAGGACTTGTTTACGGTCATTTGATCCAGCTGAATCCTTTAGCTTTATTAAAAAGGAAACTTTTGAACATAATCTTAAAAGCAGAGAGGCTCTCTTGTCTCCTGAATACAAACTGGAAACTACAGGAGAGGGGCCAAATGATCTGCCTCCTGTTCTATTTTTAGAAGCTCTAGGAGAAACAAGTAAGACTGATACATCAACTGAAGGGTTTTCTGGGAACTTTTAGAACAAGCTCATAATATTGAATTAAAATAGTCAGTAGTACATATAGAAGTATAAAAGAAGTACAGAAGTAGTAAAGCATTGCTGGAAGCCAAGGTAATGCCATCCCGAGTAAGTATCTGTTTTTATTTAAAGATTTTTAGGGCAGATAGATTTATTTCAAACTGCTGCAGTGCATGCCGTACATGTCCTTTAATATCATCAGTATATTCCAGTATATGTAATAAAATTGATCAACAATATCGAATGACGCACTGAGGTATAATGTGATACAAAAGCAGAGATGCAGAGTCATTAGGCAGTCATTGGTAACCTATGCTTTTAACTCTTCAAATAATCCTTTCCTTGTCAAGTGATCAGTTAGCTGTTTTACAATGACTCATTCAAGATTTTTTTTAAATAAGAGAAAGGTTGGATTTTGGTATACAGTGCATTTTAGGATAGATTTCACTGCAAATTACTGTTTCAAAATCTCACTGGCTTCCTCATTGTCAGTTCATCTATTTCTTCTGTTTCTCAGCGTCTTTGTATCAAGGCACAATGAACAATACCCAGTAAGGTTTTCAAATGGTGGTTAGAAAAAAGGTTTAAAAGCTTCCACAGAAAGTTCTTGTGTAGAGACCACTGGAAAAGACACTCCTGCACCTTCCTCCTTAAATGTTCTCTACTCTGTAATTTTGCAAGAATTGGGAGAGATTGATAAATACAGAACCAGGATTGACTGTGGGGGATTGGCTTCCATCCAGCCTTTGTTGACATGCTTTCCCTGTGATAAATAATGGACCAGGAAAGACAGTTTTTCTATATTGACAAATGACTTACCTTTGCACAAATTATCTCCCAAATCCGCCACTTGCATTTTGCATTACACACATTTAATTTTGATTACTGAGCAACTACATCAATTCTTTCATTTAAACATTTACTTTCTAGGCTGACTCAGAGCCAAGTGAAAAGGGAAATAAGCCAAAAGCTCAACCAGAAAAAAACAAAATACAAAAACCACTGGCAAAAAATATGAACTTTTAATTGGTTGAGATACTAGACAAGGAGTAGACTTATTTTTGTTTTTGATCTGCTTATTTTATTTTTCCATAATGCACGAAGAAATAAAGAGTCATCGCTCATATTAATGTGACATTTGCTGTTACTTATTTACACTGTCAGGCAATAAAATAAATTGAACACTTTCAAGACATTAAAAGCCAAGTAGGTTTTCTGTTTTGATGTAACAGAAGTCTTCTCGTTTCACCATTAGAACGATAACTTATTAAAAATAAAAACTAGTACAGGATTTTAAAAAGGAAGGACATTTCTACCAAAGCATAAAGGGTCATCACCTGCAGGATCTGTAACTAAACACAGACAAAAGTCAAATAGCACCTGAACAAGAAAAGAAAACAACAAATACACAAACATAAGATCTTCGTGTGCGTGTCTGTGTGTGAGAGAGAGAGCATGATAGTGTTTGTCATGAAATGTATTTCATAATGACGCAGGGCTGGACTGGGACAAAAAAATCGGCCCGGGCATTTTGACTAGAGACCGGCCCAACAGGTATTCTAGGAAAAGCCATAAAGCCTTTAAATGAAAACAAACGCTGTTGTGACAGTGATGTACAGTCTTGTTGCTATATGTATGATTTCTATACATTTTACATCAGATAAAAACTTTGGTTGTAAGATTCAGATAATTATTTAATAAAATCTAGACATTTTAAATGAAAATAAGAAAGAAAAGTATTTCTTTGTGCCCCCCTTTCCCTGTCAATGCCCTACCTGCCCCCCAGGCCACACTTTGCTAGACCCGCCCCTGCACAGTTACCAGCTGTCAGCTACGTAGAAAAAGATCCCGGTGTTTTTTGTCTCTCAGAAACAGTTCATAACTTTCATTCATGTCACCTAAAAGGTAAACCTGTTTCTCCATCACCTGTTTAGCTGTGATGATTCAGTAAAGACATCTCCTAGTTTCATCTTCACGTTTCCCTCTCACCAGATCATGACCAGCAGCTTTTACAGCTGTGGCTGCAGCAAACATCAGCTGATGCTAGAAATTAATATTGAATAAATTCTAATAACAGCTCATCAATCTTAAACGTGCTGCTGTTGTTTAGCTGGTTAGCTGGTAGTTGGTGTAGTCTTTCTGGCGCAAAGTGGGCGATAAACAAACAATAGAGAAACAGAAAAGCCGATCAGCTGATCATTGATCAGTTTCATTAAAGTAGAAACAGGAGAGGGAGGGGGAGAGAATGAGAGAAGAGGCAGCTGTGCAGCATAAACACACAATAACTCCATCTTTGTGTCTTTTTTCATTGTTGCTGAACTACAGGACAAACTGTGTTCCTTTTCAGCTCAATACAAAACGCGTAATATTTTCTCTGAATATTTACTGAATATATTGTATTTACTGAATACAAGACGATTCCATTTTTTACGGGACGGTTGGCAACTCTACTAACTAACCTTATGAATAAAATAAAGTTCACTATCAGAAACATCATAGCACCCACCCAGCTGTAAAAGCCCAATATATGTTTTTCAATAACTAAGAAATTTAAACTTGATGGTGCCAAAGTGTCCATAGTGTCCAAATTTAAAAACACTTAGCTATATCTCTAATAAAACCTCTGTGACTTTGCTCTGTTTTACTTCAGCAACGTTGATCTTTCCACAGATAATCTCCATATGTTGATCCAACATATGGAGGTTTTCTTCAGTTTTTGTCTACTGCAGCATATTTTGAAAGGAGTTAGATGTTATAAAAGAAAAAACAAAATTTAGGCCAGGAAAATATCCTTCATATTTTTCTGTGTTCCATCCTCAGGTACTTTGAATCAATGGCTTGTGCAGCTCCATCTGTAAAACATGGTTGAATCTCAGACATGGTTTGCTGCTGCATTGCTACCAGTGGTAGGTATACCACAGTGTTAGGTATTCGGGATACCTTTCTGTTTAATGTACTTCTCTGTTTCTGGTTGGACTTGTACCGTGTATTTTTCAATAAATTGCTGCATCTAGGTGTCAATTTTGGCAGTAGGTGGTTACCGGGTTGTCACTGAACAGCCTAGCACATTTCTGTCATTTGAGAGTGACAGTTTAGGTCTTCTTCCAGGCCTTGAAAAAGTGGAGACACATCTAAATCATTTGTAATTAATTACAATAATTTAAAATGATGTGCTTTGAATCAGTAGTTGTTAAGAAATGGCTCTAAGAGACCTTGCCAATTTGTGTAAATCCAAGCATCTCCTTCACTGAATTCCTTGGCTTGGCACATTGTTCCTAGTATTGGTCTATCCAGTGAGTACCAATGAACAAATCCTTTTTATGCTGGCATAGAGAAACTACCAATGATCATTAACATGAAGTTAAAAGGCTTTGGTCTTGTCAAATATAAATCCATCATAGAACTTTCAGTATCATTTAGTGAAAGATGTAAGTGAGTATACATATACATTTGATCTGTATGTACTGTATGTACTGTATGTACTGTGCTGTATGTATACTTTTGAACCTGTGTGGATTAGAGAAAATCCAAAATACAACAACTTTATACAGTACTATATATTTAAATTGATTTGCGGTTTTCGGGTTGTAATGTTTTGGCTAAACAACTATTCCTGCGCGTGTCTTGCCCTGGCCTATATAAACCTTATAAATCCTGCTCACGCCTCCTACTGGTTTTTGCATCTCTACAGCAGCTTGCAGAGTGTAAACTGTAATTATCACCTCACAGTCCAGAAATACCCACAAAATGCCTGCGGCGTGTAACATCGTTGGCTTAAAAGGGCTTTTGCAGACGAGTGTGTGTGAACACATCTGAGATTTGCTAAGAGGATCAAAAATACAAATACCATTATTATAGACACCTTTGGTGAAGAAATGTATAATAGCATTTTTCTGTGAAAGTAATATAACTTGGGAAATCGTTTTACCTGTTACTGCAACGTCTTATCAAATGTAAACTTTCAATTGATATATTCTGTGATTGTTTTAGAGAATGCAACTGTTTTATTTGATACATATTTTTCGGTAAGTTTGAGATAGTTGTGTTTATTTGAAGTGAGTTTGTATAAGGTTCTGATCCCCAGTCAGCATGTTGCCTACAGTACACATGCCCCCATATATAGAGAGGAACACCAGCCTGCACGGAAACACTGTGGACACTATAAACAACATTATGGATCTTTACACATCGAAAAGAAGCAAAAAACAACACGTTCACCTCTGTAATTACTGTTCGATCTTTCTGACAAAGAGATAAAGTTAATATTCATCAGAACTCGATAGCAAAACAGTAATTTGATCTTGCCAAACATGCTAGTTGTTTTTAAATTAACAATCATATTGGACCTGAAGTTTTAAATCTTGATATTAAATATCATTCATAGAAACGTGGATATTTCTTTAGTTGCCTGACCTCTCTAGTTTATGTCATTATAATAAATTAGCTCAGCGGAAACTATTTGTGTTCTTACACACACACACACACACACACACACACACACACACACACACACACACACACACACACACACACACACACACACACACACACACACACATTATCATGACATTCACATCTGTGATGAGTGTATGGAAACTGGTTATTACATTTTCAGATCAGGAGTATTTATTACTAATCAGAAAGAAAAGAAATATAATGCTTATTACTGTACCTTTATTTTAATTACATCCATTGAATATATGTGGCTGTTTTAGGAGATTGGACCTTTTCGTCATTGTCCACGCTGAGTGTCATGTTGTGGAGTATTTTTCCATCACTGCCCTTGAGTCCAGATTCCCTCCTGACCTGCAGAGCATGAGCATCAAACATCCGCCAGCATTTAAAGACCAGCTCAAGCTCACACTCCACTACTACTCCACTACCACTCTACTACCTCACACTGGTAAATCAACATCCATGTTATTGGATTATTGTTTTGTTCTTTCTTGTGTTAACGTTACTCACCTTCCTCTTGGCACTACCCAACTCTGTCTCCGCGTTTCATGCTGGACACTTACCTGCCTGCCCTGGCAACAATCCTCCAGACTCTGGGAAGGAGAAAAAGCTGGAGGTCTTGTCTTCTCACTCCTTCGCTCAGTCTGATGCTCTGTACGTCCCCTGTTCAGTGATCTCCGTCTCTCCAACTAAGCAAATCTGCTTCCCTCATACTCCTAAAAGTACTCACCTTGACGTTCCTGTTCATATTAATCTACCTTTTCCTCTCTTGCATTGAACTTGTCCTTCCCAAAAACCTGTGGATTAAGATTCTGGAGTGAAATAAAACCTGTGTTCTGAATAAACAGCTGTCCATTGTGTCTGCATTTACAGTGGGGCAAAAAAGTATTTAGTCAGCCACCGATTGTGCAAGTTCCCCCACTTAAAATGATGACAGAGGTCAGTAATTTGCACCAGAGGTACACTTCAACTGTGAGAGACAGAATGTGAAAAAAAAATCCATGAATCCACATGGTAGGATTTGTAAAGAATTTATTCGTAAATCAGGGTGGAAAATAAGTATTTGGTCACCTCAAACAAGGAAAATCTCTGGCTCTCACAGACCTGTAACGTCTTCTGTAAGAAGCTTTTCTGTCCCCCACTCGTTACCTGTATGAATGGCACCTGTTTGAACTCATCATCTGTATAAAAGACACCTGTCCACAGCCTCAAACAGTCAGACTCCAAACTCCGCCATGGCCAAGACCAAAGAGCTTTCGAAGGACACCAAGAAAAGTATTGTAGACCTGCACCAGACTGGGAAGAGTGAATCTACAATAGGCAAGCAGCTTGGTGTGAAAAAAATCAACTGTGGGAGCAATCATCAGAAAATGGAAGACATACAAGACCACTGATAATCTCCCTCGATCTGGGGCTCCACGCAAGATCTCATCCCGTGGGGTCAAAATGATCATGAGAACGGTGAGCAAAGATCCCAGAACCACACGGGGGGACCTGGTGAATGACCTGCAGAGAGCTGGGACCAAAGTAACAAAGGTCACCATCAGTAACACACTACAACGGCAGGGAATCAAATCCCGCAGTGCCAGACGTGTTCCGCTGCTGAAGCCAGTGCATGTCCAGGCCCGTCTGAAGTTTGCCAGAGAGCACATGGATGATACAGCAGAGGATTGGGAGAATGTCATGTGGTCAGATGAAACCAAAGTAGAACCTTTTGGTATAAACTCAACTCGTCGTGTTTGGAGGAAGAAGAATACTGAGTTGCATCCCAAGAACACCATACCTACTGTGAAGCATGGGGGTGGAAACATCATGCTATGGGGCTGTTTTTCTGCCAAGGGGACAGGACGACTGATCCGTGTTAAGGACAGAATGAATGGGGCCATGTATCGTGAGATTTTGAGCCAAAACCTCCTTCCATCAGTGAGAACTTTGAAGATGAAACGAGGCTGGGTCTTCCAACATGACAATGATCCAAAACACACCGCCCGGGCAACAAAGGGGTGGCTCCGTAAGAAGCATTTGAAAGTCCTGGAGTGGCCTAGCCAGTCTCCAGACCTCAACCCCATAGAAAATCTGTGGCGGGAGTTGAAAGTCCGTGTTGCTCGGCAACAGCCCCAAAACATCACTGCTCTCGAGAAGATCTGCATGGAGGAATGGGCCAAAATACCAGCTACTGTGTGTGCAAACCTGGTAAAGACCTATAGTAAACGTTTGACCTCTGTTATTGCCAACAAAGGTTATGTTACAAAGTATTGAGTTGTATTTTTGTTATTGACCAAATACTTATTTTCCACCCTAATTTACGAATAAATTCTTTACAAATCCTACCATGTGGATTCATGGATTTTTTTGTCACATTCTGTCTCTCACAGTTGAAGTGTACCTCTGGTGCAAATTACTGACCTCTGTCATCATTTTAAGTGGGGGAACTTGCACAATCGGTGGCTGACTAAATACTTTTTTGCCCCACTGTAGGTCCAAAACTGGCCTTCATGGCCCTTTACACTTTTTTTTCATTACTTTAATAAGTAAATATGATATTCAAGTAAACAACTAAGAAATCATATGTTGTAGATACTTTCAAATTAATTTTGCATGCTGCTTAAACCTTCATGTAGGGAACCTATACTAAAAAATACATTTTTAGTACAACATAGTTCCTTGTTTTTTACTTGTTTTTTAAGGCAATTGGTGTGTATGCTATTTCTTGATAAGGTTAACTAATTAGAATTTAAAGTATAATTAACACAATATTTAATCATTATTATTAACACTGGAAGTCCCAGGCTTTTCTAACCCTCTGTCAGCCAAGTGGAAGCTAAATTGGCCAGTTGTATCTGAACATTTCAGCAAAAGGGAGGGGAAAAAAAGACAGCCGCTCCACCAGTCAATTTTTAGACTCTCTGATGATGAAACTGAATGTACCAATTTAATCATCTTCCAGCAAGTGAGTTTTCATGCTTTGCTCCATTTATTGACAGCGGAATATTACAAAGCATCTCTCAGCTCAATGAACCACCACAATGACACCTGCAAAATTGCTGTGGAGTTGAATCACTATCCTTTTGAAACTATGTAAACAAAACTAAACCTAATATAACTCCCAGAGAATAAGGTTTGTTGTGAGGACATTGGATTAGATTGAACAGGTACACTGTATATTTGTTAGTTATCTCATTTCAAAAATATCTGACAGGTTATTATATGAACTTAATAAGCTTGCAGTGAATTGTTTCAAACATTCTAGTTTTAAAATTATATAACCATCTTCAGTTAGGATTAACTATATCATCTATATGTATGTGTGCATACATAACAGAATGCCAGAGCCATTGAATGAAGAGACAGCTCAGACTTGTAAACCTGCAAAACAACTGGCAAGATGGAACAGCTATTGGAATTACAGTAGTCTCCCATGTTAAAATCCAATATTTCCAATGATCCTAAAGAGAAAAAAAATGATTTCACACACAAATCAAAGCAACTTCAAAGCACAGAAAATAATCTAGAGGAGACGCAAAAAAGAAGAAACCAAAACACATTCAAAGAAACCGCAAAAGAGATGCCTAATAAACCTAAATAATCAAAAACAAACAAAAAAATACTCTGAAGCTCACAATGACTTGAAAGCACCAGATAATCAAGCTGAAGCAAAATGGCTATAATTAACATTTAGTGTAATCTGTTTTTCATCTGGCCTGTGATAGATTAGTGACTTGGCTAGGCACAATCCTGAACCGAATAGGTGCTTCAGGAATGAATGGAGGGTTACTGGTCATGATTTGAGGATCATCCTCTTATAATGGATGGCTGCCATGTCCTTGTCAATGGACAACAAGATTTAGCTGAAACATAAACTGAAGCGCAAAGTATTCTGCCTTTAGTTCCAGTTCTGTGGACTAATTTATTAAGGCCAACCTATTTCTTACATAGTGTTGTAGTTCCCGGGGATATGGGGAAATAACAGTAAAAGTGTCTGGGAGCAGCTGTGCTGGAGGTAAGAGTAAGGATGGAAAGAAAGCCATAACTCACACGCACAGTGGACTCTGTCACTTCACCATCTCATTTGCTCTGTCATAATTACTACTTCCAATAAGAGGATGCAGCCAAGTGTAACTATGGTAACTTTAATATTTTAAAACTACTATGACCATCAGAGATTTGATATTTGCAATACTATTATTGTAGTATTACCACAATTATCAAGTTAGTAGCTTTTACATCTGAGCTGTGAATGATTGCGAACGGATCCTAACAAGCTGTCCCTGTTCAAGCACTTGGACCACACACTGATGTGATGAAAAAAGGCATTAAGGGGTTAAGAGTGTACAGTAAAAAGATCATTAGTAATTATTCAAACCATTGTGAAGCTTCAGTTCAGTTGGTGAGGTGGGCACAATAGGGGTCAAGGGCCACTTTAGAGTAATAGATTGGGTACTGATATTTCTGCTACTGATATTCCTCCTATGGTGTAAGCACACATGCATAGATGAAGAAAATTACATTAACTATTCAATATTCATACTCTCCCTATTCACCTTTCAACCCTTTCCCCTTTTCCTGTCTTTTTCATCCTCTCTCTCCAAGTCTATTTCACGTCTCCCTGTCTTTACTCAGCAGTGGTGGGATGAGGTTCTGTGCCCCTACATGCCATTTTGATGTAGTGTGAAATAACTGCTGGTCAGGCTTAGTTGCCATTGCTGGTGAATACCAACTGGGGATGTGGGATTAGGGGAGCTCAAGGTCATCTGGGAGGATCATTTCAGAAACGTGCTTTTATTGTTGATCCGGTAATGAGGGAAGGGACCTGGATTACAGAGCTGAATTAAAGATCCTTGCCCCTCCACTGTTGACAGCTTAGTCACTCTGACTTCATCCTCTAGATGTTATTTATCCTCATTAATCAATCCTCAATCAAACTTTAACAAACAACAAAGTGCTGTCTCTCTAAAACCACACGCATAATCTGAGTCTGCATGCACAGACTAAATCTGTCTGATCGAGGCAGAGATTACAGTTTCAAGTGGCTGTTAACTTTATAGGACTGTATAGAACAGTCAAATGACCCCTGGTGGCAAATTTACAGCTAAATTAGAAATAATTTGAAAATACTTCTAAAGGTTTAGAATTGATGATAGAAGTCTTTACCCTCTCACAGACCTGATCCAAAAATTAGATGTTTTGAGATTTGCTTTTGTGCTGAAATTAAGGTGAGACTGATATACCTCATCTTAATTTTAGTTATTAGGAGCTGGTGTGTTGTGTCTGGTGTTATTGGGTTTGTTTTCCTTTTTCGGCACAGGTGTGTGGCGCGGTGCTTTGCGGGATCCCTGGCAAACCTGCGGTGCATCAGATGTCATCAGAGGGAGCGTTTTTCAAGAGCTATGCGATGGACGTCTGGTGTCAGAGTATTGCTTCCACAAGTGGTAACGTGTTTTTGTATAGACTCTCGAGATTTATGCTACATCTGCTAAGTATTCAGGATTTGTCTCCTCGCCTGTTTTCCTTCCCACTAGCTTGTCCCACTGCCCGCTCGCCTGCCTTGGACTCTGGAGATTGTGTTCCTTGGTCTGAACGGAGATCTGCCTCGCCTCTACCTGTGGCTCTAGAAGGCCTCCGCCCATGTCTGTATTTCAGTTATATCAAGTAAGCTCTCCAACTCTCCCGGTCCGCATCCGTTTTGCTCTAAGTCTTTATGAGTCACCCCCTAACTCTGTTTTGTCCTTCCCCCTTAGATCGCCCCAGTACGCTACCCATCCTCCCTGCACGCCCCAGCTCTGTGCTTTCATTTCTCCCCGTCATCTTACATTTACCCTGCCACTGTAAATAGCCCTCACCCTTGTAAATACCCCTGCCACTGTAATTAAACAGCATACACTGCAACTTCCCGAGCCTCTGTGTGTTTCTGCTGCATGAGTCCACCCCTTTAGAGTCACCTAACAATAGTAAATTTTGGAGTGTATAGCAAAGGTAACAAAATTCAGCCAACTCTTAATCCCTACTTTTTTTTGTTGTCTTTAGAATAGCCACTTCAGAATAATATGTGCTGGCTATCTAATCTACTATATACACGATACATAGATGTGGTACATCTGTCTAAGCAAAAATAGTTAGTAAGCATGCAACCAATAAGACTAAGTTTCACAATAAGCAATTTTAGGCTCATGACCGCAGTCAAAATCATACAATAAAATCAAATATATAACTGGGGGCTATACAATCCACTGGATGAAATAAAAGTTACTTTACATTTACACAATAATTAAATAATACATACAAAAATAACAAGCCAAATGAGCACCCTGAGGTGTTATGTAGTTGGTTGCTGAGTGATGAGACAGCACGTAGCAGGGTGTAATCAGTGACAGCAATCAATACCTGGCTGTATTTTCTTTGATAAAAAGAAAAATTTGATACAAAACATCAACACTGCCATTTTTAACAAAGACAAGGGCAACCTCTAACAACTTAGTTGTCTAACCTCTCACAACAAAGGATATAAATTTAACATTTGCTAATTAGCAAAAAGAAGTAGACCATGAGACTGGAGTATGCAGAGAGAGAATACCAGAAAGAAAAGAGCTTTGCTTCTTTAGTGTTCTTCATTCTCTTATGATTCTGCCCAATTAGGTTTCTGCTCTAGCTGTGTGTATGTGGGAAGTAGGCACAGAGAGCTTATTTTAATAACACCTTTGTAGAGAAAGTGTCACAGAGTTTCAAGAGTAAATGAAAGAACTTATTACTAACAAAAAAAAGGGAAACAAAAGAACTGGTATCAGTGTCATGTTTTTTGCAAATCATTCATAGTCTTCTGCAGAAAAGGATTGTGATGACCAGTTGCTAAAAAGTAACAGCAAAGTACCTACAAAAAAGTTCAAATGTAAAAATCTCTGCTGCAACTTCACCAAAAGCAGAGAAAGCCTGCAAGCGCTGCATCCCCTGAGTGCACCTGGCCGCAGGTGAAAATCCCTGCAGAGCTCTGAGACATTTGAGTAGCTGAGCCAAAACAGACTCATGAAAATGTAACTCCTCTTAACTGATCCTACTGTGAACAGAAAGGGAAAAACCCAGTTTTTCAAGTATTCAAATGTAGTGCACTACCTCCTACTGATGAAATCTGGGATACATATTTGACACTGAAATCTACTGTATTGTGTCATGGGTAGGGATGGGTATCCATTTAGGTTTTATCCGATACCAGTACCAAACTGGTACTTTTGAAACGGTGCCGGTGCTTAAACGGTGCTCGAACCGGTGCTTAAAGAATGGAGAACACAAACTTTGTCCAAAAACCTCTCATGTTTAGCTGTTTTCCACTTTTTCTTTGGTCATTTTAGCCTTTTTGGCCAGGGTGAAGGGAGTATCTGCCATCAAACAAGAAGACAGCCGCATGTAACTACGACGGTGTTTGCTAGTTCACCTTACATGCATTAATGTAATAACGTGGTTAGCTTACACATCATCATATAAATGGTAAATGGCCAGCATTTGTATAGCGCTTTTCTAGTCCCTAAGGACCTCAAAGCGCTTCACACTACATTCAGTCATTCACCCATTCACACACACATTCACACACTGGCGATGGCAAGCTACATTGTAGCCACAGCTGCCCTGGGGCGCACTGACATCATCCATCATCATTTCTTCTACACTGGCAGGGCTAGGGGCCAGGACTCTCCTCTTCGGGTTTTTGGGGGATGTTGCTAACTCCGGGTCAGATAACAGGCAACCCACGCGCAGTAGATGTGAGGTCTCGCAGCAAGCTATCAAATACAGCTTTTAAGAAAATGCTATACGTCTCCAAGTGTTTAATCAGATTCGAGGAGTTACCTCCTTTGCACAGTATCACCTTAAAGCACTTGTTGCAGGCTGCTGAGTTTGCATCTTTTGCTGTGAAGTACAGCCAGACTTTTGACCGCTTCACCTTGGGCATTTTTAATCTGTAGCTCTGCTCTAAAAGAACTTTCGTACCTGGGCCCGCCTACTATCCTTGGAAAGGTAAAATGATTGGCTAGAATCCAAAGTGTATGACATCTCAGGAAAAAAAAAAGCACCGAAATAAAGCTTAATAAGATAACTGAATTTTCTAGAGTAATGTGCGGCAACCAGTGCTTTAAGTGGGCCGGTACGCGCCAGTACTCAGTACCGCCACTTCTAAATATAGCTCTTGAGAGTACCGCCACCTCTCCATGCGCCCAGAACGTGCTTTTAGCGTACCGGTACTCTCATTTGCACATCTGTTATAATCGTTTGGCTGCGCTGCCGCTTTTCAGAGCGCCCTTCACAAGCACGCTTCCTAATTCGTCCCACCGAGAGCAGAGACTACATTACCCATACACCAATGTGTTTTACAAGTGAAAAGCGCATGCGTCGCTTTTGCCGTTGTCATGTCAACAACTCAACGTGGTCCGGAGAGGTTGTGTAAAACGCGCAAACAGCTGCTCTGTTAAAATACAAAAACAATGAACACTTAATATGCTCTCCTGGCTTCAGACTCTGAGTAGTAAAAGAACAAGGTCAGAATCAGAGGACTCGCTGGCTGACACCCCACCAAGCCAGAATGATATCGCTGCAGGTCAGATGAAAGCTGCACTAGTGCCGCAGCCGCGGACGACGGCACTTTTTGCGACGACGAGGACGAGAATGACACCATTTCTACCGATGACAACAGCCGCGTTAGCGAGCATGAGTGGCCAGAATGTTGGTCCCAAGCACAAGTCCGGTATTTCTCCACAAATTACAAGTGGCTGATCAGCAGAAATCAAAAGTTGGGTTGTAGTGTGTGTAGTCAAGTTTGTGCTCGCGTGGACATGCAGCAAGGGCAGAGAGTGTCGCAGGAGTGGAGTGGGTGCTTAATCTCGTCTTTTGGAAGGGACAAGGCTGCACAACAAAACTCACTACGAAAAAAAATAAAAGAGCACAGAGACTCAATTTATCACAAGAAAGCAGTTGAAATAAAAGAGAAGGCAACACAAAATACAATGCAAAAACACATTGAAGATATGAGAAAGGCTGACTACGCTTCAACTTGCAATGTGTTTAGAACAGCTTATAAGATTGGCAAGCATGGGCGTCCCTTTACAGACATGCCAATAGATGTCCAGTTGCAAGTCTTAAATAGTGTCAAGATGGGCAGAGTTTTGCACTCTAATAACTCATGTGCAAATATACTGGATCACATTGCAGCTGAAATGAAAAAGAAGGTAGTCAATGACATAGTGATGAATGAAAGAAAATTGTGTGTGCTCATTGATGAATCCACTACAATAAGTGGAAAGTCTGTGCTTGTCGTGTGCCTGCGGTCAGCTATTTCCAGTGAAAATCCAGACACAATATTTTTTGAACTGATTGAGCTGCAGGGGACCACAGCAAAGGACATCACTGAAGCACTGTTAGGATGTCTTCATAATAATGGCTTTGACCCTCACTACCTACAGGAACATTTGTTGGCATTTGCTTGTGATGGAGCCTCAGTGATGCTTGGGAGGAAAGCAGGAGTTGCTGCGCAGCTTTGTTCCAAATTCCCTTACCTGTTTGTCTGGCATTGTTCCAATCACAGACTGGAACTGGCCAGAGCGTTCTCACTCCCGAGGCGTAACATGTCGACGTTTTGTCACGTCCCGCGGCGTTCCTGAGGAACGCGAAAGGAGACCTTCGGCGTTCTTATGGTACGCGGCGGGTTATGGCTGGGATCCAGTGCAATGACGCTTCCGCGGTAATAGACGTTCCAGCCCTGTATTCCAGCCCTAAACCTAACCTTATCCCTAGCCCTGACCATAACCTTATTCCTGACCTTAACCAGGACTTTAATGAAGTTAAATAGCGTGTTTCTAAGCGATTTGAAGAAAAAGAGCGAACATGTGTAGATTCAGTCCAGACGGTTCTCATATTTCCTCTTTTTTCCGAGGTCGTCATTTAGGAACGTGGTGGGTAGCCGAAAACGTAATATGGTGACGATTTGTCACCTAGCGTAAAATGTTACGCTTTGGGAGTGAGAACGGGTTGAACTGGCAGTTTGTGATGTTTTGAAGGAGGTAGGAGGAATCAACCACTTTAAAATATTCTTAGATCAGCTTTACTCCCTCTACCATGCATCACCAAAAAAACCAAAGGGAGTTAACCGAGAGTGCTCACAATGTTGGACAACGTCTCCTTGTGATAGGCTGTGTTTTATCAGTGCGTTGGGTTGCTTCAAGTGAGAGAACAGTGAAAGCAGTATGGGAGAACTACCAAGCTCTGCAGGTACACTTTACAAGTGCTGCTGCTGATACCAGCAGGGACTCAAGAGAGAGAGCAAAATACAAAGGACTCAATGATGTTCTCACTACTGTTTCTTTTGTGGTCAATCTTGGCATCATGTATGACGCTCTCACAGAACTCAGTGACCTCTCAAGAATGCTCCAGAGACGGGACATGACTTTGGATCAAGCCGACAGGCAGCTGGACCGACAAATCCGGGTGTTTGAATCAATGGTATCCACACCTGGTCCCTACACACAAACTGCCATTGAAGCTGAAAAGGAGAAAATCTTCAGAAATGTATGCCTGCATGAAAATCAGAGGGTTAAAAAAATCAACCATGGCCAATTTTTCCATAGCCTGGCTGAAAATGTTAAGTGCAGGATGACTCCAACAACTTCCTCGCATGTCAGTAAAACCTCATCTGAAAAGACAGATAGTCACCTCCTCTCAGACATCAAGGTCCTCCAGTCTGACTCCTGGCCTGCATCTCTAGATATTCAATATGGGGATGCAGTGGTCAGACATTTATGTCAGAGATTCAGAGTTGGGGAGAGGGAAAGTGTCCTAGGATTTAGGGAGTATAAAGACCTTAAAGCTTCCAAGACACCAGCAGCCCTGAAGCCGCTTCTTACAGCTGTCCACACCATTGCAGTATCAACAAGTGAATGCGAGCGAGCTTTCAGCTCAATGAATGATACTTTGACAGATAAAAGAAACTCTCTCGACATCAAAAGGCTTTCAAATATGATTTTCCTGAAATGCAACGGACCACCCTTGGATCAGTTTAACGCACAAACATATGTGCAGACATGGCTGGCACTAGGGAGGAGAAGTGCAGCATCCACAAACTGCGAAGCCCAAAGTGAAAGGAAAGTGGAGCCCAAAACGTGCTGGAGCCTTTTCTAGGTAAAATGATTTGTACAGTATTTCTCATTTTTCATTTGGTGCACTGTGATTGTATTTTGCTGAATCTGCTTTTGTATATTTTTCAGGGGTAAAGAAATGAACCATCTTCAAGACTCAAGATTATATTCTACTGTTCTATGGTTATTATTTTTGGGTTGCTTCAAGTGAGAGAACAGTGAAAGTAGTATGGGAGAACTACCAAGCTCTGCAGGTACACTTTACAAGTGCTGCTGCTGATACCAGCAGGGACTCAAGAGAGAGAGCAAAATACAAATTATTTTATAATTTATTTTATATACATTTTGTGTAAAAAACAAAACAAAAAACTTTACAAGTGCTGCTGCTGATAGCAGCAGTGACTCAAGAGAGAGCAAAATACAAATTAGTTTATAATTTATTTTATGTACATTTTGTTAAAAAAAAATTTCAATACCTTTTTGCACATTTTATTTATGTTCAGTAGCTCTTTCTAGCTCAAGCAAATCCACAAACTAATAAAATGATTTATTATTTTGTATAAGGTTGTCTGTTGACTGTTGTATATAAAACCCATTCAATATAGTTGTTGTTACCTCAGGGGAGGCGAAAAAAAATAGAGTACCGGCACCTCTTTTGGGCCACTTAAAGCACTGGCGGCAACGCTGTATTATGGAAAATGTAAAGTGATTACAGTAAAATGTTACTTTGAAGCACTCTTCACTTAACACTTGTGAGCAGGCATATCCCACAGGCTGAAAGGTGACCTGATTCCTTCACATCAACTATAAAAAAATGATGGATGAAGCCACTGACATCAGAAATTGGTTTGCAAAGTCTCCTTTCTAAAGCCTCTAACTTAGAGGCCAACAGTCGCACAGTTTCTAAATGTTATTCTTGATGTTCCACATGTTCGGTTTGGCAGATTTTGGGCCACATGTTCTTGCTGATGCTCCACTTGTTTATCCACATTTGGTAATGGCATAAGCACAGTTGGCTGTGGCCCCGCTGTGACTGGGATTTTTAATCCTATGGTTGTAAACCTGAGATATGTTTCCCAAGCTTCTACTTTCCTATCAAGGCACAAGCATCAGTGGAGAAACAAATGATCAGGCTGAGACTGAATTGTGCAATATTCATTACTTAATTGTACACAAAGCACAGCTCTTGAAACACAGAAATCTTGTACTGAGATACTCTCCAGAGAGAACAACAGTGATGGGCAAGCTCAGGGCAGAATCTGAGTCTAAGGATGTAATCCACTGAGAGAGAGGATATACACAAGAATGATATATAAAAATGCTGTTGCGGTTCCAGGGAACGTTTTCCAGGAATAAACCAGGTGGGTAGGTTACAAGAGCAGTGATTCCTCAGAGAGGTTGGCACACAATAATAATTTTCACCATGATGATTGAACAGATTGACAGCCTGATTTCTTAATGGCTAAGCAGACAATCTGGTGAAGACTAGTTACCTCAGCTGCTTTTTATATACTAGCAGGGGAAATCAGGGAAATGAGCCACAGGTGTGTAGACCAGGGATACAATGGGTGGAGCCAAGCCTGCCCCACCTGATCTGGACCTGCAAGACAAAGAAAACAGGGAGGCCAAAGCTAACCAGTACTTACCGTGACACTTTTCCATAAAATGATTTGAGAAGCGTCATGCTTTATTGGTATTATATTCTGCCAAATAAGTAGTCCTGTATTTTATAGTTCTACATGTCACATATGCAATCATGAATGCAACTGTACTGAATAAGAAACGGTGGCATTTGCATTTTCAAAAGATCTGAAGAGATACTGCTTGCTGGGTTGGGAGTTAGGCTGAGGGGGTCTGAATGTAGATTAATGGCCCAGATAAAAACAGAATTTTCTTCTTAAGTGTTCTATCAGTATTATTACCCCGAATGAATCAAAAGCTGTTGACAGTTAAAATAAAACTGAATGAGTAAGGGGCAGAAACAGGGAGACAGAGCAGATGATACAGAAAGTCAAAATAATGTGGTCCTAACAACTCCTGAGACATTAATATTAAATAATTATTGCAATCATTTTGAACCAGTTTTGAAACATGATTGATTTTTCAAATATCTCTGCTTGGCAACTACAGACAATAGGATCCATTACCCATTCATTTATTAAAAAAATCATATGGCTCCTTGATTTTTATGAAAGATTTGAGGTTATACTATAGAAGAAGAATGCATCAACAATACCCAACACCTGGCAGGTAATAGTGTGAACATGTGAGATTAGATTCTGAGATAAATTCAAAGCCAAATGTAACTATTATAAAATATAAAGAAATAAGGGATGATGGATTACTTTTGCTAGAACTTGTTGTTGTAAGCCTCGTTGTAGGAGTAAGAACAAAACCACACACACACACCCACACACACACACACACACACACACACACACACACACACACACACACACACACACACACTAATCAAGAGCTGTAGAAACCAGTTGATCTACTTTTAGTTCATTTTACACTGACCTGCTACCAGATTGGCACATTTGTTCTCATCTTCTCATCTACAGTCTTACCCTCTGGCCTGCATCTTCCTGAATCATGTGATTGACATGTCTAAAAGTATCTGTTTGATATTGTTTGACATCCAGAGACTGACAGGAAGAAAGAATAAGAGAAAGAAAGCTGACACACAATACTTGAAATGTGCAATTCACTTGTATTTTTATTTTTATTCCTATTTATTCTATTTATCCCCTTCGTATATTTTATTTATATTTGTCTCTGTATTTATATATGTGTGTGTATGTGTGTGTGTGTATATACATATATATATATATATATATATATATATATATATATATATATATATATAATATTCTGTAACTCTGTAACTTCTGTCGGTGCTGTGCTTTTTGGAAATCGAATTTCCCAGAGGAACCCACCCGAGGGATTAATAAAGTTCTATCTTATCTTATCTTATCTTACTTATGCTCATTTGTGTGAGTAATATGTCTGCTATGTTATTATTACTAAACACAGAGCAAACAGATCACACAGACTGTTTACAGCTGCCAGTGCAAGGATGGCCACTTCCCCCGTGCGTGAAATGAATAAATTAATAAAGTTAGTCCAGTTACTGCACTTAAGACAACCATGTCTACCTACACAGAAATCTTTGTTTAGTTTTGCATGAACAACATGGTTGTCACTACCCAGAATGCACTGCGATTCCTGAGATCTATTTGTGGGAGCAATAAGAGTGTCAGCTAATTAGAGGAAAGTTGTCCTGAAGTGGATGAGATGAGATGCTAAAAAAAAAACTGGGAGCCTGTCTCAGATTGTGGATGAAATAAGGTCTACATAGCATAAAAAGGATTACTTTCACCTTGGAATCATTCAAAGCTTTTCAAGAGTTTAAAAATAAGGATCTGAAAATGAGCATAACTCTCAAAAAAACACTTAAAAATATATATTCTGTCTTTGTGAGGCGCAGCGAGATCCAGAGGTGGAATAAAAATTCAGCACTGATATTATGTTTAATGAGCCCTTATCCAGTCATTAAAGGCCATTGAATACCTCAGGTGGTCCGAGTAAAACATTCTCTTGGAGTGGATTTCCAATAGCTGCCTCGGGGATCATTTCAGAAACAGACACAGAATGTAAAGGTCTTGAGGGTCACAAAATTTCTCCTGATGTGTTTAACTATGAAAAAAAGATTCGTATTTGCTTGTGAACTGGATAAGTTCCTCTGTATAATTTTAGCTAATGTTTCCATTTTGGAATAATTTCACTCGAAACACTAAGCAGAAAGCTCGGAGCACAAGTCATCCATAAATTATCAATAAGTTAAGATTCAAAGTATCTTTTTGTCTTTTTGTTAAAAGTGTTCAGAGGCTTTCTGTACATGACATGTTGGAAGGTCAAGCCACTCACTCTTACATCATTAATCTAGCAGGAACTATAACTTATTTGCTGTAAACCCAAAAAAGTTGGCCAAACTAAAATAAAATTAGCAAAAGTACAAGGATTACAAGATTACAGAAATGTTGTATAGCACTTTAAATTTGATTACTTTAGACAATGTCATTAAAATTAAAATTCTGCTATTACTTTTTTATTGATATTCAAAGATAATTACTCTGAGATCATTTTTGTCTTGCTGTTATGGAGAGGAAACATCACACATTCTTACTTTGATGTTTGCCAGAGGACCAAATTATGCATTTGTGCAATAACTCAAAAGACATAAGATCAAAATTTCAAGCAAAATGCCTTAAAAAAGGAATATTACATACAAACAGGCACTTAAAGATAACATCTAGTCAAAATGTATTGTTTATTCTTGTTAATTAACAAAACCATACATGGGAGAATGTGTAAAGTTCATACAGTAGGGTCCTGCCGAGGTTGAAACACTTGCAGGTTCATTTAGTTTCTGTGATACATTTGCAAAAGAAAAACTGGACATGAGTCATCTGTGTATAATGAAGGTTCCATGCCTGAAAACACACACAGTTGAGGAAGGATGGTGACTGTAGTGCTGTAATTAACCCAATGAGCATGTATTTGGGTAGTGGGAGGACACCGATGCAGGCAGAGGTACAACATAAAAAGTCCTCACAGAAAGGACCCAGGAGGGTTCAAAACCAGAACCTTTATGTTGGTGAGCTATTTTTGCTCTTTTTGCAAAATATTTTTTCTTTATTCGTTTCCATTCATTAACTCTTTTAACTGATTCCAGTGCCATGCTGTGGACAACACCACATGACAAAGTGTTAGCTGCTCACACTTTGTTCATCTCAGAAAGGAGATCCACCCTGTGCTGACAACAGCAGGAATCCTGCTTTCACTATATCTGGCTCACACTCATTAAATGTATCTCATTAACTGTAAACCATACCTCACAACCATTGTGAGATATGGTTACATGTAAACCATTTCTCAAAACAAGCTGAACCCTATTATGTTTTTCAGCTGGACCAAATGCACTTGTCAAATGCACTCAAATCCTTTTGCTTGCTCATTTTTTTGCTTCTAAAATAACAAAATGTTCACTTGCTGCCTAATATATCCCACCCACTAATAGATGCAATGATGAAGAGATAGTCAATGTTGTTCACTTCACTTCAAATGTAATAAAGTTATGCATGGTCAGCATCAATCATTATTAAATGAATCTAATCAGTATTATAATATGCCAATTTTATAATATGAAAAACTTTGAGTGCACGTAAAAGAAATTTGCAGGTGCAAGTGTTGCATTTTGAGTAAAAATTTCTTTTGAGTGAAGAAAAGCTAAATTTGAGTGAACAAAATTCATTGCTGCAAGCAAAAACTGTATTTCAGTGTTTGCTATTATCCACACACACACACACACACACACACACACACACACACACACACACACACACACACACACACACACACACACACACACACAATAGCAGCCCCTCTCACTCAGTTTTTGCATTTGCGCTTGCTCGCAATGTGTTGCTTATGCTCTCAATATTTCTGCCTGTGCGCGCTCAACTCTTTCTGTACACCGTTATATTTGTGCCACAAAACCAGCCAATCACAGACTTGGATGCAAACAAAATCTGATTGGAGACCAAAACAGCCAATCAGATCGAAATGACGAAATGCAATATCCCAGAATCCATTTCGTCCAAAACTCAAACGAGGCAGTGGCGGAGGAACGCAGAGTGGCGGAGTTTGAAATATTACTCTGTCTGGGTCACAAAATAAACGTTTAAGATATTTTCATGCGAGAATGGTGCTGTGTAAATTTCTAATATCTGCTCGATTTATCAAGACATCACATATTTGCAAAAGTGCTCTAATGTTTTCGGAGATGCCTGTTATATAAATGTATTTTGCCCAAAATTCCAGAATCTCAGGTGAAACGTCACAAAATTTTGACAACCACCAAACATTTCAAACAGTAAATGAGAGCAGGTACACGGCTTCTGCACAAAGACGTAAACACAAAGCGCGGACCCGCGGATCAGAATCAGTGAGACGTCGCCTTTCTCACCCGACGGCACGGACACGGTCGGGGCTGAAAGCCGACAGCTCGCTGATTCTGATGTTTCGGCGGGTCCGTGCTTTGTGTTTACGACCTTTTGCGTTGATTCTAAAGCTGTTTATCTCTCTCCAAACAATATTGACCGAACCAGCAGCAAAAGAAGATCGAAACTAAGCTTCACATAAACATCGTCAAGGACTCCCTCTTACTTTTGCTGTTTTGCTTCCACCACAATAAAATCACACTTCATGCACAGCTCTCTCTCTCTTTCTCAGTGTACTTCAAGAACAGTTTCCCGTCTATCCCCGAAATCTGTTTTCTGCATCATTCGCTTGCTTGTTACGCACAAGACTGCAGTTATTTACAGCGCTGTCAGCCGATGTTTTTTTCCCCTTTTACTTACTTCCGAAAAGAAAACCTAATTTCTGCCGTTCAATAGACTTCTGAACAAATTTAAACTTTTTAAAATTATACAAAATACAAAACCGCTGTAACTTCAGAGGTAATGTTCATAAGTTGATTAATGGTTTTCTTTCATTTTTGATGTACTGCAGAATATTTTTATAAAATCCCAGGCCAGGAAAATCACCTTCATGTTTTTCTGTTTTATCTTCAGCTACTTTGACACAAAGGCATCTTCTGTGATGCTCACACCTTTGATAAAGTCTGGAAAGTGTCAGCTTCCTTTTTATAGATACAAAAATATGTAAATGTACTGATCTGAATTATAATATTTCTGACTGCCTGAGGCAAAATTTCCCAGATTCAAATCGAATTGAATCGAATCGAATTGAGCCAGGTGTTCTGGTTGCATCTTGTTCACATTTCCACTCTGAAAGGTACCCATTTGTATGGATTACATTAGTCAAAAGAAAAAAATATATGTAATTTTTTGCCATTTGTCTGGTATGTTCCTAACTTAATTCCTGTCATTACCTGGTTTTTCCCCTAGAAGTGACTTTTCCTCAACTTGATGGGATGCATCTTCCTGCACTACCATATCACCTGACAATTGCTCTGCTCTTGCTGAGGTTATGGTGGATTCCAAGATGATAGCATCTGGTACCTCTACCGCCGCAGGACAGATTCCAGGTATCACTGTTGCTACAGGATGGGACCTCTGACCTTGCTGCAGTACTACGAGTCTGCCTAGCCTGACTTTCTGCTAGGTCAAATTTGACTGCTTTAGCTGGCACTGTGTCTGACATATGATCATTTAAACAGAAGGTATGTGTGTAAATGGAGCGGTATGCTTTCTTGGAAGATTGCGGGGTCAGAGATGAAAGTGGTTCTGAGGAAGGCCTCACTCTGTAAGGGGCAAACAATCTTGACACTTCAGCTTTAAAAAGGGAAAAGCAATATTAAAAAAAAAATTCTAAAAGCTTAGATTAATTGCTATTTCATTTGCAAACATTATACCCACTTACAAAATCACTACATTGAACTAAAATTGCTTTCTTTTTGTTCACATAGATTACTCGTCTTCCATATTAGCAGAGAAGATAAGACACTTTAAAACAGTCATGATTAACTATTACCTACAACAATGTAACTGTAAATAGTGAAACAGACATTAACCCAGAAGACAATTATTTTCTCTTACCCTAATTTATTGAATTCTTTGCTATGATAAAAACAGTATTAAAAAAAATCTGTGACTAAACTGATTAAAAAACTAATTTTTGGCAGACAAACAGACTACCCAAGCAGTAATAACATATCGTTACTTACCCTGAACAGCGTTTCGTGGAGTGGAGCTAGCTGTGATAGCGTTAGCATTTGCTAACGTTAACACCTTGCTGTTTTGATGAGAACTTGGACCAGGGACCATTTCATCTCCAGTACGCTGCTGCAATACTCTCTCAGACTGAGGTGAAGACGTACAATCTAAGCGGTTAGCAACTTCTCTGAGTAACTAAGAAACGGACTTGTGTCCTGCAGCCATGCCCTTCACAAGCATTGATACACCTGTAACGTTATTCGCGCCCAGTGTTTTACATTTGTCGGTGCCTTAACTTTATTTCGAGCTGCATACTGCCGTCGTCTGCGTAGGAGACGCACTGCACCATTAGACCTAAATTGACACTTTTTTTCTTTTTGTTTTTTTACATTTGAACAATTGAACAACAAATATACATAGTGGTGTAGTTATAGAAAGGGTATGAAAAATTTCACAGCTTGCAGTATCTTTTACAAGTCATGTGTACAAATACGAGTACATAAACAAATAAGTATACTTTAGGAGAAAACAAACAAACAAAATAACCGATTGAAAAAGAAAGGTGCTCAAGGTATAAATAAACGACATATAAATCAAGTGAAACTATACATTCGACACAGCTCTTGTGTTTTACATGCTTTGGAGTTAGTGCTGTTCTTTAGATTCTCTAGATAATTGGAAAACAGGGCTTTAAAAGCAAATATGTTTGGACGCTGTTGAGAAAATCTTGTACAATGTATGTGAAATTTGGCAAAAATAATCAGAAGATTGATTTTTTTTTCCTGGATTTATTTTATCAGTATGTGAGAGGCCAAATAAAATGTTGAAACTTCAGTTTACATGATGGATCAATTTTGGTGTTTATAAAATTATTTGGATCAATCCAAAACATACGTGTATACGTGCATTCCCAAAATAGATGAAATATTGTTTTCTCTGCATTGCTGCAAAAAGTATGAAGAGTATCAATATTTTTCTTAAATTTAACCAGATATGTCTTTACCGGATAACATCTATGGATCAACTTAAGAGTAACTTCTCTTACCTTATTAGTGATAATAAATTTCCTTGATAGAATCCAAGTGTTTTTCCAGTCTACATCATTGTAAATATTGTTCCAGTAGAATACAGCTGCAGGTTTGGAAACAATATCTCTTTGAATAATTTGTCTAATTGATTTGTGGCTTTATTACTCAATAAAGGACATATGTTACCGATGTATATAGCGGGATTTTTTTCTGGAATAATACAATTTCTACCTTTAGGAGCAGACACCAATAACCTTCTCACCCCATCAGGTATTGCATCAAAAACTACAGCATATTCTTTTGGAGTGACAGGAAAATCATAAACAGACAAAAATTATAAGAAAATAATTGACCATTATCATGGCATGGTAAATGGCCTGCATTTGTATAGCGCTTTTCTAGTCCATAGGACCCCAAAGCGCTTTACACTACATTCAGTCATCCACCCATTCACACACACATTCACACACTGGTGATGGCAGCTACATTGTAGCCACAGCTGCCCTGGGGCGCACTGACAGAGGCGAGGCTGCCGGACACAGGCGCCACCGGGCCCTCTGACCACCACCAGTAGGCAAACACGGATCGAACCACCGACCTTCTGATTAGTGGCTGACCTGCTCTGCCACCTGAGCTACAGCCACCCCATTATCATTCAGTAATTGACTCACAAGTAAAATTTTTCTATCAACCCATTTCCGAATATATAATGATTTGTTCTTAAATTTAATATCCTGATTGTTCCAAATGAGATATTTATGGGGAGAAAAGTTGTGAGAGTATATAATTAACCAAGATGATAAGAGTTGACTATGAAAGTTGGAGAGTTTAATCGGTAATTTGGAGATATTGTAATTACATCTTAGCAGAAGGTGCATTCCTCCAAGTGAGTTAAAGATATGATTGGTAATAAAATTCCAAAATGAATTGGGATTTTTATTTAAAGAGTTTGATCCATTTGATTTTACAAGACGCATTTAGGGAAGTGAAATCTAAAGAATTTAGGCCACCAGAACACAACTTGTTTATCATTACATTTTTTTTTAATATAATGTATTCTCTTTTTCCAAATGAAGATTAATAATATTTTATCAATTTTTGTTCATAATTCATTTGAAACATCAAGTGCCATAGCTGCATAAATAAGTCTGGAGAGGCCTTCAACTTTGGCTACCAAGGATCTTCCAGTAATGGATACATCTCTTTGAAGCCAAACATTAAATCTTTGCTGTATTGCAGTTATGAGAGGGTTGAAAATTTCAGATAATCTAGCATCTTGGTCTTTTTAAATGATAATACCAAGATATTTAACCTTACTTTTAACAGGAACACCTGATATAATAGTATCTGTGCAGAATTTAACAGGGAGAAGTTCACATTTTGGAATGTTGAGTTTAAGACCAGAGGTTATTAAGAAATTATTGACAACTTTGAGAGCTTCATCAACTTGATACTTATCCTTTAAAAAAAGTGTGGTATCATCCGCTAGTTGAGTAATAGATAATGTTCTGCCAGCAACAGAGAAACCCATTACACTGCTGTTTTTAAAATGAATAGAGAGTAACTGCATAGGAAGAAGGAAAAGAAATTGGGCAACCTTGACGGATCCCACAGTCCCACCATATGGGAGTTTGATTGAGGTATTTGCATCTGCATAAAAAGTTTGAATTGATTTTTTTAAACATATCTCCCAAACCAAAAATATAAAATGTTCTGAACATGAATACGTGTTCAATGGAGTCGAAAACGTTATAAAAATCAAAAAAAAAAAAAGAGAATGAAACTATTATCTGTGATTAAACCTGAATGATCCAAAATATCAATTACTAGTCTTATATTGTTAGTTATGTGTCTGCCAGTCATAAAACCAGACTGTTTCATCAACAATATCATTAAGTGCACATTTTAATTTTTTAGCCAAACACATAGCAATTATTTTATATTCATTATTCAGCAGTGAAATAGGTCTCCAATTTTCTATCAAAAGGGTGTCTTTTTGAGATTTAGGAATCAAAGTAATTAGTCCCTGAGTCAAGGAAGGAGGGAGCTTTTCATTAGCAATCCTTTCAATATATACTTTGTGTGTGATAAGTCCTTTGAAAATAATTTGTATAATTTGTAAAATTCAGAAGTCAACCCATCATTCCCTGGACTCTTATTAAGTTTCATTTTATTAATAGCACCTTCAATATCTAGTGTTGTGATGGAGGCATCACACATAGCTTTATTATTGTCACTAATTGTTTTAATATTACCTAAGGAATTATAGAATTTTTCCATGGCTTCTGTAGAAAAATTAGACTTATATAAATTTTTTTATAAAAAAGTTCACAAGTCTTGGAAATCACTTGAGGGTCTTGTGTGATGACCCCATCTGAACAAAGTTTAGTCATGCTGCCAAGTGTATTGTGATGTTTTTCTAATTTGAAAAAATAAGTTTTGTTCTCCCTCTTCAAGCCATTTCCTTCTTGACCGCACAAAGGCACCTTTTGCCTTGTAAATATATATATGTTATCTAATTTTAATTGTAGAATTTGAAGTCTGTTCTGGTTATCTTCAGATAAATTATCAGGTGATCTAGGCAAAGCGATAATTTCAGAAATTATTTCTGACTCTTCTTTTTTTCTATTTTTAACTATTTCAGCTCCTCTTTTCATTAAAAGGGACCTAAATTCAAATTTCATGAACTCCCAATTTTTACAAAAAACATTCTCAACACATGCCTTATATGTTTTAATTTCCTTTACCAAAAAATCATTCAGTAGAAGAGAATTATTTAATTTCCAATATGAATTCACTCTTTTAGACAGATTACTGGCATACAAACATATCTCCAAAAAATTGTTTTATGATCTGTCAAGGGTGTTTTTGATTTTTGATGTAGAAACATATTCGGATAAAGGATCAGAAATTAACCAATAATCAATACGATACTGTAATGAACCTGATCTATTTTTCCATGAAAATTCCTTAATTGTTGGATTTTTGAATCTCCAGATATCAATTAGGTCTCTTTCATTTATAAAATCCAACATATAATTACTACTTTCCTGACTTTTACTTGGCCATCTATCTATCATGTTATTGAGTGAATGATTCCAGTCTCCTCCTGATATAATCTTTAGATTAGCAAATTTACTTATTAAAGACTCAATTTTTTCATTTACTACAAGTATTAGGTCAATATTCTGTTGTTTGTTATTATAGACGTAAATGTTTCCCAGTAAGAGGGTCTGATCATTAAAAAAAATAACCAGCAAAATAAAATGTCCTTTTGGATCAGTTTCTGAAGATATAATTTTTCCATTAAATTTATGCTTTTAAATCAGAGTTCCCCCTGAATGGTTTGTGCCATGAGACATCCATAAATCTTCGCCCCATTGGGATTTCCAGAAGTTAGCATCCTTAGGTTCAGAATGGGATTCTTGTAAGAGACAAAAGTCAGTATTCAAACTTTTAGCATATAAAAACAGAGCTTTCCTTTTGGTATTGTCCCTTAGTCCTCGAGCATTGAAAGAAATAAAGGATAAAGATGAAATTTTGAAAAGTAAATTAACTTTTTACCCTGAGAAGAGTGTGTAAGCTTCCTTGTCTTCAGGTAGTCCGATCGCTTCACTGCCTTCCAGATGATGTCTTGAAAGTGTCTCATGGTAAATTGCAAGATTATGGCACGGTGCAGTGGCGCAGAAGAGGACTCACATCATTGACCGATCCTGTGGACTGAATCAAGTACTTGATACGGTGGTCAGGATCCATGTTTTGGCAAATTTCAATAACCCTTACTGCGTACGTTTTTTCCTTCTTCTTCAGGTAGCCTATGAAGTCGCAGCTTCCATCTTTGTTTCCGAGACAACTCCAACACCTTGTTTTCCAGTGTTTGAATGTTCTCTTCTGCTTTATCCACCCTTACTTTCAGTACGAGACACTTTTCCTTTTAGCTCCCTGAGATCTTCTGAGATAAAGTTAACCTTCAGGTCGCTAATACTCTTCTCAATGTTAGCTCCTCGCTCTTCGATAGCCATCTTGAGCGTCGTCATAATGCTTTCCGTTTCCTTTCAGTTTCCATCACTCTTTTCTTACCAGAAGGTTTTGACGGGGAGGAAGTAGGAGTGATATGAGCTCTCTTATTTGAGCCCAGGTTTTTTGCCATATAGGGCATGAAGGGCCCGATAACACTTTATGTGGTCCTAAACTTTTGGAAGGAAGAACCATACTTAAAAGCAGCTCCAAAGAAAAATGACAGTATAGAGACAGATTGCGTCCGGATGCAAATAGTGTGCATTGGAAATGTGGACCCGTGTGAATTACGGTAGAAACCCTGAAGACCAACCGCTATTGACTTAGCCTGATATATTTTCCTACCTTGTCTGTGGAGTCAGCGCATACACAGCGTGTCAATTTCTAGATTTTTTTTTCAATATATTTCACAATATCATTCTCACAGTACATGTCTGTGTCTTATTTATTCACATAGTTATTTATTTCATCATGTCCTATTTATTTATTTAATTTTGAACACTTTGGAGTTCCGTACCTTAGTGGGCGGCCAGTAGCTTTACAGTGGGGGCGCTACGACTTTTCTAAGCTACGCTAACAGAAGTGCTGCTGCTTTGCCTTTGCCCCTCTGTTTCCATTTGCGAGGGTTCTTTTGCTTTGCTGCTGCCAGCCAGTGGACAGCGGCATGGACAGCGGTTACATACAGACCGGCTACATACATACCGGCTACGGGAGTTGGCTGGCGTGCATGTTGACTGACTTAATTATTAAATTAGAGTAGTCGGGCGGACGGCAATTTCCAATAATACGGTGACTCCTTCTGCTCCAAATTTAAGGTTTTATTTAGTTTGTATGTCTGGCTCTCTGTTGTTTTGATTTGTAATTTGGTTTTTGTTACACCACTGGTAGGAGGCCCTTTTTCTAGCTGTGGATCATGAATGTGTTCCTGCAGTTGGGCTAACCCCAGCGTGTGCATTTTAGTTTTTTTGAAATATATTACAATTTTCTTTGTTTCTTTTATTCAGATGTGCATGACGGGCACTGGGGTGCCTTGGTGATGGTATCCTTTGAGTATTACACACCTGCATTTTTAGTTCATTAGTGTGAGGGTGTGACAGTGTGCTGCACTTGTGCATTGGTGAGTTTTCCTTTTGTTGAATTGTTTCTGTGTGTGGCATCCCATATTTGTATATTGATATGTATGCTTGTGCTTTTATATGCTGTTTTAAATAATTATTAATAAATTGTCAGTCTGTTTTATTATTGAACTATATCTCTGTACTGAGTATAACGAACCTAAGTGCCTTCTTGGTGATTAGTATCATCTTGAACTAGTAATCTCTGGGTGAAATTCCCAGGGTGGCGTTGTCGGGTTTTATTCAAATTGTGAAGAGTCTCCATTCTTCCCCACCTCGTGCTGCCACATACTGTAGCATTGTCCTGTTGAAAAACCCAGTCGTTACCACACAGACGAATGCCTTCAGCCATGAGGGATGCTCTCTGCAATATCTGGACATAGCCAGCGGCTGTTTGATGCCCCGACACCTCCTGAAGCTCCATTGTTCCACTGAAGGAAAAAGCACCCCAGAGAATTATGGCGCCCCCTCCACTGTGGTGCGTAGAAAGCATCTCAGGTGGGATCTGCTTGTCATGACAGTAACGTTGGAAACCATCAGGACCATCAAGGTTAAATTTTTCTCATCAGAGAATAAAACTTTCTACCACCTTTCAGTGTCCCATGTTTGATGCTCTCTTGCAAAGTCCAAACAGTCGTTTGGACAGACCTTTTTCATTTTTGAAGCCCTTCAGTCTCAGATGCCGTCTGATGGTTGCGGTCTGCACCAGTAAATGGCCTTAATTTGGGTCAAGGATTGTCCAGTGTCTTGACAGACAGCCAATTGGATCCTCCGGCTCAGTGCCTGTGAAATTATTTTGGGTCTTCCACTTGACTTTTTTGTTCCATAGCCCTCAGGATCATTAAAAAAATTCCAAATGACTGTCTTACTACATCCCGCCTCAGCAGCAATGGTGCACTGAGAGAGACCCTGCTTATGGAGTTCAACAGTTTTTTTTGGAGTTTTTTTTTTGCCATGTTTCAAGTGGTCTTAAACTTTTGATCGGGACTGTATTTCAGCTGTGTGGCTATTACTCGTTTGTATATCTATTTATATGCTAGCAAATATATATTAGCATGTGTTTGCTAACTTGCTATAAGGAATAATGCTAGTTCACTGAAGGTTATGTTAAATTTAATCAACTTTAAGATTCATGTTGTTGCTGGTTGTCATTAAAACTCAGTCTCAACTAATATATTATGTATGCTCAGTGAATGAGAAGACAATGATCTGTTTAGTGCTTATTTAGTTTTACAAAAAAAGAGAAAGGAGAGACAAAGAGGACAATGGATAAAGGATAGTATAGAAAACTCAAATTAACATGCCATTGTAAAGTGAAGATACCAGAGTAAAGAAGAATATGAGTTGAAACCATTCTCTTCTCATTCTGTTCATTGTCTGTCTAACTGGATAATTTAAGTCAGGTCCACATCTAGTGAGGACAGAACACTATCTCTTCCCCATCTTTTTAAATACCTTTGATATGCAGAGGAAATAATTATAGCATGTTGCTTAGAAACTGAGATATTTTAAAACACCTCCTCTTGTGAAACTTTTCGATGCCTTCTATGTAAAGTCAGGTAAAAATAGAACTTAAAACAATGCCCAGGAGATATCTCCTTATAATTTATCTCACTTCTGTTATATTATTTGTAATTCTAGGCAAACTTTTCTTTACTTCAGAGAACAAGAAATCCTTTCCATTCAATGCCTGTATAAAAAACAAGTTGGTTCATCTTGTTTTCCATTTTCTTTGTAGTAAATTAGCTGTTCTTGCAGCATCCTTTAGTGTTTTTCACCCCAGCAGCATTGTTGTTATTCTAGACACTATCTCTTTACTGTAACATGGAGAAAATCTGTGTGCAGATGAAATAATCCTGGTGTCCTTGTAATATTTCATTTGGGATATTATTTAAAGGATTTGGTTAGTTGTAACCATGCAGAATCCTAGTCAAAAATTCTCGCATTCAGAAGAGAATACAAAAATATTGCTCATTTATTACAGGTGCAATTTTATTAAAGAATTAAATAAATGTTTTACAAGTATGTGGGGCGAGTCGAAAACGATTGAATAAATGAATAAGGAGGATTTTTTTGTTTTCTGCTTATTTGATGTAAAACTAACCAATGAGTCATTCAAGCATATTAAAAGTCACCCACCTCAAGGATAGACCACTGTTGTGTCTATATTTATCACAAATTGTAGACATAAATGAAATTAAAATGTATTGCACTGGAAGTAAGTAAACCACTGAGGATGAGAAACAGGGCTGGGCCTCTAAATTGCACCATAGAAGGTCCATAGATGTGAACCAAAATGAGATTTTGTGGATATGCGCTGCCCAATAATACAATAGGAAGTGACAATCCACTGCTGAATTTGCATCTCTGAAGTGTGGATTTGCAAATCCACACTTCAAACACTTGAACTCAGGACCTTCTTGCTGTGTGGCAACAGTGCTAACCACCGTGCCACCCCCTTTTAATATCTCAAGCAATTCAAAAAAATGCATGTACATGGATCTCTTATGATCAGATAACAGCAGTCTGCACAGCACTTAGCTGTAGCCAACTTCCAGAAAGAGAGTGACCCTAACTTAGCATTACATAGCATTATATATACAAAATTGTGCTCCTATCTAATTGGTCAAAACTGTTGGGGAGAGGCCTTGGTTTAGACTTGGCTTATCCTCACTGGCCAACAGGCTGGTTCCAGCCTGTCTTTCCTGTTTCTGTATAATGACAATGTATGTAATGTGACATAATGTGACATTACCAATAGGTTTGATGTGTCACATGGCCCTCTTCCTATTGAAAAAACAAAAGTTGTATCCAAGATGGCCGACTTCTAAATGGCCACCATGGTCACCACCCATCTTGAGGAGTTTGCCCCCTCACATATACTAATGTGCCAAAAACAGGACTTTTAATATCACCAACCATTCCCATGTTATTACGGTGCATCCATATAAATGGCCCACCCTGTAGATCAGTGTGTTATTGCCAGAAGGTTTTCAGGAGACTGCATGTTGCCATCTGTATTAGGGGGCAGGGACAGCTTTTATTTTATTTACTTTTATTTTACTTTCATTTCTGACAACCTCTATGTGGTTAGATTTTTGAGAAATTGGATCAAAATAATCATTGTCAACATCCATATAAACAAACCTGTCATGAGCAGAGCATTTGAGCAGAGCCAGTGGGTTCATCAGGTACATTTTAGATTTTAGATGTTGAGAAGTTCCTACTGGCAGAGGATGGCAGCACTCTAGTACAACATTAATTAAACCATCATATGCATGTGTAAGAGAAATTGCTCATAAAAGTAATTAAACATGCAAAGGTCTAATTAGTGGCATTTAGCTATACTATAAAAGAATGTGTCTGTGTCTGTGCATGTTTGCTGTGTGGCTGTCTCTTTGTTCTCTCACCTGCCTAGGCAGAGACAAAGATCATTCATGAGGAAGTAGCCTGAATTCTCCTCTCCATCAGTCCTTTTAGGGTATGTATGACAAATTTGGGAAATGGTGCCAGGCTAGCAAAAATAATGATTTGGTAACTAATATCAAGTGCATAGCATGGCAAAACTAATGATCCAAAGTCATTGCAAGTGATCTTTGATCGAAAGGCATCAGCTGTATATACCCTGTGATGTAGTCAGTCAGTCAGACTTCTGTTGCAGGGTTGTTCATTACTGCAGGTTTGCCGTGATAGCTAGAAGGAGCTTTTTCGATGCAGTCCTTCCTCAGTTCCAGGTTTAAGGACAAGCGTGGCTTCTTGGAGTATTAACACTCTGTGCTAACTTGCAAAAAACCTTTTCACTTGGTTAGTCATATTATTAAACTCGTTAGTAATGTTTTACAGGTTCTCACATGATGTGAGAGTAGAGATGGAACACTAGGCAGTTGTGGTTTTATTCACCTGAAGTGGGTATTGTCACTTCGGTGTGGGGTCATTGTGCTTGTCATTAAAATGAAATTAGAAGTTGTACTCCTATGTGGTACTTTAAAATAAATAAACACACACTCACATCTGATATAACATATAATATACATAAAATGTATGAGGTATCATCAAGTGCCTGATGAAGGTGGCAGATAAATTTAAGGTAAAACCATTATGGAGCTGTCTTTGAATACTGCATTTCGGGGGGGGGGGGGGGGGGGGGCTGTTACTGAGTCTGGTAGTTCTAGATTTTATGGATTGATAATGTCTAGCAGAAGCAGTTCAAACAGATGGTGACCTGAGTGAGAGCAGTCTTTGATGGTGTCCTGGGCTCTGGAGAGAATGTGGCTGTTCACAAAGTCTGTGAGGGAAGCAAGAGAAGAGTTGATTATTTCTTCTGCGGTGGACAAATTTCGGTGTTAGAGAACTGACCTTAATCTGTACTGGTATTGCTGTGTTAATAACACAGGCACAAAATATTTAGTAATTGTGAAATTACTAAATACCAATAATCAAACAGACCAACAGGCCTATTTACATAAGACCAGATTCTAGCAGTATAGCAGTAGAAGGCTAACCAACTCATCTAAAACAATTACGTTTCTCTTCCACACATTTGTATGACCATTGTGTCTGTTATGATACATCCAATAGCTAATCAGTGTCAAAGAGGCCAAGTGGAAATGAGTCTAAATTCTAATGTAGAATTAAATTCTAGTAAAAATAACTAACAGCCACAACAGCGTGCAGGAAAATTTGTTCCAGTACACTGAAAAAGGACTGCAAGGGGAAAAAATAACAAGCGGCAAGAAAAATCTTGCTCTTGTTCCTAGTTTGTATGATGGAAGTGTTGCGCTGTCAGTAAGAGGGTTAGGGAAGAGGGGGATAAAGGCAACTTTAAGCTTATTAAAACACAAAGGTGTTGAA
This sequence comes from Rhamphochromis sp. 'chilingali', assembly GCF_963969265.1. Classification (NCBI taxonomy): domain Eukaryota; kingdom Metazoa; phylum Chordata; class Actinopteri; order Cichliformes; family Cichlidae; genus Rhamphochromis; species Rhamphochromis sp. 'chilingali'. Next base: position 4,579,340 of record NC_137943.1, on the reverse strand, counting down.
TAGCCAGATTATAAGCACTCCTCCCTAATTTCACAAGCAATGCTGCAAACCACTTTTAAGCCTCTATCATCATCCAGCAGGCCACTTTTTTATTTGCATTATCTTTTTCACTTTTCACTTCTTTTTCAACTGCAGGCAGAGATGAGAGCAGCTGTTCTTGACAGGGACAAATAATTGCAGCAAACTTTTGTAAAGTCTTGATGTAAGACAAGGGAGCTGCAGCTTGGTGTGATCTATCACAATTGCTGTGTGCCCATTTAACCTTCCTGCCTTCTTGGGACCTTTTTGTGCCACTGCTATGTGTTAAATGGCTGCCATTTCCACTGTGTTCAGTGGAATATAACCAAACTTGCCACAGGATAGTTTTTACCTGTCAATGTTAATATTCCAGTGTGAATTCCTTAAATCAGCCTAAAATGGCTGAGCAGCAGAAATCCCCACACCCATCACCCTGGGGTGTGGGGATTGACTGCCCATTGACTTCCATTATAAACGCTATTTTTCAACCCCAAATTATCATCATATGATTTTATTTTTTCTTCTTTTCTTGGATGTCAATGAAGACTCAGGGCCTTGAAGTTTTAATTTTTAAATTGCAAAAAAAATGCAAAAAAAATAATGGCAGGTCAAAATGTATGTTGGTGCCAATCTTTGGTTCATCTAAAGGCCTACTTATAATGACAATCACATATTACTTCAACTGGTTTTTTGTGGAAATATTTAGTTTCGTTTTTTGGTTTTTGGGGCTTATAACACAGGGCGCTCATGTAATAACACTGGGATTTGAAGGGTTAAAACAACGAAAATATAATTAAAACTTTACATGAATATTTCAGGGAGAAGTAGTTTTACAAGGTTGGCTAATTTAAAGTGGAATAAAATATGGATATATGGTCTTTTTATGGCGTGGCTGAGAATGGTCCCTAGGGTGATGGGTGTGAGTTTTTTAAAGGATGGCAGGAGGGTTAATAAAACCCTTTGGTGTCATAACACTAACACCCTTTAGACTTTTAAATGTATCATCTAGGTCATGATGTATTAGAAAAATACTTAACATGCAAAGGAGTTCCAAAATGGCTTGACAAACAATGCCTACAGGCTTTTTAATGTTGTTCCTTTTGTTGACCCGGAGGGCCTCAGAAGCCATTTTATACCATTTGTTTTTCATAGAGATTAGCCAAAGTGAGAATAATAGCGCTATATCAGGGGCAATTTTGGAATTCAGCTCAAGTATCTCTAAATATATCCTAACTTTTCAATGGATCAATTACGACTCTTTCCTTCAAACTTGATATAGAGTTTAATCATACTACATATAGAGTATTTAGAATAGAGTATCCTAGAGTATTTAAAAGTAGAATGGGAGGCAGAGCCTTCAGTTTTCAGGCCCCTCTTCTATGGAACCAGCTTCCAGTTTGGATTCGAGAGACAGACACTCGCTCTACTTTTAAGATTAGACTTAAAACGTTCCTTTTTGCTAAAGCATATAGTTTGGGCTGGATCAGCTGACCCTGACTCCTCCCCTAGTTATGCTGCAATCTGGTCTTTAAGTCTGACATCATTAGCCGTACCTGGGCCCAAACTCCGCTGCAGGTCCCTAAGTCACACGATCACTGCGGCATCACTGAGAGTTAAAAACTGTCTAAATTCTTTCATCTGTAATAAAATGATCAGTGTGGCTGCTCTACCAGGTGTAACAATCAAGTTTGACATCCAGGCATCCACGAAAACAGAATTTATGACATTTAACGGAGTTAGAAGTTAGCAGGGAGTTTGCTCGCTAGTTTCCATCTAAATATAATATACCATGTTCTGACTGAGAGATTTTTGAAACAAATTAAGACGTACAGCTCTGCTATCGCTTCCAACATAAATGAAGACAGTAAAGTAAACAGTAGTGACATTTGTAGGGTTACTGAAGTTTGGCTAGCTGGTATATAATAATGTGCTATGCGATTGCTAGCAACACAGCTATGTTAGCATAATTAAACAGTGAAGCTGGAGGATGAACACTAACTTTTTTCCACTCGATAAAAGTTAACGTGAGGGTTCCTGAAGGTTACGAACAAATGCAATCGCATGGCAGGATGCTGTAAACAGACCAAACTTGAGTCAGGAGAACAACTGAGATAATCCATCCACAATACGAGGTTAGTCATTAACTGCTTTCGCAGATCATTCATCCCAACAGCAGTTAGACTCTATAACTCCTCAATCACGATGTCATAAGTCACTGGACACTGTGAACATCCACGGTCACCACTTCATGCATAATGGACCTTCCATGTGTATGGACATGTGCAGGTATATATGTATGTATATCTATACATATGTATATTTAGTGTGTACATGTGTGTGTGTACATGTCTATAAACAGGAATAGTAGTGGTACAATAGCTATATCAAGCTATATAGTTTATGTCTTCCATATTTCCAACCATATCCATAATCACATACTGTGGATGCTACCATTGTATATAGTGTATTATCTGACTTTTTTTCATTGATTGTACTTATTGTATTTTTGTATTTCCTTCTGATATCTGTACCTGAGCTGAGGTGACGCAAAAATTTCCCCGTTGTGGGATCAATAAAGTCTTATCTTATCTTATTTTGTTAATATACTGCTGTATGGGCTGGGCTGTAGTTACATCATAAGGTTTTACAAACTGAGCTTTAAAATGAATAGAGGTAATAAAAACTGAGAGAGGCCGACAGTGATCACTGACTGTTTTTAGGGGCTTGTTGAGATTAAATAGAACAAGATACAAACCATTAAAACATGTTAAATACACAACAGCCTCATTAAACGCAGAGTAGTTTAAGCACGGAAGAGGGATTTGTCACGTCATCACTTAAAGACCGGATAGGTGCAGGCTGCTGGGGGATTCCCATGGTGCATTGAGTATTTCTTCTTCAGTCACCTTTCTCACTCACTATGTGTTAATATACCTCTCTGCATTGAACCATACCTGTTATTAATCTCTGGCTCTCTTCCACAGCATGGCTTTATCCTGTCTTCCTTCTCTCACCCCAACTGGTCACAGCAGATGGCTCCGCCCCTCCCTGAGCCTGGTTCTGCCTGAACGGTTTCATCCTGTTAAAAAGGAGTTTATCCTTACCACTGTCGCCAAAGTGCTTGCTCAAAAGGGGTCATATGATTGTTGGGTTTTGTAGGATTGTAGGGTCTACCTTACAATTTAAAGCGCCTGTTGTGCTGTTGTGCTTTGTCACTGTATAAATAAAATTGAATTGAACTGAATTGAATTTATATATCAAATGATCTTGTCATGGTCCTGGGTCGGTGACCCAGCGCTTTTAGTTTGTTATCATTTTCCAGATGATGATGATGATGATTGTTTTAGTTCTGTGTTATATTCGGTCTGCCTCTGAGTCTGCGTCTGTATCTGTCTGTCTATGGTGTCACCCCATCTGTTTGTGAAGCTGTCTGTTTAGATCTGTGTCTTGTTTGGTTCCCCGTGTCTGAGTTTCCTGTTTTATTGTGAAGGTCTCTGTCTGATGTGAGTGTGTTCAGTTTACATTTCCCCTGTCCCGTCAGTTCTGATTTCTCCCAGCTGTGTTGCCCTCCTGTCCCTCATCCCCTGATTACTGGTGTGTATTTAAGCCCTGTGTGTTCTCCTGCCTGTTGTCGGCTCGTCTGCATTCATCCGTCTACCTCTGCGTTCTATGGTGTTCCTGTCTCTGCGTCTCTCTGCCCCGCACCCCTTTTGTATGGTCTCAGGTTTGTCACTTAGTTTCTCCCAGTTTAGGTTTCCGTTTGTAAAGTACTCATACCTCGTTGCCTGTTTTTGTCACCACCACCTTTGTAAATAAAACATCACTCGTATCATCAGTTTGCTGCATCTTGGGTCCTCCTTTTCCTCCACACCACACGGCTCCCTCCGCCAGCCGTGACAGATCTACTGGCAAAAATCCCTTTGCACTTAGCCCCTTACCAGCCTTTATTTGAAAAAGCTTTCAATATAGACTGATATCCAAACCCCCACACGATGCATTTTAACAGGTATTCGAACCAGATACTGAAAAAGTGTAAATGCATCTGGGTGGAAATTGATATGGGTGAATGATCTGTGATTAGTCATTATGTTCTTCTTTTTTTTTTTTTTTTTTTTTTAGCAACACAAGCTCAAATGTTGTTGTTCCGCTATCTTATGAAACCTTATAACCTTCATCTTTTTCTTTTAATATCAGGGTTCAGCTGTTCCTTCTGGACTGGTTTACTTTCTAGCTTTCCTGTTAGTTCTTTATTTAAAATTCAATTAACAGTAGTTAATTTCCTCAGGTAAAGTCTGCAGAACTGCAGATTTGCAGCATGTCAAATCAAATCAAATCAAATCACTTTTATTGTCACATCACATGTGCAGGTACATTGGTACAGCACATGTGAGTGAAATTCTTGTGTGCGAGCTTCACAAGCAACAGAGTTGTGCAAAATACAATAATGTAAACAAGCAAAATACAAGAATGGCTACATCTGAAACTAATAAATATATGTACAATATATAATAGTATATGCATTTCTGGATGTGTATACTAAAATTTCTGGATGTGTATACTAAATATTTTTCTGTGTGTGTGTGTGTGTGTGTGTGTGTGTGTATACACATATTTTACAAATTAAATAGAGTAAACAATGAATAGAATATATAAAATAAAATATACAGAGTGAGACATGTGCAAAACAGTGGCATTACTGTACAGTATGGAGTGCATAATGTTAAAGTTCCAGTAGTGAAGCTGAGGTGTCTATGACGTGTTCAGCAGTCTGATGGCCTGGTGGAAGAAGCTGTCTCTCAGTCTGCTGGTTCGGGACCAGATGCTGCAGAACCTCCTTCCTGATGGAAGCAGTCTGAACAGTTTATGGCTGGGGTGACTGGAGTCCTTGATGATCCTCCCCGCTTTCCTCAGGCACCGCTTCCTGTAGATGTCTTGGAGGGAGGGAAGCTCACCTCCAATTATCCGTTCAGAGCACCGCACTACTCGCTGGAGAGCTTTGCAGTTGTAGGCGGTGCTGTTGCCATGCATGTTTACATAAAATGTGGTTGATAGTATTTGCATCTTCTTTCAAAAGAACCATTTTTATTTTCTCCAAAACTTAGGGTTAGTAACTAGGGTTGACTTTGATCTCAGAGGGTTAAGCTGTAGGTGTGCCCCAGTCTAATGACTCTCCCTGCCCTCAGTCCTGCTCAAAGAAAACCTCTCGGGTGAGCAGAAAAGCGAAGAACCATAACACGGAACTAAAGTTAGATATCAGCGATAAACCCCAGCTACTCGGCACCAGTGGAAATGTACTCAAAGCAAGAAGTAAAAAAGTAACTTTTCTGAAGACTTTTCTATCAGCTGCTTTGATGCTAAGCCTTGTGCTATTTTAATGTAATAAAATTGTAAAAGGGAATATCAGCTTTATCCAAAGGTGGAAAGTAACTACTCAACTGCGTTACTGTAATTGAGTAGTTTTTTTGTGTATTTGTACTATTTAAAGTCATTTTTCAACTCGGTAATTTTACTTTTACTTAAGTATATTTTTTAAAAAGTATTGTACTTTGCTACATTTTCAATCACACCCGTTACTGAGTAAATTAAAAGAACAAACAAAAAAAAAAAACAAAAAAAAAAAACCCAACATTGCGCTTCGGAAATACTGCAGGGAATGATGGGTAGTAGAACAAATTGGCGTTGGGTCACGATAAAGATGGAGTCTGACATCAGTGGTACGGATCCAGCGAAAAAAGAAACCCCGTCGAATTCTGCTGACCCTGAACTCGAAGAAACCGATGTGAACCCCTGGCCGTATTTAAGGGACCATTTCGGCTTCAAGTGCAAGAAAGGCAACAGCTTTATTATGCAGTGTAAGCTGTGTTTGCCCAGAGAGACCGAGTTAGCAGCTTTTAAAAATTCCACATCAAATCTGCGCAAGCATGTAGAGGTAAGTTAAATGAAACTTGTACATTTATTTTAGCAAAAAGGCTGTGCTCAAGTTAATCACATTAAGTTAAGACATAAGCTGTTATTGGGCACTGTCAGGCGTTGTGTGGAGGCGAGGAGGAAGGAAGCCAAACGCAGGACTCGCAGGTAGGTGAAGACTGGTGAAGGTTTATTATAAGGAGTGGATGAACAGAACAGAGGTAGAAAATGGCTGGCTGGCTGGCTGACTTAACTGAACTGAACGACATCATCAATGACACGACAGTGAATGGGTAGAAACAGAGGGCTTAAATACACAGACTGGTGATAATGATAATGAGAGACCGGTGAGTACACAGCTGAACATAATGAACTAATGGGAAGAGGACTGAACATAATGCACACAGACCAAGGCTAACACAATAAAACAGGAAGTGGAACAGGCAGTAGATAAACAGTGAACATGAACTGAAAATACTGGGTCACCGACCCAGGAACCCTGACAGTACCCCCCCCCCCCCCGTCAAAGGCCTGCACCCGACGGCCAAAAGAAAAAAACCCAGAACAGGGCGGGCGGAGGGGGCCCAGGACGGAGGGACGGAGACCACACAGAGACAGTTCAGGTGGGCGGCCACATGGCCTGAGGCCGAGACGAGACAGTCCAGGTGGGCGGCCACGTGGAAGGCAGCAGCAACCACTGAGCCGGTCCGGTGGGCGGCTGCGGCGGTCGAGATCAGACTGTTCCGGTGGGCGGCCGCGTGGTCCGCGGCCGAGACAAGACAGTTCAGGGGGCCGACCGTGCGGACGGCAACGGCGGCGACGTGGACACAGTTCGGGAGGCCGACCGTGCGGACAGCAACGGCGGCGACGTGGACACAGTTCGGGGGGCCGACCGTGCGGAAGGCAACGGCGGCCACTCAGGCGAAGGCGGTCCGGGGGCCGGCCGTGCGGAAGGCAACGGCGGCCACTCAGGCCGAGGAGCAGCTGCAGGAGGCGGCACGGGAGCCGGCGGAGACTGAGGAGCAGCTGTAGGACCAGGCGTGGCAGAGGCCGAGTCTGAGGCCGGACCAGGCGTGGCAGAGGCCGAGTCTGAGGCCGGACCAGGCGTGGCAGAGGCCGAGTCTGAGGCCGGACCAGGCGTGGCAGAGGCCGAGTCTGAGGCCGGACCAGGCGTGGCAGAGGCCGAGTCTGAGGCCGGACCAGGCGTGGCAGAGGCCGAGTCTGAGGCCGGACCAGGCGTGGCAGAGGCCGAGGCAGGACGGGTTCCTCGGGCCCTCCAGCTGACGAGGCATGAGGCTGGTGCGGTTCTCCTGAACCCCCAGCTGACGAGGAAGGTTGCCGGACGGGCTCCTCGGGCCCTCCAGCTGACGAGGCATGAGGCTGGTGCGGTTCTCCTGAACCCCCAGCTGACGAGGAAGGTTGCCGGACGGGCTCCTCGGGCCCTCCAGCGAAAACGGTCTCAGAACCAGTGGGCACTGGAGCCCCTGGCACACAGGACAGGGCCAGCGGGTGCGGAAACCCCTGGCTGAGGAGCGGCCGGGCCAGCGGGTGCGGAAACCCCTGGCTGAGGAGCGGCCGGGCCAGCGGGTGCGGAAACCCCTGGCTGAGGAGCGGCCGGGCCAGCGGGTGCGGAAACCCCTGGCTGAGGAGCGGCCGGGCCAGCGGGTGCGGAAACCCCTGGCTGAGCAGCAGGGTAGCTCACAGCAGGCTCTGGGTACTGAACAGGATGGTGGACGGGCGACTGGACTACTGACTGGAGGACCACGGGCGACTGGACGGGCGCAGACTGAGCTACAGGTGACTGGACGGGCGCAGACTGAGCTACAGGTGACTGGACGGGCGCAGACTGAGCTACAGGTGACTGGACGGGCGCAGACTGAGCTACAGGTGACTGGACGGGCGCAGACTGAGCTACAGGTGACTGGACGGGCGCAGACTGAGCTACAGGTGACTGGACGGGCGCAGACTGAGCTACAGGTGACTGGACGGGAGCAGACTGAGCTACAGGTGACTGGACGGGAGCAGACTGAGCTACAGGTGACTGGACGGGAGCAGACTGAGCTACAGGTGAGTGAACTGATTGGGCTGGAAGCTGAACAGCAGGTGAGGGAACTGACTGAATTGAAGGCTGAACAGCAGGTGAGGGAACTGACTGGAGTGGGGATGCTAAAGGAGGAACAGAGGTAGGCGAGGCTGACGACGGAACTGAGGTTGGTGTGGCCGATGGCTGAGCTAATGACGGAGATAAAACTACGGCTTGGGCTAGTAAGGCTGGTGCCTGGGCAGGGGACAGTTCAGCTAGTCTAACGAGGGATAGTGCGAGGGCGTGAAAGGCTGGATCAGGAGGTGGATGAAGTGGTGGACTGATTGGCTCTTCCGTGCCTCCAGAGCGTGAGGGCACTGGCTGGAGAGCCTCAGCTGAGTCTCTAGGGGGTCAGGCCGGATCCTCAGCCTAGGTGCTGGGACAGGCACGGGAGGTGGCTGGACACCAGTCACCCCCACCCGAGGAACAGAAGTGGGTGTGGAGGTATACGGGGTCACAGCTGCCCTTGTCCTGGGAGCGGGCACAGGTGTGGGTGTCGGCTGACTAATAGGAGTGGAAATGATGACTGGGTGAGTGATACTGACAGGTCTATCTGGATTTATTCTGGTCCTTCTGCCACCACTATTTACAGTCTTTGACTGAACAGTCTTTGGGGGAGCAGAGCAGAAAATATCTTCCCAGTCCACAGAATCCTCCAGGAGGGAAACATCCCATGAATGAGAGATGGGTTTACTATTGGGTTTACGAGGAGAGTCAAATGAGGGTGGAAAACAGTCACTGGAACTCACCACCGGGAATTGCTGGAAATAGTCCATTTTATGGCGGCGTGTGCGCAGATTTCTCCGGGAGGAGGAAGCGGGCGGGGTACACGTCCGAGCCTCTGGCACGGGAGCCTCTGTTGAGCCGAGGTGGAAGGCGGAGCCGCTGTGCCGTGGCGAGGTTGAAGGTCCGGTGAATGAGGCAGGTGATGTGTGAGCGTGGAGCGGAGTGGCGAGAGAGGGAGCGGCCGAAGCGCGGCGTGAAACGTCCACTCTCCACGGCAGATGCTCCGGTGCAGGTGAGGCAGCAGGTGGGGGAACGCGGCGTCTCCGAGGCCCGCCCAGAGCCAAGCGAGTGCCCTCGAAGACGTGCTCTCGCTCCGCGAAGAGCCGCTGTCTCTCCTTGAGTTTTTCCGCCCACAAGGAGAGCGCTACCTCCTGCCGCTCATAGAGGTCCGAGTCCGCTGGGTTCCAAACGTGTCTTTGTGGCACGGGTCGTGTCATTCTGTCAGGCGTTGTGTGGAGGCGAGGAGGAAGGAACCCAAACGCAAGACTCGCAGGTAGGTGAAGACTGGTGAAGGTTTATTATAAGGAGTGGATGAACAGAGGTAGAAAATGGCTGACTTAACTGAACTGAACGACATCATCAATGACACGACAGTGAATGGGTAGAAACAGAGGGCTTAAATACACAGACTGGTGATAATGATAATGAGAGACCGGTGAGTACACAGCTGAACATAATGAACTAATGGGAAGAGGACTGAACATAATGCACACAGACCAAGGCTAACACAATAAAACAGGAAGTGGAACAGGCAGTAGATAAACAGTGAACATGAACTGAAAATACTGGGTCACCGACCCAGGAACCCTGACAGGCACGTTGTTGTCCACGCAACTTAAATTTTTTTTTTTACTGGATTGGTAAATTGCCAAAAGAAAATGTGTTTACTTACATTTTTCCTGTTTGTTAGAAATAATAATTTATTTTTAAAAAAATAGTTAAATTAGACAGAAGACAGAAGCGGCTACTTTCTTACTTAACCCACATATGTTCACACTGCAGGCAAAAGAATAACATGTGCTATGTGCAGAGGTGTTTTTTTCTGTTCTCAAACTGATCTCCCTGTTGGAGCTCAGTCTGGAGGAGTTATTTTTTTCTCCTTATCTTTCCTCGTGTTGTGCGTTTTCCATTGTTATACCTCTCTGACCTGTCTTCCCCATGTTATGTTTGTGTAATGTATGTATGGTCAGAAGGGTAAGATGGTCGGCAGCCTTAACCGAGTTTCCTTCGGGGTCAACCTTCAGGATCAATAAAGTTTTATTGAATTGAATTGAATTGCTCCTCAAAGTTAGCAGAGCAGGGCCAAGTTTAAAAAATTAAAACACGTTTTTATAGCAGCTGCCGTACAGCTCAATTCAGTACTTGTTCTCTTATTTGACAGTTTAGAACACATTCTCACGTAAAATAATTATATGGTTTTGACAGTTTGGTTGGTTGGTTTGGTGACCATTATCCATTTTGATGTATAGACTTGCAGTTTAACTGCCACTGCACTTTAATTAGTAAAGTTTTTCTTTTAATTAAAAAACAACTACTTTGAGATTTATCCCATTGTCTTTTTTGCACTGTTCAGAAGAGGCTGTCCTCCTGCTGACAAAAAAGTAACTATGTAAAATTTCAGCAAAGTAATAGTACTTTTACTTGAGTAAAATATTTTAGTACTCTTTCCACCTCTGGCTTTATCTCACTCACAATTTTTATTCGAATGAATTGCTGCAGTTCACGGATGCCATACTCACATTACATCGAGGGCCACACACGGCCCACTTTAATTGTAAATAGACCGGACAAAAATGAAACTGCACTTTCTGGCGGTGTAAAACCTTTTAAGTACACATTTAAATCCTGAGATTTCTCAATATAAGAATATATGAAAAATAAGTAAAAGTTACAGAAAAAGTTTTGGTAGCTAACTGCTGAGACTCTTGTATTTATAACACAGAAAGAGTTGGTTAATATGAAAAAAAAAATCTTTATTTAACTGAAATTTCTATAGCGGACAGAGGAAAACTGGAATTTTCCTATCATTCAATTTTTTTTTATTATCTATTACTTAATTACTTTGGTGTAGTATGGGGAGGTCTTTATCAGCAGGAAAAGCTGTAAAACTGCTAAAAAAAAAAAAACAGGCCAAAAATTTATGCCCTTCTTCTTATTTTCCAAAGTCATCCAGCAGGGTGTTTGCAGGGCTGATTCTGGCCCCGGGCCATATATTTGACATCCATGCTGTAGAGGGTAAATTTGCCTGCGCACTTAACCCTTGTATGATATTTGGGCCAAGTTGTCCTGGGAATGTCATTCTTGCTGTTGTCTACAGATTAAGAGCGGAGCTAATTGAAAGTCTGTGGCATTCTGAAACATAGAGAGATATTTTTAAAACTACGATATCTCTTCATGTATTCTCAAGGATCATCAGATTTGATGATTGGGAATCAAGACCTGTTAGAAGGCAGAGTCAATCTGCACTGTGTGGGACCAGTGGGTGGACCAGCTTCGTGGCTTCATGACACTGGGCCCAATGTAACTGTGCACAAATGGTTTGTGGGGCCGCTGCCATTTCAGGCAGTATACACCTTCAAAACCAGCAAAGTATGGTATCAAAATGTGGGCTGCTTGTGATCTTGCTTTATTTTATGTATGGAACGTGTAAAAACCAGGGAACACAGGTGGTGCTATGCCCTAATGACAAAAAAGAATCATGCTTTCGTAGTTAATTATTTTCTGGATGAGATCAATTGCAATCATTAAAGAAATATGTTTTATCTATATCTATAATCTGGTGCGCCTTATTTATGAATTCTGGTGTGCTAACTGACCTCGAACCGATTTTGTGTGGTACACTCTAAAAACTAAAACTGACATTTACTTAAAATTTTTGAGGCAACACTTTTACACTTAAAAATATTGAGTACATTGGAAACCAGTCAAATCTGTTCAATATACTTGATCAATTGAATAACTTAAGCTTAAACATATTAAGTTGAAATGAACAATTATAGTTGTTACACAATCATGAAAAAATTGAGTAAATAACACTGACATGCTTGGTCAATGTAACTAAAATATAGATGTCAGTTAATCAAAAATTTTGTTCCATTTACTTAATTTTATAAACTGAACATAATCAAAATTGTACTTAATATTAAATATGGTAAATGGCCTGTATTTGTACAGCGCTTTAAACTACATTCAGTCATCCACCCGTTCACGCACTGGTGATGGCATGCTACATTGCAGCCACAGCTGCCCTGGGGCACACTGACAGAGGCGAGGCTGCCGGACACTGGCGCCACCAGGCCCTCTGACCACCACCAGTAGGTGACCGAGACTGTCGGTGCCAGGGCTCGAACTGGCAATCTTCCGATTACAAGACGAACTGCCAACTCTTGAGCCACAATCACCCCCTAACATTCAAATATGAATGTTATTGTATTTCACTGGTAGTTTAAGTCTAAGTCTTGTGTGTTTCATAATACATGTATGAAAAATGACCACATGTTAACATTTTTCCAAATGAAAATTTAATTTTCATAAACATGGCAATAACTCGAAATAAACAAGCACTAAAACGACAAGAGCCTTTCCCCTTTTAGCTCAAAGCCTTACATATTTGAGGGATAAATGGCAAACCAGGAGAGCAAACACAAAAGCTCAGAGTATTTAAAACATTTAAAACTAAATGAACAAAAACAATGAAAAAGGCTCATGGTACTCAATTACTCTACGTTTTACTTACACTTTTCAGTTGTAGTTGCTGACAATAAATAATATTGATTTGAATAATTAATGATTGTAGTACAAGATACTGATGAGTATAGATACCTATTTCTCAAATATTTTGATTCAATTTTAAACAAAAATATTAAGTGGATGCAAAGAAGGTATTCTGTGAACCACATACGGAATTTATTGTCTAAGATAAATGTAAATAAATACCTTAATTTAACACAAACGTTAACATTTTAGCCATTTATTTCAATTTATCAAACTCAAATAATTACTAAAAGGATATTCATAGATTTTATCAGGCTCATCTAACTTATATTTATAGTGATATTTACTAAGCCTCTGAATTACTTTTTAGTGTATTTTTAGTGTATTTAGTGTATTACTTGTTAAATAAGAAAAACCATCCAGCAAGATATAATAATACTTGTAAAGCCCAGCAATCATTATGATTGTTGGGCTTTACTCACTATTATTGTAGGTTTTTGACCTTACAATATAAAGTGTTATATAAATAAGATTCAACTAATCCTAATTGACTATACAATGGGGGCAAATGTAAATGACAAAGAGGCAGGAAAAGAGAAAACGGACAACTATACATTGTTGGGACTCTACACTGTACATTTATACAAGCTCTGAACACACTCAGACTCTGGTTGTTGTACTCTGTTAGTACAGAAATACAACAGCAGAACAGATCAGCCATCAGCCATTGCTAAAAGTAAACTGTCACATGCAGAAGTGCAGTAAAACTAACATGTCGCAACCAACAACTTTACTATGTGTACTGTACATAATGTCTTTATACAGTGGGGCAAAAAAGTATTTAGTCAGCCACCGATTGTGCAAGTTCCCCCACTTAAAATGATGACAGAGGTCAGTAATTTGCACCAGAGGTACACTTCAACTGTGAGAGACAGAATGTGAAAAAAAAATCCATGAATCCACATGGTAGGATTTGTAAAGAATTTATTCGTAAATTAGGGTGGAAAATAAGTATTTGGTCACCTCAAACAAGGAAAATCTCTGGCTCTCACAGACCTGTAACGTCTTCTGTAAGAAGCTTTTCTGTCCCCCACTCGTTACCTGTATGAATGGCACCTGTTTGAACTCATCATCTGTATAAAAGACACCTGTCCACAACCTCAAACAGTCAGACTCCAAACTCCGCCATGGCCAAGACCAAAGAGCTTTCGAAGGACACCAGGAAAAGTATTGTAGACCTGCACCAGACTGGGAAGAGTGAATCTACAATAGGCAAGCAGCTTGGTGTGAAAACATCAACTGTGGGAGCAATCATCAGAAAATGGAAGACATACAAGACCACTGATAATCTCCCTCGATCTGGGGCTCCACGCAAGATCTCATCCCGTGGGGTCAAAATGATCATGAGAACGGTGAGCAAAGATCCCAGAACCACACGGGGGGACCTGGTGAATGACCTGCAGAGAGCTGGGACCAAAGTAACAAAGGTCACCATCAGTAACACACTACAACGGCAGGGAATCAAATCCCGCAGTGCCAGACGTGTTCCGCTGCTGAAGCCAGTGCATGTCCAGGCCCGTCTGAAGTTTGCCAGAGAGCACATGGATGATACAGCAGAGGATTGGGAGAATGTCATGTGGTCAGATGAAACCAAAGTAGAACCTTTTGGTATAAACTCAACTCGTCGTGTTTGGAGGAAGAAGAATACTGAGTTGCATCCCAAGAACACCATACCTACTGTGAAGCATGGGGGTGGAAACATCATGCTATGGGGCTGTTTTTCTGCCAAGGGGACAGGACGACTGATCCGTGTTAAGGACAGAATGAATGGGGCCATGTATCGTGAGATTTTGAGCCAAAACCTCCTTCCATCAGTGAGAACTTTGAAGATGAAACGAGGCTGGGTCTTCCAACATGACAATGATCCAAAACACACCGCCCGGGCAACAAAGGGGTGGCTCCGTAAGAAGCATTTGAAAGTCCTGGAGTGGCCTAGCCAGTCTCCAGACCTCAACCCCATAGAAAATCTGTGGCGGGAGTTGAAAGTCCGTGTTGCTCGGCGACAGCCCCAAAACATCACTGCTCTCGAGAAGATCTGCATGGAGGAATGGGCCAAAATACCAGCTACTGTGTGTGCAAACCTGGTAAAGACCTATAGTAAACGTTTGACCTCTGTTATTGCCAACAAAGGTTATGTTACAAAGTATTGAGTTGTATTTTTGTTATTGACCAAATACTTATTTTCCACCCTAATTTACGAATAAATTCTTCACAAATCCTACCATGTGGATTCATGGATTTTTTTTGTCACATTCTGTCTCTCACAAGTGTACCTCTGGTGCAAATTACTGACCTCTGTCATCATTTTAAGTGGGGGAACTTGCACAATCGGTGGCTGACTAAATACTTTTTTGCCCCACTGTATATGCTGATTTCCTGTCCCAGTACACCCCTGGCTGTAGCTCAGGTCATCTACTTTTGAGAAGGTTACTGGTTTGACCCCAATGCTCCACCTGCACACCAAATATTCTTGGGAAAGATACTAACTCCAAGTTGTGTTCCGATGACTCCTTCGGAATATGAAGGTGTATGAATGTCAGATAGAGAAAGAGTGTTTGTATGAACAGAGGTAAATGAGGCAAGTTGCACAAAGTGTTCTGAGTGTTCTGTTAAAGTAGAAAAGTGTTATAAACTATTTAGCTACCAATGTCTTGAAATTCTTACAGACAGCGGCAGCATCTTAAACCAAGTATACTTTTAGAAATCAGTGTAATCAAATACATATATCATATCAGTATGTAACTCTACTTCTTTTAATTTAATTTGCTGTGAAACCACCGTTTGTGAACAGCTTGTGTGATCTTATGTTCAATTGAACATACTAGTTTGGCATCAGTGGTAAGTCTCAGTTCCAAGAAAGTCCTAAACTTCATCAATAACTGGAAAAGTTTTCAATAGGGCCTTGAAACATGCTGACTTATGCAGTGCTTGTAGATTTTTCTGTGGAAAAAAGGACACTTTGAAGATCCCACTTCCATCTTATATCAAAAGAACCTCTACTGGGATGCAGACCTGAGACCTGACCCAAAGTCACTGTTATATGTTGAGGTGGTTTTTTTGTGGTATCTACCTGTTGCAGACTTTGGCAGTCTTGGCTATCCTTTCAAAGTTTTAATGTTTTATTTATGCCTGCAGTTGAATTGAAAGTTTAATTAATTATGACAAGAGGGTTAATTATCTTAATAGAAGACATTTAAGATATTAAATTAGCCTTAGCTTAATGTCTGTACTGTATACTGCAAGAAACATATTCAATTAAACTATAACCCAGTGCTCTTACAGAAGGATCTTAACCACAGCCTGAGTGTGTTCAGAGCTTGTATCATTGTACAGTCAAACTGGCCAAAGGGCACGACAATCTATATTTGTCTCTTTTCTCTTTTCCTGCTGTTATGTCTTTTGCTTTTGGTTTGTCTCTCTTCTTTCACAGCTGCTCATCCTGCTGCAATGGCAGCACAGCTTGAATCTTCCACTTCCTCTCCTCTTCTTTTTTCTTCTCAAAGCCTGGGAAGGATCGATAAGCCAGTGCACACGCTGCCTGATGATCTAGCCTGAGAAGTGTCTTTTGGGAAACTTTAAGGGGTAGCTGGCATGCTGCCGAGTACCTGCTTTCCCATAATTCCAGAAGCCAGCAGGGCATTAAGAAAACAAGAAATGGGGATAAGGTAGAGCCTTGTTTCACTTTTTTTAGATCAAGAGTTTCTTTGAAAATTCAAACCTATTTTTGTCTTGAAGGTAGTGAAGTCAGTTGGTAAGAAGAAATAAATCATTACTAAATGAAATAGAGTGTGTATAGCTACCTAACAAGTCAGTGCTACATGCTGTCAAACATGTGTATATAATGCACATTTCTTGTCTTGTTTTTGTTTTTTTTGTTTTGGGGGGGGGGGGGGGTCACAGCTGGATCACAGGTGGGGCAGTGTATTCATTTTGCCTCTCTTATTTATTTATATATATATATATATATATATATATATATATATATATATATATATAGCTGACTCTGCCATGTTTTCATGTGTTTCTTCTTTCCGTGTGTCCGCTACCTTAAAACGCTTGGGCTGCTCTGACCGCCACAGTTTCAAACTGGTCATGCGACTGCATGGCCACATATGATTGGTAAAAGAGTTACAGGAAACTCCACTGGTGGCATGATCCATTATTAGTAGTTTTATCTAATGTGTGAAATGAATCTTTTTTTTTTTAAGTAACGAGTCGAATATTGCCAAATGAAGCAGAGTAAAAGTACATTGTTTTTTCAAAAACTTACTCAAGTAAATGTAAACGGAGTAAATGTAACTCACTACTACTCACCTCTGATGGTAACAAAGAGAGGGAAGGTAGTCAGAACCAAGGGGATTGAATTACCAGAAGGCAATACTGCAGACATCGAGGACAGCTACAAGTACCTGCAAATCCCACAGGCAAATGGAAACCACGAGGAGGCCACTAGAAAAGCTGCAACCACGAAGTACCTGAAGAGTGTCAGGGAAGTCCTGAGGAGTCAGCTGAACAGTAAGAACAAGATCTGGGCTTTAACACCTACGCCCTGCTCGTGATCAGATACCCTGCTGGGATAATAAGCTGGCCAAAGGAGGAGATAGAAGCCACTGACATTAAGACCAGGAAGCTCCTGACCATGGATGAAGGGGTTTCATCCCGTTCAGACTGTATGCGAAGCAGAAGGAAGGAGGCCAGGACTAGTGAGTGTCAGAACTACTGTCCATGATGAGACAACAAACCCCACGTGCAGGCTGTGTAAAAATGCTCCTGAGACAATCCAGCACATAACAGCAGGGTGCAAGATGCTAGCAGGCAGGGCATACATGGAACGCCATAACCAAGTGGCCGGCATAGTATACTGTGAAGTACTGGAACTGTGCCGAGTATGGCCTGAAAGTCTTGAGGTCAAATTTGGAGACACACCCTAGAGTGGTTGAGAATGACCGTGCTAAGATCCTGTGGGACTTCAGATAGAGACGGACAAAATGGTAGTGGCTAACCAACAGGACATAGTAGTGTTGGACAAGCTCAGGGAGATGGCTGTACTGATAGACGTAGCAATACCGAATGTCAGCAATATCAGGTAGAAGGAACACGAGAAGCTGGAGAAGTACTGAGGGCTCAGAGAAGAGCTTGAGAGGATGTGGAGGGTGAAGGTAACAATGGTCCCAGTGGTAGTCGGAGGACTAGGTGCGGTGACTCCCAAGCTAGGCAAGTGGCTCCAGCAGATCCCAGGAACAACATCGGAGATCTCTGTCCAGAAGAGCGCAGTCCTAGGACCAGCTAAGATACTGCGCAGGATCCTCAACCTCCCATGCCTCTGGTAGAGGACCAGAGCTTGAAGCATGAAGACTGCCAGCAGGGGCGAGAAGGGAAATTTACGGAGCCCCTCTGATGACATGGTCCAAAAAAGAAATAAATTGTGGCCACAAAATACTACTTCGTGGGCACGAAATGGGTATAACGTACCCACCAAATACTTATTTGTGCCCATGAAATACTATTTCAAGGGCCAGCAGGCATTTTGTAATTTCATAAAATTACAAAATGCCTGTAAGGTTGTCAAACAAAAGGCAGGTCTTAATTGATGCTAAAAAATAATATTGTATTAGATAGTTACTAAAATATTAGCACCCATCAACCATTAGCAGTTACCTGATAACCCAATTACCCATCTGTTGTGTTATCAAGGTAGCATCTAGTGGCTGTGACTATTAATTAAATGATAGGATCAATGTTGGAACTAGGCAGCAAACATGTCTGTAACATTAATAGACAGTTTTGAAAGCACTTTGAGTTCTCAGTTATAATAGAAAAGCATTATATAAGTATCAGCCCGTCTGATTTAATCATCAAACAGGATAATACATTTTTGGGGGGGACTGAAAAGTAAGTCCCGACTAAATTTGGGAAAAGTCTATATAGAAAGAGTGGACGTCTACCAACTCCTTTTGATCACAATTTTATGGATTATTGAGCTGCTCCAGTCTCTTTGAAAAAATTTAATAATATTAAGAAACATCACTGAAATGAAAATGGCATAATAGACTAGTCTGCAAAAACACTTACATGTCTAACTGGGTCATAAATCAGCACGGAGCAGAAACAGTGCATTTTGGTCATCAAATGACAGGGTTAAACTAACCAGCTATAGTGTGCTTTTCTGAACATATGGCTTTGGTATGTTGGTGTGCACAGCAAGGGTCCAGCCAGTCACAAAGAACAAAGTGCTGCTCAGCAGGCAGCCTCTACCAAGCTACCTGTCCATCACTCTCTTTCCTGGTTTCACACAAATGCTCTGCACTTCCTAAAAAAGTGCTACAGGATACAGGTTGTTAACAGGACATCCAAACGGAGCCACTCTGACGTCCTACTGTTACAACAGAAAAATGAAAAAGTATATGTGGTGTGGCTCTCTGAGATGTCTGTGAATATAGTACATTAAACTTATAATACAAAGCTATGCAGTATCTATGTAAGAGGATCTCACAGGAGAATCTGATGAATCTTTTTTTTATAGTGGCATTATATATTAATTTGACATTGTGATTTAGCTGTGATTTGGAACAGAATGACAAATGCTCAACAACATATTGGTCTACAGTCCTGTTGTGGCTTAAAGAATGGTGTAAATTGGCATACAAATGTGTAGCGTTCATCACAAGGGTGTAGATTTGGTTTTGGCATTGGTGGGGACGGATGCCCTGTTTCTTATTTTTTCCTTTTTGTTTTTGCTTCTTGATAAAAGGAGAAATATACTTGCCTACATATGCTATTCTACATGCTTTTAAACCGTTTAAAATTACAATTCATAGTTTTATATGTGAATTATATAATGTTAAATTACTATTAAACAAATGACTGACTAAGTATTTTAGACTTTAGTTTACTTCAGCCATATTCCATATAAATCAGGTATCATACAAAAATAAAAATAGCTTCAAATACAGTCATGACAATAAAAGAATATGACTTTAAGGACTTAACAACATTACTTCAGTTATAGTACACCAACATCTCTGACACATTAGCACTAAGGGAACACTGAATGACCTGGTGGGTTTTGTCCATAAAACTACTCGTCTAAGATTACCACAAAGTAAAAGAGCTCTCTGCAACATTATGCAACATTTTAGGCACTAGTGATGTGTCGTTCGCGAACGAAATGGCTCTTAGAGCCGGGTCTTTGACGTGAACGACGCGAGCCGGCTCCTTATCGCGAGCCGTGTTTTTTTTTTTCTTTCTCTCACCCTCTCTCTCACACTTTTTTCCGCTTTACTCCGCATGCGAGCCTTGTGCTTTGGGCTGGGAAGAGGGGGGAGGGGCGGTAGTTACACTCAGTAGCACAGGAACAGAGCAGGAGAGAAAGAGAGAGAAAGAGAGAGAAAGAGAGCCAAGGACAACAACGTCACATTAGAAAGGTATAGTATCCACATCTATTTTCAGTTGCAGATGATAAAGGATTCAGACAGTTTATTCATGCAGGCCTATATGACAGAGAATATGCATCTTCTTTTTGTTTTTATATTTTAATTTATATTTAATTGTGTTGTGGTTTGCAGCATTTTGTGTTGTTTAATTTTAAATTTGTTTAAAAGCACAAAGCTGAAAATTTAAATAGTTAAAAGTTGAACTGTGACTAGTTGGTTTTTGTATTATATGATTTATTTATTACATTTTATGTGGAGTGAATAAATAAAAGTATATTTACGGTGGCCCCTACAGACAAAACACGTACAAACTCCAAAACAAGTACAAAACACAACAGAAGTGCTCCAGAATGCTACGCCCAGTGTTGAGCTTTTGTTACCTAGAGGCTACACAAGCCAGCAAGTACCAACGACCAGATTTGGTGTGTGGTAGTAACAGGTAAATGAATTATTTGAATATGAATTATTTGTATTTATCACTTAAATTACACAATTGAAAGCATATGTGTATTAATACACATATGCTTTTTGTATTCGTCTCAAAACCTCAATAAAGTTCTCAAACTGCCACCTTTTTCAATCCACATCCATTTTTTCTATCCCTCCTAATAAACTCTTCTTGCAAGGGGTGAGTATTACATTGTCACTGTTTACTTTGCTCTGAGGACTCCCAGATTGCTTTGGCTATTTGCTCCTCAGGATGAGCTCAGTTTCCAGAGAGGTTAGACTTTGATGGACAGAGGG
This sequence comes from Rhamphochromis sp. 'chilingali', assembly GCF_963969265.1. Lineage (NCBI taxonomy): Eukaryota > Metazoa > Chordata > Actinopteri > Cichliformes > Cichlidae > Rhamphochromis > Rhamphochromis sp. 'chilingali'. The sequence continues at coordinate 4,558,595 of NC_137943.1, read as the reverse complement.
GAGGTAGCAGCCTTTCAGCAGGCAGCTAGTTAACCTGCAGTGCCCTGGCATCTCGTCTTGTTTTGCTTCAACCAGACCTTCGTCTGTCTCTGCTGCTGAAAGACTCCACAAATGAGAAAATACCAATTGTCAGCAAATATCAATTTACTTTCCCCACTCTGCACATGTCTCAAAGGAGATCTGCACCAGAATAATTGCCTGTGGTTTATAGGTGTCTGAGCACAGAAGCAGAACAGGACTGTGTGGGAAAGCTATTGGCTGAAACCATGATAATAAGATTAATATAATAAAAAGACAAGAACTTTGCTTTCTAACTGACATTTAACTAGAAGTCATAAATATTAAATGCACAATAGATGGTAAAAAACATTGGCAGAGAGTGTAACTGTCTCATCTCTGATGCTTTTGGCTACTGACAGACTGATCTTACCTCTCTTCTGTTGTTTGCTGCCCTGTCTCTTTGTTTAGCTGCATGTTATAAAGTGAAGCTGCTGCAATTTTTCCAATTCCAGTGTACTTTAACGCCTACTAGAGGGATGCAATTTATATTTATATGCCCCCTCTCTGAAATGGTGTGATCCTGTGAAATGTTCTCGTTCTCTTTGCCTTTCAGGTCAGAACTGAGGGGCAGACTGTATATCAATCACTAATAGAAACACACTCTAAAATGCACTCCAGCAGAGTATGTGTTGTCTTTACTTGGTTTCTCATATAGGCATTTGTCACCCAATATGTCACAGTAACCTTTCGAGCTGAAAGGATTAGAAAGAAAGTGCAAGCATTTGATCTTTGAAAGTAAGTTAGACTTTTACATCTCAAGATTTGTCTTTTCATGTAACATTTCTTTTTGGACTATGGCATTATGGCAGTTAGCCAATAAGGGGCACCAATATCGATGCTCTCCAACTCTAACCCTGCTGATTTCAAGTTAAACAAGACTGAGCTCAAAATTGACATTTTGAAGGAAAACAAGTGGTATGGCCTTAGGGTAAGTTCCCAAAGTGTTTCCTTTTAGCTCAAAGTCATCACCACATTCCTGCATAACCTTATGTAGAATATAATACAATATATGTAGAAGAATCTGTAACAACCTCAAATGTTAAGGGTCTATTGAGCTAACAGTAGTGCTATTGAATTAAAAAAAACAATGGAATATTTAATCTTTGTAGTCAGCAGTGGAAAAGAGCATTAAACACTACAAAATGTAGTTTTATAGTCATAACTATATTGGGTTAATTTCAGAGATGTAGTTAATAAAATGAGTTGTATCCTTTTTTAACTCCTACATTATAGGAAAAATGATTGTTGATGACCTGACCATTCATAATAGCATTTTATATCTGTTCTTGGTCTATCACTACTTCAGTCAAAGACAAATAACATGAATGTTCCTCAATAGAACCCTTCCAGCTTTAAGCAGACAGTGCTGGTACTAATCTATCAGCCTTCAGAGGTTTCCAGTCAACATTTTTTAATTTTAATGTGTAAAATCACAAATATGTGGTGTTCTACCCTTCCTTCCATGATGCCGATTATAATTTCAGTTCAAAAGGCACTCTTACTTAATTACAAATAGTTACCAAAAGGTGTCATGTAATGACTATTTGACAGACAGGATTTAAACCTATATGCAGAAAGATTCAAAAAACAGCTTCAAAAAACAATGAAGGAATCCAAAACTAGGGAAATAAAGAGCAGGAAGACAAACAACCATTAGGGAGGATGCTACAATGAACTAAGACAAACTGAGAGAATAAATACAGAAGATTTGTGGGATTTGTGACACCTGGGAAGAAAGCTAAACCTGATTGAGAAAACAAGAAAATGGATGTAACTAAATACAAACACAGATGACAAAAAGATCAACAAAATAAAACAGGTGAGCAATTGAACAAGGGGAACAGAAAACAGAACAGAAATACAGACTTGACACAGAGAACAAACAAAACTAAGAATAAAATCACAGAGCTGTAATCTAGAATAAAAAAACTAGAATAAAATGGCCAGAACTATGCAGACGCTGAGCAGGAAGATAAAAAAAAATAAAATTCTAAAACTTAAGCAAATAAAGAAGCAAATTGAAGATATTTTACAATAACTTAAACTGAGGCTACGTCCACACGTAGGTCAGTAGGTCAATATCATGCAATATGGTTGAGATCTCACCCAGACAGACTGAACTTATCAGCTTTCACACTTTTCTCTTGTCAATGTTCCTAGCAGGACTTTGCATCCCCTGGACTTCTCTAAATCTATTACATTTCCAAGTAACAAGTAGGGACAGGTACATGTATTTTCAATATTGATGGATACATAATGCTGCTGTGGGGGAGGTGAAGCACAAGAAATTGTTCATCATTAAAGCAAAGGTAAGTGCTACATAGCAGGGCCGTGCAGAGATGTTTAAAGGGGTGAATGCTCAAAGTTAAAAAAGGGGCACATAGAACCAGGCTGAATAACAACAACCCACATTCATCAAGAATCTAATATGGAATCGCATCTTACTATATCACTGCCATCAGGTGGAGACAATGCAAAGCAAACGTAGCCCATGTTTTACCTGATGGGTACAATGTTGCTGTTGAGGGGTTGGTGCTGCTCCTGCTACTGATAGTGCTGGAGGGCAGGGCTGTGTTGATCTGAAACTGTAGACTGTAAAAAGTCCATAGGACAGATGGTAGCTGATTAAACAAGTAGCAAGAGATTAAAACAAAAAACTGGGGGAAATAAACTAGCCTCTGCCTGTGACTCACTCTTTGCCTCTCTTCCTTCTTCCATCTCCTCATCTGAGCTATCACTATCCACTTGCTGTCCATCTGAGAACAAGGCACTATTTGCTATTTGCATTAAACTATTATTTAATTATCCACACTTATCCACATTCCCCTCCAGAAAGGCAGGGAAAAGCCCTGTAAGTTACTTTAAAACTAATCGATCGTGGCTCAAGAGTTGGGAGTTCGCCTTGTAATCGGAAGGTTGCCGGTTCGAGCCCCAGCTTGGACAGTCTCGGTCGTTGTGTCCTTGGGCAAGACACTTCACCCGTTGCCTACTGGTGGTGGTCAGAGGGCCCGGTGGCGCCAGTGTCCGGCAGCCTCGCCTCTGTCAGTGCGCCCCAGGGTGGCTGTGGCTACAATGTAGCTTGCCATCACCAGTGAGTGAATGTGTGCGTGAATGGGTGGATGACTGGATATGTAAAGCGCTTTGGGGTCCTTAGGGACTTGAAAAGCGCTATATAAATACAGGCCATTTACCATTAAATATGTTCCCTAAAATGGTGGACAGAGCTACAGACCCATGACACCCTTACCCAGTTAGCTAGCAGCTAATGACCAGCACTACCTGTGCAGTTAATAAAAGGACAGGTAATGTTTTGTTGCGCTGTTGCACACACAGCACCTCATTTGTTTCAATTCGTCAGTTGCTACAAGACAACTTACCACCGTCTACATAATAAGCTAATACTCAGTTTACTCTACAGCTCCGCAAAAAATGCATGCGCTCTTTGCCTGCTCGTAGCCAGCGTGCTCTGGCGTAAAGTGCAAGCATTGCTGAATGGTAGTCATGTGACCGATGCAAGCCGGATTCTTTTATTTAGCAAAAATATGATTATTAGTTCAATGTTATTGTTGAGGGGCACAGGCACAGTGGTCTATCCCAGATGTGATAGGGTAAGAGGCAGGATACACCCTTTGCAGGTCGCCAGTCTATCACAGGACTAACATATAGAGACAAACAACCATTTGTACTCACAGGTATTTTAGAATCACCACTTAACATAACCCTAGTAACTACAGGACTTTTAACTGTGGGAGGAAACCAGAGTACCACCAAGCTGTTAATCCAGACCTATCAAAAATAGGAACCAACCTCAGTGATTTTCCTGTGGTTTGAAATATTGTGCGATCGTGTGAATTCCGTGATTCCAGTCAACTAACCATTCTTACTAGATTGCATCATGTTATCTGAACAAGAACAAATTAAGTTGCTGAATTTCATGCAGATCCTACATGATTTAATTGCATTCACCATAGAAACATGAAATTATTCTTGTTCATATTCCAAGTTTGAATCTTGTACATGTAACAACCAACCAATTTCATTTTTTTGGAGTGTAAGTGAACACAGACCTATTACTTAATCAAAGTGCACCAGATAAGGTTGGAATGACCTAATTTGCTTATGTTAGTTACATATAAGTCACTTATTGGCATCTTAATAATCATTTAGAATTATGTAGAACAAAACTCAGCTTACTGGAAATTGTTGACATAACTGTATTAAGTAAATTGAACAAATTATTTTGTGTTGACGTCGGATCATGTGATTGGTTTGAACATCTAAGAATATCCCATTTCTTTGCCTTGGGATATCTTGAGTCATTTTTGCAGTACATTTTGAGTCCTTATGGAGTTGTACTGTTAAATGCAGTCCAACCAACTGCCAAATCTCTGAATGTGAGCAGAGATTATAGTACTGCACTGCACACTTCTGAATTTATCCTGCTGCTTCTGTCAGCAGTCACATCATCTGAGGGGACCAGTGACCTGATTCCACTGCAGGTAGTCCTACGCCATAACATTACTTCCATCATGTTTGACAGATAATGTGGTGTGCTTTGGGTTATGAGGTGTTTCTATCCTTCTCTATACTCTTCCTGTTATTCTGGTACATCTTGGTGTTTTTGGATAATGTCACAGCTGTCTGATTTTATGAGGCTATACTGGATAAAAGAAGCTGGTTCGGTGTAGAAAGTTTAATTTGCCAGTTTTATTTGACTTTTGACTTTACAACATTTACGGAGAGAATTTTTAATAAAAATTTCATAAATGCAGTAGCTTATTTAGTTTAAATACTAAACTTCATAGGCTATTGTAAAAGCATAACAGATCGCAATTTATGTGTCACGGTTAGCGCTGGCCAACCGTGGGGATGAGGGGAAGGAAGACCCAAATGCTGGACTCTTTGATGCAACAGTGCGTTTATTTACAGTGCAGGAAAATAACAATAGATCCCCAGTGTGTTACCGACTCCCGTGACATGTCCTCTTCCCAGTGTTAGTGTTCTTTGTCTCCGCTCTTCAGTGTCTGAGGACCCGTGCTTGCTGCCCTCTCGTCTCCACACTCCTCCTGGGGAATAACAAACAGGTTTACCTTTTAGGTGACACGAATGAGTTGAAGGGAAGTTATGAACTGTTTCTGAGAGACAAATAACACCGGGATCCTTCGTAGCTGACAACTGGTAATTGTGCAGGGGCGGGTCTAGCAAAGTTTTGCCAGGGGGCCAGGTAGGGCACAGGGGGGCACAAAGAAATACTTTTCTTTCTTCTTCTCATTTAAAATGTCTCGCTTTTATTAAATAATTATCTGAATCTTACAACCAAAGTTTTTATCTGACATAAAATGTATTGAAATCATACATATAGCAACAAGACAGCGTATATCACTGTCACAACAGTTTGATTTCATTCAAAGGCTTTATGGCTTTAACACCTGGTGGGCCGGTCTCTAGTCAAAATGCCCGGGCCGATTTTTTTTTGTCCCAGTCCAGCCCTGGGTATTTTAAGTTTACACAGCTATATTCTCGCCTGAAAATATCTTAAAAGTTTATTTTGTGACCCAAAAAGAGTAATAAGAGTAATATTAGAACTAAGTAGCTGCCGCCATTGTTGGAAACTGGAATTGGCTGGGCTGTACTATGAATTCTGGGATAGGCTGGCCACGAAGGATACACCCGACACATCCTTCAAATCTGGGGAAAAGGAGGACACATTTGTCGGCCGCATTTGGAGGAGCATGTACTCTCTAGTACTTCTAGAGAAGGGGGTATTTCTGTGCTGAAGACAGACCAGAGGAACTGTGCCCACACCCTGGATGTCAACAGCCTCACCATCACCAGAGTCATCTCTGCCGTTTATCAAACAGAAGACAGTGAGATGACAAACCGCTGGAGAGTCAGGGAATACAGCTTAGAAGGCAGAGGTATCATGTCGGTACTCTGCCAGTTTCTAAAGAGGTTTGCACAGATATGAAGAGAAAGGCTACAGAGGAAGAGAGCAGCAGCCCGAGCCCCACTCCACCAAACAAGTGCGTCAAACTGTGATTAATAATGAAGCCTTTCCCAGAGAACTTGTTTTCTCAAGACTGTTTAATAGTTTTAAGGCTCTGGCACTGTTTCTGTGAACTGCATTGGGCGCATATGGCAGGGTTGTGCCTGGATCTTGCACCAGGGACATCTTTTGGTAAGCCAATTGAACTAAGAATCCATAAAGACAGTGCCAAGTGTACATTATTCTCACCTACATTTCAGACATAAGCAAGAAAGAACAAAGTGGTAAGTAATAAATAATATTTAAGGTTGTCTCTAAAATTATGTCCCAAAAAGTTAGAAAACATGTTGAGGTTTTAACTTTTATTGTTGCTTTTCTGCCTTTTGTTTTTTAAAGTCAGAAGAAAAAGAGATTTAAGAAGAGATACCACACAAAAGAATTTCACAATTTATGTGCTGTTACCATCATCTTTCAACATCTGATAGAAATTTTCAAGTAAACTGATGACACGCATCTCTCGCTGTCTTCTGATTGGGCCTTTCTCACCGAAGTCAGGTGACAGCACAAATACAAGGAAGTCTGCATCCACCTTGAAAAAAGAAATGCATTAAATGATTATACAAATGCTTTTATAATAAAAGTAACAATACACATAACGAAAGTTAGTAATGCAGTAATCTTTGCACAATGCAAATTTGTATTTATTGTTTCTTCAGTCCACAAGAAATAGATACCATAACTAAAACCATAACTAAAAACTATATATTTTTTTGAGCCAGTGTGAGCCAACTTTACTTACATCCTTTAAATGTACAGGAACACAGAACTGCTGGCACGTTTGGTGGGTGTGGGCCCACAGCTCATCTAAACCATAGAGCTTGGTTGAGTATTGGGATCAGCCGCACCACTGCATGCAATGTGATGGCACTAATAGACAGGGAGGAAATAATATGTCTGTGAAGGTTCTCAGTCATCCAGGTCACCATCCAGGTCATCCAGACCCAGCAACACGCTCAGACAGAAACTGGTTCACCCAAAAGACAAAACGCCAAAACACAAACTTAACAATGTGGTGTTTGCTGTACAGTGCAGCGAGGAATGCTCAGACCTCTACATTGGAGAGACCAAACAGCCACTTCACAAGCGCATGGCACAACACAGAAGAGCCACCTCCACAGGACAAGACTCAGCAGTCCATCTGCATCTTAAGGATAAAGGTCACTCTTTCGAGGATGCCAATGTTCACATTTTGGACAGAGAGGACAGATGGTTTGAAAGAGGAGTGAAAGAAGCCATCTATGTCCACTGTGAGCGACCATCTTTGAACAGAGGCGGGGGTTTACGACACCAACTCTCTGCCATCTATAATCCAGTTTTGAGATCCCTTCCCAGACGCCTTAACGCCCACTCACATCCTGGGCCATCTGACCTCAGGAATTCGCATGATAAGGTGGGGCCAGGTTTCACAATGAACACACCCGAAACTCTGGCTGATTGGGACCCACACCCAGTTTCCCACCTTGGCTCAGGCGATTAGAGGATCATCAGGGGGTCCTTTTGTCCCTCTGTGGGGGGTTTCTCCCACTAGGTTTATATCTGGGACTCTCCACCATTTGACCTTAGAACTGAAGAAGCTTCTCGGATGAGAGGTGAAACGTCTTCAAGCAACTTAAAGAAGTCCAGACGCTTTTCTTTGCAAGCTCCTTTGACTACGGAGGAAATAATACTTGAATTCATTCTGAATGAAGGCATCATGCTAAGTTTTTGTCAGCCATTTCAGTAATGAGTACACAGACCTTTTTTTCACCTGACTGACAAGCTGGAGTCAGAATCTCTGATTTTTCCTCCTCTGACTATTGACTAATGTTATATGCTGATGTTGTTTTCTTGTTTTGAGCCAAACCAGATTTCTCTATAGAAATTCTGTGTTAAAGAGTCAATGCACCAAATTGGGCTTTTGATAGCAATGTATTGCTCATGGAAGGAAAGACAGAAACTGCTCAGAGGGATTAGTAGTGGGCACAAGTTAGACAAGCTCATATCACTACATTGGCTTTATCAGCCCTGCACTGAACAGGCAAGTCTTAGATGTGAAACTGAAGGTTTTAGATTGAATCAAGAACCGAGGCTTAAAGAATAACCTAGGTGTGTAATTTGGAACAAAGTTGGGTTAACTAAAACTATCTTGATCTATGGAAGGTTAAGTGTGACCTACTGAGCTGCCACAGATTTCGTTTTGTCTATGTTTTTTGTTTCATTTAAAGGTTTCCGGTTCTGGTCTCTTCACTTTGCTTTGCTCCACCACTCCTGCAAACCTAGAACTTTTCTAGTAGCTTTTATATCTGTCTTACAGTGACATAAGTGCTACAGACATAAGTTTCTATCTCTCAATCTCTCCCAGTATATTCACTATATATGATGTAGGTAGGGTTTGGATTTTCACCCCTAAATTGTGATGGTCTGGCAGTCTCTACTGGTCGACCTGCCTGTGTGTATGTTTTTCTATGTTTTGTTTTGGCTCCCCTTCCAGTCCCCTGCCTCCTCCTTTATGTGTATGTGTGTGTGTATGTATGTATGTGTGTGTGTGTGTGTGTGTGTGTGTGTGTGTATTCCAGCATGGCAGTTTATGGGTGTCATCAGGCCGTAAAGGGTTTCCCGCGCTGAAGCAAACCACACCTGTCTTCCATCTGGATTCAACAGGTACACTCTTAGTTGGCATGTGCTTTTCAAACCTTACCTTTAAACTGTTTAATATAACGGTTATTCCATCCAGTCACCTTTGATCTTTAATAGTTTTTGAGATGTTGGTGAAAAATGTGTTAATCACAGTGCAGATTTCTGGCATGTTGTGTAAATTTAGGCGTGTAAAAATCTGATTATTTCTAACAAAAAAAGAGTGTGAAATTAAGGTTAGACTTGTGTTTGTAAATGAACCACCCCATGTTGTGTAGCTTTCTGGATTTTATACTTATTGGACTACATACTTATTTATTATACAAGCTATACAGTGTATAAAATCAAAATTTGCATGTTTTAAGTAACTGAAATGGTTAATTACGTGAGCTAAAGAACATAAGAAAGTTATAGAGTATATTTATATGAAACATGTGTACACTTACTGTATTTACAGGACGCACTCGATGACGCAGACTGGGGCATGTTCAGAAACAGCTCCGACGATGACGTCAACGTGTTTACGGAAGCGGTTGTGGGATTCATCGGGAAACTAGCGGATGATACCGTGGAGACAAAGACTATCACAACGTTTCCCAACCAGAAGCCGTGGGTGGATAAAACCATCCGCGACGCTCTGAGATCCCGCACCGCTGCCTACAACACGGGACTCATGACGGGGGACATGGACCCGTACAAAGCCGCGTCATATAACGTGCGGAGGGCGGTGAAAGAGGCGAAGCAGCGCTACGGGAGGAAACTAGAGTCACAACTCCAACAGAGTGACTCTAGGAGCCTGTGGCGGGGACTAAGGACAATAACGGACTATAAAGCACCAACAACCGGTATGACGAACGCGGCCGTGACTCTGGCAGACGAGCTGAACACTTTCTATGCTCGCTTCGAGGCTGCAGCTAAGGACTCCAACAATGCTAGTGTTAGCGGCGCTAACGGCTGCAGACAGGAAGATACTGCCAGCACCGGAAACGTGCTCGTCATCTCCGAGCATGAAGTAAGGAGAGCCTTCAAGAGAGTGAACACCAGGAAAGCAGCAGGACCAGACGGCATCCCAGGTCGTATCCTAAGAGACTGCGCATACCAGCTAGCTCCTGTGTTCACTGAGATATTCAACATCTCTTTATCTCAGTCGGTGATCCCCACATGCTTCAAAGAGTCCATCATTGTTCCTGTCCCGAAGAAACCCCACCCTGCTTCTCTCAATGACTATCGCCCTGTAGCCCTCACCTCAGTAGTGATGAAGTGCTTTGAACGCCTGGTCAGAGACTTCATCATTTCTTCACTACCAGACACACTGGACCCACTACAGTTTGCTTACCGTCCAAATCGTTCCACAGACGATGCCATCTCTCATCTCCTCCACACATCACTCACTCACTTGGACACTAGAAGGGGGAATTATGTTAAAATGCTCTTCATAGACTACAGCTCTGCATTTAACACCATAATTCCCTCCACACTCACCACCAAGCTGGAGCATCTGGGACTCAGCTCATCTATGTGTCAGTGGATCTCCAACTTCCTAACTGGCAGACCACAGGCAGTAAGGATGGGCGGACATGTCTCAGCCTCCACCACTCTCAGCACTGGAGCCCCCCAGGGGTGTGTTCTGAGCCCCCTGCTGTACTCTTTGTACACATATGACTGTATGGCCACTACCAGCTCCACCACCATCATCAAGTTTGCTGACGACACCGTCGTGGTGGGCCTGATCTCTGATAACAACGAGACGGCCTACCTGAAGGAGATTAGGAATCTGGAGAACTGGTGCCAGAGGAACAACCTCCTTCTAAACGTCAGTAAGACAAAGGAGCTGATAGTGGACTTCAGCACTAAGCAGGAGAGGAACTACCAGACCCCCGTCATCAACGAGTGCCCAGTGGAGAGAGTGGACAGCTTCAAATACCTCGGAGTTCACATCACGCAGGACCTGTCATGGTCCTGTCACATCAACACCGTGGTGAAAAAGGCCCGACAGCGTCTCTACCACCTCAGACGCTTGAGAGACTTCCAACTGCCCTAAGGTGCTCAGGAACTTTTACTCGTGCACCATAGAGAGCATCCTGGCGGGAAACATCTTAACCTGGTTCGGGAACAGCACCATGCAGGACAGACGAGCTCTACAGAGGGTTGTGCGGTCAGCTGAGCGCACCATCCGCTCCGAGCTCCCTGACCTGCACTCAATCTACAGCAGGCGGTGCCGGACCAAGGCCAGGAAGATCGTGAAGGACCTCAGCCATCCCAACAACAGACTGTTCTCTCTGTTGAGGTCAGGAAAGCGATTCCGCTCCCTGAAGACCAACACAGAGAGACTGAGGAGGAGCTTCTTCCCGCAGGCGATACGGTCTCTCAATCACACCACCACACAGTACTGACCCACACATATGGTTCTTACACACACACTGGACTTTCTGGACATTGTTTTTGCACACATTGTTTTTTTGCACAACACTGGTCACTATATTCTTCATTTCCGGTTAATACTTGTACAGCTGCTGTTATTGTGTATATATTTATTTATATTTAGATTTCTTCATACATTCTTATATAGTTCTATATTGTGTATTTTGTTGTACAGTTATTTTATTTTCAACTTTAATTTATATATTTTATCTTATTCCTTCCCAGTTAAATTTACCCTTCATTCTAATTTGTGTTGTACAGTTATTTCATTTTTAACCTTAATTTATATTTTATTCCTTCTTAGTTAAATTTACCCTTTTTAATTTTTCATATTTATTTCCTATCTTATTCATAGCCTTTTCCTTTTTTGTTTTCTTTAGGTCACGAGCAGTTGTCCAAGCATTTCACTACATATCGTACTGTGTATGACTGTGTACGTGACAAATAAAATTTGAATTTGAATTTGATTTGAATTTGATGTGTTTTAACCATATATAATACATATTACAGAATGTTACACCTGCACATGTGTAAAAAACACATGGCTTTGATTTTGCCACCCTGTTTGATTTCCATGCCACCCATTTTCTATAGAAAATTTCTCTAGATCCACCCCCGTTTGTCACACTGGTATCGTATCATAACAGTACAGTTGACAGTATTTTTCCAATGTCAAGTAAACCATTTCTACAGTTTAAATGAGCTGGGTGGCTGTGGTTAATTTGGACTGCAAGGCAGGATTGGGAGAGATGCGCTCATATGTTTGTGCCATACTCTATACTCTTCTGGCAGCTGTAAGTAAATGTTGATTAATCACACAGCAACTATCTGGCATTTTAGCTAAGATAAACACAAAGGCGTTCAAAGGATGGTTGGAGGGCAAAGGACCGCAGTACTGTACCCTTTACCTGCCAGGTGGGCATGTCCTGCTGATATCACGTGAAAACTATGGATTGACACATAAGAATGATGGTTTGTTAACATCCCACAGTGTCACCTTTCAAGATTTATTCCTCTGTGTACAGTGAATCTTCACTTGCTTCTTTCTTTCACAAGTTTAATAAAGTGCAGTCATTCATCAGAGTTTACCTTGGAGGAGAAAAGATGGTGTCACAATTCCAGAGAATATAGATGTTTGAAGAGCAGAGCGGTGGGCTGTGACACCACTGCGGTGGGTATGTTTGTGATCCAGAACCCAAGGGCAGCATAGGCACACTGCGCTTTGATATAGTGTTGATAAATTGGTGTAGAGGCTTTGATGTTGTGTCAGGTGTGTGTGTCTTTGTGTATATGCTCCCATTGGTCAGGCATCTGCGTGTTGCCTGTGACACATGGGATCAAAAGACAAAGTAGTAAACATACTAGCTCTCTTTTTGGAGCTACACGTGATCGCGTACAGCACTTTAAAAGTTGACATGTTGATGTGCTCTTGATGCCACAAAAAACAAAAGTCCTTTAAGTGAAGCTGTTTTAGTGAGATATAAAGTGATGGAAAACACTTTAAATTCTGAGGTCTGTATATGCTTTGTATCTGTTAACTAAGGCTCAAAGGGTGGGTGGCTCAAGTAGGGGAGACTGGGGATAGTTGTAACATTTTTGACATTTCTGTCTGTAAATTGGAGCTCTTTTAAGTAGGGATGGGTATCATTTAGGTTTTATCTGATACCGGTGCCAAACCGGTACTTTTGAAACGGTGCCGGAGCTTAAACGGTGCTCAAACCGGTGCTTAAAGAATGGAGAACACAAAATTGGTCCAAAAACCTCTCATGTTCAGCTGTTTTTTTGTACAAAGATAACAATGTTAGCCTTTTCTGCAGCTATAGGGCATATATGGTATCACTCTTGGCTGGAAGCAGTGCTTAAACAATGGAAAAAACATAAACTTTGTCCAAAAACCTCTCATGTTTAACTGTTTTCCACTTTTTCTTTGGTCATTTTAGCCTTTTTGGCCAGGGTGAAGATAAGATAAGATAAGATAATATAACCTTTATTAGTCCCACACTTGGGAAATTTGTTTTGTCACAGCAGGAAGTGGACAGTGCAAAAGTTATGAGGCAAAAATTAGAATACAATAAGAATAAATACAGTACACAACTGTACAGAATAGAATAAAATAAAATACTATATACAGTAGAATAAAATAAAATAAATATACAATAAGATAAAAATAGAATACAAATACAAATACTTTATACAACTGAGTAAAAATACCACGATGACAGAAAGGATTATTGCACTTAGTATTATTGCATATGTATGGATGTGTGTGCTTGATCAGTTAAAGTCTTTATTATGGAGTCTGACAGCAGTGGGGAGGAAAGACCTGCGAAATCTCTCCGTCCCACACCGTGGGTGCCGCAGTCTCCCACTGAAGGAGCTGCTCAGTGCTGTCACAGTCTGCTGCATGGGGTGGGAGATGTTGTCCATCAGGGATGACAGCTTAGCCGCCGTTCTCCTGTCACTCACCACCTCCACTGGGTCCAGAGGGCATCCTAGAACAGAGCTGGCCCTTCAGATCACCCTGTTCAGTCTCTTCCTGTCCCCAGCAGAGATGCTGCCGCCCCAGCAGACCACGCCATAAAAGATAGCAGAAGCCACAACAGAGTCATAGAATTTCTTCAGGAGTGGGCCCTCCACTCCAAACGACCTGAGTCTCCGCAGCAGGTACAGCCTGCTCTGCCCTTTCCTGTAGAGGGCGTCTGAGTTATGAGTCCAGTCCAGTCTATTGTTCAGATGAACACCAAGGTACCTGTAGCTGTCCACAGCCTCAATGTCCATACCTTGGATGTTCAGTGGTTGCAGTGGAGAATGCTTGTGCCTGCGGAAGTCTACCACCAGTTCCTTGGTTTTACTGGCGTTGATCTGGAGGTAGTTCAGCTGGCACCAGTCCACAAAGTCTTGGGTCAGACCTCTGTACTCCTTGTCGTCCCCATCAGTGATGAGGCCGACTATTGCAGAGTCATCAGAAGACAGCCGCATGTAGCTATGATGATGTTTGCTAGTTCACCTTACATGCATTAATGTAATAACGTGGTGAGCCTACTCAACGTAAATTACACACAAACAACATTAAGCTACTCACGCAGAGAAGAACGGCTGCTGCTGCCATCATCATCCTCATAATTTCTGCTACACTGGCAGGGCTAGGGGCCAGGACTCTCCTCTTCGGGTTTTTGGGGGATGTTGCTAACTCCGGGTCGATAACAGGCAACCCACCCGCAGTAGATGTGCTCAGTGTGAGGTCTCGCAGCATGCTATCAAATACGGCGCATTTCTCGGCTTTTAAAAAAAACGCTATGCGTCGCCAGGTGTTTCATCAGATTTGAGGAGTTACCTCCTTTGACAGCATCACAGTATCAGCTTAAAGCACTTGTTGCAGGCTGCTGAGTTTGCATATTTTGCTGTGAAGTACAGCCAGACTTTTGACCGCTTCGCTTTGGGCATTTTAATCTGTAGCGCTTGTAACAGGTATTACAATTAAACAACATGAGATATGCATTAAATTATTGTCTCGACAACTTTGGACCAGTATCAGAAAGTTCTAGGTAAGACTATGGAGCCTTGAAAGGATCAGCAGAGAAGGAACCACACAATGATAGAATAGATGTGATTTGAGTAGAAACTGTATTGAAAGTTGTAAAGTTTACAAACCCTGCCTGTCTAAAGCCGGCTTCCTACAGTGCACAAACGCACATTAAAGGGCCCAAAAATAAAATCAAAACAACATCCTCTTTAAGGAAATTCTCCAAAGAGTTTCAATTAAAGAGCTTCCGCTCCCGTTGCTCAGTCCACTTCTCTTTAGAAAGAGAAATTAGAGTTCCTTGTGTGTGTGTGTGTGTGTGTGTGTGTGTGTGTGTGTGTTTCTGTCCATTGGTTCTAACACTACCCGGGTAGATTTTTAAAGTGTTAGTCTTATCTGTATCAAGGAAGGTAGTAATAGTCCTGAGGTTCGCTGAAGATGGATCCCACGGCTGGCCACACCGCACTCGGGTCCGTCGACAGTCACTCTCTTGGGATTGGCTCGCCACTGAACCCACAGGGTTCAGATCTCAAATGATCCAGTCCTGGTCAAAAACCAATCGGAGCTCGTGGTGAGATAGCTCGTCCAGCTGACGCAGCTTCCCACGGCCGTATTTCACAGATCTCAGATCCAGGATCTTTCAGCTAATTTGGCGGTTGCCTCGTGAGTAGCGGTTGCCTCGTGAGTAATGGCTTCCACAACAGGAAATGTTGACTAACAGAAAGTCATCTCAAGGCATACTCGCCTCCTAGCGGCGGGGAGGGAAAATTACACCTCCAACCTTATGCAGCAGCACAACCCACAAATCTGATGTGGGTTACACGCTGCTCTAAAAGAACGTACGTATCTGGACCCGCCTGCTATCCTCGGAAATGTGAAATGGCCTGTATTTTATATAGCGCTTTACTAGTCCCTAAGGACCCCAAAGCGCTTTACATATCCAGTCATGCACCCATTCACACACTGGTGATGGCAGCTACATTGTAGCCACAGCCACCCTGGGGCGCACTGACAGAGGCGAGGCTGCCGGACACTGGCGCCACCGGGCCCTCTGACCACCACCAGTAGGCAACGGGTGAAGTGTCTTGCCCAAGGACACAACGACGAGACTGTCCAAGCCGGGGCTCGAACCGGCAACCTTCCGATTACAAGGCGAACTCCCAACTCTTGAGCCACGATCGCCCACGAAATGATTGGCTAGAATCTAAAGTGTATCACAGCTCAGGAAAAAAAAGCACCGAAATAAAGCACCGAAATGTGCGCTGCTTTTCGGTCTGGTTGCTACCGTTTATGTCAGATGGCACCGGATACCGGTACCCATCCCTACTTTTAAGGTAGTGGATTCAAAATGTAATGCAAAGTATTTACATGTCTCTGCTATTAAATAGTGCAGCTATTTTCTCTGCAGCACAATTACTCATTGCATGGTATGGTCTCAAACACAAAGAGTGAAATGTTACAATTAACCCCATAGTCTGGGTTAGTTGTAACATATCCTGGGGTGAAATGTAACACAATGAATTAAGGGTACTGACAAAACATTAACATGTAATCTTTTTTATTCAACACATGAATGCACTTAGAGCCATTTATGTAGCTGTGTGTGTGTGTGACAGAATGCAGAAATCTAGCTTTTGAACATATTCCAACCCCCCAAAAAAGACAAATTATGGAATTTTCTGCAACTGAATATTTCATTAATTTTGGTTGGTCTTCCTTGAGTTTGGCCTCATTGGCTCAGTGGGCATTATAACCTACAACTCTTGCACCAACTTTTGAACATAACAGTGAAGCTGAAAAAATGTAGTTGTGCACCAGCATTGCAATTCCATTACTTTTTATCATGGCTTACCTTGGTGTGGTTTGCAAAGTGCTTCAGAAAGATGAGGAAATCTGTTTCTTGCACCCATCCTGATTTATTTCTACTACCAGTACTTCCTACTGGTTCATCCCTGACACAGTGGTCTGCATTATGTATGTGTGGGAACACAAACAGTGGAGGAATTGTGTTGCCAATGGCATTAACCACATATACAAAGGTATATATATACAAAGGTGACCAGTGAACCTCTCTCTGCTGATGTCGTTGCCCCAACTTGTTTAATATGGGTTAAAGTAATAGTGCGGTAAGTTGTAACATCTGCATTATTGTTACAACTAACCCAGACTGTTGCTGTTACAACTGACCCAGACTCCTAGCCATGAACTAGCCAACATTACAGCCAACGGCTAAAACATTAGCACTAAAGACCTACACAGAATATATCAATTTAAGTTTGTTGAGTTTAACTGCAAAACAGATAATGCTATTAGAAATTGAAATAAAGTAGAAAAACTTAATTTTTGGCATACAAATTACTTTTTTTTGTGTTATATTGTCTGTGTTTGACAAAATGTGCTGATTTTTCACATGTGATAGCAGAACTGAGTTGGGCATGCACAGGATGAATCACATCATTTGAAAGTTCCCCTGATTGGAAAAATTTGAAGTGTTACAACTGACCCACGTTACAACTATCCCCGGTCTCCCCTACATTTTTGAGAAAACAGTGTCAGTTTACTACATTATGGCATCTTCAAAGCCAGAGTACTTACATGATTTAAAGATAACAAAGTAATAATAACTAATCGGAGTTCTTATTTTTATTCATATTTTAGTTTGCAGATATCCTGTGTAGTACAAAAAAGAGACTTTAAAAAGTGGTGTGCATCACCCATTGTCACCTACTGCATCATTGACTCAAAAATTGATGTACTACCAGATCTGAAAAGTGAAGCCAATGTAGAAATGCATTTAATCTTTCTATTGCCCATTCAGAAGTCTTATATATATAGTATATATATCTATATACTATATATATATATAATGTATATAGAGACACGTGTGTGTGTGTGTGTGTGTGTGTGTGTGTGTGTGTGTGTGTGTGTGTGTGTGTGTGTGTGTGTGTGTGTGTGTGTGATTTACATTGCTGTGCTTGAGAGCCTCCATCTACCGGAACCAAATTCCTCTTATGTGTCTGCACATATACTTTGCCAATAAACACGATTCTGATTACAGGGGCTCACGTTTGACTTAGAATAAGATATGAATAAGATGAAGCGAATCAAAACATAGCAGCCAGATTTCTGTGGTATGGCCTCTTCCTGCACTCAACATCACACCTGGCATGCTTTGATGTGTTATATTAATATGTAGCAACAATTATTTTCCGGTGTAAACTGGAATAAGTTAGAATGGGCACAGTTGTGATTGGTGATGACCCTAACTCTAATCGTAGCCCTTCTTCTAACCAAGGGTAATGTGAAAGTCTTTTTTTTTTTATGAAATTATTACTCTCGTAAGACTTCGCAATCAAGGAACAAAAAAAGAGAGTTTAATATTTCAGACACACACAAAAATAATAATAATAGTATTAATAGTAATAATTTTACCTCCAAAAGTTGGTGGCCCTCACACCAATTGTGAGTAAATTCGAGCGTTGGTTTTGAAGCACATCATGGACAGTCTCCCAAAAGACCTGGATCCCCTTCAGTTACAGAACCAACCGATCCACAGAAGATGCTATCTCTACCACACTCCACGTTATGCTGTCCCACCTGGAGAGGAAGAACACCTATGCCAGAGTCCTTTTCGTCGACTTTAGCTCAGCTTTCATTCCAGAGCAAGCAGTTGGTGGAAAAGCTGATGCTACTAGGCGTGGACCCTGCAACCTGCAATTGGCTTTTCAGCTTCCTGACAAAGCGGCAACAGACAGTCAAGGTTGGCAGCCACACATCAAAGACTATCTTAGTGAGTACAGGCTCTCCTCAGGGGGGTGTCCTGAGCTCGCTGTTGTTCAGTCTGCTCACACATGACAGAAGGGCCAGATTCAGCACTAACCACACTGTGAAGTTCGCAGACGACACAACAGTGATTGGTCTCATCACTGACAATGATGAGTCAGCTTATAGAATGGGCGTGGAGCAGCTTGAAGTGTGGTGTAGATCCCATAATCTCACCATCAATGTGAACAAAACAAACGAGATGGTGATTGATTTCAGGAAGTCTTGCAGAGATCACCACACACCACACTATAGATGTGGTGTGTGGAGAGCTGTGGAGAGGGTCAGCAGTGTTAAGTTCCTGGGTGTGCTGATGATCTGTCCTTCTCTACTAATACCACAGCAGTTATCAAAATAGCATCTCCACTCCCTCAGTAGACTCAGAAATGCAGGACTCTCCACCCTTCACCTCACAACTTTTTACAGAGACACAATGGAGAACATCCTGACACAAAGTTTTACGTCTTGGTTTGGCAGCTGCAAGTCCTATGAGAAGCGACAACTCAATAGGACTGTTAAGAATGCCAGGATGACTGTTGCCCCTCTCTTGTCTCTGGAAGAGATCTACAAACAGCGCTGCATACGCTGCAGCGTAAGCTGTCTCCATCATCAAAGACTCCCACCACCCTTCTTATGGCCTGTTCTCCCTCCTGCCATCTGGCAAGAGGAACAGGAGCATCACCTGCAGAACCACCAGGATGCTGGAAGGGTTCTTTGCACGAGCTGTGAGACTGGTAAATGGACTGTACCCCCTCCCATCCATTCAGCTATTCACACACCTATACTGTAAGAGCCACAAGCAGATTGTGATGCCCCCTATCTACACATGCACACACACACGAACACATACATATACGCATACAATATAATCTTCAGATACACACATTATCTGATCTAATTATCCCCTTCTGTGAAAGGACTGCTGCTATCTGAATGAGTGTGACTATTTAAACTTGAGTTTGTTTTAGAATTTAGATTTAGAATTTATGTTACTTATCCTTAATTAGTGCTGCGATTTATTACTGCCTTTTTACTGCTCTTTTTTGATCTTTTTCAATTTGTATTGACTACTGCACTGTAGAGACTGTTGAGAAACAGTATTTCGTTTCAACCTCAGTATTTCTCGAAATACCACACAAAATGACGATAAACTTCTACTTGAACTTCTTGAAAATACATGGTTTTTATCTTGTGATTTCACTGTAGATTTTTTAAATCATATTTTTGCCACTGTTTCAGATTATCATATATCTTGGAACTTTCACTTTCAGAAGTATGAAGCTACCTGTAAGACCAGGGGTGGCATGACACCAAACTGTTACGACAGTAAATTGCCCTTAAAAATTTCTTGGCAATTTTTCATGAGCTGCAGAGGCGACATCATGTAACTCTTTCCTATCGTTTTGCTGATTGGATTTGAGGGTAGTGCCATTTGAACAACATGTAATAGTTTTAGTAATAGAGTTTCAATATGGTTTTCAGAACAGTGGGCAGTGCACACACTGGAATTCTTTCTGTCCTGTTCCACTGATTTGCACAGTAGGAAGTAGATTATAAAACAGAGTAGGGGAGACCTGAGCATGAAAGCTCTAGTGCGATTTGATCTCAAGCCAGTGGGGAGGCTCAAGAATCCAAAGCCAGTCAGTTATTTCTGTGCACTCAAGCTGACGTTAAATATTGCCTCCAACTGGGAGAAGGCGATTATGCTTGGGACTGAGCAATGTCATTGTAATTGCTAACAACCAGATGGACAAAGTCAAGCCGAGTGATTGTTCTCATCACAATTTGTATCACCTCTGTCCATGTCAGTGCAGTTATCCATCTTCCCCAGAAGAATCTACAGTAAGTGCAATGTAGCATACCACATTATGTCAGATCAGAAATACCTGTCCAACATTTTCATTGCTAATGAACACAGCAGCCTGTTGTGGTATCTGCAGTATATGCTCAATTTATGTTGTATTAATATGCTGCAACAGGGGAGCAGACAATTAAGAAGTCTAAGTTCTACCTTTGGAACTTTTATTCTGCTAAACCATCTTGGAATTATCTTGGAAAAAGAAGCCATCTATGTCCACTGTGAATGACACTCTTTGAACAAACGACACCAACTGCCATCTACAATCCAGTTTTGAGAACCCTTCCCAGATACCTTAACGCCCACTCACATCCTGGGTCTTCTGACTTCAGGAAATCACATGATAGGGTGGGTCTAGGTTTCACAATGAGTTCACCTGATACCTTGTGACTTACGCCCGTTTTCACACCTTGGCTCGTGTGATTAGGTAGAGGTAGAGGATCATTAGGAGGTCCATTGTCCCTCATAGGGCTTAAATCTGGAACTCTCCACAATTTGACCTTAGAACTAAAGAAGCTAGTTCTAAGATAGCTTACCTGAATAAGGAAAAATTATTCTAAATTACAGAGTAAATGGACATAATTGTGTTTTAAGACTGTACACCAACATGATGCAGTGATTTTGAGTCAAAAGACAGTCATTTGTGCTTCGCTATTATTCCAAAACAATAACTTGCATTCTCTAAACTCCATGAAGTTTACAATTTAGCATGAAAGCAGTAGTTTAGTGTGTGCGGAAAGTATTGAGTAGAGTTGTCCATATATATGAAAGCTTATCTTATTGCATCAGTAAGTTCATCGGTTCGGTTCGGATTGTCTACTCTGGGTTTTAGCTTAAATGGTAAATGGCCTGCATTTGTATAGCGCTTTACTCAGTCCCTAAGGACCCCAAAGCGCTTTACACTACATTCAGTCATTCACCCATTCACACACACATTCACACACTGGTGACGGCAAGCTACATTGTAGCCACAGCTGCCCTGGGGCGCACTGACAGAGGCGAGGCTGCCGGACACTGGCGCCACCGGGCCCTCTGACCACCACCAGTAGGTAACATGGGGTTAGTATCTTGTCCAAGGATATTTGGCATGCAGCCAGGAGGCAGCCTGGGATCGAACCACCGACCTTCTGATTAGTGACTGACCTGCTCTGCCACCTGAGCTACAGCCACCCCAGCTTAATTGAAAACAGTCTCAACTGAAAATTATGCAATTAATGTGTTATTATATATTTTGTCTACAAGCTGTCAGACTTGTAATTTCTTTTAGATGATTTTGAGCAGTAGTTCTTTAGCCTTTTTGAAGGTCTTTCAAAGCTTCTTTTTGGACATCGGCTGCTTTTTCACTCTTTTTCAATCCAATCCTTGTACCTGGTTGTTTTCAAGGGAATGTTTCTTGTTGTTGTTGTTTGTTAAGCCGCTTAAAGCTGTGTTGTAAGTGCATCCTTATTCAAGCATAAACAAGGTCGCTAACCCAGGGGATGAACTGGTGTCGTGGCTAAACATAACACATAACTTAAAAAGGACCAGTTTTAAATTGTATTTTTAGGTTTTTTGTTTCTAGCTGTTGGATGTAAACACAACATGGCTCACCATCCAGGGGTGTGATCTTTCCAGGTGTGATTCCCGTCCTCCTCCTGTACACATCTGAAGCAATCAACCTCACCTGTTTGTCATCTGCTGATCAGCTGGCTGATACGTATGCTTGTAGCAAACCTTCAGTTTTCACCTGAGCATCAAATTAACTGTGGCAGTGAAATCCTCTCTGACCTTAAAGTCTGTTTCCTGTTGTTAGCTTGTTGATCACTTACGTATCTTCTCCTCCATGCAGAAGCCCTGGCGTTAATCTCTGTGAAAGTAATTGTGTGAGAGGGAGCAGTGGATGAGATTCTGTTCCTGTAGTGGAGATTCTGGATTTTACTATCAGACTGCCTTCCCCTAAGGACTTTGTAAATTGAGACTGTGGATTTTCCCTGCCTGAGGACTTTTTAAATAGTTACCTTTTCATGTGCACCATAAATAAACTGAATCTGAGTCCAGCCTGCCCATTGATTATGACAATAAATATACCTGTCGTTATTTAAACTTAATGTAGCCTCTTTGGAACTAGAACTTTACCTCATTGAGGACAATAATATTAAAATAAGGTGTACAATTTCCAACTTCAGTAGTTTTCTTTTTACATTTTGTAGCAGGCCCCTTTTCTGGGACCTCCCAAACTCCCATTTGTATTCATGGAAACTGAGAGGTGAGGAGAGCAGAACCTGTGCACAGAACACATCAGGCACCAGTGGCGGCAAATATGACATTCGGAAAGTTGGAGAGGTCATGCTAGTAAAGCAGATAACGGGAAAATCTTTCAAAACTGGATACAAATTCCAAATGAGCCTGCAAATGATAATTTGTTATCATTTTTTAATATGGTCACCACAGGAAATAACTATTACTGTCACGGTCTCGCTGACAGACATTGTTATGTTGTTATGTTATGTTGTGATGGTGGCTAGTGTGAAAATGGACACTACTTTGCAAATATACTTATGAACTGAATTTAATTGAATTAATTGTAAATGAGTATTTGTGCCAGACCTAGAGTGGAGGTTTCTTTTTAACATTGCATAGATACTATGAAAATCACAGAACTCCAGTTCTACTCCAAGCTTGCCCCCACAACTCCTGCTGACAAGAGGCACCAAAAGTGGATTACATTTCCAGGCTCTGGACTGAAATCGGAGCCGACACTGCCAATAGAGCCAGGGCTGGCCAATTGACCAACAGGCAGTGGCCTTTTTTCATCATCCATTTAAAGATCAATATGAGGGACCTCATGCTCATCGGCTCAACTATACTGAAGATAGGATGAAATAAAATTGAATAGCTGCGTCTACAGAAGAATGAAACGGCAGCAGGGCTTAGAAAAAAGCCCTGAACATAATAGAAGCTTTTTTTCCCTTCTCTCTTGGGTCAAGTACAAGGAGAGAATAGATTGGAGTGCTTCCAGTGAGCAGTGAAAGATTTTATTATAAATCTCAGGAGGGCCGAAGGAGGTAACACAAAGATAGTAGCAAAAGAAATAAGCAGAAGGGAAAAAAACATATAGAGGTGAGAGAGCTGAAACTTGCAGAAGAAACCTGGCAGACTGTTAGGTTGGCTAGATGTAGATGTGATGACCTGCAGCAACAATGAACAAGCTTGTAGACTTTTCTAAAGAAGACAAAAATGACATCCCAACATTCCTACAACTCTTGTGGGACTACATCTCTAGTCCCACAAGAGTTGTAGGAATGGTCATTTTTAACAATAGCTTCACCCAAAAAGTGAAAAGAATGTTATTAACCCATCTTGGGTTAATAACATAACAATCCAGAAATCCAGAACAATCCAGAAAAGTTTGGGTTTCTATTTTTATGACAGTGTCGATTTCTGACATTTTGTTTAAATTTAAGCTTGTAACAATTTGATCGTTTCTAATAAAACGAGTGTAAAACCTAAGTTAGACATTTTTTTTTATCTATGTAGACTATGTTTATATGAAACATGTGTATACTTACAGCATTTGATGTATTTTAACTATATACATGAATGCAACACCTGCATATGTGTAAAGAAATGGCTCTGATTTTGCCACCCTAAGAACATTTCTCTAGATCCACCCCTGCAGTGACACAACATTTCATGCATTCTAGGCAGATTTATAACGTGTAAACATGGGCTTCACACCAAAACATTAAGAATTGTACTGATATTTTCATGGATGGTAGGAAAGTGTGACTGCAAGAGCT
This sequence comes from Rhamphochromis sp. 'chilingali', assembly GCF_963969265.1. Taxonomy (NCBI): domain Eukaryota; kingdom Metazoa; phylum Chordata; class Actinopteri; order Cichliformes; family Cichlidae; genus Rhamphochromis; species Rhamphochromis sp. 'chilingali'. Next base: position 4,534,476 of record NC_137943.1, on the reverse strand, counting down.
ATTTGCTGCAGGTGAGGAACAAAAACTGGTACCCAACCCACACTCTCCCTTAGTCTATGTAGAGATTAACTTCAGTTCCGTAATAGGTACGGAACTTATTATCGTGTAGATACAGACACTATTTTTCCCCCTCACACTTTGTCAGGATTAAAATATTTCTCACATGAAAGACAAATATGACTAAAATACACCTTTGGACTTGGAAGATGAATGCCAGAGAGATGCCAGTGGTGTTTGTGTGGTATGTTGAGGTGACACTGAAAAGGGATCTGAGCTGTGCTCCAGCTCTGTTCCTCACATGTTCCTTCCCTTTTACTCCCTCGATGAAACTTTTCATCTTCTGGTATGACTGCAGGAAGCACACTTTCTTAAAACAATCACAGTTATGACATGGGAAGTGAATGAAATGAGAGAGAAAAATAACACAAGTCAACTTTCAGTTTTTTTTCAACTTTTGCAAAGTCGTCCTTTATTAGTAAAAATGTGTAATTTTTATCAAATCAATATTTAAAGTCCAAACATTCTGAAGTACTCTAAGGCTACGTTCACACTGCAGGTCTTAATGCTCAATTCCGAATTTTTGATCAAATCCGATATTTTTGTCTTCTTGTTCACACTACAAATAAAATGTGACAGCAAACGCGCTCTAGTGTTAACCCTCAAAGCGGCCCGCATGCGCAAAACAAGACGTCACACACAACGCGCTCTGTTTAGACCCAGAGCAAACAGTATTGTTTGACTGATGGCCCTTAATGTAAAGACTTGTTTCGGACTTTACGTTTCCCAATTTTGCTTTAAGTTATAAAGTTATTTTGTTATTTACATTTGGCCTAATAATGATCCTTATCGCTGTTTTAGAGGAGCGGTGCTTCCAAGGATAGCTGCAGATTTCTATCAGAATCTGCAGATTATACAGTACAAATAAAATGTTCACGTTTCTCTGACGTTGTCTGCCCAACAGTTTCACTGACCTCTACACTGGATGGCCAGGAAGCGTTCGCCATGTCTTCTCCAGCGCTTCTCCGGCGCTGATAGTTGGCATCTGTCTTGTGTCAGTGACGTAAAAGACGGATTTAATGCAACATGACCATTCAAACAGCAGTCGCTTTCTAAAACATCAGATATGTATTGGATTCAGTACCACATACGAGAGTGACCCAGATCGGTTTTGAAAATATCGGATTTGTGCCGTTCACACTGTCATACCATGAAAAAAGTCGGATTTGATGCGCTTTCGCCTGCAGTGTGAACGTAGCCTAAGTTTTATGTCTAGGACCATCTTAAGCACGTTTACAATCTATTTTGAGTTGTGTTTCAGGACACATGGTGCATGCATGAAAGTCCATTAAAGTACTCCTGAGAAAAAGGGTTAGTTCTTCTCCTATGTTCACCAGTTAGTAGCTGCCTTGACTGTCTTCTGTTTGGTTCTTAAGAGGTAAAATAATCAAAACCTTTTTCTTCTACTACTGGTACAAGAAATCTGAACCGTGATTATAATAACAAAAGCCCAATAAAACTCAGTGTTTTAGCTGTCTTATAGTAGATCTGTTTTAAAGTTTGTAATTTTTGTTCATTGTCAGTATAAAATGTTGTATTGTTTTAAAGTCATGTCTATACGGATGCTTGTTTTCATGTTCATTGCACACGTCTGACAAATATACACAGATCATTTGCAAAGGAATGGTTTATTTGAAGAGTTTCAGTCAGGATTCAGAAACAGCACTAATAAACGTAACAAAGGATCTTCTTATGGCCTCTGACACTGGAGACACCTTCTGCTTGTCCTACTCGACTTCAGTGCAGCATTTGATTTTTAGAGATTTCAGAGATAAGAACACAATGTTAGTATTAAAGAAACTGTGCTACAGTTGTTTGAATTCCAACTATGTGATTACATCCAATTTGTAGTCTTCTTCACACAAAAGTTAGTCACAGACAGTGTTGGTCAAGTTACTTGAAAAAAGTAATCAGTAACTAATTACTGATTACTTCCCCAAAAAAGTAATCCCGTTACTTTACTGATTACTTATTTTCAAAAGTAATTAATTACTTAGTTACTTTTTAAAAACACGATTTACAACCTGAATAGGTGATAAAGCGATAGATCTTTCAGCCCAATTCTACTTTTTCTGCATAATCCATCATACAAAATGTAATCAAATGGAAAAGTCTCTTTTTAAAACTTGTTTTATTAGTTTTAATCTTTTAACTTTATGCATCAAGCAAACATTAAATTATATGCAACATTCTCTGACTGGAAGAAATTTGTTTAATATTTAAACCTATTTTCTGCACATTCCAGCACATAATTTTTTTTTTTTTGTTACACTCACTCTTTCAAATAGATGCAAGTAAAACACAGCAGAAAATAAATAAAGTCAAAGACTCGCAGTCCTGTTGCTCTATTTTCACCTGTAAAGCAGGAGCGGCGTAGGCGTAGGTTTACCCTGGTGCAGGTGTGCCGCTACAGTCAGTGGAAGAATCCGCGAGTTTCTCTGTGAATTTCCGATTACGTCGTAGCGCACTCGGAGCTTGTTTAGGGGTTTTTCGCTGTAAAAAGAAGTTTTCTTCCCACGCACAGCGGACACTAATGTTTTTGTCACTTTTTATGGAATCAAACTCAAAGTAAGGTCAGTACTTCCACGCTTTAAATGCTGCACGCTCATACTCTCTCCCACACTCGATATATGATCCATTGTTGATCTGCACACAGCTGTTGTCACGAACGTCGCACTCGCTTATGTCATTGTCATGAGACATTCTTGCAAAAAAATCACGGTTTTAGTAACGCAGAAACGCAGCGTTCCTACGGGAAAGTAACGGTAATCTAATTACCGTTTTTGCAATAGTAATCCCTTACTTTACTAGTTACTTGAAAAAAGTAATCGGATTACAGTAACGTGTTATGCCCATCTCTGGTCACAGAGTCCACAGGTTTTCATACAGAGACCAATAATTGTTACTTAATGAATGCTTCCCCCTGGAAATATTATTAGAAGACAATGCATGCAGTGCTATGCAGATGATACCAGCTTTATTTATTCATGAAGCCAGATCATACTAATCAAACAGTCAAAGGACATTTATGAAGATACAAAGGCCTGGCTGACCTCTAATTTCTTACTTTTAAAGTCAGACAAAATGGAGGTTATAGTCTTCCTAGGTTATTGTAATAATAGGAACATGATGTCAAACCAGATATTTACTATAGATAATATTAATTTGGCCTCCAGTAATACTGTGGGGAATCTTAGAGTTATTTATCTCCTTTTATCAGGGTCCTTCAATGTGAACATTGAACAAAAAGGACTAATAATATTTATTTTTAGCAATTATTAAACTCTGGTGCTTTCACCTATCGTTTTATCCTGTATCTCTTTGCTCCCCTCTCTTTCCCGTTACCCCAAACAGGTGGTGGTAGATGCATTCTCCTCATTGACCCAGCATTTTGAGCTTCTTGTGTTTCAATGTCATTTTTTCATTATGGTTTATTATTCAAGGTTGATTTTGTATTTCTGTAGTTTCGTTTCTGTGGTTTTTTGAGTTAAAATCTCACCTATGAGTCTGCTTAAGTGAACCAATAATAATAATAATAATAATATCTAAGTGTTTTTTTAATTTTTCTTTTTTTTTTCAATTAATTTGACTTTTATTCAATCAACATGTTTGTACCAAATTCATTTAAATTGATGTTATATTGTTTAAACACTTTGGCACATCAAACGTCAAACTTGTTACATGAACTAGTAAAATATTACTTTGTTACACCAATGATAATCTTGTTGAATGAACAAATGTAACTTATGTCTGTAGTACATGATGTGTTCATATTACATAATGTTCAACAAAAAATTCAATGGATTTACAGCAGCTTCCTTTTTCTTCTTTTGGCCGCCTGCCCCGTTTGGTTCTTTTGCCATCAGAATTATTGTCTAAAGGCAAAGAGAGAAGCCCAAAGGAATTACTTTACCAAGTGGACCATCCCTGCCTTGCCGTATTGGTCCATTTGATTGACCTTTGTTGTTATTATTTATTTATTTTATTTTATTTTCAGTTGTTACAGACGGGATAGACATGACTGGGGGGAGGGAAGGAAACAAAGACAGCGGGGAAGAGGAATAGTGATGAAGGCCAAAGAAAAGGGCAAAGAAGGGGGGGGGGGGGGGGGGCGCAAAAAGCCCCCCATATTTTTATATATATATCACCTGGATCATCTGTTCAGAAAAAAAAAGAGAAAACAAGCAAACAAAAGCAGCACTATAATAAACACAACGCGATACACTATATGTATAGCAGTAAATATTAAATATTGAATATTATTATGCAGCACGTAAGATTTACAGCGTGCAGTGTTCTTTGAGGTAGGAGCCAAAAAGGGTGTAGTTTGTGTGTGTGAGCACCCGTGTGTACACCTGTGAGCATGGACGCGCTTGTATTTAAAAGGTTCCTTCATGTAATGATCTGCTAGAGGGTGTTTGGGCTGCCACAGCCCCGTCCTCCAGGGCATGAAGCAGGTATGGAGGAGATCCAGGCCCCAGACATCCAGAGGCCCCCAGAGCACAAGAGACCAAGGAAGACCAACAAAGGGGCAGCTGCGCCACTGTCCCAGAAAGAGCTGAGGAGAGCCCCAGATGAGGGCTCACTCAGCAGCCACCGAGCAGAAGCCAGGGGGGGTTGCAGTGACGTGCCCGTGAGCTCCACCGGCAGCCAGCCGTGCCTGAGTGACCGAGCCTCAGGCCGTGGGCACCCCACCCCCGAAGGGGCCCGAGCGAGCCCCAGGCTCCAGGCCCCGACAAGCAGCCACCAAGGAGTGAGCCGGTGGGTACCTGGACGCCCACCCCCCGGACACAAAGAACCACCAATGCACCGACGTCTGAGGGCGTCTGCCACTGGCAGGGGAAGTGGTGGGGGGAGATAGGCCTCCAAACCTTGTAGGGCCTGAGATGTCCCCAGAGAGGTGGCGTCTGATACCCAACCTGACATATAGACACAAACAAACAGGCACACACAGATACAAACATCCATTCCCACCCTCATGCTCTCATATGCAATTACTCAACACTCACCCAACGTGGAGACAGACATAAAGAGACACTGTGCACACGATCACACTCCCCAAGCGTACTCTATACTCCAGGTGTAGGTACCCTTGCCCCTGGAGGGGAAAACTGCACCCAGACCCAGGTAGTGTTACCCTCTTCCCTGGGGTGGAAAGAAGCAGACCGCCCCAACTCCACAGCAGCAGGGTTTTTTTTAAAATTATATTTTATGAAAAAAGCACAATAGCCACAACACTGGTCATTCCATTTTTTGTGAACAGCTCATCAAGCTTCAATTTTTTAACCTCCCAGAGCAGAAAATGCTTAATTATACATAAACAACAAATATACATAAACAACAAAATACTCTATACTATTTATTCACAGCATGGAAATGTAAATAGGGAAAATACCTTTGTTGTGTGGACATGTGTTTGCTAAGTATATAAATAACTGCTACATAATTTTAAAAAAAGGCAAGTTTCTACCAGCATGATGACACTGCTTGCAGTTGTGTTATCACATCACTTATGATGTCAAGCTAGCCAACGTGTGGTGCAAAAATAATACAATTCATTATCTCCAATCAGTCAAAGCCAAAAACCAGATGGAGTTAAAATAAGGACAGGGTTGCAAATAAGAGAGGACAATGCTACAGCAGCCCGAAATCAAAACTATGACAGCATAGTAATGACTATCATAGAGGCTGCAGGTGGTCAGAGTTATAAAATAAGAGTATTAGCACAGAAGTTTAATGACCAGATATTCTTTTCTTTATTCTTTTTACAGATTCAAACCTTTGTATCTAACATTTCACTAAAGCCACTAAAAATAAACCAAAACATATATCAAGTAAAATATAATTAATCTGATAGCCTTGGTAATCTTCAAACGACAACAGAAATCGTAGGTTGCAGTTTGTAGTTTGCTTATTCAAACTGATCCAAAACTAGATAGTAGGTGACTCCTTTTCTGCAACAAACATAAAATAATGGTTAATATGTTGACCTTTCAACATGACAAGTAAAAGTTTTTGTTGTACTGACCTTTTACTTGCACGTCTAAAGACCTTGAAATGGCTTCTTGGAGGTCGGGGTCATTTGACAGGTATTCTTCCTCAAACAGGCCAAGATATGTACTGCAAAGCCAGAATGTTTTGTAAATTATTTAGTTAAATTACATATAAATGATGTTGACATAATTACATTATCACAATACATAGATTGGCCTCAGCATTATTAAAGTTGTGTGGGATCATCTTGACAGAGAACAGAACAAAAAGCCTGGAGAACTATTGCTGAACCACGCTTAAAGAAATTCAATAAAAAGAAGACATCGCCATCATGAACGATGGTTAAGAGAGTTCAAGCTGTGTTGAAGACTAAAGTAGCTCATATCACATTTTTAATTTTAAGCTCATTAAAAATGTACAAGTTTTGTTCTACTCTAATATACTGCGCTTCCATGTCTGTTTGTAGACATAATTTTGTAGACTTCAGTAAATCACTGCGCTTCTTTCCTATTTTTCCAGCAAAATACAAAGAAAGGAGGGGTGGCTCATGACTTTTGCACAATATAGCTCAAAAGATTAAAAGATACAAACATCTACAAAACACATACCTGTAGGATGTGCTGGATAAACTTGGCTGGGTAGGTCCATTGGACACACTGGAGGTGTTACTAGAGAAGACACGTGTGTCACCAGTAACACTGGCAGAAGAACCCACTGATACGCCAGGTGTGTTGTCACTGACAGTGGCAGTAGCAACGCAACAGATGACCTCATCATCAACAGACATGGACTGTGTGTTAACAATGGGAATGGCTGAGGTAACGTCTTTAGAAATTTCACCTGTGAGAACACAAAGAACAGCAGTTTAACTTTTGAATAACATCAAATCACATATATAGCTTTTACTTTTCATGTATTTAGGGGTACATTTCTTTCTGCTCAAAATATTAAACTAAATTTAAATATGATTTTAACAAAGACTTGACACTTAACTAAAGACACAATGCCTAAGATGACTAAATAACTGACACTGAATCAACTTAATTTCCAGTTTATTTGGAGCTACTTTTAGATAGGAATATTTACCGCATTTGTCAGAATTCAACGTTTCTGTGAAATCCTGCCTGCTTGTATGGCTACTCTCTCCATCAGAATAAGCCTGTAAATTAAAACAGATAATACATTTCATTATACTGACAAGAAAATGGCATAGTAAATATTAGTAATATGTTTATGTATTATGTATTAAAACATAATACAAGTGACAATGTTTAAGGGAGTTTAAAATCCATCTTTGCCTTTTTCACTCTCATTTTATGAACATACATACATTTGCTGAAATGCTCAGGATTACTTACTGATTCATTGTCCTCACATAAAATCACCTTGTCAGGTCTGACATAAATTGACTTCTGATGAAGTCACAAGGTCTTCATTCAAAGTCTGTTTGGAAGTGAGTGATGGCTCAACTAGTTTGGTGTGGCATGCCAGCAAAATCTGTAGCCTAGGGGAGGAAGAAAACAGTGTATATGAAATTTTTGTTAAGGCTAACAGACTGCAATACAATACAGTACATTAAAAGGCTTAATTTTTGTTAACTCTAAAAGATATCAATCCAGTCATCTGATCAGTGCTCCCAGATCCTTTTTGGAAATACCCAAAGTTGACCTTTAATAGTATAATAATCCAAGTAACAAAAAAAAATCTTTTTATAAAAAAGGATCTAAAGCTTACCTGCATCCTTCAACAACTGGCTGGAAGACAGTCCTTACTGCCTGCATTACTTTGTCTGAGTACCAGTGCAGATTTTATATGTCCATTTTCAAAAAGCCAAGCTTTTTTGTTACGCCTTGGCACATGTGCAGTTAGATGGTCTGGTAAGAGAATCGCTTCTTTGGTGAAAGACTGAGCCACAGAATGTGACCTGCTTAGCTATATCCCTCACCAGACTCCTGTACTCATTTTCCTGGTCATCCCAGATACACCCCATAATGGCCGTGTTGTCTGTAAACTTTTGAATATGGCATAATTCAGAGTTATAGCAGAAGTCAGAGGCGTACAGGGTACATAGACTGCAGGATAGATTCTGAGAAATGATGAATTGTCTGCGGATGAGGTATGAAGTGGTGGGTCTGAGCTCTGACCTCTGATGAGAGATAGAAAGGGGATTGTGTCTGCGTAGGTGAGTAAGTGTGCATGTGAAGGCAAAATGAGACATTCATGCAAATGAGTTATCTTCTGCAGTGTGGCCAAAAAAAGTGATTTGAATTTGTAGCATGATGGAATCTGTAGTTTTTGGTCACAACATTGTATGATGAACTTGTGCAACATCTTAAATTGTAAAACCTGCTGTAGGGTCTGTAAATCAGCCTGACCTGCGTGTGTTGAAATCAAGCACAGTGAGGAATCATCCCTGCTTGTATAAATGGTTTATCACATGCTGTGACATAAATGAAAGCAGCTGTGGTTAAATATTCTATATTAATCCTTTTGAAAATTCACTGTTGGACATGGTCAACATTTCTCTTAAAATCTTGCTTCAATGTGGTTAATGTCCATCAAAGTGGTCACTTACCACTTGGCTCCAGAAGCAATTCAATCTTCCTACGCAGCTATAAAATGCTCAAATAAACCATCTACATATGGTTTTGGAGCCTGTATCCAGTTGACATATTTGGTGAGTATAGCTAAGTTCCTTCGTAGTTGTGTAGTAGTTAAGTTCTTTATCATTTTCATTTTGTGATGCACCCATGCATTCAATCAGAGAAGATTTTTAGAAAAATGTACCTCATCAGTGTGATAATCATAAATAATAGTACTGCTGGAGCTGAAGACTGAGCTTTTAATGAGCTCAGGAAAGAAACAGAAACAGAGCAACACATTTAAAAAGTACATTAAAAAAGTCAAAGCTGAATTGATTACCCAAAGGGGATTAAAAGAGTAATGAAAAATTAAATTTGTGTGTTAGCAAAACAAACGCTTAAACTAAATGATTTCCTACATACGCTAATTAAAAATGCTTGTGCGGTCTGTATTTGTTGAAGTTGTCTGTTTTATCATGCCAAACGTATGGTGGTCCCGTCTTCAAGATCTCTGTGAAGGATTTTCCTGCTGATGCACTAAAGGAGCTAGTAAAAAGTTTCCTTAAACTCTGTTCTAAGTCCCCCGCATTGGCCAAGGCATTAGAAAATAAGAAGATATATCACAGTGTTCTACAGCCCTGCCCAGCTCTCCTAGAGTAACTGCCTGTCTCCTGGTATCTCCTCCATCATGTTCTTTAGACTGTGCTGGGAGACAGAGTGAACCTTCTGGAAATGGCACATATTGAAGCGCCAGTCTGTTCTTTATGAACAGACCTTGGATTTAATCATTGTTAGAGTTTGTCTTTCACTTTAATGAAATCATAACTGGAGTGAGATTTCAATCAGACATACAAGTTGGAGGAGTCTCTTTAAACGCTTAGGTTTGAATGTAAGCGATGGAAGTCAAAATCCACAGACGGCATGTGAAAAAATGTATTTAAAGTGATATGACGTTTTGCAAATATGAAGCTTTTGCAGATCAAAGCAAATGTCCAACAGAATTACATTTTGTATGAAAATTAGTTCAGAGGGCTATACAACTCATTTATTTGATCATATGTGTTCTAACATCTGGTAACCATATAGGATTTCTTATTTTCTCCACAGTCAGTGAATGAAACACCCCTATCCTGTTTTGAACAGTGAAAAAGTCCAGCAGATCTCCTTATATTTAACCCAGTGACAAGCATGCATCCAAAGGCTGCCAACCTTCTTGGTAATAGCCTTGTTTGTTTATGGTAATTAAAATAATGCCTTAGAATTAATGTACAAATAAATTTTAATTTTCTCATTACCCCCTGCACCATTTAGATGAAAATGATCATAAAATAGCTACAGAGGCCAAGATTTTCTTTGACCTTTTGAGCAGTTATTTCAGCTAAAGTCTGCCAAAAACGTCCCATAACTTGGCAATGAAACGTTGACTCTGTGGGGAGCAGGCCACTAGTAGGTACTGTCATGTGTTGTGTGGTTTAAAACTGTGTTCATTAGCACAGAGAGCTGTTAGGATGCCAGATTTCACACAGGGGACACCCCTGTGTGAATCTTTTTGCAGCCTACAGCAGCAACTGAGGTCATCCACTCTGTCAGCACAATAGTATCTCCCTTCAAAAAAGCTAAATAGAATCATTTCCAAAGAGTGCATGTACGTTAGAAGATTGTTCTCCTGTGCAGTGAGTGTTGTCAGCCTACATTTCCCTCTTCATGTAATATGATATGAAAACTATTATGGGTAGGCCAGAGAGCCAAGAAGTTTGCTATGCTTTATGCTTTTATACTGTTGTCTTTCTCCTTTCCTTTGCTCCCCTTTTCCCACCATGCACAATAGCATAACTGTATTCAGATGGAGTAGCTGGGTTCAGGATGCTTTTCAGACTACAATGGGCAAGTTCAAAATGGAGAATTCACAAGAGACAAAAGGCAAAAGGCTTCAGAGATGCAGCAGAGGAAGACAGAGCAGCGGGAGTCCTACATTCTCACTGTTTTTTTCTTGCTGCCTGGCAAAAGACAGTCCTCAAAGGACAGAATGAAAAAACATATCATTATTATCATTATTATAGGAATGCAATATTAGAATAAAATAATGTGTGTGTGTGTGTGTGTGTGTGTGTGTGTGTGTGTGTGTGTGTGTGTGTGTGTGTGTGTGTGTGTGTGTGTGTGTGTGTGTGTGTGATTATAAATTGTTTTTAATACTTATATATCCAAGCATTTATAAAAGTCACAATCACACACATATTATTATATTTTCAACATTTTGGGGGGTCATTTTGCCAAATGCTACTGCTCAAATTGATGTTGAACTCTAATGTTATGATGAAGAATGGAGGTCTAAATTATTATTTTTTTTCTGTAACTAATAAAAACCACTAGTTATCTACTTAACATGTGTACATCCTTCTCATAGTATAGTCTAAATGCGTGGTACAAAGTTTTGGAGCTGTGTGTTCAGCATGTTCTTCAAGTAATGATCAAACTGAGCTTGGCCAGACTTACAAACAGTGTAACTCCTGCCAATTTAAAAACTAAAGCAGGGATATATACTAAATTCAAACACTGTTTCACTGTGTTTGGTGGTGCAGAAATATTAAAACATTTGGAGAAGTGCCCAATGTAACATGAGAAGTTAATCTCATTCTGCTACACCTAAAGTTACTACTTGGTTTGTATTCACAAGAACACACTTATGATAACATTTTTAAAATATATTTTAAAAACTTCTATTTTTAAATATGATAACAAGATTGTTTGGGGTAGGAACAAAAAAGATAAATGATAAATAAAATAAAAATCCAAGACAAACGATGTCAAACCTTTCAGGAATGTTTGTTTTTGTTGTGCTGTATTTTACATTCATTTATTTATTTATTTATTTATTTTATGCTGGAATATGGATTGCCTTTCAAGACAGCTGCCAATGTTGCAAGTTATAGATATCCCAGCATATTAACTCCAAGCCCAAAAGACCACGCAATGCTCGGTGAAACTGCAAAAAACTTAAGAGCTACATCTCAGACTTTACAGGCATCAGTTGACATGTTAAATGTTAAAGTTCATGACAGTGCAATTACAAAAGAACTGAACAAATATGGATCGTTTTGAAAGGTTACCAGGAGAAACCCTCTTCTCTCTAAAAAGAATATGACAGCACAGCTTAAGGCTGCACATTTTTTTCTGAACCAACCACAAGACTTCTAGAACAGACCAAAGTGGAGGCATTTCGCAATAATGCACAGCACCTTATTTTGTGAATACCAGACAGGATATTAGCACAAATACCTCATACCAAAAGACTTAGTTGTGAAGGAGTGGTGATTTGGCCTTATTGTGCTATCACAGTACCAGAGGACCTTGCAGTCACTCGGTCAACCATGAACTGCTCTACATACCAAAGTATTGTAGAGCCAAAAGAGAGGCCATCAGTCCAACAGCTAAATCTTTGTGAAAACTGGATCATTTAAGCAGATAATGATCCCAAGCACATCAGGAAATCTATGACAAAATGTCTGAAAAGGAAAAGAATCAAGACATTGCAATGGTTCAGTCAAGGCAAAGACTTTAACGCAATTGAAATGTTGTGGTGGGACGTTATAAAGCTGTGTAGAAATGAAGGCCCACAAAGTTCAGAAAACTGAATTCATGTTTTAAATGTAAAAAAAAATAAGTGAGCCAAAATTCCTCCACAACAATGTGAACGGATGAAGTCATTGAGACAACATTTATCACTCTTATTGCTCCTTAAGGTGATTCTACAAGCCAGTGATTACTGGGTTTTTCCACACTCCTTTTGCATGCTGCATGCTGTCCGGCATGACAGAAACAGCAACTCAGGTAAAAGCAGAGGAGGGGGGCTATGTGTTTACGTGCATAACGAGTGGTGATGTAACAGCAGGATCATTCACACGCACTGTTCTCCTGATTTGGAGGTTCTGGCAGTCTCGTGCAGACCTTTTTACATCCCGAGGGAGTTTACAGTAGTTATTGTGATAGCTGTTTATATACCGCCGGATGCTAACGTTAGCACGGCTCTCAGCCTCTTGCTCAACACCATAAACAAACAACAGCTTGCCCACCCCGATGGGGTTTTTATTGTCGCCGGCGACTTTAACAAAGTGTGCCTAAAGACTGTGCTTCCTAAATTTGTCCAATTTGTGGACTTTGCTACGAGAGGAGAACACACTTTGGACCATGTCTATTCAAACATCAGGCATGCTTTCAGAGCGACACCCCTCCCCCACCTGGCTGGATCTGACCACTTCTGCATGTCCCTCACCCCCACCTACACCCCCCTGCTGAGAAAAACAAAGCCCCAGACAAAGACAATACAAACCTGGCCTGAAGGAGCCCTCTCTCAACTGCAGGACTACTTCTCAACAACTGTATGGGATTTATTCTCCAGCCACAACCTCCAGGAGTACACAGTGTTAAGGTTCAAAATATTGGGGATGGAGACAAGAGAAAAAACCACAATAACAACACTGGTCCGGCCGGGTTGAGTCAAACGATGATTTAATGATCACACACGTGGGAGATGGACACTGATGCAGACAGCCTCAAAATCTCAAAATGGTGGAGCATTGCTCAAACTTTTATAACCTCTGGTGCCTCCACCTTATCATAAAAAGCCTAAACATTCACATGCTCTCTCTCACACAGCGCCTAAGCTACGACCTTGGCTCCCTGTTTATCTGCTCCTGCTGAAATGGGGCAGAAAACTCCAGCACACTCTGTTCTCTTCTACTCAGACAAATTAGACAATAACCTTCTGCGAACAGTATTTCTTATAACTCAGCAATATAATGCATCATAAAACAATATCATTCATTCACAACAAGTCAGCAATTTAATGTAATGCAAATCAGTTTAACTAATGCAATAGTTATCAGCTTCTTCTAATTCAGGAGAATAATGCAAACTAAAACTACATAATAATTCACAATCTTTAATTAGGGGTATAACATGGCATAAAATAATATCATAATTTTACAATTCCCCCTGATGAGGTCATTAGAATAATGACCTCACAAACACCCTGTAGCCCAGTGTGGCCGGGTTCATCTCTTCTCACTCCTGAGGTCCTTTGTCCCCCTGAGGGGCAAACCATATGTAAGATGACCTCTGTGTTTGCGCAAGTCAGGTGCAAGACAAACTATTACTACAAGGATAGCAGGTCCAGATGACACTCCCCTGTTCTCCCACAGCTTTATTTGGTGTTCCCTTATACCATTCAGACGTAGACTAGAACCTCTGTCCGAAGAGCTCTTAACCTTTATTTTATTGCTGCAGCTACCAGTGTCGTCCAGTTGGGTGATCCTCTGCTCTTAATTCTTCAACCTTAGGGGTTAGACAACCCTTCAGTCGTAACACAGATCAGGGGATTATTCTGCTCCAATTTCAAACAACGATTTGTGTATTCTCCAGAAAAAGGAACAGGAAGGTGTCCCCTTTTTGCCCAAAAGCCTCTCGAACTTCGTTGGTCTGGTGTTCCCGGATTTCCGCCAACCCCTTCATGGTTATTGCTGTGTTTATGGGATCCATCCTTTTGTGGTGACTAGCTGGAGCCCAAACGCCATGACCCTTGGACCCAGTTGATGTCTCGGCAGTCACTGTGTCTGACTCTGCTACGGAGGATCCTCGCATCTCTGTGACCTCGTCTGGTGTCTGTTCCTTTCTCTGTAAGAGACAGAAAACCAAAACACCTCTCTTCCTAACCCTAATAATCTAATGTTATTATCTACTGACCTTCTAGTGATTCAGAATTGGTCTAAAACATTCAGAATGTCCCAGGGACTTATTCTAATCATATCTTATGTGTGTGTGAGCATGTTTGCATTTAGCCCTCCGCACTCAAGGCATTTCTTACACTTTATCAGTCCGGACAGTCACGCCGAACGAAGCTTCTGACCTTCAAAAGGCCGAGTGCCAACTCGTTATAAGCACATTTGCAAGGTGTGTCTGAAAATTATTGAAACCCCTCTTTTTAACAAAAGACAAAAAATTAACAAATCTTCTAAACGCTATTCAGTTCATTTCAATGAGTAATGATTAAACATGAAAGTGATAGTTTATGCTTTTTCACTGATTCTCTAAAAGGTCCGTCTTCTCGGACCGCTATTAGCTTAAGCTTTACCATTCCTAAATTATTAAAGACACAAATGAAGTTATAAAATGTTCAAATAATCCTGGTTTGATGTTAAAGCTCAACCTTCCCCCACTTTTTTGACACATTCCAATGTGTCAAATCAACGGAGCTAGAACATTCAAAAAAAAAGTTAGGCAGCTACAAAGTTTCCCAGACTCTTAAGGTGATCCGCGTGTAACGTTCTGACTCAGGTATTTAATATTTTAATAAATCTCGTTTAATTAACTGCCACTATTTAAACTAACCTTAAAGACATAATTTAAGAAAAGATCACAAAGAATAACATGATATCAGTGTTTTGTAAGCGCGTGCGGCCTTCTATGCTCGAAGCCTTTCCCCTCAATAGATCAGTCAGACATTCGCGCTGACTGTAGCTTTTAACCCTTATTAACTTGAGCACAACTCTACAATGAGCAACAAGTTGCAATATGTATAAAAATGATCATGGTTACACCTGCAATGAAAAATTATATCATTATCCTAACACCTGTAAATAGAAGATTCATCAGAGGTTATAACAATCACAGGAACACAAATGTTAGTATAAGGTCAAAAGCTTCAATAAATGATCATCGATGCAATGCTTGTTGCATGATTCTCATACAATAATAATGCTGACATTGAAAATAACAGTATAACACCCCCTTTTGTCCCGTTTCACTTGACACCTAAACGTTTATAAATGCCTCTTTAATTCTTGATTTTATTTCCCCCTTTTCTCCCCTTACTGACCACAGCAGGGGGATCTTAGTTTTGAATCAGCCATGAATCCAGCTCACCTGATTCATCAGTGAGCTCCACCATCACTGGCGTCTGACAGGGTGGCGCTGCATACTCTTCCTTTAATATCACTATTTTCAACCTGTTAATGAGAGTGTTTAAACCTGAAGTCGACTACGTCCACAACAAGTCAATACAGCTGTAAATGTGGCCAATTATCAATCTATTACCAATCAATAACAACAGATAACTTCTATTTTATGCATGCTTTTAATCAACCACTCACCCAGAGGATCTCCAATCCCAGCAAGTTCCTTCTCCTCCTTTAATGAGTCTGTCCTCCTTCCATGCCCTGGTAACCGGTCCATCCAGAGCCATATGATCTCAAATATACATACGACAAGCCAAACCACACCTTGGTCACACCAACCCCTTTCCACCCCCGAGATGTCCAATGCCATCCTAGTATGGACTGTCAAAAGTGGCTTTAACGCTGACTGTTCTGACAATCCATTTTATAACGTTCCTGGTCAGATTTGCCAATCTCTGCACCAGAGTTTTAAACGTTTCACCATTTTCATTAGGTTTTATCTTTTATTTAGTTTCGACTCCAGATTTTCAATTTTTGCCAGTTGTAATTAGTTTTTACCAATTCTTTGCTAGTTTAGTCTAGTTTTTATTTTTCTGAAAGTCCTTAGTTTCAATTTAGTTCTATTTGTGTTTTGCAAAAGTTAAGTGTAACAAAATCTCAGTTCCATCATATCAGTCATGCTCTTCTGGTTATCCTTGGGTGTTGAGACTAATAACTATTAACTCTTGCCGCACCGAGTGTTCCTAATTTTGGTTGAAGTCAATTGATAACCTTTTGAAGGCGATTGTTTCACACCTTTATTTAGATGTCCCAGTCCTGTTATCTCGGGATACATCACGCTGCCTTATCTGGGGTTAGCTATTTTCTTGGGATGTGAGTTAAGTGGGTGAGCTCTTCAACGAGGGGGAGCGTGCTCCCCCTGATGAGGTCTTCTAGGTAAGCTAGGTTAACCTTCTTGTGTGAGCTTTTCAAGTGCACTTTTAAGGTTTGTGGGATTTTTTGTTTTATAAATGTCCCTCAAGACCCCCTGATGACCCAGTAATTCATTTTTGCGCACTGTAGTACACATTTAGTTTTTTGCTTGTAGCTCTCATACTCTACTTGCCACTCCTCTAAGTCCTGATGTTTCTTAGAGAGGACAACAGAACCTTTAAAATTATATCCCATGTGTGGGGGTGTGGCCTTGCCAATTGTTTTTCCCACCTTTTCAAAATGGCTGGCGTGCCCACAAGCACATTTTATGGAAGAAAGAAAGATAAGCTTGATATTTACAATTAAAATGTTTTGTTAAACTCAGATTTCTATTTTATTCAAAAAATAAACATCTGGTAAATAATTTCAGGGGTCTTTAAGAATTAGGCTCATTTACTTTCACAGGGAACATGACTAATTTATTAATGTGTGCTCTACACATTGGGACTTTATATTTATATTTATTTCACTTTTTCCTAATACCCAACTTTTGACAAAGGCGGAGAGAATTCTTAACACAATTATTAAGGGAGATTCAAACATAGATTTTTCAAAATATGAGAGGGTCAGGACCCACTAAAAGCCACAGAGAAGATTATCGAGATGCAGTGGCAGATGTAATAGAGAAAGACACAGGGCCACCTGAAATCTGTCGTCCTATCTGGTGCAAAACCAACATGTAGTAGAATCTGGAATTTTGATTTTGAGTTAAAAATAAAATATGGGTAAAATGCAGAAATCTTTTCCAGTAAAGTAAAAAAAAAATAAGTGTCGCAATTATAGTTGAATCCATAACACCTAATTGTTTCTACGAGATCACGTCGTTGCTGAGAGTTATCAGTGATCTCAATGTGTGAAAAGAACTCACAATATCTGGGGTTTAAGCTCCTCTTGGCTGAGAAACCTGGGACAAACATGTGAACAAGACCTGAATAATACCAGTAATGAAGACTTCTCTCCAAAGATCAATAAAAGGAAGCCCCAATCTGATGAGAGTCTAGCAAAATATGGTTCACTCCACTTGCCTGAAATGGTTAGCAGTCCAAGGCATTTCAGTTGTAGAATGATTGGGTACAACAATGAAACAGATGTGAGATGAGGGAAGTGCCAAATGTTCCTTTGTGTCTCCAAATAAAATCAGTACTTCCTCAGATATCCTAAATAAATTGACTTTTGTGAAATAGACAGTTCAGTGCCATCACTTATTCCTAAACCAATAGTTTACAGCTAGTGAAGTGTCAGTGACTTCTGGGTTGGTCCCTGATCTTCATCTTATGAGATTGTTATTTTAATAACACTTGATTCATTTAAAAGAAAAAAGAAAAAAAAGAAAAAAGAAAAAATGAAAATATTTTCTCCCTGTTTTTTCTTATTCTCTGGGTCTCAGGAGGACATTACGTCCCTCTCCACTACAAGACTCTTGTTATGTCTACAAAACAGTCATATTAAAATCATCCTCAATTCTATTCTGGCGCTGTCTCCCGACTTTTCCTGACCTGATTCTGCGCGTGAACGGAGCAGCAACACAGACGACTCGACTAACGTACTACCTTAATTTCACTATAGCAGGGCACGCACACATCAATGCAACCAAACACATTTTGCTATAAATCTAGTTAATTTTAGTTAGTTTTGTGAACATTCAGTACAGTTTTAGTTAGTATTTCTTTTTTTTTTGATTTTATTACCGTTAACGCAAATTTTTCCACTTCTACTTTTCGTTATTTCATTTGTTGTCTTTAATAATAATAATCTCCTCTGCACCCTTGAATAAACACCATTAACATGATCAACCTTTTGCTGCTTGTTATTTCACCATGTTATTGAATCGAATACTTCATGCTTATGTGGTTTACGACATTATATGTATCTAAATCTCCACTTTGTGTCTAAATGTTTGAAGAATTTTTGAGGGTCAAATTTTGAGAATTTGACCATAGTGAAAGTTATAGCATTATCACCCCCTTTGGGGATTACCTGTTTCCAGTTTTGATGATATTCCTCCCCGTTCTTTATTTTTGCAAGTACCCCTCTTCGGTGGCGAGAAACTGTTGGTGTGATCAAGCGGGTGCTGTAAAAACAAAAGCTCAGGACAGAACAGTCACCAGTCATGTACTTCATTCAAAATTAACAAATATCAAGCTTCATATTGATCCTCTGAGTGTAATGGTACATTTTAATTTGCACTTCTAAAAACAATATTTTCTTTATTTTACTCTTGTTCTTGTGCAGCACCACCCCTCAGCACATGCCCCTGTTATTTTATCTTACTTTTAAATTGTTGACTACTTCAAGAGAGCGCCCAAAAGACGGGGACCAGTGTTTATCATTACATATCTCCATTTTGAGTGTGGCTGTCTATCATTCCCCTCTTATTCATAGACCTCGGTGGAGGGTTTTTTGTTTGTTTGTTTTTTTCTAAAATTAATTGACTCTCTATAGTGACCCACTATGGTTAATAATAACATGCTCAGTCATGAGTGGGATCAAACCTTTTCTTCACTTTAGCATTTAATATTCCCAACAATATAATGTAATACCTTAATTAAAACACAGCTACTGAAACACAATTTCCTTAATGCAAACATCAGTAGCTCAAAATTAGCAACCAAAGGGTTCAGTCTGCAGTTCACACTGCTGTGAAGCTACAGCTCTTTAGTCTCTGTCATTCTTCTGTTCTTGCAGACAAAACAAAGCAAAACAAAACATCCACCCTTCTTTTACAGGCTGGGTGAATTGTCTGTGGACATTCAATAATCCTAAAGTCAGCACCGTTTTTGTCTCAGTATCAAGTCAGTTAAACTTTTAGTCGTCAGTCCATGACTTTTAGTCGTCAGTCATATGCATACATCCACACACATTCATACCAAAAGTTGCTGATAATGGAGTCTCACGCGCAGCCTATTCGAGGCTCCATCACCAGCAAGATGACGTCATCATTTTAAAGGAAACAGCTCCTTGTTTGTTTTTCCTTCTTTGGACTGGATTGACTCGCTGCAATCCTTTTAGGCTTCAGGATCAGTGTCCCATATAAGTGAATTTTCTCCCAAGCTCATTATAATCATGGAGAAAAAATACTTTGCGACTGTTTTCAATAAGAATATTTTATAGCGCTTTAAAGTTCAATCTCTCAGGCCTGGATTAAAGAGCTGATTTGTTAAATCAGGAACTCACAAAATACCAAAATATCACCACCGGTGGATCACACCTCTCAGATGTTCTTATCTCAGTGCACTGCAACAAAAGCAAAAACAAACGTAAACAATAAAACACTCATATAATAACAGATACTGGGGCCCATTGCAAACATGTCCAAAGTTCAAACCATCTTTCTCTCTTTTAGAGAAAGAGAACAATCCAAACCTCACTGATAGAATCAACCTAGTGTCAAACAAAACCCAAAGATCAACCAAAACTCCTTTTTGCACCAACAAAACATGTTGGATTTACTTGACTCAATAGTGGACACTAGTTACACACCAACTCTTTACCTTGGCAAAAACGTAAACAACTAAGTTGAATCAACACAACCTTTTCATAATCTCTTCGAAATAAAACTCACACCATTCATTCATCATTTTCGCTCTGTACCACTGGTCCTTGTTAGACTGTGTGAAGCACAGTAAACAATTCAGTGGAGGCTTTGAGCCATAAACAGACATCACGCACAGACATTGTTTTCATTATCAAAGTGCTTCAGACCATGTCCTCTAAATCTACAGAAATGCCCTCTGCGTGGCATGAAATACATTTAAGCAATAAATAATCAATCAGTTCTTGCTGTTGTAACCAACTCCGTATTTGGATGTTTGTGTGCAGCATTTGTTAGTAAAGCATTCTTCATTGCATCAGCGTGTGTGTGTGTGGATCACTTCTCAGTTCATTGAATCAACATTTTAATTTGTGTGTGTGTGTGTCATTTCTCCCTCAATCAACGAGCGCATATGTTCATATGTATGTTTCTTTTCACTCTGAGTCGGTGCATGTAGATGTGTGTGTTTGTGTGGGTGTTTGTGTTCATCACTTTCCTGTTGTAGTGTTCTGGGTAAACCACGGCCTGAAGCGTGCCCTGGGTCCTGCCCTCCTCCTTTTCAGTCTGTTTGCATCCATTGGTGCTGCTGCTCAGAGTTCTGTCCATACTGGTTCTGGCCCCAATTGAGGCAGTCCTTTTCTCCAGTGTCCAGCATCTTCTCCTTATTTCGCTCCTCCTTAACTTGACCCTTTTGCTTCGGTCTTCCTTCAGGGTTTTGATACGCAGCTCAATTGTCTGGATGTCCGTTTGTTTGCAGGTGGAACGGCTGACATCCAGAAGGTGTATAGGAGAGTCTGCAGCTTCCACCTCCCCAGTGGAAGACCTCAATCTTTGTTCTGTTAGTTTTACACAGGCCTCAAGGCTCTCTGGGATCCCTTCTTGCACTCTCAAGCCCACGGCTGAGGTCGTAGTCGTGGTCCCATTCCACGGGAATGGAGTCCATGGTTGTTTGGGTGTCTCGGCCCGAGCGTTCAGTCCAGAGCTGGGCAGCCCAGGACGCTGAGCGATCGGAGGACGGCAGAGGCGACAGGAAGCCATCCCCCTGACGTTCGCTCCATAGCAGACCGGACAAATCACACTGCTCATCTAGCTCCAGGATGCTCCGGCCTGATTTCAAGTCCGGTGTCTTGGACTCCAAGCCTGATGGGTTCGATTTTCAGCTAGCTCCTCCTGGGCCATGCTCAGTTTCTGCTCTGATGCCTCGAGGTCTTATTGAGGGCAGAAACCTCAGAGTCTTTTCCGTAGAAATCAGATTTAAGTCCATTGATGTTTTCCTTGCTTTGCTCCTCGGCCTTTTGCGGCTCTGCTGTTCGGCTCTTCTCAGAGGTCAGCTCCTGGCCGAGCCCCGACACCTGTGCCTTCAGCTTATTTTCTCCTGGTGTTTTGTCCATTCTGAGGTGACCTCAGTTACTCCTCCTGTCCCTGGCACGCCCTTTTTGCTGCCCGATGGTCATTGTTGGTCCGTCACTGTCCTGCACAGTTTTTAATGCAGAGTGGTTAAGGTCAGCATGGTTTTGCTCGGCCTCACTTTTCATCTGGGCTTGATGGGCGTCTCGTCACAGCTCTGTCAGCTGAAGCTGTCTTTTTCCATATGGCAAGAATGTAAAGAGTGTGTGAGAGGGGTGTGTCCAATCAGGCACAATGCTGGTGGCTTTGCGAGTGCCTCGTTTTCCAAATCCAGATGTTTCTTTGTCACGTACACAGCAACAGAGAGAACAGTCTGTTGTTGGGATGGCTGAGGTCTTTCACGATCTTCCTGGTCTTGGTCCAGCACCGCCTGCTGTAGATTGAGTGCAGGTCAGGGTGCTCGGAGCGGATGGTGCGCTCAGCTGATTGCACAACCCTCTGTAGTGCTTGTCTGTCCGGCATGGTGCTGTTCCCGAACCAGACAGTGATATAGCTGCTCAGGATGCTCTCAATAGTTCCTTTATATAAGGTGGTCAGAATCGGTGGTGGGAGCCGGGCCTTTCTCAATCTTCTCAGAAAGAAAAGACGCTGACAGAAATCTCCCCGTGTAGTGAAACGGGCCTTGGATTACCGCTCTCCGTCTCTGCTGCATGAGATCATTTTCCTGCAGCACTGTTGACCTTTTCAAGTTGTTGTTGCGGGTTCAGCTGCTTTAGCATTTAGTCAGGGTCACATCAAAGATGGTAGAGGAGAGAGCAAAGATGGTAGAGGGGAGAGCAGGAGTCCAGGGTCAGCCTCGGCTTTTCCGGGCCGACAAAGCAGCCTGTAATCAAGCATAAAGAGAAAAAACAAAACAAAACAAAAACAAAAACAAACGAACAGGAAAATCATGTTGTATTGGCTGTGTTACTCAGAGAGGGGAAAAACAACGGGACCAGGCCCTGTGTCAGCCTTCTCTCCCCCTTTTTTTTTGTTTTTTCTCACCATATAATCCTCTCATAACTCACCAAGCTGACAGGACAACACAGGTACATGTTAAAATTCTTAAGATCATGTTTAAAGCACAAAAATGGAATTTTCTTTCATTCAGTAATCACTTGTATTAATCAATCAGAAGAAAACATGTCACAGTTTGACTTTTATTAACCACTAAATTTGTCGTGTTATCACTGGTTGTGATTTTTTTTTTTTTTTTTTTGAAGTTAAGTTGTTGTCCTGCAACCCAGAGGGTTTATTTGTTAGTAGTGGATAAACTTTATTGTGTAACGGCGGGTGTATGTTAAGTTTCACTGCTTTAAACTTGCTGGAAAATCTTCACGTGTTCATGGGTGTAAGCTGTTTCTTCATTGCGTGTATGTGCATTTGTACATGGGCTAATTTAACGTTTTTTCTCAAACGAGGCATTTCTCTAGCACGTGCCTCTCTCTCACATTTCTCTGCTTGTGTGTGTTTTTGTTTCACCTTTTTGTTGTGATGCTCCAGGCGCCTTCCCAACCTCCACAAGTCTGTTGGCCGCAATTTTATGTGTAAAACTTCTCTTAATTTCTCCTTTAATTCTCTGCTAGCTGCTGTCTTTTCCACAGCTGCTGATTCTTGCTGAGTTTGGTTTCCATTACTATAATTTTGCTTCGGCCGCCGTGCTTGTGGGGGCAGTTGGTCCAGCCCCATAGCCACCTGTATCAACACACTGAGAGATTTATTTAATATCATTTTCATCACTGTTAAATAGACTAGCAGGCAAGACGCCCACCTTTGCACTGCAGACTACATGCCAGTCTCCCAACACACTCCTCTCTGAGTTTCCGCTTTAAACTCCAACATCATTCACACCCTAGTCATTCAACACCTTATTTGTAGTATCATAATCAGCAAAATCAGCGTTTTACTTACAGGCATGTATCATTGTTTGCAAATCAAAATTATAAAACTCAAAAACACGCTAAACAGGAAGCAAAGTCCTCTGTGCGCGTCACAGCTCATTTGCATGTTCACACACCGTCTAAAAATAGCTCGCAGCGCTGCAGTGCGCTGTCGTCACACACAGGGTCACACAAAGCTCAGACAAAACTCTTCTATTTTATATTACAAAGACGTCTTATATTTACAATCACTGACAGGCCTGACAGATTCAGCACCTAACAAATTTCAACAAATTTAAGTTAACGGGTCCAACCGAAGAAAGCTTCACTTTTTTGTAATCAATTAACCAGTATCTGTTTCCTCCAGAACAGCCTATGGCCTGATTTCTAAAGTCCCTAACTCAATTTAACTTTGTCCAAACAAGCACATCACACCATTTAAACGGTGAGGAGATTCTAACTCCTAGCTTATTTCGGGATGCCCTGTACCCCACAGTTAAAGCCAAACTGAACTACCCCTGTTCGCCGACAGGTCAAGACCGCGCGTCCACGGCCAGGAGGGAGCGTAACCTCCGGGCTATGTGCTTCTTAGCATCTTCCAGTGCCGTCCTATAACAATTTTCACCTAAACAATTTTGACAAATTTTAACATATCAATTAAACAGTATCTGTTACCTCCAGAACAGTTTCTGACCTAATTTGTAAAACTATTAACCAGTCTCTGTTTCCTCCAGAACAGTTTCTGTCCTAATTTCCCTACCAAACTACCTGAGCCTTCAGCTCAATATCCAGGGACTCAAACCCAACATTATATCTGTTACCTCCAGAACAGTTTCATATTTCTTCAACTTCATTAAACATTCTTAAGCAACTTTAACTGCATAACACACAGTGATTCTCATCAAAATCAAAACAGACACTCTACCAGTAATTTCAGTGAGTAGACTTTAATTTAGTCATATCCAATTTGGCACATTTTGGAAATAATTCAACAGGTAGTGCCTTACCTTTAGATAAGCCGGCTTTTGTCCACTCAAATCAGACCACTGGCTCGTGCCTGTCCGTTCGACAACCTCGGACCGTCCAAACTTTTAAATTCCACCCCAATACCACAGGACGAGCCCCCAAGCTGTTAAGGTTCAAAATATTGGGGATGGAGACAAGAGAAAAAACCACAATAACAACACTGGTCCGGCCGGGTTGAGTCAAACGATGATTTAATGATCACACACGTGGGAGATGGACACTGATGCAGACAGCCTCAAAATCTCAAAATGGTGGAGCATTGCTCAAACTTTTATAACCTCTGGTGCCTCCACCTTATCATAAAAAGCCTAAACATTCACATGCTCTCTCTCACACAGCGCCTAAGCTACGACCTTGGCTCCCTGTTTATCTGCTCCTGCTGAAATGGGGCAGAAAACTCCAGCACACTCTGTTCTCTTCTACTCAGACAAATTAGACAATAACCTTCTGCGAACAGTATTTCTTATAACTCAGCAATATAATGCATCATAAAACAATATCATTCATTCACAACAAGTCAGCAATTTAATGTAATGCAAATCAGTTTAACTAATGCAATAGTTATCAGCTTCTTCTAATTCAGGAGAATAATGCAAACTAAAACTACATAATAATTCACAATCTTTAATTAGGGGTATAACATGGCATAAAATAATATCATAATTTTACAACGGACACTGTACTCTCGTAAATCAGGAACTGTGTTGACAATGTCACCATCAACAAAAGGGTCAGGGTGTTTCCAAATCAAAAACCCTGGATGAATAGCGAAGTGCAATCCCTCCTAAAAAGCCGCAACACTGCCTTCAAGTCAGGGGACAGGGCTGCGTATAGGGCGGCCAGGGCAGACCTGAGTAGAGGCATCAGGAAAGCTAAGGCTGCCTATAGGAGGAGGATTGAAGATCACTTTGCTGACAACGACCCCAGAAAAATGTGGCAGGGGATCAATCACATTACCAACTACAGAAGCAATAACCAGGCGACATCTAGGACTGATGCCTCACTGGCTGAGGATCTAAACCGTTTCTTCGCCCGCTTTGAGACGACCAAGCCCTCAGCTGCCACACCACTTCCACCCGCCCCCAGCACTGGCACACTAACACTTAGGGAGCACCAAGTGAGGTGTGTTCTAAGGTCAGTGAATCCCAGGAAGGCGGCAGGTCCTGATGGAATACATGGAAAGGTTCTCAGAGCATGTGCTGACGAACTGACCGGAGTCTTTACTAAAATCTTCAACCTTTCCTTGTCATCGTCACCGTCCCACCCTGCCTCAAAACCTCCACCATCATCCCCATCGCCAAGAAGACAGCTGTGGCCAGCCCAAATGACTACAGGCCTGTTGCACTTACGCCTGTAGTGATGAAGTGCTTTGAGAGACTGGTCTGTCAGCACATCAGGGCTGGTCTGCCTCCCACTCTGGACCCCCACCAATTTGCCTACAGGACAAATCGTTCCACCGAGGACGCCATCACCATAGCACTCCACACTGCGCTGAGTCACCTGGAGCACCGAGGAAGCTATGTGAGAATGCTCTTTCTGGACTTCAGCTCAGCATTCAATCATATCATCCCGGAGATCCTGGTCCAGAAACTGTCTCACCTGGGACTCTCCAACCCCATCTGCCTCTGGATCAAGGACTTCCTGACAAATAGACCACAGTCTGTCAGACTCGGCCCCCACCGGTCCAGCACCATCACACTCAGCACCGGGTCTCCACAAGGATGTGTTTTGAGTCCCCTCCTGTTTACGCTCTACACATCCGACTGCTCCCCTACCCATCTCTCAAACACCATCATAAAGTTCGCGGATGACACCACAGTGGTTGGACTCATCTCAAGGGGGGATGAGTCGGACTACAGAGATGAGGTCAACAGACTGACTGAGGGGTGTTCAGTTAACAACCTCCAACTGAACACCACGAAAACTAAAGAACCTATCTTGGACTTCAGGAAGGGCAGAGCAGACCCGGCCCCACTTTACATTCACGGGAACTGTGTGGAGAGGGTACACTCCATGAGGTTTCTGGGCGTGCAGATATCTGATGACCTCTCCTGGACTGCAAATACTACAGCGGTGGTTAAAAAGGCCCAGCAGCGTCTCCACTTTCTGAGAGTGCTCAGGAGGAACAACCTGGAGGAGAGGCTGCTGGTGACATTTTACAGAGCCACCATAGAGAGCATCCTAACGTACGGCATAACAACATGGTATGCAGGGTGCTCAGCTGCAGACAGGAAAGTACTGCAGGGGGTCATCAACACAGCCCAGAAGATCACTGGCTGCTCTCTGCCCAGCCTGGAGGTCACTGCAAACTCTCGGTACCTCAGCAGAGCTGGCAATATCATCAAGGACCACTCTCACCCCAGCAACCAACTGTTTGAACTATTACCGTCAGGCCGACGGTACAGGTCACATAAAACCAGGACAAAAAGATTCAGGGATAGCTTCTTTCCCAGAGCTATCACCGTAGTAAATCAGCACAAAAACAATTGAACCTGCTTAGCTATACCATACCGTCACTGCCATTATATTATGCTGCTATTCATACTGTCATTATATTAATGCTGCTATCCTGTATATATCGTACTTACTATTGTTTGAGTACTTGCGATTATTTTATTGTACTTTTTATATTTTACATTTATATTTATTATTTATCTTGCACCAAGGGAGTGGCACTCCAATTTCGTTGTACTCTGTACAATGACAATAGAGGCTATTCTATTCTATTCTATTCTATTCTATTCTATTCTATTCTGTCTTGGTTTTAGTAGAATAAATACAAATTACACAGTGTAATATGTCATATACTGTGTTGCTGTTCATTTGAAGTTGTATTTAATTAATTTCTGTTAAGTACCAGAATATTCTTATGGACTACCTAAAACCTTAGATTTGACAGAAGTATTTATTTATTTTTTATCTGAATGCATTGTTAAGAAAAATATCATGGTTAGTGTTCACTAAATAGAAAACAGATTGATTCCTCTTTGATATGCCCTAGAATTATTTTGAGTTTGATCCAGTTCAGGATATCTTTTTAATACCAAGAAAATAACTTGGGGGATTACAGTATCTACCTGATTCAGCTCTACCTGATAGAATTTATCTCTAACTTGATGAATTAATGTAACATTCTCATCCTCCGCCTGTACCCAAACAACCAATAGAAACCAGCATAACCAATCAAGACAATCTCCAGTGTGTTTATTGGTTTTCAGTGCAACTTCAAAATTCTACTTATAGGCTTAAAAGATCTGATAGTTTGACTCCTCAGAATGTTTCTGGTCTGCTTCCTGACTACTTACTTACTGCTTACCATCAAGTGGAGGTTTTATAACTATATAACTCAACTGTATCAGATCCTAAGTGTCAGTATTGTTTTTAGTTGCATTTAATTGAATATATTCTCTTGATACTTGCTGTCATATGTACTTTAATGTAACACACGTTGAGCTTCGCTCTAATGAATTGTGGTATAGAAGTAAAATTGTCTAGAAAAAGCATCGAGTTAACTTAATGAAAGCTATTAATGCTATTAAAGATGTAAGGGTAAAGTCAGAATATCTGCTTGACAAAACAGGGCCAGTTTCATTAAATTTAGAGGCATACAATTTTTAAATTGTGGAAAATATTGTACAGGACACTGTCCTACATTAAGTTGCTATCTTGTTAAAAATTATGTTTTCCATGACTAAGTAATATATGAATTACAGACTTTTTCAAGTTTTACATGGGTCTACACATGTTTTAGCAACAAGAGTAGCAAATATCACATGGATATTTAAAAGATTTTATTTATTTGTTTATTTATTGTTTGTTTTTTTACATACAATGGACATGGTGAAAATAAAAGGGAGACTTAAAATTAATTTTCTTAATTGTTCAACTTTAGCAACATTTTATTTAATGACCAGATTTGTATGGTACATATCTTAGTTTTAATAAGCAAATAACTTGCTTTATTAGTAAAGAAACTATTGAAGTTGGTTCATTTTTTTTGATTCTCAGAACTTCATCAGGTAAGTAAATGGCCTGTATTTATATAGTGCTTTACTAGTCTCTAAGGACCCCAAAGCGCGTTACACATCCAGTCATCCACACATACATGATGGCAGCTACATTGTAGCCACAGCCACCCTGGGGCGCACTGACAGAGGCGAGGCTGCCGGACTCTGGCGCCACCGGGCCCTCTGACCACAGCCTCCCATAAAGGTAATATAAGGCTGTGAGCTCTTCAGTGGCGCTCTGTCAGGACAAGCAAGGCAAGCAGTGCTTGGTTTGTCAAATCTTTAAAATAGACATAAATGTATCAAAGTACAGCGATCTCACTCCTTTCAACACAGACAGCGCTATCATGAAGCTCCTCACCTGTCAATTTGTATGTGCATCCAGCCTTTACGTTACAGCCATCTTCTGACTGGAGCTGGGTGAGCCCAGAGGCCAGCGGCGTTATTCTGGTGTTTTGCACACGTGCATTGCTGATAAAACTCTGGCCTTTGACAGCAAAATGAGGAGAGACCACAGCACAAGGCAAGCTGCCGCTGGCTCACTTTTCACTGTTCTGACATCCAAATTGTGGGGCATACACAATGACAACATTCAAAATCACCCCTAACTTCCCTTTGAAGCTCTGGTGAGCCTGCCCGACACCCTCTTCATCTGCACAACACTATTCATATGCTCTTACTTCAACATCATGCCAGTACATTTCTTTTCCTACTGTATCCATATCATAGCAGAGCAGCCTGAATCCACCTCCAGTGCTCCTGGTCTTGATTCCCTTCCTCCTTCTCACACAATATATCTACCTTCCTTCTCTCCATCATATCACACCAAATGCACTTCCTGACTCAACCCTCCCCATTTATTGAGGCTTTCGACTCTATAAGAAGACTGGCTTGTGCCTCACTGTGTCTGAGTTCTACAGTGAGGTTTTTTGAGATCACAGGAGGCCGACCAATCAATATTAAGGATAGTTTATATCCAGATATGATGTTCTAGATATTTAATTAAATCCTTATCTATCATACATTATCGTTACCAATATAGAAGAATACTCCTAAGTTGTGGTTGGTTCTGCAGCATCAAAACATGCATAAAGATACAAAAAGTGTCATAAAGAACTATTTTCAGACACAAGCTAAACAAGGACCCCCAGAGCACTGATCTCAACATCAAGCTGTCTGTCTGAGGCTGTATCCCAGATCAGGGTCTGAAGCCTTAAAGGCTGCATTTTAAGGCCGATTACGTCACAGCGACGTGACGAAGGCTGTCCCAATTCGAAGGCTGCTCGAAATGCGGCCCTCAAATGCGTCCTTCATTTCCCTGAATTTTAAGGATGTGGCGGTGTAGACTTCGTGGCCCAACATATCCCAGAATGCATAGCGCGGCGGTGGGTGTGGATAATTTTGCCGGAAAAAAAAACGACGGATGAGGGGCGCCCGAAGAGTAAACTTTAAGTAAGTACTGAATATTATGTCACTTATTTATGTGCAAATGTTTAATAACGAAGAACATTAAAACATTACTGTTGGTCACATGTCGGCAAAGTTATGTGACATTAGTGACGTTTGTACTAACTTGGTTTTAAAGCCTTTACTTTAAAATATACGCCGTTCAAAAGCTGACCTTAATCTTACACAGAATGATCAAAGGTCATGTAGAAAGAAACAAACAAATGAACAAAATATTTTCTCCTTCATTTCTGTCAAACAATGCTGTATGATGCGTTTCCAGCTGTTAGTATCATGGTTGCTAGGCAACCTGGGCAGCGCGACGGAGGCTACACTGTCCCATATCACAAGCCTCGCACTTCCGGCCTTAGCGGTCTTTGAGTACGCGGCCCTTGAGGACCATTAAGGCTGCGTACTTAAGGCTGCAGACCCTGAATTGGGATACAGCCTGAGATTGCATGATGAAAGACAAGACGGCTAGACATCTTAAATCCACAGATGAACTCTCCAAGAAGACCATCTTAAGTCACCATTGCTTAAGATGGCGGCGCGCACAGACACAGCGGCCCGGAGCTCCTACACTTTTGCACTTTTGGTGGTACTGTGTATTATTTCACACAGTCTGGGGTTACTTCAATACAACAGAGATGATCTACTACAACTAAGCCGTGGAGATCTTCAACTAACATCCGAGTATCTCATCCCCCCGGAGATCGTTAAGCAACCCCCGGGGCTACCCGCAACAGCAAGCCGCAGGAGGAGACGTTGCGATCGGAGGCAGAAGAGAGGCAAGCGGGGAGGCCTGTGGGCACGGCTAAAGACTAGTCCGTTTAAACCACCACTCCCGATCATATTCCTCTCCAACGCCCGTTCAATCCGTTACAAACTGGATGAAATACGACTGCAGATCGCCACTCGACGGACTTTTAATAACTGTTCGTGCATGATTTTCACTGAAACCTGGCTGGACAGCGCCATTCCCGATGCGGCTATCGATCTAGCAGGCTGCACCGCCTATCGAGCCGACAGGTCTGCGGACTCGGGTAAGAAGACTGGCGGGGGGCTGTGCATCTATATTAACAACCTTTGGTGCACGAACGTCACGGTAACGGAAAGACTGTGCAGTACAGAGGTAGAACTGTTGGTGTTTGTTAAGGTTCAAAATTGAGGAGGGAGAGTACAAACCACCCTTGGTCCAGAAGCTCTTGGTCAAACAATGATTTTTAATGAATACACACGTGTGGGAAGAGAACTCTGTACGCAGACAGCAAGTAGTCTTCAACTTAATCAAAGCATGAACAGATATTTTATAGCATCAGGGTTTGATTTACTGACGCCCCTTCATGCGTCACAGATACATTTTATACATAGATCAGATCAACACCACAATGACTTTTAACCCAGAAGATCATCTTCTATTTTCATGGCTGGTACTTTCCGTTCTTGTCTTAAAGTGAATTGTTCCTCTTTCTTGCCGAGACAACAAGGACGGTTCCTCTTTCACCGAGACATGACTAATCTCTCCTCTAAATAAATCTAACTCATGTGTGTGTGTCACGACCTCACATGCTCTTTCTCAATTCACCTGTTGCACTTCTGACCTTTCACCAGACCAGAGGCTCACTGAGACTATATGTATGTCTTCTACTAAATAAATGTTTTAACCAAGAACCTCTACTTAAAAGCTTAATATAAAATGATCTGATATATAAGTGTTTTGTAAGCATGTACTGCAATTCCTTCTATGGCTCCAAGTCACTTGCACAATAGATTGTCCGGACATCGCGCCGAACAAAGCTTCCAACCCCCAATTAATTGACCGAGCTCCAACTCTTTAATAAGCACAGATATGCATTGTGTATAAAATAGTCATAACTGCACCTGAAATACAAGGTCAACATAATAACTGTATGCATAACATCTTAAGGCCTTCTTAAAGCTATCTGTTACATTGTTAAAGCCTCGTCTTAGCCTGCTGCTCAAAATAACTTTCACTTCTGCAAAACTCTCCAAGCCTGTTTCCTGTCCTGTTACTTTTAGCCTTTCTGAAAGACACACTGTTTAAACCTCTAAACGCAATATAAACTCCAGATTATATTATTAATGCAATGGTAATGATGACAATTATTTAACAATAGCAGTAAAATAATTTCCCTGCTCCACATGTTAAAGTGCCGTCCATTCTATCTCCCTCGGGAATTTTCTGCCGTTTACATCTGCGCTGTTTACATTCCACCAGATGCTAATGCTAAGCTAGCGTTAGCACAATTGAGCAGCAGCATCAATAACAGCCTGGTAGCACACCCGGACAGTGTCTTTATTGCGGCTGGGGATTTTAACCACGCGGACCTGAAATCTGTACTTCACAATTTCCACCGTAATGTGAAGTGTGCTACCAGAGGAGATAGAACGTTGGACCAGGTGTACACCAACATGGCGAATGCGTACAGAGCCCAGGCTTATCCCCACCTGGGTCTGTCAGACCATCTCTCCCTTCTGCTACACCCAATATACACACAAAAGATCAAGAGCACTGGGATTACAACCAAAACCGTGAGAACATGGCCGCAGGATGCTATTCCGATGCTTCAGGACTGTTTCCACTGCACAGACTGGGATGTATTCAAGGTGCAGGACACTGACAATCGTGTCGCATTGGACAGTTACACCTCCACTGTCTTGGACTACATCTGTTTCTGTGTGGACAATGTAACAACTTGGAAACGATTCCGTGTGTTCCCTAATAATCCACCCTGGATGACACACGGAGTTCAACAACTTATTCGAACAAGGAACAACGCTTTCAAATCCGGGGACCAGGAGGCATACAGTGCTGCCAGGGCCAACCTGAGAAGAGGCATCAAGACTGCCAAGCAGCAGCACAGGAGGCGTATCGAGGCCAGGTTTGAGAACAACACAAACCCAAGGCAGGTCTGGGAGGGCATCAGGGCTATCACGGACTACAAAAGAAGAACACCATCACCCTCAGCCGACAGTTCTACTCTGGCTGAGGATCTAAATCTCTTTTATGCCCGTTTTGATAGGGAGAACACCGACCCTGTCCTGTCCCCTCTCCCCTCAACCGACCCTGCTCCGGTCCTGAGCACTCATGAGCTGAGGCGTGTGTTCCGGAGCATTAACACCAGGAAGGCGGCCGGGCCGGATGGAGTGCTGGGCCGGGTGCTAAAAGACTGTGCTGCGGACCTGGCGGACGTCTTCACCTCTATATATAACACCTCGCTGTCCTGTTCACTGGTACCATCCTGTTTCAAAACAGCAACCATCGTTCCCATCCCAAAACAGTCTAATGTCACATGTCTGAACGATTTCAGACCTGTGGCACTCACCCCCATTCCCGCCAAATGCCTGGAGAGACTGGTCATTAAACACATCAGAGCTGCTTTTCCACCATCCCTGGACTCGCACCAGTTTGCATACAGGGAGAACCGGTCAACCGAGGATGCGATCGCCACAGTGCTGCACACATTACTGAAGCACTTGGAACACAGGAACACCTATGCACGGCTCCTCTTTGTAGACTACAGCTCGGCTTTTAATACCATCCGGCCATACAAACTCCGTCCCAAACTCCACCAACTGGGACTTCAGGGGTGTGTTCTGAGCCCTCTGCTATACACTCTCTTCACCCATGACTGTATTTCCTCCTGCGCGTCCAATCTCATTGTTAAGTTTGCAGATGACACCACAGTGCTCGGACTTATATCCAACAATGATGAGACAAACTATAGGACAGAGGTGCAACAACTAGAGTCATGGTGCCACGACAATAACTTGGTCTTAAACACCAAAAAGACCAAGGAGATCATTGTAGATTTCCGGAAGAGGGGTCATAACAACCATCTGCCTCTCTTCATTGGCAGTGAGGCGGTGGAGAGGGTGAGCAGTTTTAAATTCTTGGGGGTAACTGTGACCGAGGACCTGTCCTGGGGCAACCATATCACCTCAGTTGTACGGAAGGCCCAACAGCGCCTCTACTACTTGAGGAGACTGCGGAGCGCACACATTCCCAGATCTCTGATGTTGAACTTCTACAACTGTGCCATCAGCAGCGTTCTGACGTATGGATTTCTAGTGTGGTTCCCCAGCTGCACCAAGGCCAATCAGCAAGCACTCCAGCGGGTGGTGAAAGAAGCTGGCAGAATTATTGGAACAAGTCTGCCAGAGATCAGTAATATCTTCCCCACTCGCTGTCTGAGGAGGGTGCACAGTATCCTGCGGGACCAACATCACCCTGCGTGCCACCTTTTCCATCTGCTGCCCTCAGGGAGAAGGTACAGGTCTATACAGGCCAGAACATCCAGACTGGCCAACAGCCTGTATCCACAGGCTGTGAGGCTCCTGAACTCTCTGCCCCCCTCTCACGGACAATAACCATATCCAACTTCTTAATAGCAATGAACTGGTCTGCATTGGTGCATCATATCTTTATTCTCTTCCCCCTCCTGCCCCCCCCCTCTTTCTTAAATAGATAACTATCATATCTGATATCATATCTCACAGTACAATAATATTGAATGGGTTGCATTGTTGTATTTTGTCATGTTTCTCAGGTCTTTGTCTGAATTTCTACGAACATTATTGCTAAGGATTGTCTTATTGCATTGGAGTCACACTGGGTTAAATATGTACACTTGGGTTTTAAGGGGTATTTATTATTTTCTTCTTTTTTTGGGGGGTTGTATGGAAGCCCCAAACGCAATTTCATTGTTCTTGACAATGACAATAAATAAATAAATACTAAATACTAAACAACCGAACAGCCAGGTACCTTGAAAACTCTTTGTAGGTATGCCAACAAAAAAGGAGCAAGATGAGAAATTCTTGGAATTTTAATGCATTTCACAGCAAAAAAGAAAAAAGAAAAAAAAAAGGACTCCTGTGTGGCTTCATAGCTGTCATATAATCCAAAGTCACTTAAAGATTATGCATGAATGATTAACCTTCATATGGTTTAAACATTTTAAAAATCTCTAAATTGATTTAATTGAAATTCAAAGCCCTTTATTTGATATGTTGAATCATTAAAATGTATAAAGCAAGGCAAGGTTGGAGCAGGCTAACAAGTTGTGTTACACTGTCATACCTTCTACTCAATAGGTAAGCCAAAACCCAGAGGTGCTCGAGATTGCCAGTGTAACATCCTACGTTTACAGCATCAGCTGGAGATCAGATAAATCAATCTTTTTTTTTTAATCTTTTTTTCTTTTGAGGCTGTGTGTAGTTTTCTTTAGAATACACTTTGGTGTCATGGTCCTGGGTCGTTAGACCCAGTGTTTTGTGTTTGGTATTAGTATTGCCTTATGTTTTGGGTTAATTCTTGTTTTCTTAGCTCCTTGGGTTTTGGTTCTTGTGTTTAGTGTTTCCGTTATCCCTACCTGTGTCCTCTCCCGGTGTTCTGTTCGTGTCTCTGAGTTTGTGTTTGTAAAACAGTCTGTGAATTTCCTGTTTTACTTTGAAGGTCTGTGTCTCATTATGCCCATTAGTTTCAGCTGTGTGTCATCCCGTGCATCACAGCAAGTGCCTGCATTTTGGATCCTTCTTCACAACACCACACGACTGCTGCCCCACCCGTGACACTCCGCTGTTAATCAGCGTGTATAACCTTGTAAATTCCCACAGATCAGATATAAACTTGCATGTGTAGTTCTCTGTTAGATAGATCAGGACAGACATTGTACATACAAGTGCTAATGACTGGACAGACAGTCAGAAGCACTATTACAGAAGCCCAGACAATTTTATGTTAATGTATGTTCATTAAGATTTGGATTTAGTTCTGATCCTTGTTTGAATTAGAGTCAACTTATTGCCTCTGTGTTTCCTGTTTCCTCCTCCTGTCACTTCCCATATGTTAAGTTTATTATTAAGTTGGTTAATTTCATTATTATTATTATTATTAATAAATCCTAAGTCTCCATTTTACCTGTCCCCCCGTGTTTCACATTTGCACAAGTTAGGGTAATTAGACATAAAGAAGAAAAAGGGCTTGTAATTGTAAAAACAGTTTGTTACAGAAATGAAAGAAGTACTTATGAGTGCTTAAGAGCTGATGAATGGAGAAAATTAGAGAGAGAGAGAGAGAGAGAGAGGAGGGCAGAGGAGGAAAGTTAGTCAGGAAGTGCAGAAGATTAGTATGGAGGACGTGAAAGCAGTTATGAGGGTGAAGAGTGGAAAGGCAGTTGGTCCAGATGGCATGTCTGTGGAGGAATGAAGATATTTAGGAGAGAGGGCAGTGGACCTTTGACCAGATTGCTTAAAACTATCTTAGAGAGTGAGAGGATGCCTGAGGAATTGAGAGGAAGTGTACTGGCACAGATTTTCAAGAACAAGGGTAATGTGCAGTGCTGGAGTAACTACAGAGGGATGAAGTTGATGAGCCATGCCATGATTTTCACTGAAAGTGACCAGGATGGGCAGGATTAGAAATGAGTATATCAGAGGAACTGTTCAGGCTGAGTGGTCTAGAGACAAAGTTAGAGAGGCAAGATTGAGAGAGTTTGGACACGTGCAGAGTGGAGGAGGGATAGTGGATTTATTAAACAAGAGATATTAAAAATCTAGCTGCCAGGCAAGAGGAATACCTCAGAGGAGGTTTGTGGATGTAGCAAAGGAGGGCAATAGAGGGTTACAGCAACAGAAGAGGATGCTAGGGGAAGGATGTGATGAAGGCAGATGACCTGCTGTGAAGGGGGCAGCCAAAGGAAGAAGTTTTGAATTTAAACATCCTACAATGAGGACATTTTTTGGTTTATGGAAGTGTTGAAAGGTGCTTTATAGGTTCATCATGCCAGAATAAGTGTGGTCTTTACACTTTCAAACAGAACAAAAAAGTACAGATTTCTTGATAAGCCCAGCAAAACTAACTGATCACCAGAGTCAATGACCAACAGGGTATTTTATTTCAAAAATCGACCAGACTCTCTAAACTGTTCCTGTGTCTGGCTTCTTGCCCTCTTTACCTGCACTTTGCAGCTTGATGCCTCTATAACAGATTGTTCCTTTAATGGTTAGTTTAAGCAACACCAGGCAGACAACCGCTTCCATTCATGAAGGATGTCCTGTCATGAATAACCAGCTAATCCTCAGAAGTTATGAAATTGGTAGCGTCTTTATACCTGACCAAAAAAGTATACCATTGTTGTCTTTTTTTTTTTAATTTCTGAATTAAAAAAATAGAACATGGTTGACTTGTAGGGTCTTTTCTTAACTGTGTAATGTGCACGGAGATAACTTGTGAATTAATTGAATATAAATAAAATGGAAAAAAAATCATGTGGACAAGATGAACGTTTTTAGATGCTTTTTTTTCATTACAACTCTTTCATACTCAATATTACATTAAAAAAAAGTAAATCTAAAAGCCAAATTTGGGCTCTATGTCTGAAAGCATTTTTAAACAATAATTTTAGCTGTTCAGCTTCAAGTACATGGAGGATCGTTTTGGAAGTGCCTTTTAGGTGAATTGCAGCCACTTTCAATACAGTTGGAAGTGAACAGACTCTGGATGAAGCAATGCTGTACAGAATCTCCTAATTTCTCCTCCCAGTGTTTCATGCTGCAATGTTGAAACCACTCACAGACCATGCTTTAATGGGTAAATGCATCAGACAAGTCAGAAAAATATTAAAATGATGATTTCCACAGGCACTGTTATTGCCTAGTCGAAGATTTATTGTGCAAATCGGAATTTTATCAAGTGGCCTCAGTGTTTCTAAAATTCATTCAATCATTACTGAAACTGTGCCGTTGAAGCATTTACTTCTCACTGTGAAAGCTTAACTTCTACAAGTATGAGATATGGGCAGCCACATGTAACTCAGTGGCTGCCACGGGCCCAGCACTGGCAGCAGCAGGCTGATAAAGCATTTCCAAATGAAGTCAAATATCCTCCCTCGTGGAACTTGCTTTCTCTTAACACGCATTCAATTGGCTGAAAATGTAGACTGCTTTAAAGACATAAAACACATCAAGTGTTTCTAATGTTTTTATTCATCATTCTTTCAGCATTGAGGATTTAACTGGTCTGATGCCCAGGTTTAGCTTCTCTCTTAATACAGAGACTTGGGCGCAGCTTCATCCCCTTAATATAGCCAAGTGCTCCTGATATCAATATCTTTGGAGTAATTTGAGTCCCGCTTTAATCTTCCTGCAACACACCTTTGAGTTTTGACCGGTTCCATGAAAAACAGTAGGACAAATGCATAATAGTGTGCCTGGGGCTCAGTTGTGACCCATACACCCCCTACTAAGTCAAGCTGAGTGGTTAATTACAGTATTTGTGTGCTGCTCAGACACTGTGGCTGCCTACTGGGGGATGCATGTCACCATAATTGAGGTATTACAAATTGTTTCATTTGAAGTGATTCTCCTGGTCAAAATAGGCAATTTAGGAATGGTCTAAATGAAGATGTCCTCAGTGAGATGGGCTGCATGGGACTGGGTACATGTCTTTGCATTTTTACACCAACAAGTAATTATTCTGAACGTTTGTCTTTGTATGGAGCAGCAGCAGACAATGATCCTAATTGAATCTTTGGAAGATTTATTCGCTGTTGTCATTTACACAACTGTTCAGAGGCTCAACAAACTCAAAGTTTTTCCAGATGCGCTGCCTTCGGCAGATATTATGAGTATCACTTTGAGACTGCCTTCGAAATCAGGACATCCGACAGAGTTGCGGCAACCAACCTCCAATTGAGGGGCAAATTCAAAAACGCAGATTGCGATGGTTTGGCCATGTGTGTGGAATGGATGTGAGCAGACTACCACATCAACTCCTCTGACGTAAATGACCCACCCATTGGAGAATCCACCGAACGGAGAAAACATGGCTAAAACAGGTCGACGATGACATTAGAGATCGCAGAATAAATCTCGACGAGGCCAATTGCCAACGATCGCCATGCATGGAAACGAGTTGTGAAAGAAATTCAACAGCCATTGGCACCCACAGCAGCGTACGGGTTTAGGAGTCGATCCAAACCCAACGCCAGCTAGGGATCAAAGAAGAAGTTTTCGAGACTCAATTCAACACTGGGGAGAAGCCAGTTTACTAGTCATTGCTGTTTTGAGTCTTCTAGGATAGATCCCAAGGTTTGCACACCTTGATTTACGTACACTGTTCCAAAAAATAGTAATGTCAAAGTATCTTACTGTATATTTTACAGTTTTGTACTGTCTTTCTAGAATAT
The DNA here is from genome assembly GCF_963969265.1 of Rhamphochromis sp. 'chilingali'. NCBI lineage: Eukaryota > Metazoa > Chordata > Actinopteri > Cichliformes > Cichlidae > Rhamphochromis > Rhamphochromis sp. 'chilingali'. Next base: position 4,495,432 of record NC_137943.1, on the reverse strand, counting down.
CATTAATTTACATAAGTAGACTGTGATTTTACATGTCAAAGGTAAAATAACATAACATCACTGTAAATACACTCTAATAAGTAAAACATTGGTTCAAATAAAAAAAACATGTTAACGTTTTCCACTAGAATTTTTGAGTTAAGCCAACTTCTGGCAGAATAACATTAATTCAAAGCAATATTTTTGAGTATGGTGAAGTAGCTTTTTTGGCCACAATTAAAAACATTCTTAAGTAAAATTAACTTAATAATTTTCGACTAGAACACAAAAATTTAAGTTGATCCAACGTGAATTTTATGTATAGTGAAGTTACTTTTTGGCCACAAAAAAAACCACATTCTGAGTAACATGAACTTAATAATTGTCAACAAATACACAGGAATTCAAGTTGATCCAAGATTATATTTATGTACGGTGAAGTAACTTTTTGATCAAAATAAAACACATTTATAATTAAAATGAACTTAACTGTCGGCATAAATAGTATTTATGTTGGTCAAATATGATATTTTGGTTACAGTGTAGTCATTTTTTGGTCCCACAGGAGATTCTATAAGGCCATTTACCTGTTTCCCAGCAGGCTAATTCGCTCCAAAATACAACCTTGATCATTTGGCTGTGTCTTATAACCATGACTACCGCGTAGGCAGGCTCATGCATGGTGGTGCCTGCCCACAAAGAAGTCAAGGTTCTAAGACCTTAGAAACTTGTCGATCACTTTTTTTCCCAAACGAACGTCAGCCTTAACATGGGCTGTGTGTGCGCTTGTGTCATGACCTTCAGAAAAAAGAAATGGATGTTGTGTGTATTTGTTTGCGGCAGATGTGATGCCAAATACCTGGACATCAGCTAAGGGACTCGTACCTGGTGCTCAGAAAGAATAGAAATTCAGACAGATGTATTCAAATGAGTTAGACCCATTTAATTACAATAACAAACATCACAATTCTTTAACGTGCGTGCGAAGTGCAAGATTTGTGGGCTTCAGTTTCCTAGAACACAAATTGCCCACTGAAACTTAAGGAACTGTGTATTAAAATTGTAATAAAACCTACTACTTGAATCCTCTTTTTTTTACTTTAACATGTGACAGTGAATCAAAACAAAAGATGACAGGCTGCTATACATTAAATGCATTAATTTAAACATAAAATGAGCAAAGCTTCTTTCATTCAACTTTGTCAGCACTCTTACAAAGTATTCTTGATTCTCTTCCATATTTGACTTTTCACCCTCAAGATTAAGGCCAGCTAAAGAGGGCATTACACAAACTTTAAAACACACCAATACCCTCAGAACACAGGTCATGGGAGAAATTAAACGCATTCCTTAAAAATGTGCAAATAACAGCATTTAAGACACGGCAAAACATTAACTCAGAAGACTTAAGAACAGCGCTTTAAAATTTAGTAAAACACAATGAAGTAGTGCCAGAAATGCAGGAATAAGGTTTTTGTGAAACTCACTCACGAATGGTCTATCAAGTCTGCTCTAGAAAATACCAAACTTAAGATTCATTACTTTAGAGCTGGCTTTTTGTCCATCAAGCTCAAGGTATAGCTTTTGAAATACCTCAAAGGTAAATTTCAGCTGCTTGGGATAGGTAAGGTTCAGAGCGTAGATTACTCCCATCATCAAAGCACAGGATCTGGCAACATCAATCCTCTCCAGGATCTTGGATCCCTCAACGATGATGGTTGGAGGCCCATCACCAATGATAGCAATCTTCATGATTTGCATTGCAAGGTCTGCGTTGAGCTCCTCCTCATCCTTGTAGGAGAAATTAAATGTTAGGATGTATAAAATACATAGCTCAAGCACTTCAGGATGACGTGCATAAGGGAATGAACTACTACAGGTAGGAAAATAAGCCAAAACAGGTTGTCTTTTGTGTTTTTCAGTGATTTTACTTTGTCATTCTGTAATTTTTAAAAGCTAAATTAAACCATAATCCAACGTTTAAAATAAAAAATGTCTTGTTTTTCACAGTTTTGTTTTTCCACTTTGAAAAGAAAATCTAATAAATCATTTTTAAGGGTTATTCCACTTCTAAGTGAAATTTTATCTATTGCCATATTGCCACAGTTAGAAAGTGAGAAACAAGCCTTTTGTAAACAGCACACTAATTCTCCTGATCCGGAAGCAATCCATTTGCTTTAGCAGAGCACAAACAATGTGTTACGTTTCGGTGTTGTCGGTGTGTTGTTTTTGGCGTGACTGTTATGTGTTTCCTGTTTACTTTGAAAGTCTGTGTTATCTTAGTGTTTTCAGTTTACGTTTCCCTGTCTCGTCAGTTCTAATTTGCCCCAGCTGTGTTTCCCTCCTGTTGTCCATTTTCCTGATTGCTCCCTCTATGTATTTAAACCCTGTGTTTCAGTGTGTCATGGTCGCGATCTCCCCCGTGTTGTAAATAGTTTGGTGTTTTGTTGTAAATAAATAGTTTGTTGTAAATAGCTGTAAATAGATTTGTCGATACTTTCGTTTTGGGATTTTGGTGGTGAGCTTTAGTGGGGTTTTTTTGTGTGTTTTTTTTCTTTATTTTTACTTTTTTTCGTGTTGCACTCCGGTTGCCTAGGCCGGGGTGTAACAAATGGAAATGAATAGCAGGTGCTAGCATGTTGTGTGCAAAAGTGAAAAAATAAATAAAAAAATGACTAACAAAAATGAAAACAGTAATGAAAACAAATATTTCTTGGGAGCTCAGTAATCATGTTCACGGCAAATGAAAAGTGCAAAAGTAACACGGAAGATTTGCAGAAGCTGATTTAGACTTGAGACTACATTGCAGTTACGACAAACACCGCTGTAAACATCCACTGCATGGTGCATGGATATAACGCAACAGCTGGAAAAGCCTCCAGCTTCCATAAACAAACACACACAGCCACTACTATACAAGCATGGTAAGCTGCAGTAACAATGGATGGGTCTTTGATTTGTTGAAGAAATATTGCACAAATAGCATGTTGGTTTATAGACACTGGTCGGCAGTGGCTTCAACTGCTGTGTTATAACCATGTGGAGGCTTACAGCAGTGCTTTGTCGTAATGTAGTCCAAAGTCTAAATCGGCTCCTGAAAATCCTTCATGTCAATTCATACTTTTCATTTGCAGTCAGCATGATTGTTGAGCTCCCCAGGAATACTTGGTATCATTATTGAGTGATTTTAATCACTTTTGCACACAAAATGCTAGTACCTGCCATTCACATCCATTGTTTATGCTCTGCTAAAGCTGCTGCCAGATCAGGAAAATGACTGCGCTGGCTACAAAATTTTTTATCCTGTGTGTTTATGTTGCACCTTATCACGGAAACAGGTTTCTATTCAGCAAATTATGTTCAATGACAATGGCAATAAAAATCTTCGGATTGTAATTCTGAAATGCTTTTTTCTCACTTATACATGGCAATAGACATATCTTCACTTAGGGTTGGAATGTCCCTTAACTCATTCAGTGCCAGCCACTCTCAGATTTCATACCCCCCTCAGTTCCAGAGATATTTAGCTTTTTCACTGATTTTGAAGGCTCACAGAATATTTTTGTTCTATGACTATGTGAATTCTGAAACCACCATGACAAAAATGAGTCTCTCTTCTTTCAGCAGCAAAAAAAAATGTTTCTACCTCTGTTATTTAGAAATCTGCAGTAGAAAAGAGAAACTTTCATGACAAAACACCTGTTTCTGGATCAAAAGCGCTTTGTGTAAATAGGTTTTTCTAGCAGATCAGTGACTTTGATGTAAATATTTCGTGTTTCAATGATTCATGCAACATCTCAACTAAGTTTTACTACTATGAAGTAAAAAAATCACCTGTAAAAATGTACTTTTGGCAGATTATTTTTTGTATAAAAATAGTTGTTTATAGACAATTTCAACATTTGAAAAATATATAAGAAAAAGGCGACTGATTTATGATTCAGAGAGTCTGTGTGTGTGTGTGTGTGTGTGTGTGTGTGTGTGTGTGTTACTCCCGCATGTGCACAAGTGAGTGCGCGACTTAGTCTGTTCACCCCCCACCCGGCCATCGGTTCGTCTATCAACAATTTCTGTGCGTTTTATGCAGCAAATCGTTCATTATTCTGGTCCCTGCTGCCTTCAGAAGTTTCTAACAGGAGATACTGGTCAGATAAATCCGGTTCATGTTCACTGGAATCGCTAGAAAAACCATGACGTCAGGCTGCAGACACCTCAAGCTCGAAATGACGAGCTGGATCAAAAATCGCGCCACAATACTCGTTCTCAGTAGAGCCGACTGTCACGCTGGTGGGATTTTATCCATGTAATCAACTCCACCACCTTCTCAATTCAATAAAAAGCTCAAGAGGCGTCTATGGCACTGAGCGTTCGGATTCATTTTGACGTCTAAAGACGTCTATGGCACTGAATGACTTAAATACTCAACCCTGAACAGAAAATCCAATGAACAAAACACAAAGACCCAACAGGGACATGCATTCAAAACTAAACAAAAAATTAAAAACCAACTCAAGTACTTGCGCTGTATTGTTTGAAAAGATCCTCCTCCTTCTCTCCAAGATAGACTATGAGGCAGCGAACAGCAATTTCTCTGCGCTTTTCAACTGTGTTGTCCTGAATGATAGAAAAAAATAGGTGTTCAAAATACTCTTTTTCAGTGAAAAATGTGCCCACATTACAGAACTGGCAACAGAAACTGAGTATTTCAGAGGTTCTCATTGTTGAGTGAGTTGAGTGTTTCCTTGATATGTGTGATTTTAGGCTACCCCATGACTTAAATGAACAAAAACAATCTAGGTAAGGACATGGCAGAGGCTGTACACTGGGGATATGGCGTAACCTATAATGTTTCATCAGCTCTTCCTTAGTGGAGGTTGCAAATTTACAGATTTTGCAAGGCCAATCCATACTTCATGATTCTGAATTACTCAATTCAAGCTTACTTGTTAAAGCTTACTTCAGAAGGTCCCTTGGTATTCGATACCAGGAGAAGATGATGGTTTGAGCCTTTGTCCTGGCAAGAAACACAGCAAAGTAACTGAATATTTCGGTGAGATTCCCACTTTCTTTAGAAGGCTGACCACGTCTTAACTGGAACCCCTAGATCTGCAACGCCAGGACAGTGTATAACACCAGAAAGTTGTGCCTGCACAAAAATACAAAAGATGGTATTTTCAACTTCACCTGTGAGTCTTCAATACAGTGAATAAGTTTCACCTGTCAAAGCTGTGTGAGCTAGAACCAAACATTCAAAACTACATAGACCTGAATACACTGGGTGCTGGAAAGCCTAACGTGGCTTTCCATAGATCAAATATACATAGAGGTGACATGGACTGGGCCAGTCTGTTGGAGCATGTATCCCCACCGACCGCGATCTTGGAGGGGTCTCCACTCGCCCCCAGTGCATGTATTTCTACTGAGGAATGTGTTAACTCAAAAAAATAAATAATATATATATATATATATATATATATATATATATATATATATATATATATATATATATATATATATATATATATATATATATATATAGTGTAAAAGCGAAGCTCTCAATTTACCGGTCGATCTACGTCCCTACCCTCACCTATGGCCACGAGCTGTGGGTAGTGACCGAAAGAACGAGATCGCGGATACAAGCGGCAGAAATGAGCTTCCTCCGAAGGGTGGCTGGCCTCTCCCTTAGAGATAGGGTGAGAAGTTCGGCCATCCGGGAGGGGCTCAGAGTAGAGCAGCTGCTGCTCCACATCGAAGGGAGCCAGCTGAGGTGGTTCGGGCATCTGACAAGGATGCCCCCTGGGCGCCTCCTGGGTGAGGTGTTCCAGGCATGTCCCACCGGGAGGAGGCCCCGGGGCAGACCCAGGACACGCTGGAGAGATTATATCTCTCGGCTGGCCTGGGAACGCCTTGGTATCCCCCCGGATAAGCTGGAGGAGGTGGCTGGGGAGAGAGAGGTCTGGGCCTCTTTGCTTAGGCTGCTGCCCCCGCGACCCGGCCCCGGATAAAGCGGATGAAGATGGATGGATATATATATATATATATATATATATATATATATATATATATATATATATATATATATATATATATATATATATATATATATATATATATATATATATATATATATATATAGTTTTTATCAACAAAAGCAAACATAAGGTGTGGCATGACAGGACAGAATCATTTCTGACAGTAAATACGAAAAAAAACCCAAACTTTTTTATACACAAGCTACAATGTCAATAATCCCACTTGATCTGTTTTCATTTCATTCTCCAAAACCAAATTGGAATCAATGCTGAGTCAGCAGCTATGGTCATTTTTGTGCACCCTAGTGTTGCAAAAACTGGCATACTACTGAAACCATATGTGGGATTATTGACCTTTCTTGCCTTATCTGTTTGGAAAAATATTTAAACATTTTCCTTATTTACCATGGGTGAATACATTCCTCAGTAGAAAAAATGCACTGGTGGCGAATGGGGACCCAACCAAGATGGCGGCCCGCTATTGATTTTTTTCTTACTTTCAACCTTTATTGAGGCATATCAATGTTACAGCCAGTGCCAATGCACGTCGCCTCTACGTCTCTACAAAACACGGAAAGTACCCAAAAATTAGGGACAGCTAACTAGCCTACCATATGCGGCACAGTGCACTTAAGTCTGGTCTTTTACCTGTGAAAATAGGCCGAGCAGCCGGTGAAGAACCGCTCTTAGCGGTCAACAGACACACCGGACTAATGGCGACCACACTTCCTGCGCAGAAGCCAATGGGGTTGAACTTCACCCCGTAACGTTACGAAAATTTAGAAGCGTTTCTTAACAATTACTAACATAAAATGCTTCCCTTCAAAAAATAAATTTCACATTTCAAAAATAAAATCACAGTGAACACAACTTAGCTTGGCTAGCTACGTTAGCATAGTAGTTTGCGCCGGGGCTAACAACGTCCGCTATCTTTTAAAAATTATAAGACAATTACAGTGGTCTGCATTAGAGTAACGTCAGTGTTAAATTTTCCAAAAAGAGTCCAACAATTTATGCTATCGCGGAATTAGCTGCTGTGTGTATATTAAAACACACAAACGCGGGGGCAAGCTAAGATGTATGTTATGTATGTTACGTCGTTGTTTTAAAGTAAACTAACAAAATCCAGAGCGACTGCAGATATGTGTAATTTCGCATAAAATTACTCACCGTTCGCGACCAACACAGCTCTTGATAAACCTTGAACACGTGCTGTTGAATATGTCCGCTTGTGTAGAAGAAGGGAACTGTGAGCTGTTTACACGTCATCAAGTTGTATTTTACATCGACAGAACTTAAAATTATATTGTTTTTTGATTAAAAGAAGATTTTAAATTCAGACAAATCACGATTATATATTGAGTAAAGAGGCATAATTTATGTGTCACCCGAACTCAATAAAATAAAAATTTTAATTAGGAAGTCTAACAGTATTTATGAACTTGATTTTTCATTTCACAACAACATATATATGTAAGTAATGACTAAAGATCCCATTAATTACTTTTTAGAGTGTATAGTAAAACACAATTTACTTGTTTTTTAAATATATATTTTTGTACATATGCATATTTAGATTGTAAAAATACATTCAGAAATGTATCATAATTTCACAAATATTTGTCTGTTATGTGAGAGAATGATCTGTTAAATTCAAATGTAATACTATGGAAAAATATATAAAATGATCGAAAATTAATGAGAATAATCAATAATTAAAGGAGTATTTGAATTATAATTTTGCTGAAAATGTCATGTCATCTAGGTCTGATTCAATAATTCAGAGGTAACACGTGAAAATATAATTAATAGGAATAAAAACTAAAAAAAACCCCATATAAAACATTGCACGCTGTGCTAATTATATATTTTAAAAAAATAAATGTAGAGGTAGGAATTGCAATTAATATAAATCTCAAAGTATTCCCAACATTCCTGAACAGAAATAGGCCTCTGCACCTGGGGTGAGGGTGTGGCCATGAAAACAATGTGACATGCCATTGGATGTTGGGACACATAATAACATGACGCTAAGCATCGGCCAATGAATGTGAACTAACAACCACAAGGTCGTGGGTATGGCTGCACTGTAGGAAAACATCCTAATATAAAAGTATTTTACTGCATTTTACAGTTTTGTTCTTCTAGAATATCATTAAAGTTACGTAAATAGACTGATTTCACATTTCAAATGTAAATTAATGTTAAATCACTGTAATGTAATAAAACATAATTTTCATGATTATTAAATGTATCTGTCTGCATATTTAGATTGTTAAAATACATTCACAAATGTATCATGATTGAAAGATCGAACTGATGAATTCAAATGTAATGCTATGGAAAAGTATATAACATGATTCCTATAAGCTTGTGTTACATCACATAAATATTATTATCACTGCTCTTTAGGGCAATCGTGGCTCAAGAGTTGGCAGTTCGCCTTGTGATCCGAAGGTTGCCAGTTCGAACCCCGGCTCGGACGCTCTCGGTATTGTGTCCGTGGTCAAGACTCTTCACCTACTGCCTACTGGTGATGGGCCAATGGTGCGATATGGCAGCCTCGCCTCTGTCCCAGGGCATGCAATCCATTATTATTTAAACCAACTGTTAACTGTATATTTCTGTACATCTACGTACTATGATTCATGATTCATGCCACATTCATTGACCTTGTTTATAGGTAATTTCATTGTTTGATCACGTTAAAATGTTCCTAATTTGATGTCTAAAAGCACTTGGAAAAGGCAGAATCCCATGTAAAATTAGCGCAACAAACTGTATTGTCATTACTGGAAATAACCGTATTTTTATGAGGAAGTTATTTTCTGTTATTTTACGGTAGTATTTTGGCGCCCCAGCTGCTGGAATATTGGAATGTTTTTTTAAGATGTTTTTTTGTAACAGTGTAGTTCATCTATCTTGCTGCCAGATCCTTCATGCTCTCTCACTCTGGATGGACAGCTTCATTGAACTGCCGTCTTCAGCTTCTCCTGATAGATGTTCATGGGTTTTTTGGGGGGTATGAGCTACTCAAGAACAAACACAGACTTGCCCTGAAGCCACTCCTGTCTATTCGCAATAGGATTCAGGTTATTGTTATGCCAAAAGGTATGGCATTTCCCCTTTTAGAATGGCAAAACATTTATATCACCCATATAGCCATGCAATGTCATATACAGACACCTAATCACAACCAGAGATGGGCGCGTTACTGTAATCTGATTACTTTTTTCAAGTAACTAGTAAAGTAAGGGATTACTATTGCAAAAACGGTAATTAGATTACCGTTACTTTCCCGTAGGAACGCTGCGTTACTGCGTTACTAAAACCGTGATTTTTTGCGAGAATGTCTCACGACAGTGACGTAAGTGAGTGCGCCGTTAGTGACAACAGCTGTGTGCAGATCAACCATGGATCACATATCGATTGTGGGAGAGAATATGAGCGTGCAGCGTTTAAAGCGTGGAAGTACTGACCTTACTTTGAGTCAGACTGGTTGACAAAGATCCTGTGTCATCGGCAATCATTCGTAATGATTGCTGCAAATGAGTTGAGTACGTGGGTTGGGCTCATGGAAAAACTTGCTGAGTCTTCTCTGCCAAAGCCAAACAGCTTAATTTGCTAATGACACTTGTTTTGAGCTTCTGGTGTTCCCGGTGCTGACAGTCAGGTTCCTGAATGGTGCCTGATTTGCAGCACCTGTGATCTGGATAGGGCCCATTATACAGGGCAAATTCAAGGTTGTGTTCTGAAAAACCAAGTTGCAGCTTTATTTGGAGTGAGCCCTAGTAGCCTACCATCTCCAAATTGAGGGTCAATTTCCACATAACGGGGATGTCAGAGACAGGCTGTGAAGTGCAGAAAAAGACTTCAAGAAGACAGTTTCCTCACTCTCTCTGCCCTTAGGCTCATAGGCAGTCTTCTACAGATTTGCAGGATGATCTGAAAAAGACTGCAGACAGCTAAACTCAAGTCTCAGCCAATTGCCAGCGACTGCTATAAAAGTGAACTGTGTCCCAGCTCTCAGATGGTTTTCTTTTTGATATTTTGCTATATCGCATCCCTTAATTCTGACCAGTATACTCATCTATGCTGTTGACAAGCAACCCCCTCACATTATGCAACCACCTCCATGTTTACTCTATGTTTTGGATATATGGCAATTTTTTTCCCTACTGCTTTCCATTATTCATAAAGTGTTGCTTACCAAACTCTAAACTACTAACACACTGGTGGCTCTATTAGAACCCCATTTGTTTCTTGGTCAACTCAGGACTCAATTGGGCTCTAAATGACCACAATTTGAACGTCAGTGTATGGTCTTTTCGAAAGATATACCTTGGTTTTGGACAGTTACTAAAGATGCAAAAAATATTTAAAAAAACCCACCATTTTACTTCAGAATAAGGACTTACAAATTAATAAAAATAAAATGGTTTAAATAGTAGATAGACTTTGTGGCCTACTTTAGAAAATTACCATATAATTCTTCTTCTGAAATTTTCATAAAATCTATTTAAAGATATGAAAAAAGTAATTAAAGCAATAAGCAATGAAATCCTTTTTAACTTAAAAAGCTTTAGGCTCTTAAACATCACTTTAACATTTGCACCTAATACACACATTTTTAATCCGAACTGATAAGCAATATGTAGGGCATTTATACCATTTAAAGGATACTTCAAATGCATAATATATAAAGACATAGTCAATTTAGTATGGAAAAACTACAGCATGGCACATGTATTTGAGGCTTCTTGAAGCATTGCCCATATTTCTAAAAGCTGCTTTTTATTACCATCAGTCTTCCCTGTAGGGAGCAGGCAACAGAAGGAGAACACAATTATCCAAATGTGTACACTCACATTGCCTAAGCGCAGCAGAATATATTACACAGACATGTGGTGGAAAAGGATCACCCCTGCGCTGTGTGTGAGCTGCATACGTTTGTATCCCACCTGAGATATGGGAGTCTCCAATTGTTATTCTGCACTAGTTGCTGTGTGCCTAACATGTGCTGCACCTTTCCCAAGTGTATATATATCCACTGGTGAGTTTCGCGTGGATTCTTCAGTGATCAGTATCCCATCGGGACTCCATGACATGACCTCCAAATGGAACATTCTGCACATTCTCGCAGTGCACCTGTTCTCAAAAACCTCATCGTAGCTCAATAGCCAGCATTAGACACAAATGCAGAGTGTGAGCATGCATACATTTTCAACAATATATACTGCATAACGATTTAGTTATGACATCCATGTGAGAGAACAAGTGGGGGACATAACTTCATAACTCTACTTTGGAGTAAACGGAGCAAGTTATTTGTTCTCCTGGCTTGTTTAAGGCCTCTTTCTTGTCAAAAACTGCTGCCTGAAATCCAAACTAGATTGTATGAATTCAGGTAATTCTAGTAGTGACTGATGTAGTCTCAAGCTGAGACGAAAAAGAGGGTACACAGCTCTGATAACCTCACTTGTTTCTAACTTCTCCCTTCCAGATTGAGCTCAGCTGCAAACTTCTAGCTTTCACCCCTAAACCACATAAAAATGTATCTGATTCTGTGCAGTTCCCACTGGAGCCACAAACTCCCCTTTGATCATCCCCTCTTTGATTTCTGACATCCAAAGCATTTTTTTAAAGTCTGTAACACTTAAATCAGCTGCAAAGATTTCCCAACTTACTCATTTCCTGACACTGTTAATTTTTCTGCCCACACTATCTGGTTTCAGCTTCACAGAAAATAACGTTAATACAGTGATATTTTTTTAGCAAACATCTAGATGAAATGCCATCATTAATCGTGGAGCTCACTTATTCCTGCTGACAGCAGCATGAAATATATCTGACTCAAAGTAACAAAGTAACATAAGTGTTCACATTAATGTTACATGCACAGGCACCTGAGCAATGGAGCAAATGTATCCGCATAGGGAAAGCAAAGGGTTTTAGTGGCTCAAATTCACTTCCAGATCTCAGTAGCAATGATAGTGAGATTTGGTATGTTTAGTAGAAACTATTTTTTTAGAACATGGGAAAAAAGCAGTTTGCTAAAATGTAATAACTGATAGAGAAAAATTTTTTATTCCCAGATCGTATGATTTCTTTTTAAATTATTTATTTGCTTAACTAAAAGAAACAAAAAACAACTGATGCCAGCTATCCACTTGCCCAGGAGATGGCAGAGTGATAGAAACCGAAACACTAAAAAGACAGAGAGAAGAGAAAATATGAGCAAAAATGTTTATGGCATAGATGCACACTGCAAAAACTGAAATAGAACAAATGCCCTCTGCATCACACACCGCCTCTCAACAAGTAGTGTTTTCTCTCTCGCTCACTCTCACTGTCTCTCATTATCCCTGTTACACACAGGGATAATGAGGATTCCACTGTTATTACACATAACAGTAGAATCAAGTGAACAGGGGAAGGGTTTGCAGCTTCCAACCATCCTCTGTTATGTCTGCCTTTACATCATTTTAATTTAATCACTACACCCTGTAATCTGTATATAAAACTGCTTCCTAATCATCCTTTGTCCTCATCTTCAAGTCTCTACCTGCCAGGTTCCTGCTCCAGTTCCACCCCTGCTCACCAAGTTTAAGTGTTATCACCCACTGTCCTCTAGTTTGTCCCAGAATCTCTGCCTCCTCATTCTTTGACTAAATTCCCTCCAAAACCTAATTTGTTGGGGAAAATTTTGATTATTTAGCTTTGCTTCTAGACTCCACTGTTCTCCTTCACCATATAAAAAGAAAACTGGACTTTAGCAACAGACTCAAGGTACGTACCAGTTTAGCTCAGTGTGTGAGCAAACACCGGCCCACCACATGGCCAGAATACAGCAGCCTGGGTTCGAGTCTGACCTGTAGCTCTTTGCTGCATGTGTTCCCCTCTCTTCCTCTGTGAGTTTTCGTCCATCTCTATGTTTGAAAAAAGAATGCATCTGTATATATAATATAATACAGAGGACTTGCTGCAAACAAGCTAACAGAGTGGGGGCTGTGAACTTACCAGTTAATACAAAAAAGCTTACTTAAGCTTATTTGATTTTATACAGTCCTTTTACAAGATCACATTTTCTACATTTCATTCACACGACGTATGTACATTTAAGAAATGTGTGATGTACATGAAGATAATAGTAATTATTTGACTCTTTACATTATTTCAAACCAAGATATGCCAAGCTTCAGTGCTTTTGTGGACCTTTTATTAACCACAACTGCAAGTAATTTAAAGCAGGCATGATGATCTATGGAAGTGTTCCTAAGTCAATGCAATGACACATGATACAGATTTTTTGGTCTTGTCCCTTGTGCACAGAGATTTCTCCCAATGTTCTTATGATATCATGTGCTGCAGATGATTCAGTCAATGCAATTTTATGTTGAGCACATTACTGTGAAACCTCTGCCCAGCTTTACTTCTGAAACTCTGCCTTCATAAGGTGGTCTTTTTATACCCAGTCATGTTACTGATGTTTAAAATGAGCTACACTTTTTTTTAAATGTACATTTTCTCCTTTTTAAAAGTTTTACTATGAATAAAATGTGGGTTTGTGAGATATGTAAATCATTGCCGTCTGTTTTTCTTTTAGAGATCATTCCAAGTTTTTCTGAATTAAGCTTCTTCTGTCTTCCTATTCAACTGGAAATCCCAAATCTGGAGAAAAAAATCAGACGCACACACACAAAACAACAGCTGTTTTTCATTCTTCCAGTTTCATGCTAAGGTCCAGTAATGAATGGTAGACCCACAGCAAGCCGGGGGAAAAAAAATTAAATTACACAACTCAGTTCTTAATGATGAGTAGTGTTCTCGTTAAAAAAACAGTGCCCTCAAGCCTTTGAGGAAACATCCAGGGATGGATATTTGGACTTAGTTGTAACCCATGCATGCAAGGTCACACTCATTCACACAAATACATATTTTTCATATCAGCTGCTACACACTGAGGATTGTAGGAGAAATTAAATTGAGCTCTGCTATTGTTATAAAAGAATGAGAGCAAGGGGGAAAATGGGGGTGAGGGATTGTTGGACAGATCAAAAGAAAGCAACAATAAAAGGTGGATATAAAGGAAAAAATAAATCTGTAAATGATACTGCAAATGCACAAATAATAATAAAGAGAAAATGAATTAAAAACGGAGAAAATAATAAAAGCAGTAAAGTCTCAAAAGCTGTTTTGATCTTATAATAAAGACATTTATTTATGGATGGAAGACCAAGTGATTAAAAGATAAAAATTATTATCATTATTAACCCAAATTCATAAACCAATGGTTTCCACCAGCTCTGTAAACTGCACACCCATAATACCACAAGGATGACAGTAGATAACATGGGACACTCATAGATTATGTGTAGATTGTCTGTGGGTGAATGTCTAGTCTGCAGAACATCATTCTTGGGCAGAACACTTAATACTCTTGGACAATGAAACAGAATTCTTTTGTGCAGCCAGTCATGCAATTTGGAAGCACTGAAGTAACATTTTGTCTTGTAGCATAGTTAGAACCACTTTTGTGAGAAGTGTCCATCAGTAAACGTTAACAGTAGTTCTGCATCATGTTCTACATCTTAAATCACTAAATGGATGCATCTTTCAGTATGACGATCACCCAAAACATACCAAAGGCACCAAAAGACAAACATGATTGTAGCTGTCCTGACCTCATCCATTACACTGTAATTGCACCGACCTCAACTGCAACCCCCCCCCCCCCTTCAAAAAACGTAAAAATACAGTACAATGTACTGTGTAATAGTAAAGGAATTTTCTGCAATGCATTGTGAGATCAAGAACCCCAAAAGGACGGAAAAGTAAGAGAGAGGGCAGCCATTACACTCTCAGACTTCATGTGGTTTTGGACTCTGTAGCTGGAGAAACTGCTTTCATGTTTCAGTGGTAAATATTACATTATATATTTTAATTTATTAAAATAACGTGTATCAAACAACTTAACATGTTTTTATTTAGAAATAATTGTTAATTTTGTGTTAACTGGTGTCTGCTGTAACCAATTAATGGGAATGTTTTGCTAACTTATTTTGAAAATAATTGTGATTTAGGTTTAACATGACTTAAGCTTTCCCTTTTAATGAATACTTTATTTTTCATTATGATGCCACCAGTTTTGGCCTCCGGTGGTCAAATAAAGAACATTATTTGTAAATACTAACCTTAGCTGTTTGTCTCTCTTTAGCTTTACACAACTGCGAGCTAGCTAATGAGCTAAAGTCAATGCTATAGATGACGCATGCAGAATCTGCGGTAAGTAGCAGTACCAGCAGAGAGAGATATTTAATTTTTAGCCAGTATAAAATTAATCACATCAAAGTGTTTAAAAAGGCATTATTAGCACATTTTCATGCAAATACATATTATCCACTAAGATTAATAGTTTCTGGCGATTAAGTACCCTAGAATTTACCTGTTGGAGTCAAATTGTTAAATGTTGTCATTGTGTTACTTAAATGTGTAAGTCTTAGTTCAAGCAGCATGATCAAAAACATTCCTTTGTTTCTGTCCACCTCCCCAGCCTCTTGGTGGGGGAGGCTGTGGTGTCTTATAGGGACATATCCTATGTGAGGGTTCTGTTTCTTATTTAGTGAGGATGTTTTACTTCCCACCTTTGTTTGTGTATGGTGAGACCGTTAGAGGGGTTAAGCCATACACAGGGTGGGGGAGATTACCCTTTGGCGAGGAGGAGGTCACAAAAACGCACCCACAAACACAAACACACACACTCACATGCATACACACACACATTCTGGCACATGCATACACACACACACACACACACACACACACACACACACACACACACACACACACACACACACACACACACGCAGTGTTTTAACCTTTTGTGACCATAGGGGGGGTTTACAGTGGGTGGTGCTTGTATTCACTGTATTCAATAAAAGGCAGCAAGGAAGGCTGTTTATTTGATGCTGGCTAGGAGACGGGTGAGGAGCGTTCAGCTCCAAGAGCCTGGTTCCGACCAGCCTCCCTTGCTACCAAGTAAAACCCAGTTCCGTCATTGTCTTGCTTTCTTCATGAGGAATAAATCTCTAAACCAGCGGTGCCTGTGGAAGCGCAGGCCCAACAGTACCTGATACGTTTTTCGCTCACTACTGACATCTTTTCTTTAAATATATTATCTCCCCTTGCTCGTACTGCAATTTCTGCATGCAGTAATGTGACCTCTGTATGCGGCTGCGGTGGACCAGCATGTCTGTTACAGGTTTTGCCGGTTGCTTTGAATGCCATGTTTGTCAAAGTTTATCAAGTGTTTTGTTTGAGGAAAACACCTAGAAGACGCTTGAATGAATGTATATGAAAATGTTACCATTAGGACAAACTGGTTAAAAGGGACATTTAAGTGTTTAAATGTACTGTTGATGCACAGATTAAATTCCTAAATTTAAGAAATGCGTGCCAAATGGTGTATTAAGTTGTAATTTTATAGAAATGTATGCTTGAGGATATAAAGAAGTACATTTAATCAGTTTTATTGAAAGAAAATGCCTGTAAATAATAATATAAACAGAATTTTCCTGTCAACGGAAATGTCTGTTAATGGTACAAAAATATACTGAGAATAAACTGAATTTTCCATTTTAGAGTTGAAGGAAATGAACTCATAGGATATTATAGGTATAGGCTTAAATGGTAAATGGCCTGTATTTATATAGCGCTTTACTAGTCCCTAAGGACCCC
The DNA here is from genome assembly GCF_963969265.1 of Rhamphochromis sp. 'chilingali'. Lineage (NCBI taxonomy): Eukaryota > Metazoa > Chordata > Actinopteri > Cichliformes > Cichlidae > Rhamphochromis > Rhamphochromis sp. 'chilingali'. Next base: position 4,478,681 of record NC_137943.1, on the reverse strand, counting down.
AAAGCGCTTTACATATCCAGTCATGCACCCATTCACACACTGGTGATGGCAGCTACATTGTAGCCACAGCCACCCTGGGGCGCACTGACAGAGGCGAGGCTGCCGGACACTGGCGCCACCGGGCCCTCTGACCACCACCAGTAGGCAACGGGTGAAGTGTCTTGCCCAAGGACACAACGACCGAGACTGTCCAAGCTGGGGCTCGAACCGGCAACCTTCCGATTACAAGGCGAACTCCCAACTCTTGAGCCACGATCGCCCTGTTTATATTATTATTTACAGGCATTTTCTTTCAATAAAACTGATTAAATGTACTTCTTTACATCCTTATGATGTACTGTCAATCTACAGAACCATTTTGTTTTACCATACAGGAAATGTCTGTGAACTTCCATAAAACTGTAAATGTCGTGGCAGAAAATTACCAGGACATTTTCTGGGGTTTTTTTCTGAATTTATTTTTGTACGGTGTGAATTTAGACTCTAAAGGTTCAGTGTGAGCAGAAGCCAAAAAGGACCTTATTTAGATGAAAAGGTAAACTGCCAGTTTATCTGCTTAAGCAAGCAAACGTCCATGGTTAGCAAGCTGCATGTATTAGCATACATTAGCAGACTGAAGTACTAATATAATACTAGAATTTCACTAAAACTAAAGCATAAGTTTCATAGACTGTCTGCAGATAAACCATTAACAATTTTTCCAAAAAAATATAACAACAGAGGAGAGGTTTAATGGCTCGGAGCAGGGGATGAGGCCCTTAACTCGTTATGCCTATTTGCTATAATTGAATAAAGCCAGATAGTTAGATTTTATGGTTGCTTATAATTTCAGTATACTGTAATTAGAAGCAACCATAAAATATAACTATCTGGCATTTGTCTTTGAGTCTTTGAGTTGTATACAACTCAAAGACTACCATAAAGTAGTGCACTCCAATGACTATTGCCAGTGCATTTCAGAAAACAGCTAATTCCAGTGCCATTAAAAAATTGCTTTCTTGACTTTCAGTTGAATTTATTAAGTCCTCCCTGGTGTCAGTGCAGAAGATGAAGTGACTATCCCGAGCACAAAAGCTAGGTGGAAACCTCTAGATTTGGTTTTCACATTCCATCATGTGAGAAGAAGGCATGAATAAAGTAGTAGGAGCCTGAGGGAGTGGAGGGGAGGGTTATTGCATCAGGTGAGGGGATGAAAGCACAAAGTAATCATTATTTGATATTCTTTCACCGGTTTTCTCGATCATACTCCCTGACTTCTATTTTTAACTGTTATCATTCCTCCCCATGGGGATCTTGTTGCCAATTCCTCCCAGTAGTCATAATTGCTTCGTTGGTCTCTTCATGTAATTGCCACATGCTGAGTAATCCTGACCATGGGCCTGTGCTCGGTGAATGACTAACGATTACTTCATTGATTACCCCTTTCTCTTCCCTTCCTCCTCTCCGTCTCTCATTTCTCAATCTTTCCATGCCCAGCAGTAATTTCCTCACTGCTATCTTCTGCTGTTTCCTACCGCTGGGTTCACAAGACTGCATGCAGCACAAAGTAGAGCCTTGGTGGGTAATTCCCCTCCTGGCTGGTGGTCAGTGTTGTGTTTTTATACTTTTGCTTTATTTTATTTTGTTCCTCAGACTACTGTAGGTTTGTGCTTTCATGAAGTGGAATCTAAACAGTGTCAGTGGTGAAACGAATAACAAAAAGGTTGAGATCGTGAGATGGCACATTTGTTTAGATACAGAGAGCTATGACAGCACTTAAGAGAAAGAAATGAAGAGGAAGGATAAGAGCGAGTGTGCACTTAGCATAAACCAGTGTTGGACTGACAACTAGATTGCAGCAAAGCTGAGAACCCTTGACTGAGGTTGGTGTTGAGATCGTAGGTGGAGTTTAGATGTGCTGCCCACTCCTGATTCTCACACGAAATCCACTGCCTTGTTCAGAAACCCATTTCACAGTCAGTTTAACAAGCCACTCCAGTAGGAAATATTCATACTCTCTTGCCTTCACACCACAATTTCTTTCAAGGGAAATTGAAGCTCAGATTCTCTGGGAATGAAGTTCATATTTCTTTTGTTTATTGTAGAGAGACAGAGAGAGAAGTCATAAAAATGACAATATCGTGCTCTCGGAGTGAGCGCGGGTGGAACAATATCTGTTTTCTGTTCTGGGCCAACAATAATCCAACAGACAATTCTTTCATTTTCCTTTTTATTTTTTTACTGCCAGTCATAAACAGTGCTCTATATTCGATCCGACGTGGAATACAGGGCCACAAACGACACATTACAGACTGGGAAATATAAACCCAAAAAAGATCCTCGCAGGAATAATAATAATATGCATGCTGACAGTTTATGTGTTGGAAACTACAGTCAAAAAGGACACTTAAGTAAAATAAAAATGAAAGCATGTTATGGTAACTGGTATGAACTATGACTTTTAACCACCGTCTGCACTGGTTTGAACTATTTCAAATCAGCCTCTTAAATAAAACCTTTACCCTAATTTCAATGCTATTGTATCAGCTTACCATCTTCTTTTATTATTTTAGCTGAAGAATTTTTTTTATGTTTCTATCAGTACGAGGGAGCGAAACAACTTTTATAATTGGTTTAATTTTTGAGCTAATAAATGAGACATGAAGAAGCTGTTTCATTTTTAATGCTAACCCACTGCTCTGCGTAGGATAAGTTGGAATGGGTAAGAGATGCGGGGTTATAATTTGCCATTCAACATCTGTTATTGTGCACATCCAATTTTTCCAAATCAGTAGGTAGGGTGCTGTACAGTTCAGTGTGTCTTTATGAAAATTTTGTAACATGAGTGCAAGGTGTGCATGGGATTTTATTTTCACACAGTTATAAAAAATGGTTTTCTCAAAAATCTCTCTGTGTTATGTGAAATAAATGGGAAGGTATTATTTCAACAGTGTTTCAAGCTAGGCTAGGGACTTTAAGCATGAGTCCACAATAATATTGCTGATGCAGCCATAACCTGTTGGAGCCTAAGCAAGCCCATCGGGTTTAGCCTGTGGAAATCCAGGTGCAGCTGACAGGTGCAAGCAGGCCAGCTGAGTGTCGCTGCAGTAACTGAAACAAAAACCTAAATGTGGGTTTGGTGAGTCCATGGCCTCAAAATAATTCTGGCAAACCATCAGGCAATTAATGAAGAGGAAGCTGTTCACAGTTTATACAGTCTGGGTGGGGCGCTGCTAAACTCAACAGAGGCAAAAATCAGTTTTAGGTTTTTGTCCTGATGGCAGAACACTGGACCAACTCTTCGTGCTATTGAGGATTTTTGAGGATCAGGGTTAATTTGGTAAACAGGCAGACAAAGAGAGGGCATTCAACTGCATCACTTGACAAAAGAAAATTATTAATTCTCTGTGGTAGACCAAAATCCTAACCATAACCCCAACTCAACATGGAGGCTGTCTTGCCCAAGGCAGACTGAAACAGCCAGGGACAAAACCACCAAGCTTATAATTAGTTTGTGACCTGCTGTACCTCCTGAGATACAGACACCCCATTAGAGTTCAGTTTTCCTGGAACATTACTTCCAAGTGTTCAAGGGGAAGAACCATCTCAACATTAACTACCAAATGAATCTTAACCGCAAGGTTGCTGTCTGTGCTCTGCCTGGATCCAGGTAATCCTTTAACACCTCACTTGGCAGCACATCCCTAAGAGGAAGGTAACATCAGAGACTACAGTAAAATTGCTTCAAGAGCTGGATCACCGGGGAGTAAATTTACAGGGCCAAACTATAATTTTAACCTTGATAATCTTAACTGGTAACACTGAGGGATTTGTTTAGGAGATTTGTGTTGAAAAGGGACAACATCTTTATGTGATATTTTTGCAGCATGCACCTTTTTTGTGACCTTTGGATATTGTGTATACAGGTAGTTACGTGTTTGTCAGAATGTAACTCTGATCGCACCTCTGTGTTTGTCAAAACATGTTACATATTTCAGGATAATCTCCTGCTCTTTAAAAAAAAAACCAATTTTTGATGCTCTGAGAATGAGAATTGCTTTGTTATTCCCACTGTAAAGCAGGAAGGAGGAAGAAGAGATGCGATTATGGACTTGTAAGTGACACGGTTGATGATTCAGAATTCAAAGCAACACTTAATGAGATTTGTTCTGTTTGCTGAGACACGGATTCCCATCTGTTTGTTTTTTTCTGGTAAGTGTTTCATCTTTCTTTGAGTTAATAGGGAGAATCGATGTTACCATTTGTTTAAAATGTTGATCAGGTGTATACTGTCCAATTCTACATTTTACTTTCATCTCTACTTTACACTAGAGATGGCACGATACCGATATCATAAATTTGGATAGCGGCCGATACCGATATGAATCCGATATAGTGTTTTTTAATCAATAAAACTGTTTTTTAATATCTTGCTGCTTTTTGTATAAGTTCATACTCAAGTAAAAAAAAACAAAAAAACAAACAAACACTAAAGCTATTCTGTTATACCTGTATGCAAAAAATACACTGCACCCAAAATATTTAATAGTTCAGCAATACTGATCAATCTAATAAACTTAAACCTGCTCCATCCTTCCTATTCTGGTATTTTAAAGAGTAAGCAAGCTAACTAATAGGGTTCTAAAACTCCCAGCAAAAAAATAAAAAAATAAGGAACCACCCTCCACCTCATGGTGCTTAATCGACATAATCAACTTTAAGTTGATGCAGTGTGAAAAAAAATGCCCAGAAATCAATTATTTTTCAAGAATAATTAAATAGATTCAACATCTTTCTTCTACAGAACTGCAGACTGCACAGATGGTTCCCAAAGGAAAAAGTACTATAGCTTACTAGGGTATATTAGACTTAACAGTTACTATATACAGTAATGGACTTCTATACATTTTACATCAGATTAAAACTTTGGGTGTAAGATTCGGATAATTTTTTTATTAAAAGCTAGACATTTTAGAATTTGAGACATTTGAGAATAAGAAAGAAAAGTATGTCTTTGTGCCCCCTTTTCCCTGTTCATGCCCTATCGGCCCCCCTGGCTAAACTTTGCTAGATCCGCCCCTGCACAGTTACCAGCGTCAGCTACGTAGAAAAAGATCCTGGTGTACAAAGTAATATTAAATAAATTCTAACAACAGATTATCAAGCTTAAACGTGCTGCTGTTGTTCAGCCGCTGGTTTCCTCTTTCTGGCTCGAAGTGGGCCAAAAACAAACAAGAGAGACGGACTCGAGACAGAAAAGCCGATCAGCTGATCATTGATCAGTTTCATGACTGAAGTAGCAACAGGAGAGGGAGGGAGAGAGAAGAGGCAATCGCTCCATATAGCGGTTGTTAAGCTTAACGCGGGAATGCTTTACAAACATTCAGAGATGAACTTACACACTTGCTTTACTCCTCTCTCAGATAACTTCCTCGGAAATGAAATGCTGGTTTGGTAGCGAGGCTACAAATACACACAGCCGCTCTATCACGTGAGCACACTGCTCCGACATGCTACGGTTATGAGCCGAGTCGCCGTGTCGCAAGTTTTGTGAGGTGCTTTTTTGATATTTAATGGATCGGATTACATTTTTTTATTTCTCTCCGATATCCGATCCAGTAATTTACGTCAGTATCGGACCGATACTGATACGTAATATCGGATCGGTCCATCTCTACTTTACACAACCACCACTTATCTGTCAAGCTGTGCTTTTATATGTGCTTTTCTGTATTTCTGAAAATGGTCAAATAAGCTGCTTGAGAGGGAGCCTGAAGACCACAAACAACAGAGGTGGGATTGGTCCTTAGATAGCTGCATTGAAAAAATTCAGGAAAAGTAAGTAACTAATTACTTTTGAAAATAAGTAATTAGTAAAGTAGCCTAATTACTTTTTTGGGGAAGTAATCAGTAATTAATTACTGATTACTTTTTTCAAGTAACTTGACCAACACGGGTGCAGTGTTTCACAATGTTGCAACTAAATTTACAGCAAAACAAAACAAAAATTAGCCTTCAATTTATGGGATTTTAAATTATGCTACAAACCATTAAGAACGTTTTGAGTATTTTACTTCAGAATAATTAATTTTGCTGTACACTACTGTTCCACTGTAAATAAAAGAGCTGAGCTGTCTTACTGTCTTTCACTAAAAGAGTAGCTGTCTAGTACAAGTGGAAAATCCTTCAAAGTAAAAGCATTTCTGGTTTCAATAACTCTGCACTGCCAAGTTGGATTGCATGATATGACCAACTGGAAAGCTCTGCACTGCTGAGTGGGTCATGCAGTATGACTAACTGGATGAATCTTGTTTCCATCACGTTTTGAATTCTTTGACCTGCATCAGGAAGGTCATCCAATATAAAACCTTTTCCAAATCAAACAAGTTCAAACTGGCTGGTGAGCCTAAGTTGGCTGTTACTTTCATGTTGATACTGAGACCAATCATTTAGATCACCTTAAAGCAGTAACACATAGAATTACATAGCAGATTGTAAAATATGTGGAAAATTCCACATCTTTCTGATATATTACCATGACAGTGAAAAATTTATCTCCATTGTAAAAAGACATCACAAGGGTAGTACGACTTCTAAACATTGGTAGGGGCTGAAAAGATGGATTCTCCACCTTGTCTCAGAAGTGAGATTACTTGAAGATGATGGGTGAGGTGTATCACTGTGTGTGTCTTATTTATACATATAAAGGTGAGAAGTAAAAGAAAATATTTCTTCTATCTGTTTCAGCCCCAGACAGTCCAAGGACATGGAGGTTAGGTAAATGTAAATAAAATGGTAGCATGTGTGAAAGTATGTTTGCCTTTGTACATCAACCTCCTGATACACTGGAGACCTGTCAACCCGGCAGCATGTTTTTAGAAGTTTTACACTTCTCATTAAACTTTAGAAGTGGACAGTAGTAATTAGGTAGGATAAGAGAAATCCAGATGATCTTTCCATAGCTTTTCCATAGTCCTGCAAATTGAAAACACAACAGCAAAGCAGCACTTAAACAGTTTTCACAAGCATCTAAAATGTCTGTCTGTTATAGAAACATCGTCAGAAGGTAACATCATTTGGGGGGAAAAGACAGTTAAAGTGGCGACTGAAGAGAAGAAGGTTTCTGTGTAACTGGAGTTAAATGTGGCACCTATGCATTTCTAGGTAGTCAGCTAAAAACATTTGTAAAATGTAAAGCAGTTGACTATACACGTAAGGTAAATGAATATATAGATCCTCTAGACTTGCCAGAGACTGTTGCCTGTGGTTGTGTGTTGAATTTACACATTTCTAATTTTAAATACCTTTGAACTGTAATGCAGATTGGCAGGTGAGACAACTCTAAACAATTAAAATCATCTGGATTGATTTAACAATTTTTTTCCTTGAAATCCCAGCAGCTGTTAGCAGTGCCAGTGTATAATAGCAATCACTGCACATGAAAGAGTCTGTCTTCTCCCTAAGGGACTAAGTGAAATATGCACTTTTTTCCTTCTGTTGCTTTATACATCCATCTTTACGTAGACATCAATAGCCTTTCTGTATGTTTCATCTCAGAAAGGGACAATGATTCAAAGGAAGCCTGTCCTTCTCACTTTTCTCACTTAAATCATCATCATCATCATCATCATCATCATCATCATCGTTTATTTGTATAGCACTTTAAGAACACACCAGGCAGACCAAAGTGCTGAACAACACAGATCAAAACAACTACCAAATTAAAAATACCATAAAATCATTACATACAAAAAAATAAATAAGAAGGTGTCAGTTTCCTACAGAGTTAAAAGCCAGGGAATAAAAATAGGTTTTCAATCTGGACTTAAAGACCTGCACTGATGACGCTTGTCTAATTTGGAGGGGAAGGTTATTCCAGATCATCGGAGCCGCAATTGAAAAGGCACGGTCTCCTCTGCATTTCAGCCGCGACTTAATGTTGAGTCATGCCATAATCAGCCATATGGTATTGAGTCAACTGAGAGATTATAAGAGAAATACATGGTACTGTATTACATGGTAATACAGTATAGGAGTCTATGGAAGATTTTGATAACGGCAAAGATCATACTTCATCCCCAATCACCAAAGAATTGATCAAAACAGTTACTGAATGATGTTCCTGCAATAACTGCACAGGGTTACAATAGTTTCAGCTATAGTGGTGGGCTAATCTGCTCATTATCTCTCCACTCTGTGGTTATTGTCATTCTCATGGTTGTTGCCATTGTGGCAACAGCTCATTTAAATACAGTAGGTTGGGTTATTTAAATAGGTTGCTTAGCACTGAAAGCCGTACCTTTATCTTTTCAAGGATGGCCGTTTGTTTCCTTAAGGGTCCAGTGCTTTGTGAGTCATCCATCCAACCCAGTCTCCAGACCATCCATTCTGCTTTATCTAACCTGCACCTATCACAACCTAGCTACAAACCTGGGCTGCAGTGAATATGCACAGCACATTAGGGTTTTATGAATGAATTTGGGGGGGGCAATCGTGGCTCAAGAGTTGGGAGTTCGCCTTGTAATCAGAAGGTTGCCGGTTCGAGCCCCGGCTTGGACAGTCTTGGTCGTTGTGTCCTTGGGCAAGACACTTCACCCGTTGCCTACTGGTGGTGGTCAGAGGGCCCGGTGGCGCCAGTGTCCGGCAGCCTCACCTCTGTCAGTGCGCCCCAGGGTGGCTGTGGCTACAATGTAGCTGCCATCACCAGTGTGTGAATGTGTGTGTGAATGGGTGGATAACTGGATATGTAAAGCGCTTTGGGGTCCTTAGGGACGAGTAAAGCGCTACATAAATACAGGCCATTTGGATGGTTAGGCTTGCTTTCCTACCAGAAAACAAATGAATTTCCCACGAAGACTCAAAATACAACATACGTGCTGCAGAAATGAAACACACTTCTTATGATCTGTGTTGGCTTGCTGCTTTTCTGCTGTTTGTTTTCACCAAGAGAGGAGGAGAGTCTGGAAGAAACTGTGTGGAGATTCCTTCTCCCTCTGAGGCGGAGTCGGAGATTCAGATATAACACCTTATCGCCATCTTGTGATCAACCCAGCTGTATTTAAGGATTGCTCAGTCTTCAACAGATAGTTAGCTCACTCAGAGTGTGCCTCCTTCGTATTGTGAGAAGGAGTCCCCTCCGCCGTCTGCTTACAATCAAAATCAGCATCACAGTCTGGATGGGACATCTCACTCTCACTATTCTACGCACTCTGCCTGCCTTCCCATGGCTCCTTTCCTGCTCTGGCTCCCACCTGCCTGCCCTCCTGAACCTCTGTCCCCACCTAGCAAACCAGTAGCCCCCTCCTTACAGCAAAATTATCACAATTTCAAGTAAGCCTGAAAGCTTTTTTGCAACATCCTATTTGCACTTGTGCTCTCAGCTCTCTCCTAGAGTAATAACGCAGCTCTGCTCTCTTCCAGTGGCAACTCCCTTCCTGATCTCAGCACTGACTCTGTTGTACATCATCTTCAAACATTATCCTGTTCTTTAATAAAGACTCTGAAACTTGCCACTCTGTTTGAACCTTGTGTATTTTGTGGTCCATTAGTTGTCCACTGGCTACGGCTTTAACAATACTCCCTATCGAAATATATAACTTGAAAATTCATGCTGTCTATCACGTAAAAATGTCAAAATTAATTTACATAAAGACAAACTACTCCATTCTTTTTTGTGATCATTTCACGTTTTCCTATGAGACTGGGCTGGCATCTCTACAGCCTGCTACTGGAACTATGGGAAACATTGATGCTGGCTTTAATCTGGAGTGCTGGGAGTTGTTGATTCCTTTCCTGGTGGCTGTAATGAAATTATCCTCCACAGCAAAGAGAACTTTCTTTCAGTCAGTTTCATCATGACAATTTTTGTTTCGTGAAAATCAATCATGGCACGCAAAAGATTGCTGGTGGTCATAAAAGTAAGGCTTTCTCCATGTATACCTTAGGAAGGACAGGAAACACTAGAAATCTGTGATGAGATACACTTATTCTTGGTAGCACTACGTTATTTGTCTGATTCCCATGTTTAAAATTCCTAGCTTTGTTTTTTTGTTGTTGTTTTTCTTCAAGTTTTCAAAAATCCATCTGTACTGTGTTCTTCCCATTTTATTCCACGTTAGTTTTTATCAGATTATCACTGCAAGATCTATTGCATTCAACTGCTCCTCAGATTTTAGAGACATTTTAAAATAAACTGATGCTTGGCAGGGATTTCAGAAAGTAAGTATAACGCATTTCATTACGAAGGAGCAACAGTCAACTTCATTTTGTCTTATTTTTGCTGCCAGTGATTTCGCAGAGCAAAAGCAACACAAGCTTGAAGATGGATTCCACACATGCTTCATCCAAACAGCCACCAATGTTCCCTGAAGCAATATGCAGTCAGCAGGCAGTAACCAGAAATATGGATCATCACACAAAATCTTTCTCTGGGCAACGTACTCCAGCTGAAAGCGCTCTCTCTCCTCAGGAGACCCCATTCTGAGACCAGCTGGCCAGACTCAGTCAAAGTTATTTGTCTCTGTTACACAATCTTAGTTATCTGGGTTAATGTGCAGTCAGTAATAAAACTTATTAAATTAACTGGAATTGGCAACTTTGGCATTTATCATTCAATAACATACATTCTCTAATAGTTTTGTATGCATAAACAGTTCATTTATATTACTCCCAGCAAGAGAAAAACTTTGAGTCTTCGCTTTAATTATTGTTACATGATGTGTATTTAGACCATGAATGAAATGAATCCATGCAGTGTGTATCAAATCAGTTGTTACAGAAGAGTCCTTTGTAATACTTATTGAAAAACATACTGTAAACATCACAGTTGAATGCAGAAAACCATGAACAAAGTTCATACAATATTCATGACATTTTATTGCTTAATGGGTATTCTGCTATAGAAAATAAACAAAACACATTGGTAACTAAGGATGCACCAATGTAGCTTTTTATAGTTTCTGTACTGGAAGAGAAATTTTGAGTGTGGAGTACCAATCCAATACCAGCTGTTCATTTCTCACAGTAACAGAAAAATTGGAGTCATTTCTTTTTTGTAAGGCAAAATCCAGTTAGACCTAAACATTGCTTTTCTTATGTATTAAAGTAAAATGTAAAATGTGTAGATTAAACAATGTTGATGTAATTCATAACTTTTTTTTAAAAGAGTTTTGTAGCTCAAGTGTAGGCCATCTCCCTCTGCTCTCTGTTCTTTACCTACTTTTTCTTTCCCCGCATGTGTGTGTAGGCGTGTGTGTGTGTGTGTAAAATTTCTTTTAAAAAGAAGTTCCAGTCACCCTCTAAAAAAAACGTACCTGCAAACTGACTTCCCACCTTGCTGTTTAGAAGGATGCGTTGCCCCTCCTCACTGTCCCAACCCCAGTTCTGTCACCTCTCTGACTTTGAACTTCCTTCTTCATTTGACTGTTGAGTGTTTGGTTCTAAAACTAGCATGACCTCTCACCATTCATGATGTGATTTTAGTCTTCACTCAGGAAATTTAATACCAGATTGTTCAAAACCTGAGTATAGAAAAGTGCTGCCTCCTCACCACACACTTATTATACAATAAAAACAGAGGTATATGTAGGAAAAATCACTCAGACCTTTATGCGTCCCCACTTCTTCTGCTGCCAGTTACTCACAATTTAACACACGATTTCCTGAACCTTGACATGAACTTCTGTTACTTCAACTGTAAGTGGTCATCTTTTTCAGTTGGAGAAGCACTTATCGCATCTCTGACATGATGTTTCAGTTTCACACTGAATCAGACGTCAAGGCTGCACTAGGGACCTTGATTGTGAATCAGATTGATCTTCTTTCTTTTCTCACCACACTTGGATCTGTAGGATTATACATCCTAACAAAACTAAAAAGAAAAAAAAAACGTTGGCCCATATGGTTCTCCTGATCGTGGACAGTTTAATCAATATCTGTGCGCACAAACATGTCTCTCCCAAAGAAGAGGGAATCAAAAATCTCTTGGTAACAGCAGCAGTAAACAAACCCTTGAGCTGCTTCCCTGGCAGTCATTGAGGGACAGACTTTGCAGATAAAATGCAACCTTTTTTTTTTTAGGTCTGATCAAGCTGTACAGATCAAACAAGACTGATTATGCAGCATGCATTGTAACCAGTCTGCAGGATTGTGGCTTGTTTCCAAGCTACTGTAAGATGTGTGCAGGTGCCTTTCTGTTTGCTTCTTTGAGTGCTCTAAATTGCCCAGATAATGACTGCAGAAACTGAATAATGTGTGAGAACAGCTTTCTCTACTTGGCTGTCTTCAAGTTAAAGTATGTAAAAGGTATAAACCTTTGTCTCACGCTGCGCTCTCACCAGGAAATTGATTGCAGAGAAGAATTTTAGAATATCAAATTGAGGAGAGTCCCCAGGAGAATACACTACAACTTGATACCTGCTGTGATTTTGTTCACTGTCCATTTTAAACGTGGACATTAGAAAGTCAATTTTTTTCCCCACTTTCTCCCTTCAAGCAGTTAGAGTCGGATCAAAGACAGTACACACAGAGATACATTCAAACCGATGGCCATGCATTCCTTTTACTTAGAAGCTGCAGAAATCCTTCCACTACTGCAGCAACCTGTGTCAGGTAATCAGAATCCATGGAGTGCGACATCCCATGCGCCGTCTAAAACCAAATTTTAATGTAATTAAGACAGGAATACACAGGTAATAGCATATGTTGCAAATCAAAGAGAAGGGTTTGAGACTACGCAGCACGCATTTATTGCAGGTGGGGTGCAGATAACCAGGTGAAAAATATGAAGTGAATTTATGGTGAATGCAAAATATGATTTAGCTAATGCTATTGCATAACATTCCTTTAAGTAAAATTTGCTTTATTGTTAAGGATTGATAAAACAGTGTAGGGGGTATAAATGTTTTTAGTGCATACAAAACCTCTGCGAGTATATTTGCAACATTGTTTTGTCTCCTATGAACCTGTTTAATACAACTGATGCGGGGTTTTTTGCAGCCTGAAGTGAACTCCTAAATGTATTTCTTGGAAATTTCAGTTAAAACAAATGCTCAATCTATATTTGATTTACATTAAATATTTCTATGAAAATAGATAACAGAATTTAACATACGTAAAAACATGATAATGAGGCACACACCCAAAATCAACAGCATTTAGGTGATATATACAGGATTAAAGTGGGATTTGGCAGGTAAGGACTGGGACTGGATGTAATGGTTCTGCGACGTGAAAAGAATTAAAAATAAGTCCCATAGTAACTCATTCCATGTGTTCCAGTTGCTTTTTCTCTGTGTACAGTCTAAATACTATACTGTGACCTGCTGACATGTGTTCCTACTCCCATATTAAATTATCTTGGATTTGTTTATCTGAGTTAAACAAGGTATAAAGAGATGTTTCACAACCTATAGGACTGATTTCCAACCCCTTTACAATATAAAGCTAGTATTAAAGAATCTAATCAGTGTCGTCACCCTAAATATATATTGATGTCTGCCTCAGCTACAGCAGTTCAAAATAAGGCATTAGTGTAAACTTCACCACAATGCTGCAAACTAACCAGTTTATCCTGCATTAAACAGCACCAAACTGTCTAGTGGACCGTAGGATGTGATTATTTTCAAATTAATTTAGCAAATATCTCCTAACCATCACTAGAAACAACACCAGGTTAAAATGTTTCACTGTAGAGGTTTCCTTTCCCTGTGATTTCTTATACCATTTTTTTGCACAATAACTAAGTTTATCGTAATTTGTTATGCCTCTGTGCTTCTTCATTATCCTGATAACACACAGCATTTCCAGATACGTGAGAAAAAAAAGTCATTATTGGAACCTCTGTTCACAGTATTCTGCGAAACCCAAATTTAGTTTTTCGTTACAATAGAAACCATTTCTAATCATTTGTTCTTCAGTTTTCACTTTTTAGTAATAGTGCTGTGATGTGAGAGGGAGAGCTGTGGCATACCATGACAACCTAAGTTTACTTTTTCTGTGAGACATAAGGCTGTTTGCAAAAGGGAGTTCCTATAGGGTCCGCTGTTAAAATGTATTCATTTATTTTAAGTTAGCTCTAGTCAACAGCTGTCTGCTAGGCTTTAATTCTACTAATTGGGGTCTTTTGGAGCATTGACTAATAATATGAGCTGCTGTAAAGATGAGTGAAAATCTAGGATGATGTTTCCATTCTCTTAACTACAAAAGAGTTTGGTGGTGTCGGTGGATCGGTTGGTGAATTTAGGACTAAAAGTTTGATTTATAGAAATGAAAAACAAGCAGGCTGAGAACAGTGAATTGAGCAATTCATTCTATCAGTCACCTATGTTTCAGCACTTACATATGCTTCCAGTGTTGCTGTAAGAACAGAGTGATTCACATCTCGCTGTCTGTGACAAAAAAAAAAGAATTAATACAAACAAATGCAAGAGCTCAGTAGAGATCTTATTTAATTTTGCTCTGACCTTTCTACAACAGGACTCTGAAAGTCTGGATGCTTTCTGAAAGTGAATTGATGTAGGCGTGCTTTAGTTATGCTTTCTCTCCAATAGCCTGCGTGGGCAAAAATAGTATAGAAGTCCATTGAAAACAGGCTTCTGGTTCCTTTGCTTTGAACCTTACTAAACACATTCTTGATGACTTTATGGGCTCAATCACTAGTTTAACATCTGTCACAGTTCTGGGTCATTTTGACCCAGCATTTTCAGTCTTGTATTTTTGGTATTTATCTATATATTGGCCTATGTTCTGATTCTTTAGTTATCCTGTTTTGAATATTATATTCCATGTTTCAGTTTATTCTGGTTAAGGGGTTAGTTCTTAGGTCTTGTTTTGGTGCCCTCGTTTTTCCTGTAGGTTTAGTTCAGTGTCTAGTCTGCGTCTTTGTGCAGTTATTTCTTGTTTCCTGTTTTATTGTGAAGGTCCGTGTCTTATGTGAGTGTACTCAGGCTGTGTCCCAATTCAGGGTCTGCATGCTTGAAGTACGCATTTCAAGTGCGATTACGACACCGCCACGTGACGACGGCTGTCCCAATCTGAAGTGTACTTCAAATGCATACTCCAAATGCGCTGTCGATTTCCCCAAATATCAAGCGTGGTCCGGTGCACGCTTCGTGGTCCCATATATCCCACAATTCATAGCACGGCGGTGGGTGTGGATAATTTTGCCGCAAAATACGGCAGAAGTACGGTGGCCCTGAGAGGCCAAACGGACTGCAACTTCAGAAAATACTTGCAAAAAGAAAAATGCTGCAAAAAGAAAAATGCTGCAAAAAGAAAAACGCTGCAAAAAGAAAAACGCTGCAAAAGCACACACAACACAACGGAAATGTTTCTGGGGAGACAAAGTTATGTGACATTAGCGATGTTTGTACTTAGAGCGTTTACTTTGTTTTAAAGCCTTTACTTTATACGTCGTTCGATAGTTGACCTTAATCTTACAGAGAACCTGATGATTTTATGGATAATTAAAGTCAGTCATATATCCACAAACACAACAGGCTGAAAGTCAGTGATGCTGCTCGGTTTGCAGTCCTGAATATCACGGCACAAGCAGGATTCACTGCACTGTTAATGTTAGCTATGTTATATTGCTGCCTCTGTTCGGTGGTGTCGAGCCAAACGGACTTTAACGTGTGTTTGAACGAGCTGACGGTTCACTCGTTAAGCTGAAAGAAAGATGCTTTAATCACAGCAGTCATACAGTTTAGCACTCGTAATAACACAAACACTCCTTCTCTGGTGCTGTTGTGTAGCAGTGTCTACACCTGAGAATGTCACCTGTCTGTCCTGCACTCTCTCTTTTTCTTTCGGATTGTGGAATAAAAGTATGAACATGTATTTATAAGTTACACTTGTGTTTGAATCCTGCAGCTTATCCCACATTTGATTTCCACGTGTGACCAGAGTGAGGACAGACTGAGGGACCCACTGCTGCACATCATCTGTGAGGCTTTGCACCCCTGATGATCCACCAGGACAAACTCAGCAGTGTGTGAGGAAGAGGAGGAGGAAGAGCCAGCAGCAGCTGACAGATGGAGAGAATAGACAGACTGTTCCCTGTTTGTGAAGGACTGCTAGGAAAGTTTAACATAACTAATTGTCTGTCCTGAATCAGTCTTATTAGGTAATCTTCAAATAATTTTATCATCCCAGTGTTTTCAGTGTGGGAGAAAGTACTCAGGGCCTTCAAGTTACACACTATGAAAGGCAGCAACAACTTCAATGTCCAGAGACCTAAAGCAGCGGTCTCCAACCTTTTTTGCACCACGGACCGGTTTATGCCCGACAATATTTTTCACGGACCGGCCTTTAATGTGTCGCAGATAAATACAACAAAATAAAACTAGTACCGGTACCGAAAAAAAGAAGATTTATTCATAACACACATGAAAAGACCCAGGAAAACCGAGTTAACGATCAAAACGATAACAAAATAACCCTGAAAACCGATAAAAACCCTGAAAACCATACATTTCACACCTGAGCCTCAACTCTCGCGGCCCGGTACCAAACGACTCACGGACCGATACCGGTCCGAGGCCCGGGGGTTGGGGACCGCTGACCTAAAGTGTGTATCAGCAGCAGAATGGAGCTAAAAATAAATGTTTGTTTCAGTTCTATGAAGCTTTGAGTATTTTGGATCAGTAGCACTGATGTATGTGTTGCATCATATTGCTGTAATTGTTTATATGCTTTATATATTCTGAGCTAAGTTGATCTATAGTGTTACATCATATTCTATAAGGATGTTATGTGTTTGTAGACTTTCTGCCCAGTTTGACCCATTTAGCAGAAGTCAGCTTGTTTAAGGCTCTGATATCTATTCTGTGTGACTTACAGCAGTTATGACATGGTCTGATTTTCTCACCCAATAAAGGAATATTCAATATATCGGTCTACTCTTCATTCTAGCAGAAACAGTTTTCACAGCTCGTACATTTTCTTTTTACACATATGTGTAAGCATTGAGCCAAATGTAATGATGCCAACATATTAAACGAACAATATTTCTCTTATATATAATACATCTGTATACACACTGTCAAAGATACTTGTCTTTGACTGAAGATTTAAGGTGATAGGAAATATAAATAACTGCAACTTGAATCTTTGACCCAGAGTTCAAGCTCACTGCTGTAATATATCCTGAAATAGTGCTGTCGGCGTTAATCTCGTTAAAATGATATTAACGCCATAACGCGGCAAATCTCCGTTAATGAGTTACCGCGGATCGCCCCGTGCGTGGGGCTGGACGGCGTCAACACATTAACGAGCTAACTGTGCTAACGCACTAGTTCCCACACATGTAATTGAGCATTGCGTGGCACATCCGACATACTGTTTTACTTTAGTCCATGATGCGCTTACCTTCAGGGTCATGCTTCACATGAAAACCAAAATAGTTCCAAACGCCACATCTGAATGAGGGTGGGGGAGGTTCAATTTCAGCTAGCGTTGAGGCAGTTGCCATGTTGCAACAAGCTTAGCTTCTTGCGCTGCGCTCAGTGGATCTGCGCTTGACAGTGCAGCCTAGGCAGAGTAGTCGAACGCAGATTCACTGAGTTCTCAACACAGACCGCATCGTCAGAAGAAAAGTTGATATATCTCTTTATGTCTGTCTCCACGTTGGTTGACTGTGGAGTAAGTGCATATGAGAGCATGAGGGTGGGAATGGATGTTTGTGTCTGTGTGTGCCTGTATGTCTGTGTCTATATGTCAGGTTGGGTATCAGACGCCACCTCTCTGGGGACATCTCAGGCCCTCCAAGGTTTGGAGGCCTATCTCCACCCACCACCACTTCCCCTGCTAGTGGTGGACTCCCTCAGACATCGGTGCGTTGGTGGTTCTTTGTGTCCGGGGATGGGCGTCCGGGTACACACCGGCTCACTCCTTGGCGGCGGCTTATCGGGGCCTGGAGCCTGGGGCTCGCTCGGGCCACTTCGGAGGTGGGGTGCCCCCGGCCTCTCGGCCTGGGGCTCGGTCACTCAGGCACAGCTGGCTGCCGGCGGAGCTCACGGGCGCGTCACTGCAACTCCCCCTGGCTTCTGCTCGGTGGCTGCTGAGTGAGCCCTCATCTGGGACTCTCCTCAGCTCTTACTGGAACAGTGGCGTGGCTACCCCTCTGTTGGTCTTCCTTGGTCTCTTGTGTTCTGGGGGCCTCTGGATGTCTGGAGTTTTGATCTCCTCCATACCTGCTTCATACCCTGGAGGATGGGGCTGTGGCCCCCCCACACTCCCTAGCAGATCGTTACATGGAGAAACCTTTGGAATGCAAGCATGCTGATCCACACAGGTATGCACACAGGTGTACACACGGGTATTCACAGACGCGGACTACAGCTTTCTTAGCTGCTGCCTCAAAGCACATTGTGCGCTGTCTATCTTGCGTGCTGCACAATATCGTTTATTATTTAGTATCTACTGATATCTACTGCTAGCTAGTTTATTGTGATGGTGCCGTTTTTTTTTTTATTATGTTGCTCTTTGTTGTTTGCTTTCTCTTCTGTTTTTTTTCTCCATACAGGTGACCCAGGTGTTTTGTTTGTTTTGTTTTTTTGTTTGTTTTTTTTCTTCCCCCCCTTCTCACCGTCTCTTCTCCCCTTTGGTTTTCTTTCTCTCCCTCTCTTTCTTTCATTCTTTCTCCCTGTCCTATCCCCCAGTCATGTCTGTCCCGTTTGTAGCAACTGAAAATAAAATAAATTCATAATTATAATAAAGGTCAATCAAATGGACCAATATGGCAAGGCCATGATGATCCACTTGGTAAAATAAATCCGCTTGGCATCTTTCTTGGCCTTAAGACAACAATTCTGATGGCTAAAGATCCAAACGGGACACAGAAAAAAAAAAAAAAGAAAAAAAAGAAGAAAAGTTGATAAAATAAATAAAACATTTTTTATTGTTCGATACATATGCGTACTGAACCGAAAGCACTGTATCGAACGGTTCAATACTGATACGAATATTGTTGCACCGCTAATGTGTGTGTATATATATATATATATATATATATATATCATAATCTGACAATACGTATAATATTGGCCAAATTGTATTTACATTAACACAGTGAGATGATTTTAGTCTCATGAACAACATAAACTAATTGTTATTTACTAACTAATCTTGAAATTACTGTTCAGTACAGAAATTAAGCCTAACAATCATGTTTTACAGTCCTGTGGTCTCAGTCTCAGATACTCAACTAATCAAAGTGATGTCATGACAAAAATGAGTGACCAACAAAACATTTTTTTCTCCATTTCTGTCAAATAAAGCTGAATATAACGTTTCTTGCGGTTAGTATCATGGTTGCTAGGCAACCTGAACAGCGCGACGGAGGCTAGACCGTCCCATTTCACAAGCCTCTCACTTCCGCACTTCTCGTACTTGTAGTATGCACCGTGCGTAGTACGCGTAGTGCGCGTACTTCAAGCGTGCAGACCCTGAATTGGGACACAGCCTCAGTTTTGCTTCCCTTGTCTCGTCTCGTCAATTACTTCCAGTTGTGTTCCCCACCTGTGTGTAATCTCTCGGTGTTCTTCTGTGTGTATTTAAGTCGTGTCTTCTCATGTTCTAATCGCTGGTCTGTCTGTTAACCTCCTGTAAATCCCATGTGAATCTGCTGTGAATTCTCCGTGTGTTTTCCCTACCATCCACCTTCCTATGCCTCTATTCATCCTCTGTCATGTTTGTGTTCAAGTTTAGTGGTTTAGTTTTTCCCAGTATAGTTTAGCTTTAGTTCCATTTGCTGTTTACTACTTGTGTTTTTTTTGTTTTTGTTTTTTTTACAATAAACCTCCTTTGTACCTCCACATGTGCCTGCACTTTCTTCACATGGCAGAGAGATAATACCCTACAGCTTATGACAAAATTTGATCCGAAGTGATTGATGGCCCTAATCACGACCTTTTGACCTCCCGCCCCTCCCCCCCGGAAGCGTGTAATGAGCGTGACGAATCGCATCCGGAGAAGGGGGGGTGGGAAACCCCCCGCGTGACGAATTATATCCTGAGAAAGGGGGGTGAACCCCGGAAGCGCGCCATCTGTTGCTAACCGTGTCGAATCGCATCCTGAAAAAGGAGGGGTGAACCCCCGGAAGAGCGCCATCTGTTATTGGGAAAAAAAGTTTTTAGTGGGAGGGACTGCAGCGAGGGAGGAGAATAAAAACCAGAGAGGAGGAGTCCGTCACAATTTCTAAGTCTCACACACAAGATGGATTCTTTCCTTCTGCAGCCCAGCAGCGGTCCTGTTTACTTGGACGGTGAAGAAATCTGCTCTCCCGCAGAACCCTCGAGCATGGGCGGCAGCAGCAGCGAGTGGGCCTCGTCGATTATCAGCGATACGCCGGTCTCTGTCTACAGTACCAGACCCGAAGCAACCGCCACTCCGCGGAAAGAAGGAAGAAGTAAGAACGTCTTCATGTTCCGCAGCCAAATTCCAGCACCGAGAAACTTGCGAGGAGAATGGACTCTGCCTGCTGAGGGTTGTGGAAAGTGGGGCTACATATTCAAATATGAATCAGGGGAGCTCTGGTTTTATCAGTTGAACGAAGGAGAAAGCTTGACGGAATCGAGCAGCATTGTGAAGCTGACTCCCAATGACTGGGCCGTGCTGAAGCTGCTGGTTGCGATGGCTATCGGAGAGGCAAATGAGGATTTTCCCATTCCTGAAGAGGAAGATGTTGCCGCTAAAAGACCCCGGAGAGAGGTAGATTCTCCTCCCGCTCCTCCTCCTTCTCCTTTCGGCTTCAATGATGAAGAAGAGCATGATGCTGCTGATGATGAAAAAGATCCTCCTTCCCCTCCTTCTGTCTCCTCTGATGAAAAAGAGGATACTGCTGTTGAGAATGATGAGGATAAAGAAAAGACCCCCTCTGTAGAGGATGTTTCCTCCCCTGATGAATCAGCTGTTGAATCAGCTGATGATGATGATGATCATCCTCTCGACACAGTTACAGAAGAAGAAGAAGAAGATGAGCCCCCAGCTCCAGAAATAAAAGAGGAGAAAGCAGCTCCTGAGAATAAAGAAAACATTCCCCCAGCTCCAGAAATAAAAGAGGAGAAAGCAGCCGCTGAGAATAAAGAAAACATTCCCCCGGCTCCAGAAAAAGCTACGGAAGAAGAAATAGAAGCTATTCCCCCTCCCCCGCCGCGGAACGGAGGCATACGCTTCAATGATGAGCAACTGATCAAGACTAAAACAATCTTGTCAACCGTCTGGTCTTCAGGAACCACAGCCACGGGGAGATGGAGAATGAGAGCCAGTCTGCGTTCGACTGACGAATCTGATGTGCCTGACATTTTTGTCATGGAGAAATTCAACCCCGACTGCGGATCATTTCGCAGCATGATGGTTATACCAGCCAAAGAGTGGGTCGTAAGAATGCTGCAAGTGAGGAAGGATATTACAATTCTTTTTCAAACTTGCCGCTGCTGGAGGGATGCTGTAGGAGTAAGGAAATGTCTCAGCTTCTGAAAATCCCCGCCCCTCCCGGACCACGCCCCCCTTCCTTCTGTTTTAAAAGTCCGATCAAAAAAGCCTTTTTTAGCTCAGAGAGAGAGAGAGAGAGAGATGGACTCTGCACCCCTGCTTCGCGATGAGGAGACCAGCTCCACCGATTGTTTTTCTGACGAGGGCGAGCTGGTACCCGACACTCCCGGTTACTACGGGCCTCTGAAGCGCCAGAGGCGGCAGCGGCAGCAGCATACCGACGAGATGGACGGCTGGGCGTCTTCTTTATTCATCGACACTGTGAAAACGGCTGTGTATCATCTGGTCAACTTGGTGATAAACAAGCACCGCACCGACGAATGTAATGGATGTAAGATAGACCATCCCAGCCAGAGACAACACGAGTGCCTGCAAATTCTGGAGGATGATTTTTATTCCGACAATTATTATAACATCAGAAAGAAACTGCTCACTCCTCGCTTTGTCCCTCCCATTCAACGTCTGCTGATTGCCCGCAACATCAAGACTGAGGACGTTAAAGTCGGGATGGTTGCGGAGACCCTGCTTCATGAGCTGAAATCGGTGAGGAAAGTCTTTGACGCCATCACAGACGCTTATGACAATTTGGTGGGGCAAGATGTGGTTAAAATCGGGGAACTCCGTTTGGTTACGGAGTTTTACAAAGGTTGCTGATTCTTATCCTGCATGCTTCCTATATTTAACCTTGTTTTTTAAATCATGTATTCTGTTTCTTTTTAAAAAAAAAAAAAAAAAAAACTACCTCGTTTTTTAATCATGTATGCTTTAAAAAAAAGTATTCTGTTTGTAACCTTTTAACATGTTTACCTCATGTTTTTTAAAAAAAAAGAGTTTTTTTGTATTCTATAAGTGTGTTTTATAGGGTTAGGGTTTTGAATAAAAATGTATTCCTGTTTTTTTTTTGTTTTGTTTTTTTTTTTTTTTTGTAACTTACTTGTATTCCTGTTTGTATTCTATAAGTGTGTTTTATCTCAGGGTTTTTGAATAAAAATGTATTCCTGTTTTTTGCATGTTAAACCCTCTGGTTTTGAATAAAAAAATATTTAAAAAGCATTCATCTCTGGTTTTTGAATAATGTATTCCTGTTTTCTGCACATTAAGCCCTCTGGTTTCAAAAAAATAATAATAAAAAACATTCATCTCTGGTTTTTGAATAAAATAATAAAAGCCGACTCCTGCGACGTTATAACGCAGACGAGCTTTTTATCAGAAGACGAGATGGCCGAGAAAAGTGAGATGAAAAAAGTGTATTACGACCCGCATCACCCAGGTAGTTTCGGAGGAGTAAATAGACTTCGACGTGCTTTAGAAGATGAAACTGGTAAAAAAGTTGATATCCGCAAGGTGCAGAATTTTTTATCCGAGCAGGACGCCTATACTCTGCACAAGCCGGCGCGAGTAAGATTTAAGAGAAATAGAGTGTTTGTGACCAAACCCCTGAAGCAGCTTCAGGCCGACCTGTGCGACATGAGACAGCTGTCTGAATACAACGACGGATTCAATTATTTATTAACCGTCATAGACGTATTTTCAAAAAAGGCTTACGCCCGCCCCCTGAAAAAGAAGACGGGTTCGGAAGTGACTGAAGCTTTCGAATCTGTGTTGAGAGAGAGTGAAATACCGGAAAATTTACAGACCGATGCGGGAAAAGAGTTTTTCAACAAGAGTTTTCAAGCTCTGATGAAAAATCACAGCATCTCCCATTTTGCTACCGCCAGCGACCTAAAGGCCTCGGTGGTGGAGAGATTTAACCGCACTCTGAAAACGAGGATGTGGAGATATTTCACTGCGCACAATACCAGACGCTATCTGGAGGTGTTGCCCGACCTGTTAGAAGGATATAACCGCAGTTATCACAGCAGCATTAAAATGGCACCTGCCGAGGTGCGCCCCGAGAACGCGGATCAGGTGTTTCGCAACTTGTATGGAAAGACACCCGCCCGTCCTAAAATAAAGTTGAAATTTAAGAGGGCTGATCTGGTGAGGATATCCAAATTGAGAGGAGTATTTGATAAAAAATACGAACAGAGTTTCACGGACGAAATCTTTACTGTGATCCGGGTCCTTCACCGATCGCCACCGGTGTATAAACTACAAGATTATGACGGGGACCCCATCGATGGGTCGTTTTATGAGCCCGAGCTGCAGAAAGTGAAACTGACCGAGGACAAAGCGTTTCATGTGGAGAAGATTTTAAAGCGGCGCACAGTCAGAGGGGAAAAACAGGTTTTTGTCAAGTGGAAAAACTGGCCGGATAAATTCAACAGCTGGGTGAAAGCCTCGGAAGTGGTAGGCGTATAAAAAAAGAGACCCCTCGCATCATTCGGCTCATTTTTTAAAATTCATCATGGAGTCCGAAGGGTTTTACGTGACCCTGCCTTCCAACGCCAGCAAGGGCTTATTTAAAGATAACGCCAGCGGCTGCTACACGGTGGATCTGGCCAAACCCCTCGAGCTGACCGGAGAATGGAGCGTGGGCTTATGCGAATTCATTTACCCGCGCACATGGTACAATCTACCGCCGGACGCCTCCTACTTGGAGCTGATGCGGACGACGGAGGAAGATCAGCCCCTGGTGATTTTAAAATTCGGCAGGGGAGGTCATTACGGACGCGTTAAAGATCTATTGGATCACCTGGTGCCGGCGATCCAAAAGTACGACCCGTCCTTCGAGGCTTCATTCAACAACATCACCAAACGTCTGGATGTCAAAGGAGTCGGGAGCCATAAAATAAAGGTCTTCCCTCCTCTGGCTTACATGCTGGGATTGAAAACGAACGAGTGGTGGACTCTGTCGAAGCGCACTACTCCGTATCCGTGCGATATGAACGCGGGCGTATATAACCTGTTTCTCTACACCGACATCGTTCAGTACCAGCCGGTCGGTGACAGTTACTCACCGTTGCTCAGCGTCCTTAACGTGAAAGGCGATTACGGAGACGTGATCAGCATCAGACATAATACGGTCCATTACTTGCGCGTTTCTAAAAAATACATTAAAACCATACGCGTAGAAATTAAAACGGACCGCGACAGATTCGTGGATTTTGTTTACGGGAAAACGATAGTCAAGCTGCACTTTAAACCGGCTTGACAATGGCGGCGCGTCTCCCGCAGGACCCCCACCGTTTTGTGAGGTATTATGAGGGGCAGGTGGGAGGTTCCCTTCCGGGTTTTTACGGAGCGCCCGTGATGTACGGCAGAGGGATAGGATCCATCTTCTCCAGACTGTTTCGTTTCGTGTCTCCTCTCTTCAAATCCGGGTTCGCCGTAGCTAAACCTCACCTGAAAACGGCCGCAACCAATATCGCTACAGACGCTGTGAAAAGAGTGATGGGTAAGCTGACAGAGCCTCGCCAGGAGGGGGCGGGGGGTATGATGGTCCTCTCCCGCAGGAAGAGGAAACGCCCTCCGGGCGAGCGGATTAAAAATAAAAGCGTCGGAGTAAAAAGTAAATCAGTTAAGGCTGGCAGCGGGAAGAGAAGGAAGCCCCAGAGGAGCTCGGACATATTTTAGAAGAAAATAAATAAATAAATAAAAAATGTCTCTCTTACACAAGAAATCTGCCGAATGCACCCTTGCCGAACTGGATCTATTTTCGGCTCCCATGACCCAGCTATCCATAGAGGATAAAAAAATATCAAGAATGTCAGCCCCTCTCTGCTTTGAACGACAACTCACCCATTGAATTTTTCATCCCCGGAGACGGGGAAAAGTATCTCGATCTGAACGACACCATGCTCCATCTGAGAGTGAAAATTACGGAAAGGGACGGGAGCAACATCCCACCCGATGCAGGGGTAGCCCTCATCAATTATCCTCTCAACACAATTTTCAGTCAGTGCGACGTTATTCTGGGGGATCGATTGATTTCGCAGTCCAGCGCCACCCATCCTTACAGGGCCATGATCGAGACGCTGCTCAACTTTTCAGAAGACACTCTAAAGAGTCAATTCAGCGCCGGTCTGTTTTACAAAGACACTGCCAGAGACATGGATTCTATAGTTATAAGCAACGGGCCGAACAAAGGGATAAAACAGAGAGCCGTTTTCACGGCCGAGTCGCGAGAAGTGGACCTGCTGGGTCCCCTCCACGCAGATATTTTCTTCTGCGAGAGGCTCCTGCTGAACTCTGTGGATTTGAGAATTAAATTGATACGCAACAGCGATGCCTTCAGTCTGATGGGAACTCGGGATTCGCAGTTTGCTCTGAAAATAACTTCGGCCTCTCTGTTTGTTAAAAAGGTCACGGTCTCGCCGGCCGTCAGGCTGGGGCACGCCGCGGCCCTGATGAAAGGGAACGCCCTCTATCCTCTTTCGCGCGTTTCTGTGAAAACCTACTCCATCCCTGAAAATTCCAGGATCTGCAACCAAGAGAATCTCTTTCTGGGAGCCATGCCCAAATACGTGGTCCTGGGCATGGTTCATCACGACGCCTTCACCGGGAGGAGGGATCTGTCGCCTTTCAACTTTAGACACAACGATGTGGAGTATCTGGCGTTGTGTCAGGACGGCAGGCAGGTGCCTGCCAAAGCTTTCCAGCCACAGTTTGACCGTGGAAATTCGGTCAGGGAGTTTTATCACATGTTTTCCGCCACGGGGAGACACCTCAAAGATTTACCTCTGAGCATCGATCGCCGGGAATTTAATGAAGGGTACGCCCTTTTTGCCTTTAATCTGGAACCCAGCGAGGATGCTGACGCCCTGTCTCCCGTCTCCAACGGGAATTTGAGGCTGGAGATGAGATTCAGAGTTCCTCTGCCTCAGACCACAACTCTTATAGTGTACGCCTGCTACGACTCAATTTTGGAGATTGACTCTAAAAGACAGGTGCTGGTGGATTATTACTAAAAAAATATATATATATACACATGGATAACCTTCAGCTGGAGCACATTCTACATCGCGCCTTGGGAGACGTTTTCTGCGGGGTTTGGGCCTCGGACCAGCTGGCCTTTTTGAGGCGCGACTTTAAACCCCCCGCCTACTTTATAGTAAACACTCACCCCTCGCACTTGAGGGGAGAACACTGGCTGGCTCTGACTCTGGAAAAGGACGGCTCCTCCACTTTTTTTGACTCTTACGGATTCCCTCCCGACTTTGCTCACTATCCCTCGGTCATCTCAGAGTTTCTGGAAGGCCGCTCTGACAAAATACTCTATCACGATCGTCAACTTCAGCACCCTATGTCTGTTGTTTGCGGGCAACATTGCATTTTTTATCTATGTCACAAGGCTCAGGGGTTATCCGTCGGTAAAATACTTTCTCTGTACTATAACGATGTGTTTAAAAACGATGACATGGTGTCTGACTTTCTGAAAGGACGCTGCCCCGCTCGCTCTCGCAGAGGTCATCACGGGGCGTGCTCCTTACAAAAGTTTAAAGATGTGTGTATCGAATAAAGAAACGTAAACAAAAAAAAAGTTTGTTGCAGCGTTTTTTATTTCATTTGTAAACAAAAAACATTTGATTTTACATAGAGGTCCAGGTCGGGGAAAGCGTTATTTTGACCCGAGAAGGTTTTCTCCCCCTTCGCGCAGGTGTCTGTCCTCCCTCCTCCTCCTCCTCCACAGATTTAAGACGCGCATACTGGTCGCGAGCTCTACGGTTATGTATTGAGGATGAGGGTATGTTTGTTTCGACCAAAGTAGTTAAAAACGCGTTCCATCCTTTCGGTCGCGTTTGGTTTTTACTTTTAAAAGAGAGGGAGAGGTTTTTAAATAGATCGATCATGTGCGAACCCCGCACCGCATCCCCCTTGTAAACAAATTCACCCCTCTTTGTCCATCCTCCTCCACCCTCAGCTAATTTCTGCATAATGTAGCGGGCGTTTTTGCGATCTCGAGGGGGTAAGGATTTTAATACTTCTTCCATCATTTCATCATCCTCCTCTCTGGGCCGCTGCACCTGCTGCTGCACTTGTTGCTGCTGCACCTGCTGATGCACCTGCTGCTGCACCTGCTGCTGCGCCTCCTCTGGCGGGAGGTGGAAAGTCACCCTACTCTCCTCGTCCCGGTCCTGTTTAGAGAGTGTGAGATATCTCCGCAGCAGAGACTCGTATCTTTTGATTTTTTCGTACGAATTTAGCCGCGGATCCTCCAGTATGGCTTTCATCTTTTCGTCCAAATCGTCTTTGGCAGTTTCTCTGACGGTAGGCTCGGTGGGTCGGGTCAGTTTTTTCAACTCGTGAGAGGGAACGAGAATCATTTTTTTAAACATCTCAGCGTTTTTGAAATATTCCTCCCAGCAGGTTCCCCAGAATGGGTACGGCTGCGGACAACAGAGGGAAAAGAAACCCGCCCGTTTGTTTCTTTAAAACTTGACGCTTACGGTTTAAACTCGTTTTCTTGTCGGCCAGCAGCCTGATGATCTTTTTCTGGCGTTTCAGTTTTTGGTATTGAGGAGCGGAAAGAGGTATGTTTCCCCTTAAAAGATTTAAAGCTATCTCGCACAGCGCCTGGAGGAAATCCGGGGAGCTGTGAGCGAGAATGTCTTTGCGTTTCTGCGGCGACGCGTGGTACAGAGCTTGCAGTAAGACTGCGTTTCTTTTTATACGCTGAGACATGGCTACTTGGGTTTAGGCAGGTAAATGACGGGGTACTGCCCCGGAAGCAGACCGGCGCGCACTCTGTAGCGTTCTGGGCACGAGGGAGTGAGATTAAATACCCGTGGGGCTCCTCGGTGGCGTCTTTGAAACTGTCTGAGAAAAATGTTTTTTGCGAAGGGAAAATCTGACGGGCCAAAATCTCAATCTGCAGCTTGTCTCTGGGGTTTTTAAACAACACCATATAATTGGAGTTTAAGCTGATGGTGCGGCTGTATTTACCCTGATGGAAAACGTTCTGGGTCAGCATCATGACCGAGACGTTTTTATGGTGGCGGTATTGAGTGAAAATTTTAACCACTTCCTGGTGATCCGAGGCCTGAAAGATGACGTCATCCAGCACCACCAGAACGTCTCGGAAATCTTCAAAAGAATCAGGCAGCCCCTCGACAAATTTAATGTTTTTATTGGTCTTTGAAAGCTCCTCGTACATGGGTTGAAAAGAAGTATAAATCCACACAATATTCGCGGGCACAGTATCCATGACGCGTTCACAGTTTTCCAAAACACACTTTACAAAATGAGTTTTCCCACACCCGCTAGGACCCACAACTAGACAGGAAAAAGGTACTTTCAGTCTGTGATCAAAATCAGTTTCCTCCATTTTTTTTTTTTAGAAGAAAACTAAAACAAAAACACTAGTACCCGAAAGGTAGAGTTGTACCGTCTGGAAAGAGACGTCTCTTGTCGTAAACCACGCGAAACTTTTTCTGAAATGTTCTGTTTTTGAGCACAAAGCCTCTCTTATCCCTCTGAATACCGTTCTGAGGGGTCTCGAGCTCCGCCTCTTTCATACCAGAAAGGTAACTTTCCACCAACCCGCTCATACTGTCGAAATTGACACGTTCGCAACATTCTCTCGTCTGCGTTATTCCTTTCATTTTTACCACCAGTTTCTTTTTGTTTCTGGTCCGGTAGGCGTAACTCTTTGGACCCGCGGAGACAAATTCCTGGATGGTGTCCCCGTCTAATTCGTCCGTGAGATCCCCTAGATAGTTGCCCAGCTCTAAAGGTTCCTCCCCCTCTTTCACTACGTAGATCAGAGAGTCGGTGTCGGTGTACAGAATGCTGTGCTGCAATTTTTCTAAATACTCGTAGAGTTTTAGACGGGCGTAGGCTGTGGTGAAAGCGGCGATGAAAACGTTATTGGTAGCGCCGGGAGGTATCACGCACCGCTCATTATAGCTCCACTGAATTAAAGCCACTTCCTGATTTTTAGTCTTTAAAAAAAAGACGTGTTTAAAGACGTACTGTCCTGAAAAGACGTAGTTAAAAAACTGACTCGGTTTTCTGACCAGAGTGGTCTGAGTCAGGTTGGTTCTCTGAGCAAACTTTCCCCAGAAACTGTTGAGACACAATTTCGAAACTTGTCTTTTGGCCGGATTCACCTCTATTTTTGACGGGTCTAAACGTATGCCCTGATGCCTGTGGTACTCTTCCACGTATTTGTTCCTCTCATCCTCGTCGCGAGCTTCCGGAGGATAACCGGAGGCTTCCTGTTTGCCTTTGAGAAAAGTGTTAATATAACCGGCAAAAATAGCGCTGCTGCGACTATCAAAGTGCCAGACCTCTGTGATTTTAGCCACTCTGTAACCTAATTCTAAGGCTTTGTTAAACTCGACGGTGACCCAGACCCCGGTGAGAGCTCTGGCCTCGTCGTCGTGAAGGCACGGATCGCTTTGTTGATTAGTCTCGGCGCAGGTGCGACAGAGGGAGAATATTAATTTACCTCCGGGGGTTTTGTACGGTAGAACGGGGAAATAGAGCCCGCGCGGCGGGTAAACGGTGGCTCTGATCAGCCCGAAATAACTGCGAGGGTCTGCAAAATTCTCTCTGATGATTTGGGGGTGATGCAGAGGGTAAGCGCGCTTGGCGTTGACGTAAGGGTACAGGGATGTGACGTCTACGTAATACACATTTTCTCCTGGCGAGGCGCTGTAACGCAGCCTCAAGGCCGAAGTGCGGCCTCCGTAAAGTCCCGATCGAGGAGACAGAGGTTCCGGGACTTCGTAGCTCCGCATAAAATTTATAACCTCCTCGTTCGATTTTTTCATCTTGTTCCATTCGTGCTCCCACAGAGTGACCGTGCGGACTCTGTAAACGTTTCTCAGCTCCCGGAGCCTCGCCTCGGCAGAGGCGTGCAGGTCCCCGTAAGGAGCGCGGGTCAAAGGGCAGATTTCCTCAGGCCTGTAGCATTTTGGACAGCCGTGATAAAAGCATCCCAGAAATTCCCACACCCACTTTTCCCCGTTAATCAGCGCGTATCCGTCGACAAAGTACGGGCCTATTTTTTTCTGAATTTTCTGAGAGTGAGCTACCCACTCCAGCCACTGAATGGACGCGTGCGAATAGGCTCTGAACCTGCGCCCGTAGTTGTCGGGCGAGGGGATGGCCAGACTGTTTTCGGGTAGGAAATTGGTGAGAAACACTTTCATGCAGGCTGAAGCTATAGTGACGCAGCTGAAAGGGTCTACTTTAGTTTCGCCTATAAAACCGTCTCTGAACTTTACGCACGCCTCTCTCAGGATATTAACGTCGTTTCGACAGTAATACAGGGATTCTTTTTCAAAGTTAAACACTCCCCGGGAGGCCTCGCAGTGCCAACGCAAAAACTCTGCCCTTTCGGGGGGTGACATGCGCTCCACCCCGTAATCTGAAGGAGGAGGGTACGGACCCGAGTATTTTAAACGGTCCCGCGAGCTGAATTTGTGAGGAAAAAATCCCTTGGATTTGTCCTCGAAGCCTAAAGCTTTGGGCATAGCGCTGAGACGCATGGTGAGAAAAGAAAGCGAGTCTATGAATTTGAGAAGGAAATCGGATTCTGTGAAACATATAATTTTACTGCCTTGCATGATGAGAGAGGGCGTCATCCCACCCCCCACCAGGTGACTTAGAATTAAATAGCTGTCAAACCCTTTCGCGTTGTGCGCAACGAACGTGGTCTCTCTATATCTTTTCCTTCTGTATCTTTGGAGAAACTTTTCAACACAGTCTACACCGTAAGCGTGCCACTCTTCTCCTTCTAGAGATTTTGTGCACACTAGGTAAGGGACGTGCGCCCCCTCCCTGTCTGGGAAGGTTTCAAAGTCATAAAAGATTATGGAAGCGTTATCAGAGTTTTCATGTTTCAAAGGTTGGATGTAACACAGGTGTTGATCGTTGTCGGGAGGAAGCTCCGCGCGACAGATTTTACATCTGGCGGCTGTGCACCTGTGCTTTCCGCGACGGGAGAGGAACTTGCAGTCCGGACATTTATACAATCGTTGACAAACGCTGAGGTCTGAACCGGAGTGAATTCTAGGTTGTTTGTGCTTTAAATAACACGCGCGTGTGCGACATGATCTGTTACAATCCGTACAGATTACAGAGTCCAGAAAGTGAGAGGGGCATGCGGGGTCAAAACAGAGGTTGCAGCGGTTTTGACAAAAGTGTTCCTCTCTTTTATAATACCTGCGGTGACATTCTTCGCAAATGTACTGAATTCCTAAAAATGTTTTTAGATTTTTTATTCCGTAATAGTGATGGTGGAATAAGAATAAGTACAGCGGGTGAGGCGTGTTCGGGTAGTCTGTTTCGATTAATGAAAGAGTTCTGTCCTCGGGCGGGCGGTAAAACACGACGATTTTACGTTTTAGTATTTGTTCGAATTTACCTATGTCGGTGAGAGTTACCTGAGTGCGATCGCTCAACCCCGCTAAACGCTGCAGCTCTCTGCCGCGTTCCAGGGCCTGTTTATCTGTGAAATGAGGTTGAGTGAGGTGAATCAGGTTGATGGCAAAACACAGATTATCGTTTTTGTTTTTTACCACGTACAGACAGCGACGCTTTTTGACTAGAATTTCATCATCTAACATTTTGTGAATTTTTTTACGCGGGTCATTACTACCACAGCCTCTAGGATTTCTAATTACTTGCACAACAATTTCTAGGGGAGAGCCTGCGACGATCGCTCCGTTTGATTGTATCAGCCTGGCTAGCAGGTCCTCAAAAACCGGTACAATGTTTTCAGCGCTTTCGTCATCGACGTTAAAAACAGAGTGATTTTGCGCGTGCTCGCTGATGATCTCCAGTTGAACCCGGTCGTTACTACTAACTTCCGGTCTGACCCTATCCGCTAGATCTACAAAATTATCCCTGACGTCGAGGTAAAATTGAGCGAGGTCGCTCGCTTCATCCGGAGAGGGAATGTTAAATACTCGCCTTATTTCGAAATTATTAAAATGTTCGCGGCGAGTCACCGCATCGTTCTGTACCCGAGATCCTCCTCCTCCTTGTTGATGCTCCGCAGGCCGGATCTCCTCCTCCTCCTCCCCCTCCCTGGGCTGCTGATGATGATGCTGCTGCACCTGCTGCTCCCCCTGCTGCTGGTCGTAGAGCTGAAGAGCATTTTCTATCGGCTGCAGAGGGTCAAAGTTCAGTAGACCGGCAAGCCGTTCGTTTTCAATGTTTTGAAGGAGGACCTGCAATGCGTTTTCTAAAGGTTGTAGTGGGTCGTTTGGTGGTGGGGCTATATTGTTTTCTAAAGGTGGGGCTAAATGTTCATCGTTTCTGTTTAATTCTGCCACGGCTTCCAACAAAGCTTCAGGAATGCTGTGTTCTTCCGACATGATTTTCTTTATTTCTTAATTCACAGACTTTTACATGCTTTTACTTTACAGGTCCTTGTGTCTGTATATCGATGCATATGTGCGAACTGTTATGGCGTACATGAAAGCGAGGTTTTCAAGGATTCTCTTCTTATGAAGCATCCGTCGAGCTGTAAGAAAAGACGGACAGAATGTATTTTTTAAACCTTGCATTTTTTATTTTTATAGAGCAGAGAAGTTTAATAGGATCGATTCATCCCCCCGTCAATTACCTCTCAGTCTCCTGAGAGGAGGAGATCTGGACGGTTCCTCCTCCTCCTCAGCCTGATTTTCTTCCGCCTGATTTTCTGTATCGGTCTCTGTCGGGGGGAAATAAAAACAGAAGAGATTTAAGAAAACAATCTCATCCTTCCTATTTTTTTTGAGAATGAAAAAACTTTTTATTTACCTCGCTCCTCCGCCCTATTGTCTGTAGCGGCGGGGGATTGGTTAGGTAAATCCGCAATCTCGGCTGCCGAGAAATAAAACAGAAGAGATTTAAGAAAACAACCTCCTCCTTCCTATTTTTCGAGAATGAAAAAACTTTTTATTTACCTCGCTCCTCCGCGCGATTGTCTGTAGCGGAGGGGGCTTGAATAGGTATATCCGCAATCTCGGCTGCCGAGAAATAAAACGAAAAAGAGAAAGATTTAATAAATAAAAAACTTTCTAGCACGCTTTATACCACTCCAAGTCGGGAGGGGCGGTATAGCACACTCGGATTACTCCGCCACATCCTGATATTTATCGAAATGACGGATATTGCATCATATTGTTTACCTTTTGGTTTAAAAGGTATTTTCCTGCAGTTCTCCCGGTATGCGTTGACGAAAATAACGTCGTCGTCGTCTTCTTCTTCTTCTTTTCGCTGCGGCGGGGTCTGTATATTCTCGGTTACCTCTGTCGAGAAATAAAGCAAAACTTTTTAAAAATCTGCTCCGGGTCGGGAGGGGCGGTATAGCACACTCGGATTACTCCGTCACATCCTGTTATTCAACAAAATGGCGGATAATGCATCATATTGTTTACCTTCGATTTTAAAACTTTTTTCTCCGCGGTTCTCCCGGTATGCGGAGACGAAAATAGTGCCGTCTTCTCGCTCTTCTCTTCGACGCGGCGGCAGCGGAGGTTCTGCGGGGGATATGGCTTCTAATTCGCCGCGGAAAACGGCCGGATTTCTGCTGTTACTCACTGCATTATCGATTGTTTCTGTAAGTATCAGAGCATGGTTA
Source organism: Rhamphochromis sp. 'chilingali' (assembly GCF_963969265.1). NCBI lineage: Eukaryota > Metazoa > Chordata > Actinopteri > Cichliformes > Cichlidae > Rhamphochromis > Rhamphochromis sp. 'chilingali'. The sequence continues at coordinate 4,444,750 of NC_137943.1, read as the reverse complement.
AATCAAGTCTATCTAAACTTATTTAAAAAATGGTATATACTTATTTAAACGTACCGTAGTCCACTTGCGTGAAATCGTTGATGTAGAAATCTAAAAGAAAGTAATCAAATTATTGACATCTCTGTTGATATATAATTTAAAGTCGTAAAGAAAAAAACTTACCGGGGTGAGGTATGAACAGTTCTGGCGAGATGGCTCTGGCGCTCTGATCGGCGGCGTTGTTTGAACGGAATGCTGACATAATATTCACGGATTCTTCCTCGCGATTGGTAGAACTGTCACAGTAGGGGATGAGCAGATAGCGACTCCCCTTCCGCTTCTTCTCTCATTTTATCCTAGTCTAGCGAAGCATCTGTTTTTCGCATCTTTCTCTTGACAATACCGATAGTTAGAGTGGGTTGTTTTTTTTTTTTGATTGCCTTCTTGCGAACGCCGTCTGTTTTCCCACATTCTGCAACGGTAAAATATGGCTTTGAGACGGGTATTTGTTTTACCAAATGGACAATTGCTGTCTGACCTTGTTCTTGCTGTTGACAAAACTCGCCTCATGGTTGACTCTTTCCCACAGAGGGGGGTGTTTTAATAAACTTATTCGAATATGAGCTTTTTTTCCACTAAGACTAGTTTTATGGGGAGATGTAAGAAACCGGGTTACAAGCAATGATAATATCGGATGTTGACTCCTCAGCGTCATCATTTTCTATCTATTGAGAAAACTTATTGTAAAAAGTAATGAAGAAAAAAACTCCTCCTTGGCCCGCGGTGTGTGTGTGTGTGTGTGTGTGTGTGTGTGTGTGTGTGTGCCTTCTTGCGAACGCCGTCTGTTTTCTGCAACGGTAAAATACGACTTTGAGACGGATATTTGTTTTACCAAATGGACAATTGCTGTTGACAAAACTCTCCTCATGGTTGACTCTTTCCCACAGAGGGGGGTGCTTTAATAAACTTATTCGAATATGAGCTTTTTTCCCCGCTAAGACTTGTTTTATGGGGAGATGTAAGAAACCGGGTTACAAGCAATGATAATATCGGATGTTGACTCCTCAGCGTCATCATTTTCTATCTATTGAGAAAACTTATTGTAAAAGTACTCGCGGTGTGTGTGTGTGTGTGTGTGTGTGCCTTCTGTTTTCCGCATTCTGCAACGGTAAAATACGACTTTGAGACGGATATTTGTTTTACCAAATGGACAATTGCTGTTGGCAAAACTCGCCTCATGGTTGACTCTTTCCCACAGAGGGGGGTGTTTTAATAAACTTATTCGAATATGAGCTTTTTTCCCCGCTAAGACTTGTTTTATGGGGAGATGTACAAAACCGGGTTACAAGCAATGATAATATCGGATGTTGACTCCTCAGCGTCATCATTTTCTATCTATTGAGAAAACTTATTGTTAAAGTATTGAAGAAAAAAAACTCCTCCTTGGCCCGCGGGGTGTGTGTGTGTGTGTGTGTGTGTGTGTGAAACAAGATCGCCTGTCGCTGGTTTGTTTTTCAGTCTCTCAAAAGGAAAAGTAGTATTCACTAAGCGATGTTTATTCATTTTTTACACATAGGCAGCCTGTAGGTTACAAGCGGATAGAAAGTTCTTCTTTTCATCACAAGCTATGGTGTATCTTAAAGGTTTTTTACAGCGTCTGTATTATAGGAAAATAAAATACTATTGAAATCTCTACAGGAAGTCACTCTTTATTTCCATTACAAACGCCGGTGCAGCTTAAGAAAGTAAAATTACATCCGCTCTGTCTCTCTATACATCACAGAATCAGCTGCTGCATCACCGCTGTGCTTAGGGAACATGACGCAACAGGTCTGAAAATGCTAGACACTTCCGGAGTATTTCCGGTAGGGTCATAAGGTCCGGATCGAGATTGAATATGTCATATTCAAAACCTTCTTCTTTGGGAGAGCAGATCTCATCGGACACAGGAACGCTGCAGAAGGAAATCCATCTTGTGTCTGTGCCTTAGAAATTGTGACGGACTCCTCTCTCTGCTTTTTTATTCCCCTCCAACAGATGGCGCGCTTCCGGAGGTTTCCCCCTCCCTCTAAAAACTTTTTTTCCCAACAACAGATGACGCGCTTCCGGAGGTTCCCCCCCTCCCTCTAAAAACTTTTTTTTCCCCAACAACAGATGGCGCGCTTCCGGAGGTTTCCCCCTCCCTCTAAAAACTTTTTTTCCCAACAACAGATGACGCGCTTCCGGAGGTTTCCCCCCCCCCCCCTCTAAAAACTTTTTTTTCCCCAACAACAGATGACGCGCTTCCGGGGTTCACCCCCCCCCTTCTCAGGATGCGATTCGACACGGTTAGCAACAGATGGCGCGCTTCCGGGGTTCACCCCCCTTTCTCAGGATATAATTCGTCACGCGGGGGGTTTCCCACCCCCCCTTCTCCGGATGCGATTCGTCACGCTCATTACACGCTTCCGGGGGGAGGGGCGGGAGGTCAAAAGGTCGTGATTAGGGCCATCAATCACTTCGGATCAAATTTTGTCATAAGCTGTATGGTATTATCTCTCTCATGGCTCATCCCACTTGCCATGACTACATCATACTGAATAAAACATCAAGCCCATTTTGGAAATTTTTTGGTTATTCTAAGGACTCAGTCACTCTAGAGTAAAAAAGGGTGACAACCTCCTATAGGAACCAGGAAAAATCAGTGATTGCTTGAGGATTCCTTTGACTTTGTAGCAGTCAGAGGCTGACTGCAGCTAGTAGCAATAACACTGAACATGCACCTACTGCTGGTTACCCAGCAGTAGGTGCATGCAATTCTTGCTTCAAATCTGTCAAGTTCTGGCTGAACTCTGATTGTAATTAGTTGTGAATTTCTGTTTAATGTGAAAATGTCTGTACGTGGATGGCAATAGATTTGCAATAGGCAGCAAGAAATTTGACTTGTATCAATTAAGCACAACCATCAGAAACAGGTTGCATGCATTTGTTATCTTGACCCTATTCAATTACATAGTGATAGCAGACTCAGTCAGTCTGACAAACTCTTGCACCAAACTCACAGATGAGGTCCAGACAAGCCACAATATGCTCACTGACCGACAGCTTGAGATTGACAAGTCATTAGTCAAAGAGTTTGCACCTTCACAGTCAGATCCACGTGTTGCTGCTTACATACCAGCGGCAAAATATGCTCATTTTGAGGCTTTAAAAAGGGAAATTCCCTAATGGTGGCTGTGTCCATCTTTATGACCATCTTTGATTTGACCATGGATACTTTTTTTTAAGATGATAAACAAACACAACAATAACTGGTGATAACTTAATGAAAAGAGCTCAGAAAAATGCCATTTTACATTTCACTAAAAAGAAAATTATCTGAAATGGCATTTGAAGAACGAAAAACTGTCTTTCACGGAATTTGGAAGAGCAATCAGCGAGCAAAATAAAATACCACCCTTAATAAAAAAGTTTTCTGTTTTCAACCACCCAATAATGAAAATAAATCTTATGCTGAGATTACGCTAGGCACAGGAGATACATATACACATACAAGAGGGTAACCAGCCAATCTGGCACACAGTTGTGGTTGAAAGTTTACATAGACTCACCATATGCTTGAAGGTCATGGTAATTCTGGGCTTTTAAAATTATGCCTAATGTTTGTTGATGGCTACCAAATGTGTCAATGTGCTGATTAAAAGCCGGATATTACAGTGACATTAATTCATCCTAAAAATATGGCACATTGTAGCTTTAAAGAAAAACAGATTAATGAAAATAAGTCAGTCACTTTTATTAATGCTGCACAAATCCCTTCCCACACATAAACTTAGTGTCCAGAATTTTAAAATGACATTTTTAAATGGATAGCAGTTGTTTAATCAATATCTGCGCAAACTTGGCTTTCATTCATTAGAGATCAGAGTGATTTTGAAACATAGAGAAGGGACAGAGATAGTGAACAGTGAGTATACAGCAGCCCAACAGAAGATCCCCAGGCAACAAACAGATGTTAGCGTTACTGAGGAGATAAGAAAGATGTCAATAATAAGTACCGCACTGTAAGAACTGAACTGGTTTGGTCTTTGGCATAAATGGGCTGAAAATGTACTCTGCTTAATCCCCAGCTGGAACAGGTGCTAGTTTTGGTCCTGCAGGATCTGGCACAAATGAGGCCATTTTTTAGTTTGTTAGCCTGTTTTGGTGTTCAAATTTGTAGTGCCATAGCTGCCAACATAGATAATGATTTTTTTATTTTTCCTTTTACTTCAAAGTGACTGCCACAAGACAGGTTTCTCTGCAGCAGAATGTTTGTTTTGTCTGAAGACAACTGAACATATTGATTCAAGAATATTCAAGAATAGTGTCATATGAATATAGTAGTACATACATTATATGAAAATTAGACCCAGATGCTAAATGGCTATTTTCAGTGTAAGAGCCATTAATATCTTAATGCAAGGTAACTGAAATGTATCCACTCATGTAGATGGCTTAGGTTCACAAAGAAGGCCCAGTTTTGATCACGGATGGTTCCTCAATGAGCATGTCTTAATTTGGTTGTTACCAGAGGTGAAAAGATTGTAAATAATGGTAAACCTTTTTTTTTCCCTACTCTTCTTGGGCACTTAGAGTGTTTGTTTCTACAAGACTAACTCACCTGTTCACACAAGCACTTTTTTCTATACCTATGTACCTGCTTGCATTCACACTCTGGGGCCCGTTCTTCGTACATCGCTTACTACATCCAAGATCAAATGACACATCCAAGACCAAACCATCGCGCTAACCGTGAGCTCGCTAATCCGGTTCCCCGAACACACCTGCTGTTGACGATTAGTACAGCTGGATGAAGTAATGTGAGATCACTGGGTGTCGTAAAAGGGGCTACGCATTGATAGTAGAAACATTGATCGGCAACCCTCTGATTGGTCGGCGAAAATGTCGAAGGAGCGCGCTCGGTATTTTTCGGCAGCAGAGCAAGAACTCTTGAGTGAGGGATTTCAGGAGTTTCAGAGTTTAATCAGAACGCAAGGGAACACTGCAAAGGCTGCAAAAGGAAGGAGAGAGGGCTGGCAGAAAGTTGCTGACAAATTACACTCGTAAGTAATTTAATAATAACAATAATAATGGAGTGGATTGATATAGTGCTTTTCAAGGCACCCAAAGCGCATGACAATGCCACTATTCAGTCACTCTCACATTCACACACTGGTGGAGGCAGCTACAGTTGTAGCCACAGCTGCCCTGGGGCAGACTGACAGAAGCCAGGCTGCCATATCGCGCCATCGGCCCCTCTGGCCAACACCAGTAGGCGGTAGGGTAGATTTATTATATTACACTATTATCCAATATTATCCAATATTATATTACATTATATTATATTGTGTTATATTATATCCCCTTTCACATTAGAGCCACAGCAGGACCCACTAGAACATGGGAACAAGTAAAAGTGAAATATAAGAATATGCTACAGAATGGTAATATTTATCACTTATATTGCTTTTCGTCTCTTGGAAAGAGACCCTGGAATAATCTGTTTGTTTGTTTATAACAGCAACCAAGAAAAGGGCAGAGCAAAAAAAAAGACAGGTGGTGGTCCTGCACCCCCTCGTCAACAAGTTGGTTAAGTGAATAATACCCTCACGGGAAAATCGATATCTCTATGAGCACACTGTCGCGCTGAGCTAAAGGATCCTGTCTATCCTGCAATATACGCTGAATTTTGGAAACTCTCCTTATCAATCTTGCACCTTCCGCAATGGGCTGCTCGCGTATACGGACAGGATATGACTGCGACAGACTTCCCAAATCCACCTTCGCTTTTATAGCCGTGGTCTCCCATCTTGATTACACGAAGTAATTTCCAATTACTACTCTGAAATATGAATTACATCTGTAATAATCACATACATGTAATAGAATGTTAATAGTGCATTTCCCTTTTTTAGGGAATGACCTGTATGTATCTGTGTGAAATCAATAAAAGGATCAAGTGCTGCATTATCTTCAGTTACATTGATGTTATTTATTTATGGTGAAACAGTGGTGGAATATCGCTGTTGCTTTCGTATAAATGAAGCGGACATACCTGCGTGGCCGCGATCTAATCCTGTTTACATAAAGTAAGCCTGCTCCCGAGCAGGTTTACGCTTACGGCTCTGTTGCTATGGCAGCAAGTCCCGGATGAGCTTCGGGGAACCGAACGATCCAAGATCACGCGAAATCGTCAACAATCTAATCCAGCTAACCTACTTAGCGAGGTACGAAGAACGGGCCCCTGATATCAGGGCCGACTGTGATTTCAGCATCATGTCTTATGATACTTTGGCATGCAGATTGGAGCAAATCAAACCTACATTCTTATTAGTAGATGATCTGCTGTACCCACTGAGTCACAGCCAACCCTGAAGATATGGGTACATCTGATATTAAAACCCTTAAGCCCCAGATGGGGTTAAGCATCCAAAATCAACTCAGTATTTTTATCTGCAAAACAAACTCTCAATTCAATTTAATTTCAGTTTTATTTATATAGTGCCTAATCACAAACAGTTGCCTCAAGGTGCTTTATATTGTAAGGCAAAGCCTGTACAACAATAAAGAGAAAACAGAAAACCTCAAAAATCATATTGACCTCCTATGAACAAGCACTTTGGTAACGTTAGGAAGGAAAAACTTTCTTTTAACAGGAAGAAACCTCAGGCACAAACAGGCTCAGGGAGAGGCAGCCATCTTCTGCAGCCGGTTGGGGTTGAGGGTACAAGAGTGGAGGAAGGTCCACACAGCGAGACTACATTGTATGCAGACGGTGCAATATTACAAAGAGATAGGAAACTGTAAGGTGATGTTAGGAGAGAGTGTGGCTAGGCTGCATTAGATGGTTGTCTGTAGGCTGGGTCAGGAAGCCAATACAAGGTAGAGGTAAGGATTAAAGGAGGGAAACTGCCAAGAAGTTGTTTGGGGTGTCCTCGGGACAAAGGAAAGAAGCCAGGAAGACTTGGTGGTGGAATAAAGGAGTACGTAAAACCTTTTCAAAAGAAAAGGCTAGCAAAGAAAATGTGGGATTAGCAGAGAAATGAAGAAAGTAGACCAAGGGACTGAGAGGCTAGAGACAAAAACAAAGGAAGAGACTTATAGTGAGACTGGACACTATGGAAAGACCACAACATATCGATAGGTTAGGCAGACAGATCCACCTAGAAAGGATGTGTAGCAGGTTAGGGTGGTTAATGATAGAAATGGAATAGATTGTGCAAAGAACATGGAATGAAAGGAATACAGAGAGAGAGAGGAAGACAGACAGGGCTATTAGTGAATCAGGAAGTGCAGAGGATTAGTAAAGAGGAAGTTAGGTCAGTTATGGAGATGTCTAGGAGAGAGATCGGTAGACTATTTTAACATATGATGTATTTACATGTTAGAATTGATAAATCATTTCATAAGCCAAAGCATCTCTTTTTCTCACTTCATGCAGAGAAAAAGCACTACAGGTGTGAAATTTGCTGTGACAGTGTTGATGGAGAAGTACAGAGATGATTATCAGGAGTTGCACTGCATTTTGAGGATCTAGAGAAAGCATATGAAATGGTGTAAAATAGCATTTATGTGAGGGTGCTGCAGATCATCTATGAGGACAGCAAGTCCACCCCAGACAGATCAGCGTCAAGGATCATTTTTGATTGAACGATAGCAGCGACAGTGAAAGGGAAGGTTTACAAGATGGTAGTGAGACCTGCTATGATGTATGGTTTTGAGATGGCGGTGCTGACAAAAAGACAGGAGGTGGTAGAGTTGCTTTCATTGAGAGTGAACAGAATGGACAAGATTAGAAATGAGTATATGAGAGGCAAAGCTGAGGAGGAATAGTGGTTATATTGGACAAAGGATGCGGAATATGGAGGCATGAAGGAAGGAAGAAAAGATTAAAACCTCAGAATATATTCATGGATATTCAGAAGTTACATGCAGAGGGTCGGTGTGACAGATGGAGGCAGATGATCCACTGTGGTGATCCGTAAAGGGAATGATTGAAAGAAGAAGATAGCAGTAAAGCTACATCACTAATTATATTTATACATTTTCTTGAGCCTATTTCAGCTGCCATACAGTGAGAGGGTACACCCTCAATAGGTCACCTATCTATAACACAGACAGATTTACACTGACATCTGTGGGCACTTCAAAATGATGAATGGATGATGAAGCTGCTGCTGCAGGCGAGGATGATGAAGCTGATGCTGCAGGCGGGGGCGAAGACACGGAGGCTGGACCAGGCGAGGGCGAAGACACGGAGGCTGGACCACGCGAGGATGCAGACACGGAGGCTGGACCAGACGAAGATAAAGCTGATGCCGACGCTGGACCAGGCGTGGATGAAACTGGTGCTGAAACTGGACCGGGCGAAGGTGAAGCTGAGGCTGAAGCTGGACCAAACGAGAATGTCGCTGGAGGCGGTGGTGTGGAAGCTGGAGACGAAGGCGCTGCAAGCGGTGGCGTGGAAGCCGGAGATGAAGGCGCTGCAGGTGGCGGCGTGGAAGCCGGAGACGAAGGCGCTGCAGGTGGTGGCACTGCAGGCGGTGGCACTGCAGGCGGTGGCACTGCAGGCGACGGCGTGGGAGCCGCAGGTGGTGGTGCTGCAGGCGATGGTGATAGCTGGATGGGCTCCTCGGTCCCCCCAGTGAAAGCAGCAGGCTGAAGCGGTTCCTGAGACCCCTCAGCGGAAGCTGCTGATGATGGCGAAGGCTGGACAGGCTCCTCTGTCCCCCCAGCAAAAACAGGCTCAAAAACAGTAGGCATGGGCGCCCCTGGCACACACAAAAAAAACCCAGCAGGCTTGTGGGCCTCTGGCACACATGAGGAAGGCTGCAGCTGCGCAGAGCACTGACCCTGCTCAGGCAGTGACAGCCGGGTGCAGTCCCTAGCTGGCATCTTGGCCTCCAGGGGTCCAGAGTAAGCTGAGGGTTGTAGCCCAGCCTCTGGAGAAGCCCTGGAGTGAGTAGCAATCTCTAACGTTGCCAGCTTTTGAGGAACAGGTCCATTGTGAAACAGTTTGTCTCCCTGCTCAGAAACAGCGGTGGAAAAACAGTCCTTTAAGGGGTGTATGGGCATAGCTTCCTGTAGAGGGGCGAGTGAAGATCGCGACTGAGCCATGGACTGAAATGTGGGTTGCAGTAATGCTAGTGGTGATGGTAGCTGAGTGGCTGGCAGAAGTGGTGGCAGAACAGGTAATTGTGCTCCTAGGGTTGAGCTACTGACTGGGAAGCTAATGGCTGGACACAAAACTGAGCCGGTGAATGGTGTTAAAGGCCAGGCTCAGAAGGAGCGATAGAGACACAGTCTTTCGGTTTTGCAAAGAGTTTATAGATACCCACTTGGGACGGTCCGTTACCACGAAGGTAGGTAAGCTATACATATTGTCTCTCATCCCACTCTGAATTACTTAGCACTTAGTTCCTCCTACGCCGAGCGGCGCATCGGGCAGCTAGTGATCTCCATCGATGTCGGTCAGCAGCGACTGCTTCAGCTTCGTCCCAGGCAATGTCGACAGTTCTCAGATCGTCCATAAATGTTCGACGCCATGTGGTCTTTGGTCGGCCTTGCTTTCGCTTGCCAGTGCGTGGACGCCATGTCATGGCAATCTTAGCTGGGCGATGAGGGGGTAGGCGTAAAATATGTCCCGCAAAGCGAAAGCGCCTTTCTGCAACAACATCGGCTAATGGGCGGGTGCCTGCTCTTCGTAGGACCTCCTCATTTGTTATTCGGTCCCGGTAGGAAATTCTCAGGATTCGCCGCAAGCCACGTTGTTGAAGCACGTTCAGGTGTTGAATAATTGCACTTGTTGAGCGCCAGGTTTCACTAGCGTAAAGTGCAGTAGGGAAGACTACAGAGTTCAGTAGTCTGATCTTGACCCTTACATTCAGGGAGGTCGAGTTCCAAATAGGTTGGAGACGTCGCAGGACACCAACTGCCTTCCCTACTCTGGCGTCGACATCCCGATCAGAGACCCCGTCATTCGAGATGATGCTGCCAAGATATGTAAAATTCTCCACCTCTTCAGCACGTTGTTGGTTGATCATGACAGGAATGCGGGCACGTGCATAGCCAACTCGGAGTACCTTGGTTTTTTTGGCGCTGATTCTTAATCCAACTTTCGTTGCCTCCCTCTGCAGGGCCGCGGTCAACTTTTGGAGGTCTTCCTGAGTCGAGCCCAGCAGGGCGATGTCATCTGCGAAGTCCAAGTCAGTGAGATTACGCGCTTCGTGCCAGGGCACACCGATGCCAGCTTGGTCAACTGATCGTCGCATGATGAAGTCAATTGCCAACAGGAAGAGGAAAGGGGATAGCACGCATCCTTGTCGGACGCCAGTATTGATCTTGAAGAAGGCTGTGCAGCCGTCATCCATCCGGACGCAGCAACGGGAGTTGGAGTAGAGACAACGAAAGGCATCTACAAACTGCTGAGGGACTCCATAGTGGCGTAGGATAGCCCATAGAGTCGGCCGGTGGACGCTGTCAAAAGCCTTCTCGAAGTCAATGAAATTAATAGAAATCTTCTTTTGGTATTCCAATGTTTGTTCAATGATCATGCGGAGGGTGAAGATTTGCTCGACGCATGACCGGCCACTCCGAAACCCAGCCTGCTCTTCTCGCAATCGTTCGTTCACAGCGTGTCGTAGCCGATTCAAAAGAGCGAGGCAAAACACTTTCCCGGGTACCGACAGCAACGTGATGCCCCGCCAGTTGTTACAGTCACCCAAATCACCTTTTTTTGGAAGTTTGATAATGGTGCCTTTTGTCCAATCATCGGGTACATGTGATGTTGACCAGCAGGCGTTTAGGAGTCTTGTAAGGGCGGCTTCAAGATGGGGTCCACCATGCTTCAGCATTTCGGCGAGGATTTCGTCCAGGCCTGCGGCCTTTCCACTCTTGAAGAGTCGGATCGCTGTCTTGACTTCAGTGATGCTGATTTGTCCGATATCGACAGGAAGAAGATCCATGGAAGGTGCCAGGTCTTCGGCCTCGAACCGTTGGGGTGGCTCAGGTTGGTTCAGAGTATCGCGGAAGTGTTCGACCCATCGTTGTTCTTATTCAGCTGCAGTAAGGAGGACACGTCCATTTTTATCTCGGATTGGAACACCGCGGCCACCACGAGCCCCAGTTAGATCTCGTACAATGCGATATAAGGTTCGGGTATCGTTCCGATCGGCTGCTTCTTGGGCTTCGATGCCTTTAGCTTCGATCCATTCACGCTTGTCACGCCGGCAGCTGCGTTTGACCTGTCGGGCAAGGTCTTGGTAGGTGGCCATGGCCCTCTCACGCTGGTCTGCAGAAGCATGTGGGTCAAAGGCCACCTGGTCCCGAACTGACTTTGCCAAGCGACGTTGATCTATAAGTTCCCATGAACGGTCGGAGATCCAGCGCTCCTTAAAGCCGCCCCGTCGGCGACCAATCTTCGATTCTGCTGCACCGACCACAGCCTCTTTTAGCTCATCCCAGAGTGTATCTGGATTTTTGTTGTTATTTCCTTCCGCAGCAAGGAGCTGGAAGCGGTTTCTCAATTCGAGTTGAAATTCCGCTGCCGTATTTGCATCTTTTAGGCGTTGAATGTTATTAGGACTTGGCCGCTGCAGTCGTGGTTGGAGGCGCTTCAGGTGAAGTTTACATTTGGCAATTAGCAGGTAGTGATCCGAGTCAATGTCGGCTCCACGCCACACTCTAACATCGCTAATGGTGGATGCCCAGCGGGATGATATGCAGATGTAGTCGATCTCGCTTGTATATCTGCCACCGGGGGCCTTCCACGTTGCCTTGTGTATCCGCTTGTGGCCGAAGAAGGTGTTCTTGATGGTCAGCCGGTTTGCCGCACAGAACGAGATCAGCCGCCCACCGTTTTCATTTGTCATTGCTGCGATTCCAAACGGGCCGATAGTCGATTCCAGGCCATCCCGGTTACTGCTTATTTGCGCGTTGAAATCTCCGCCCACGATCAGCAAATCATGACGCGGGGAGTTGTCAATGGCATCCTGGAGCATCGCATAGAACCCATCCTTGTCAGTATCGTCAGCCTCTTCTGTTGGAGCATATACTTGAAGAATTGTGACTTTCACATGCCTAGCTTGGAAACGAGCTAAGGTTAGGCGGTCTGAAATGGGCTTCCAGGCCAGCAATGATGTTGTTGCACGTCGCGAGAGGATGAAGCCCACGCCACGTGCATGGTCTTGGGCATGGCCAGAGTAGAGCACCATCTTTCCATCACTAACCATCTTCCCACTTCCTGCCCATCGCATTTCTGAGATGCCCAAGATGTCCATACGGTACGAGTCAAATTCATATAGAAGCTGGGCCAATTTACCTGTTTGGTACAGAGTCCGTACATTCCATATTCCATAACGAGTAGTTTCTTTTGGGTCGAAAATTGGTCGACGCATCGGGCAGTGGACGACCCGAGGGCTTTTCTCCACTGTCGTCATTAAGGGTTGCCGATCATCATCTTCGCCCTGATTCAGTCGATACTGAGATTCACTTGCTGTTTCCGTAGCAATTGGAGTTTTTACAGGGTGGGGTTGCTAGCCCCACGCCCAACCCTCCTCATTTCTCATCCGGGCTTGGGACCGGCAATGGCAGAGTTCCCACTCTGAATAGCCCCAGAAAACAAAGTCCCGGAATCTGGGGAAGCCAAAGTATCCCGCTCACTCACCGCATCTGGCTGTTCGAAAGTGAATGCAGACGGGGGATGAAGTCCGAGATCCAAAAGGAGAAATTGTTGCAGTTGACCTGCTCTACCTCCAGAGCTACAACCACCCCATCAGGTTTTGCCAGAAATCAGTTTTTGGCAGTTCATCTTGAATGGGGAAAAATGTAACAAAATAATAATAAAAATAACCACTGTTTACTGTTGACCAGTCTGTAGATCAGAAAAGCAGGGATCTTGTGTGTGGCATTGTTGAAAGAAACCACACTGTATCATACATTGTAGAAAAAACTGCACTGACAGACTTACTCTATAGTTTTATTTGCCCAAGACCATTTTATTTCCTTTCTTTTGACCTTTCATTTCCATGACAGAGGATTTTTTCATCATCCTGTCGCTACTCTTTATCAGCATTTTGGAAAATGCTGATATATGAACATGTGCTGTAGGTATGTGCGTAAACAAGCTTTCAGAAGCAGCACAGTTTGAAGCAGACTTCAAACGATGAAGTTTGGGATTTTTTAAAAAACAGCCATCAGTTTGTGACTAAGCCTTTTTTTTCTGAGGACATTCAAAGATTGTTTTTATGTCAGTCTTTTTAGCTTCTTCAAAATACCGACAGCAGTCTCTGCCAGCATGTTTTTTAGTGCAGCATAAATGTGCACAGAAGTAGTCACAGTTACATGAAAGGCATTTCATTTATTTCCATAAAGGCCAGCAAGAGAAGGAATGAATCATTTAATAGAAATCTTGGAAGTTGTTGTGACAGTTGAAACTGTAATTAGAAATGTGTAAAATGGGAAGTAAGGATTCCACCTTGTTGGGATTCTTCAAGAGTGGTTTTGCAGGACAGCTGCCAACCTAGAGTAGCTGGCAGCTGGGAAAAGAGATTATCTGACTTCCATTGTCTGGTATGGTGAATTACAAATGGTGATCTACTTTCTAGGGTTTGACTTTTTCTGTAAATTTTACACACAAGTGAAGTCATTCATCAGCTCCCAGAGAATTCAGGAGCACTTGTCTAGAGAGTGAAATGAAAGATGTGACCTGAATTAGCAACAGTCTCACTTCCAGTCTATCACAAAGTGACTAAGTAGAAACCTGTCGTCATATTTTAATGTGCCATGTGAGCTGTTTGTTCTTTGGGTGCCTGTTTTTTGTTTGACATGTTTCCTACAAGACTTGTTTGCTATATGCTGCTGTTGCGTTTATGACCTCACTGTGATAAAATATTTGGCAGCAGAATCTGAAATATATGTGATATTTCATTTTCTGCTGCATTAGTTGTGATGCCTTTGATTTTCTTATGTCTTATAAAACAGTCAACATCTCATCTGCAGTTGCTGTAACTGTGCATCTGTGTAATCCTCAACCCGTGCTTTATGCTGGCTATGAATTCTAAACAAGTCATTTATATTCTCCAGTAGCCTCTACTTAAAAGGCATAAATCACAAAGCCCAAGAGAGCTTAAAACATGAAATTTTAAAAAAGGAAAAAAGAGGAAACATTCACTGGGCAATTTAATTTATGTGCTAAACAATTTATGTGGCATAACTGAGTCCTCTGAGGGGAGTAGCACAGTGAAGGTGGTTAGCATTGCTGTCTCACACCGAGAAGGTCCTGAGTTCGAATCCATCTCCTGGGTGAAGTTTGCTTGTTTTCCCCATATTCGCATGGGTTCTCTCCGGGTACAGTTAGTGGGGTTAGGTTAACTAACGATTCTAAATTACCCATAGGTGTGAATGGTTATCTGTCTCTGTGTTAGCCCTGGTGATAGACTGGTGAGCTGTTCAGGGTGTATGCTACCTCTCGCCCAGGCCCCCGTGACCCTGATAAGTAGAATGGATGGATAAGTGAAGGCAAACTAGAAAGTAAGAACATGATAGGATACCTCGAAGTCTGTAAAAAAGCAGTGAACTGCACACTAAGTGCTGAGATAGTGAAATAGGCTCTAGATGGTCACATCAAGGATTTTTTTCCCAACTTAGTGTCTTGAATATGCTGACAACTCTGAGTTCAAATGAAGCGTCAGAGAGCCTACTTTCACACCCTAAATATGAACTGAAAATAAACCCAAACTGAGACCTGATCCATTAAGATCTGATCACAGTAATTAGATGGGATGGCTGCAACACAAGCAAACATTTTAATAATAATAATAATGGATTGGATTTTATATAGCGCTTTTCAAGGCACCCAAAGCGCTTTACAATACCACTATTCATTCACTCTCACATTCATACACTGGTGGAGGCAGCTACAGTTGTAGCCACAGCTGCCCTGGGGCAGACTGACAGAAGCGAGGCTGCCATATCGCGCCATCGGCCCCTCTGGCCAACACCAGTAGGCAAGTAGGATAAAGTGTCTTGCCCAAGGACACAACGACCAGGACAGAGAGCCCAGGGATCGAACCGGCGACCTTCCGGTTGCAGATGCGATTCCCAACCCCCTGAGCCACGGTCGCCCTTTTAAAGGAGTCCATCTATGAAAGACTGCTACACAACTTGCTCTAATCTTTCTCATTTTTATTGATGGATTACTAACAGCTGGGACAGTTGGTGATCAGCTCATTTAACCTCCCTAAATGCCTTTTATTTTAATGTGTTCCTTGGGGTTACCGCTTCTAATCTTCCTATTATCACTGGGATCACTTGAACTTTAGCTTGCAAATATGTTCCAGTTGTGGAAGATGGAGACCTCAGTACACTTTGAAGAGTATTCTAGTCTTAACATCATTGGCATCATCATTGTCTTATCTATGATGGAGGTATTTGGCTGTGGTTGACCCTCATGCATCTTTATCATACTGCCCTGTGGGATACCCATGTATTTGTAGCTGTTCTATATATTTCATATTTTGTTTTTTGGAAGCCCACCCCTGCAGCCTGGATGACCTTTCCTCTCTTTGCAACCATTTAGCCTCATTTATCCAGTCTGAATGGCGATGTCCTCGCTCTATTCAATTCAATTAAATTTTATTTATATAGCGCCAAATCACAACATAAGTCGCCTCAAGGCGCTTCATAGATACAGAGAAAAACCCAACAATCATATGACCCCCTATGAGCAAGCACTTTGGCGACAGTGGGAAGGAAAAACTCCCTTTTAACAGGAAGAAACCTCCGGCAGAACCAGGCTCAGGGAGGGGCGGCCATCTGCTGCGACCGGTTGGGGTGAGAGAAGGAAGACAGGATAAAAGACATGCTGTGGAAGAGAGGCATAGGTTAAAAACAGATATGATTCAATGCAGAGAGGTCTGTTAATACATAGTGAGTGAGAAAGGTGACTGGAAAGGAAAAACTCAATGCATCATGGGAATCCCCCGGCAGCCTATGTCTATTGCAGCATAACTAAGGGAGGATTCAGGGTCACCTGGTCCAGCCCTAACTATATGCTTTAGCAAAAAGGAAAGTTTTAAGCCTAATCTTAAAGTAGAGATAGTGTCTGTCTCCCGAATCCAAACTGGAAGCTGGTTCCACAGAAGAGGGGCCTGAAAACTGAAGGCTCTCCCTCCCATTCTACTTTTAAATACTCTAGGAACAACAAGTAGGCCTGCAGAGCGAGAGCGAAGTGCTCTAATAGGGTGATATGGTACTACAAGGTCATTAAGATAAGATGGGGCCTGATTATTTAAGACCTTGTATGTGAGGAGCAGGATTTTGAATTGAATTCTGGATTTAACAGGAAGCCAAAACAGGAGAAATATGCTCTCTCTTTCTAGTCCCTGTCAGTACTCTTGCTGCAGCATTTTGGATTAGCTGAAGGCTTTTCAGTGAGTTTTTTGGACATCCTGATAATAATGAATTACAGTAGTCCAGCCTGGAAGTAATAAATGCATGAACTAGTTTTTCAGCGTCACTCTGAGACAGGATATTTCTCATTTTAGAGATGTTGCGCAAATGGAAGAACGCAGTCTTACATATTTGTTTAATATGTGCATTGAAGGACATATCCTGGTCAAAAATGACTCCAAGGTTCCTCACAGCGTTACTGGAGGCCAAGGTAATGCCATCCAGAGTAAGAATCTGGTTAGATACCATATTTCTAGGCTTTTCAGGGCCGAGTACAATTCAATTCAATTCAATTCAATTTTATTTATATAGCGCCAAATCACAACATAAGTCGCCTCAAGGCGCTTCATAGATACAGAGAAAAACCCAACAATCATATGACCCCCTATGAGCAAGCACTTTGGCGACAGTGGGAAGGAAAAACTCCCTTTTAACAGGAAGAAACCTCCAGCAGAACCAGGCTCAGGGAGGGGCGGCCATCTGCTGCGACCGGTTGGGGTGAGAGAAGGAAGACAGGATAAAAGACATGCTGTGGAAGAGAGACAGAGGTTAATAACAGATATGATTCAATGCAGAGAGGTCTGTTAATACATAGTGAGTGAGAAAGGTGACTGGAAAGGAAAAACTCAATGCATCATGGGAATCCCCCGGCAGCCTACGTCTATTGCAGCATAACTAAGGGAGGATTCAGGGTCACCTGGTCCAGCCCTAACTATATGCTTTAGCAAAAAGGAAAGTTTTAAGCCTAATCTTGAAAGTAGAGATAGTGTCTGTCTCCCGAATCCAAACTGGAAGCTGGTTCCACAGAAGAGGGGCCTGAAAACTGAAGGCTCTGCCTCCCATTCTACTTTTAAATACTCTAGGAACAACAAGTAGGCCTGCAGAGCGAGAGCGAAGTGCTCTAATAAGGTGATATGGTACTACAAGGTCATTAAGATAAGATGGGGCCTGATTATTTAAGACCTTGTATGTGAGGAGCAGGATTTTGAATTGAATTCTGGATTTAACAGGAAGCCAATGAAGGGAAGCCAAAACGGGAGAAATATGCTCTCTCTTTCTAGTCCCTGTCAGTACTCTTGCTGCAGCATTTTGGATTAGCTGAAGGCTTTTCAGTGAGTTTTTTGGACATCCTGATAATAATGAATTACAGTAGTCCAGCCTGGAAGTAATAAATGCATGAACTAGTTTTTCAGCGTCACTCTGAGACAGGATATTTCTAATTTTAGAGATGTTGCGCAAATGGAAGAAAGCAGTCTTACATATTTGTTTAATATGTGCTTTGAAGGACATGTCCTGGTCAAAAATGACTCCAAGGTTCCTCACAGTGTTACTGGAGGCCAAGGTAATGCCATCCAGAGTAAGAATCTGGTTAGATACCATATTTCTAAGATTTTCAGGGCCGAGTACAATAACCTCAGTTTTATCTGAATTAAGAAGCAGAAAGTTAGCGGCCATCCAGGTCTTTATGTCTTTAAGACATTCCTGCAGTTTAACTAATTGGTGTGTGTTATCTGGCTTCATGGACAGATAGAGCTGGGTGTCATCGGCATAGCAGTGAAAATCTATGCTATGTCTTCTAATGATGCTGCCTAAGGGAAGCATGTATAATGTAAACAGAATTGGTCCTAGCACTGAACCCTGTGGAACTCCATAATTAACCTCAGTGTGTGAAGAGGACTCTCCATTTACATGCACAAATTGGAGTCTATTAGATAGATATGATACAAGCCACTGCAGTGCAGTACCTGTAATACCTACAGCATGTTCTAATCGCTCTAATAGGATATTATGGTCAACAAGTATCGAATGCTGCACTAAGGTCTAGCAGGACAAGCACAGAGATGAGTCCACTGTCAGAGGCCATAAGAAGATCATTTGTAACCTTCACTAAAGCTGTTTCTGTGCTGTGATGAGCTCTGAAACCTGACTGAAACTCTTCAAATAAACCATTCCTCTGCAGATGATCTGTTAGCTGTTTGACAACTACTCTTTCAAGGATTTTTGATATGAAAGGAAGGTTGGAGATTGGCCTATAATTAGCTAAGACTGCTGGGTCTAGAGATGGCTTTTTGAGTAAAGGTTTAACTACAGCTAGCTTGAAGGCCTGTGGTACATAGCCGATCATTAGAGATAGGTTGATCATATTTAAGATCGAAGAATTAATTAATGGCAGGACTTCTTTGAGCAGTTTTGTAGGAATGGGGCCTAAAAGACACGTTGATGGCTTGGAGGAAGTAATTATTGAAGTTAACTCAGAAAGATCAATTGGAGAAAAAGAGTCTAACTTAACATCAATGGTACTAAGAGTAGCTGTAGATAATATTACATCTGTGTGATGATTGTTGGTAATTTATTCTCTAATGCTAAAAAAAAATTTTGTGAAGAAGTTCATGAAGTCATTACTAGTTAACATTAAAGGGATGGTTGGCTCAAAAGAGCTCTAACTTTTTGTCAGCCTGGCTACAGTGCTGAAGAGAAACCTGGGGTTGTTCTTATTTTCTTCAATCAGTGATGAATAGTAAGATGTTCTGGCTTTGCGGAGGGCTTTGCGGAGGGCAGCAAACTATTTCTCCAGGCTAAATGATGATCTTCTAAATTTGTGACACACCATTTCCTCTCCAGATTACGAGTCATCTGCTTTAGGGTACGTGTTTGAGAATTATACCACGGAGTCAGGTACTTCTGATTAGAGACCTTAGTTTTCACAGGAGCTACAGTATCCAGAGTCGTACGTAGTGAGGAGGTGAAATTATTAACAAGATAATCGACCTCTGTTGGGGTAGCGTTCAGATAGCTGCTCTGCTCTATGTTGGTACAGGGCATTGAAGATGATAACAGTGGGTGGATTATATTCTTAAACTTATAGCGCTTTCAGAAAGACGTCTACTTTGATAAAGTCTACTCTCCACCGCTGTGTAATCAATTATTGTAAATGTAAATGTTATCAGGAAATGATCAGACAGGAGAGGGTTTTCAGGAAACACTGTTAAATGTTCAGTTTCTATGCCATATGTTAAAACAAGATCTAGAGTGTGATTAAAGTGGTGGGTGGGTTCTTTTACTTTTTGAGAGAAACCAATTGAGTCTAATAACAGATTAAATGCCATGTTGAGGCTGTCATTTTTAGCATCTACATGGATGTTAAAATCACCCACAATAATTATTTTATCTGAGCTCAGAACTAAATTAGATATAAAGTCTGAGAAATCAGACAGAAACTCTGTGTAAGGCCCAGGTGGACGATTGTGTGTATGTGTGTGTGGGTGGGGGGATTTATGTGTATTGAGAGTGTGAGGAGTGAGTTGGAGGGTGGGGTGGGCTGCTTTTAACTATGTAAAGCACTTTGTGCTACATTTTTTCTGTATGAAAAGTGCTTTATAAATAAAGATTGATTGATTGATTGATTGATTGATTGATTGATTGATAGATGATAACAAGTAAGACTGGTTTCTGAGTTTCACAGCTGGGGTGGACAATGTTAAGCATCAGGCTTTCGAATGAATTAAAAGTCTGTCTTGGTCTTTCATTAATTAATAGGCTGGTGTGAAAAATTGCTGCCACACCACCCCCTCGGCCTGTGCTTCGAGGTTTCTGGTAGTTAGAATGACTCGGGGGTGTTGATTCATTTAAAGTAACACAATCATCCTGCTGCAACCAGGTTTCTGTAAGGCAGAGTAAATCAATTTGTTGATCAATTATTAAGTCATGTACTAACAGAGACTTGGAGGAGAGAGGCCTAATATTTAATAATCCACATTTCACTGTTTTACTCTTTGGTTCAGATGTGGATACTGTATTGTTCTTTCTTTGTAATTGTTTATTTTTAAGTTGTTTGTTGCTGGTTTTTAGTTTGTTTTTTGTCTTTTTGGAAGCTGACACAGTCTCTATGGAGATGGGTTTTTGGGGGGGTAGCAGGAGGAGAGAAGCTGCAGAGAGGCGTGTAAGACTGCAACTCTGCTTCCTGGTCCCAACTCTGGATAGTCATATTTTGGGGGGTTTAATAAATTTGTCCATATTTCTAGAAATGAGAGCTGCTCCATCCAAAGTGGGATGGATGCCGTCTCTCCTAACAAGACCAGGTTTCCTCCAGAAGGTTTGCCAATTATCTATGAAGCCCACATCGTTTCTGGGACACCACTCAGACAGCCAGCAATTTAAGGAGAACATGCGGCTAAACATGTCACTCCTGGTCTGATTGGGGAGGGGACCAGAAAAACTACAGAGTCCGACATTGTTTTGGCAAAGTTGCACACCGATTCAATATTGATTTTAGTGACCTCCGATTGGCGTAACCGGGTGTCATTACTGCCGATCTGAATTATGATCTTACTGAATTTACGTTTAGAATTTACACGCTCTAGATCCTGGTGGATCCATAAGTCAATGCCTCCTCACTTTTGGCGTAGAGCTTGATGTCATCTGTGTACAGGTGGTGGATGATAATCCCTACACTCCTGAATCTATACCCCAATCTACTCTGATGAGCTACACAAGTACCTGTTGTTATTGTAGCAACCTCCTTTTTTGTGCTGGCAGGTGGAGTCAAATTTGACCCCATGGGTTCTCCAGGGTTAAGCTGCGAGAAACTGCCTTTGTCCTTTGTCCGTCGATCAACGGACCCTGACCCTAACCGTAACCCTTTAATAAATGGTGAGCAGAATTGATATTGTCCTTGCAACATTGGAATTTCATAAATGCACGAATGGCTTGACGCACAAAAGAATAACGTCACAACAATGTGATTGGTCACTTGCAATGTTGAACCTGGAACAACATTTTCATGATGATCTGGGAACAACACCAACACGACGATATCAGATCATCCGCACCTCAGACTCTCCAGGTGCTCAGACTCTCCTGGTACATGTTTGGGAAGAGATCCCTCAACACACCGTTAGGAGTATGGCCGAACATCGTCATGCATGAATACTGCTAATTTCCATTTTGATTTGCTGCAGTGAAATTTTGGCAAAATTAACTAGTCTGCTACATTATTCTTTCATTTTTGGGGTGCTTTTCAATTCAGCCCTCTGTAGCTTCATAATTCTGATTTCCATCAAACAATGTGGCATCCCATAGCTCCTAACACATGACCCAACCAATGTTCCCTCTAATTTTTTTTTTTTCTGACTTATATTATGAGTATGAGTCTGTGGTCTGGGAGAGAGTCCTGTAACTCTCTGTCTGCAAAATACAGTATATCATGACAAATGTTGGGCAAAATAATTATATAGGTACTTCTTCAAAAAAGTAACTGAGCTTTGAAAACAAAGTTTTTTGCAGCTGTTTACCTAAAAATGCAGCCATGGGTTTTAAAAAACAAAACAAAACAGACATTTAAAATTATTTACAGAACAATCAGGTGTTCTGCATTAGTGATACGCGAATCATGAACGAATCGTTCAATACTCGAGAATCACTTTACTGACTCATGAATTATGATTCACAAACCCAACTGACTCACTGACTCATCCCTGTTGCTGTTAGCAGCAATGTATCTAGCTTATAATTAAAATTGTGGGGAAAAACACAACATCCAGTATCTTAACAAAAAAATTTCTGCTCTGAACTGGAAGAAAAAACCCTGAGTAGAAGCTCACATCAAGTAGACACCTCACCTTCACTACTGGAACTTTAACATTATGCACTCCATACTGTACAGTAATGCCACTGTTTTGCACATGTCTCAACTCTGTATATTTTTATATATTTTATTTATTGTTTACTCTATTTAATTTGTAAAATATGTGTATATACACACACACACACACACGTAGAAAAATATTTAGTATACACATCCAGAAATGCATATACTATTATATATTGTACATATATTTATTAGTTTCAGATGTAGCCATTCTTGTATTTTGCTCGTTTACATTATTGTATTTTGCACAACTCTGTTGCTTGTGAAGCTCGCACACAAGAATTTCACTCACATGTGCTGTACCAATGTACCTGCACATGTGATGTGACAATAAAAGTGATTTGATTTGACTTGAAAATAGCTCCTCAGTTCACAGTAGCATCACTCTGCTAACATGCTAACAGCACATTTGAGCTACTCACCCCCTCCCTTCCTGTTCTGAATCGTAAGCGTAAGCGAATCACTCAGGACTCACTAACCCCCCTGTCGCTACCCGATCCGTACCGGAAACCCGATCGGTACCCCGCATGCGCAAATCTTACGTCACTTCCTCTCTTTGCCAACATTGCGACATTCAATATATTTGAATGATATGGTTAGCGATCAGTTAGCTCCTAGCATTTCTCAGCAGCTCTGCCTCCTTTTCGACTACCGGGACATTTAAACAATGGATAATCCGTACCCGCAACAAATTTTTGCTTTTCTCCTCAACAGAGAGCGTTCCCCGATTGAACAACAGCGCCGTAAAATAAGAAGAATGGCGCCTAATTACAGAGTTAATAATACAGACTTTGCAATATGCCACGTGAAGATTCATCAGCCAGATGAAGTATTTATACTGACAACTGACAGTGATAGCGGACATCATCATCACTATTCCAATCAATCCTCTCCACACAGACAAGCATAAATACACTCGACTATCACTAAATCAAATTTAACACACGTTTGTAATGACGCCAATTCAGTTTACAATAGGGTTAATTTGCTCGGTCAGCAGGTGGCAGTATCCTCGTACACTGGGGAGTAAACTGCCATTAAACGAACAGAAGAAGAAGAAAACATCTGCACATGCGCGGTACGGATCGGGTAGACCCGATTTGTACGGTCCGACTTTACACATGCGCAGTAAGGATCGGGGAGTCCTGATCCGTAACTATCTTTTTATTTTTCGTTTTTTTCTACATTGTACTGAAATGCTTCATTATTGCAAACATTTTAAGATATACTTATTATTCTTAACATCTTAACAGATACTCTGACCCATAACTATCGTAAAACGCTACGACCGGAAGTAGACACCTTTCGCGCATACGGGGTACGGATCGGGTTTCCGGTACGGATCGGGTAGTGACACCCCTCCCTCCTGTGCTGAATCATAGAGCGAACGAATCACTCACTCACTCAGCCCCTCCCTCCTGCCGCACAGCTTCTTCTTCTTCTTAGTTGGCAACCAATGTTAAGGTGCATTACCGCCTCCTGGCTCACATTTCAGTGGACATTTAGATGAGAAAATATATATTTAACACATTTAAGGAAAATACTAATAAAATAAAAATAAACAAAATAAATGTTTATTAAGCAATTTTGATAGGAAATTGCCTAATTTTAGAAATGTTTTTGCTCTTTTTTGCTCTATAAAATAGTTGTTTTCTTTTAGAATCATTCATCTTAGCAGTAGGAAGTTTGAGTGAAAATGTACATTTTTTGCACTCTCTGGTCAACTGACTCAGTGAATCAAATGACTCAAAAAATCCGATTCACTTTGGTGAGTGACTCATTAAAACTCGATTCATTAAAAGAATCAAATTTACCATCACTATTCTGCATCAAATTTGATGCCACACAAATTATTTGTGCCACTCCAAAAAATAATTTCTGTCCACTATGAGATAAAGGAGAACAACAGCCTGATACCTGCAGGCCTGACAACAGGAGATGTATCACTCCTGTGACATGCAGTAGTCGCCTTATTGTTCTGACACTAGTGATGTGTCGGTCGCGAACGAAATGGCTCTTAGAGCCGGATCTTTGACGTGAACGACGCGAGCCGGCTCCTTATCGCAAGCCGTGGGTTGTTTTTTTTCCCTTCTCTTTCTCTCCTCCTCTCACACTCTCTCGCACTTTTTTTCCACTTCACTCCGCACGCGAGCCCTGTGCTTTGCTGGGCAGAGGGGGGAGGGGCGGTAGTTACACTCTCAGTAGCACAGGAACAGAGCGGGAGGGAGAGACAGAGAAAGAAAGCCAGGGACAACAACGTCACATTAGAAAGGTATAGTAAACACCCACAACTATATTCAGTTGACAGAGAATATGCATCTTCTTTTTGTTTTCATATTTTAATTTATATTTAATTGTGTTGTGGTTTGCAGTGTTTTTTGTTGTTTCACTTTAAATTTGTAAAAAGAAAAAGCTGAAAATTTAAATAGTTAAAAGTTGAAATTTGAATAGTTGGTTTTTGTATTATATGATTTATTTATTACATTTTATGTGGAGTGAAAAAATAAAAGTTTATTTAATTTTCAACTTTAACACTAAATGTTCTGCCACTCAAATATGAGCGAAGCCAATCCAGTGCTGCACCTTTAATGCCAATCAGTAAGATCTAAAACCACAAGGATCACGGAACTTCCACAATCAGTAGCTAAAAAGATATAGTTAAAAACACGTAAAAGTGCTGTTTCAGTGGAGTGTAGATGTTTAAAACCAGACTGAAAAGGTTCCATGATGCCATTAGCATCTAAAAACGTATTCAGTTGGGTAAAAACAATTTTTACACACAACCGGTTGAAAACGTCCCAGTTCAAACATCAAAAGTTCAAAACTGGAGGGAGGAATCAGTACATGGAGTTGCTTGCAATTAAAGTTATTTTTAAAAACTTTCAATATTCCTCCTCCTCTTCCTGATATCCTTGGAGCATTTAACAATGAGCAGTCAGAGGGCAATATTTCAGAAATGAAGCTAGACTCACCAATTTTCATCCATGTCTCAGTCACAAAAAACGAGATCCAATCCATTTGAAGAAAAGAAATCGTTTATGACAAACGTTTTACTTGCTGTATTCTAATAAGACACCTTATATTTTGGTAAGAAACTGCACATATTTACAGTATTATAGCAACATTTATCAGGCTTAGCTATTAAAATAGTAAAACTGAAAAAACAAACTCCAAGAACAAAATATTACTGTTCATTTGTTTAGCATAGTTTCCTTTTATAATGCTCTGGTTATTACTCGAAGTTCTGTGAAATTTGCAGATTTTAATTCCTCAGTGTTGTATACTCATACAGGGTAAAACGTGTCCTGTCACTATTCTTCCGCATAAGCCTAATATTTACCTACTATTGGCCTAGAAAATCTGCCAGGAAACTCATCATTTATTTTCCACCATTTGATGCTCTTTAGACTTTGAGTGTTTACATGGAAATCCAGAGGGAAGGAGAGAATCAACAAGAATCCATCATACTAAGGAGAGCAGACATCATTGACAAACAGATACGATACTGATTATGAAAGGATGAGCTGGAGTGGAGGTGCACCTGATCCTCCTGGACTGTGAATGAGGGAGAAATTATTGGTTCAGTGATGCCAGCATGCTGACAGTACATTGGCAGCTGGCAAAGTAATATAGAGAACTGAAGTAGAACCAAGTGCTTAAAACAATAGAAAGTGTCCAGTGCAGCCAATGCCTGAGCTTTCCATTTAACATTGTTTTCTTTTTGCATTCTTCATCTACTATGTTGTCATGTTCTTCCCTGTTCTATCTCACTTGTCAACCAATCAGCTTTCGACCAATGCACGGCATCATTTATATCAAGCAGCATGCAGTTAGGATTCCAGAGGACTGATAGAGAACATCCTTGTTTCGGATCAACAGAAGGACACCTCTTACATATCATCACTTTGGGGTTTTGGCCCTTACATTTTGGGCAGCTCTGATTTTGAGATCTTAGCTTTCATTACTTCAACCAACCAGATGAAAACGTGTAGACCACTTTGCAGTACAGAATGGTGGTCATCATGTCAGGATGGGCATTCTGCTGCATGCTTGTGGGTGTCTTACCAGCAATGAACTGACAGAAACACTGTCAGATGCCAGTTTTATCAGTGGGTGTTACTATACAAAGAAATGTTATTACATTCAAACACAGTATTTGACAACAGTATTTGAGACTAGTTCAGTTCAGTTCAGTTCATTTTTATTTCAAACATTTCAAACATGTGCCTTCACAATCATTACAAAATATCATTCCATTATTTGTTTGAAAAGGAGTAGGCTGAAGTATTTACTTATTTGTCCCTACCCCCTCAAGTTTTACCTGTCATTCATTTAATTTTTTTTTTTGTCTTAAATTAAACAAACAACATATGAAACATATAAACATATGAAGTAAAACAAAACATAACATACATAAATCAAAAACAAGAAATTAGCAAGCCCCACCACAGTATAGTTTCTTTCATATGAAAAATACAGAATGTGTATATTTGCAGATACACAAGTTATGGAAAAACAACAAACCAAAACAAAACAAAAAAACAACCAAAAAAGAACCGCAACACCATTACCAGCAACATTACCATCCTGGGTTAACCCCGTTTTCTTCATTCTTATACTTATTTAAAATTAGGTTTTTATATTTTACTTTAAACTGTTTTATGTTTTGACTGTCTTTTATTTCTTCTGTTAGACTGTTCCATAATTTAACTCCTGAAATTGAGATTGACATAGTTCTTAAAGTTGTTCTAGCACTTTGTATTTTTAAATTCCATTTCCCTCTTAAGTTATACCCACCTTCTCTTTCTATGAACAATTTACAGATTTCTTTGGGAAGCAATTTATTTCTGACTTTATACATTATTTGCGCTGTTTTAAGCTTCACCAAGTCTTGGAATTTAATAGCTTGCATTTTGACAAAGAGTGCATTTGTATGGTCCCTGTACCCTACATTATTTATTAATCTAATGGCCCTTTTCTGTATTATAGTTATTGTTTGTGTGTTACTTTTGTATGTGTTTCCCCAGACCTCTACACAGTAGCTCATATATGGCAGTAGTAAAGCACAGTATAAAATGTGCAGTGCTTTCTGATCCAACATATGCTTTGCTTTTCCCAGGACGGCAATGCCCCGTGCCAATTTCCCCCGAACATAAGTAATGTGTGGCTTCCAACAGAGCTTGTGGTCAATGATCACCCCAAGAAATTTTATTTCATTTACTCTTTCTAAATATACATTGTCAACACATATTTCTACTTCGATGTTTTTCTTTTGGTTTCCAAACAACATAAATTTGGTTTTATCGAGATTCAATGATAATTTATTTATATCAAACCACTTCTTTAATATCGTTAATTCCTGTGTGATCATTTCCAAAACCTGTGGCAATTCCCCACCTGCACACAGTATATTTGTGTCATCTGCAAATATTACAAACTTTAAAATCTCCGATACTCTGCAGATATCATTTAAGTACATAATAAACATTTTTGGACCCAGTACTGAACCTTGAGGTACTCCACAAGCTATATCCATCAAATTAGATTTATATTCATTTATTTGTACATATTGTTGCCTATTCCCTACATAGCTTTTTAACCATTCCAAAACCACTCCCCTAAACCCGTACTTTTCCAGTTTTTTTAATAGAATTTCATGATTAACAGTATCAAACGCCTTCTTTAGATCTAAGAAAACTCCGAGCGCATACCTCTTATTATCCATACATTCCGTTATCTTTTCCATTAGATCTATCAGTGCCAAAGCTGTTGATCTGTTGTTTCTGAACCCATACTGACTATCTGTCATTAATTCATATTTTTCCACAAAACTGTCAAATCTTTTTATGAAGAGTTTTTCCAGTATCTTAGAGAACTGGTAATAGTAATAATTAAATAAATTTCATAACACATTAAATTTATTTCTTACCATTTTGTCTTTAAGTAGCGTTGAATAAACCTTTGTTTGGATCAGGCTCCAAACAAGCAGCCAATTGTGGAAGGGTGTTGCCAATGCCTAGTGACCTCATCACACTCAGGTTTGTAGGCTGCTGTCAACCACAATCCCGTGGCTGTGTTTTGAATTCTTCAAATTTGTTTTTCATACCTGCATGAAGGAAAAGACTTGAAGTGATGGCGGTCATCCGTACATATAAGTCTTAGAACAAAGGAAGCCATCAAATACTGTACATTTTATTTTATGCATAACTTCAATAAACACTTCAATAAAAAAAAAAAAAGAATTCTTTGAATTTGAATAGTTTGAACGGATGGTGGATATTTAGCTTGATTTGTTGTTGCTGTGCCACATGTTGCCCATTGTTTCCAATGATCTTTTTAGCCTTTTTAAAATAGTTGCAGTGGCACACCCATGTTACTTTGTTTTATAACTTTAACCCATTTGTTGAATGTGTTTCAGCATTTTCACTCATTTATTTTGTAGGTTACAACAACAACAACAATCTTTATTTATAGAGCACATTTAAAAGCCTTGGGCATACCAAAGTGCTTTACATAAAACAATAAAAAATAAAACAATTCAATTGTACTTTCACATTGTCTGTGTTAAAAAAAACAAACCCATGGTGTTTCATTTCTGTGAGGCTTGGGCTTTGTCCTTTGTGTGTTTTGTCCTTAGGGGCCACCTCACACAAAGTTGTCACCCACAGCACGCCCATGCTTGTCAGAAGGCAAGTGGCAGAACAAAGAGCCATATGAAACATCAGGTGGTGACTTCTGCACTAGCTCAGGGGTTACATACGTGACCTTGGAGGAACTCTGAGATGCTTTCTTTGCTCAAAGAAAATCACTCCCAAACTGCTCTTTTCTTTTTGCCTGCACTGCTTTCCTTACTCTTTGAATCACAAAGCACAGCCTTGATTGTTGAATATTCTTTCACACACCACTGATTTCTCGCCAGTATACTCGCTGTCACACTTCTTTCTGCCTCCTTTTCTCCACTCTGTCTGTTATTTTCCACCAATCTCACCCTCTGTTTTCTTTATTGCTAGAAACATAGATTGTTTTTGAAGAAAGTCAGCTCAGATCAAAAATATGTATTTTAAATAAATCCAAAAAAGCAGGTCACTCAAAAAAAAAAAATAGTAGAAATGAGCTTAAAATATGCTTCCAAAAAAGTAACATTTGAATTTTTGGTTTTGTCTGTTTTTAACCACTTGATTTACTTGTATTTAAATATATGTAGGTATATTTATTGGAATGCTTGCCCATTTCAATCACTTTCTTGTCTCTTCTGATGAAATTGTTTTATTAGTTAAAGCACATTTGATAAAGGACTGTTTGCCAAGAGAGAGGTGATTAACTCAATATTAAATAGCTTTCGTAGCTGAGGGATGAAGCACAACTAAAACAACACATTATACTGTATGTAAATATATGTATGGAATAGGCTAATTCAGTTCATGTTACATTATGGAAATTTGATTGTTTTCGAAAACGTGACTGAACTTAGTTGTGGGCCCAAACTAGCGTGATTAATGTGCTCCATGAAACACCAAAATGCAAATACATAAAAATATCCCATTGCTTTCACATATGAACTACTTCAAATCAAGCGATGTGATGTAATGCAGGGATTCCTATTTCCTTCTATTCAGAGCTAGCAAAGTTAGTAAACATGAGGCAGACAATCAACAATTTGATTGATTTTCAGATCAAACGCTTTTTTTACACTTTGCTAATATTAGCTTACACATGTATTTTGAGTGCTACCTAATGGCGCAGTCGCACGAATCAAAACAACCTCCTTGTATTGATTTTTTTAAAATTTTATTAATACTTTTGCTTTCAGAGCTCGATTGCAAGTAGGTGTTTAAGGTTGTGTGTAACAACAGAAGGAGTAGACTGAGTAACTAAGGACACTGCTTATTCATACTGTAGCAACTTGTCAATTGTAAGACAGTTCCACCCTGAAATATATACTGCTGTATTGTACTTTGTGACTGTAACAGGAAATAATTTACAAAATTATTATTACAGTGTATTCAGTAACATTTAAAACTATCAACAGAGACCATAAATTCATCACGGTGTGAGGAATTAATTTTTTGACATAGACTTCTATCTGCTCCTTAAGTCTGACTTCATCAGTCATATCTAGGACAAACTGAAGTATTTCTAAAAGACTAAAAGTTGCAGCTCTGTTATACCTTTGAACCTATGGATAAATTTATCATTGAAATATTAGGTTCAATTGTAATTATGTAGCGCCAAGTCACAATACCTCAAGGTATTTGATAATGAAAGTTAAAGACACTACAATAATAACTATAAAAACTAAACAGTAGTGCTATTTTGGAGGGTTGGTTGAGTTGGGTTAGTTGACATATAACATTGTCATAGCAGGTGGTTGGTTACAGAGCTGGAAGATGCATGATGAAGGCTAAATTGTTTTCAGTAAAAGTTCATGTTGCGTGTCCAAAGACAAGTTTCATCATTTAGCAGGAGTATGCCATAGATGGTTATAAAATACGACACAAAAGAATACAACATGCTATAAATAAGAACCCAGAAAGAAGGTTGGTATGTTATTACTTAACAAAGAAGTGGATTTCTCTCTATAAATGCAGGAGCTGCTCCCCTACTGGCCATTAGAGAGAATGCAGGTTTGAGGCACTTCTGGCATAAGTTTTGAGGCCTGAAAAATAAAGTTATCTCACAGTATATACAAAGAAAGCTCTCCTTATGTGTTAATTCTTGACAATAATGGCACAGACAAAGAGGACGTCTGTGATGTTACTGCACCAACAACAGTGTTTATTGGAAGTAGAATACTTTTATATATCTCTGTTTCAAAATTATGTCTCATGTGTTATTTAATGTTTAATTAGTGCCGTCCAGTGTTAATCTCGTTAAAATGACGTTAATGCCATAACGACAAAAATCTCCGTTAGCGAGTTAGCACGGATCACCCTATGCGTGGGGTGAGCTAACGCATTAACAAGCTAACCGCACTAACATGGATATTTGCCGCGTTAATGCGGTTTTGGCGTTAACGTCATTTTAACGAGATTAACACTGACAGCACTAATTTAAATGTTTAATTTTAAGAATTTGAAAACATGACCATAAACATTTCCGAGCCTTAATTGATTAGTGCCTTAACCATCATTAGGAACTTTAGATTTTCAGCTATAATGAAGCAATCTTTTCAATTCAAACCATGACCTTTCTCTTGTGTCTATATGCAGACACTTCTGACCTTAAATGTATTTGACTGACAGGACAGCAAATGGTTCTTTTGTATTTGTACTATATTTTAGAAGGTGTGGATAAACAATTCATTCAATTCATTTATTATTTATTATTTATATAGCGCTTTTCACAGATAAAAATCACAAAGTGCTTTATAACACAAGAAATGGAAATATAAAACAATGTAACAGTAAAGAAAATAGCAATGTAAAACAATAAAAACAACATAAGAGGAAATTAATAAAATGCTTTTCAAAATTAAAATTTCTTCAGCTGTTTTTTAAAAGAATCAATGGAGTCCGTGCAGCTTAGAGACAGTGGAAGAGAATGCCACTCCCTGAAAGGCCCATCACCACGAGTTTTAAAACGACTGCGCGGTACCACCAGCAGTCTGTGATCTAATGACCTTAAAGCTCGAGAAGATGAAAAAGTGTGTGAAGCCAAATTACTGTACCAAACCCCACGGTACCACTGTCATAAAAAGTAGTTAAAAAACACCCATACTGCAAGAACTTTATTTTTAAAGCAGTTTTAAACAGCAACAGCACACAAACTGGTAACAAAAATGAATAAATACACTGAAGACAATTGAAAATATATAAAAACAACACATGTAAAGGTAACTATCATTAAAATAAAGACAGCTAAAATAAATGTCTGACATTGGATGTCAGGCCACAGGCTACGTCTACATGTACACAGGTATTTTTGAAAATGCTGCTTTTTCTATGCGTTTGGGCCTTGTTTGGCCCAAATTGCTGTTATTTCGCAAATAAATGCATTTTTAATAGAAAGTACAATAAAATAGCAGCTTACATTCAATGCATTCATGCTTTTTAGGACATTTTTAGACTTCTGGTGTTTTCTTAGTTTATTCTAAATTTCTCTGCTTATTCAGGACCTCCAATGTCAGGGAAATTCAGATAAAAAGAAATGTACTGTATACAAAGGCTGATAAATCTATTCAAACTTGCTGTGCATGCATGAGGAGGATTTTCATCAGCAGCAGGCCACACTGCTGATTGCTGATGAGAAGCGTCTGAAGTTGACCAACCATATGTCAGCCAACTCCCTGCTGGTGACCTTCAGCTTGCAGCTGATGAGATGTTCACTATGTTGTATTTTTTTTACAGCCTCTAAGCTTTATCAGTGATGAAGCCTTTAAATATAAAACTGTAATAAACGTACAGTAGTGCCTGGTTATTTTTTTTTATTTTTTTTTTGTAAATTTACAGTAATTATAAATAGTTTGAACACCAAGCAGCCATAATCTTGCTTATTTAAGTCAAATTCATCTGAAGACAAGACAAAAATAATAAATTAACATCACAGGATACCTTTAACTGTATGGACAACATTTCTGGTGTCTAATTA
The DNA here is from genome assembly GCF_963969265.1 of Rhamphochromis sp. 'chilingali'. NCBI lineage: Eukaryota > Metazoa > Chordata > Actinopteri > Cichliformes > Cichlidae > Rhamphochromis > Rhamphochromis sp. 'chilingali'. Next base: position 4,412,067 of record NC_137943.1, on the reverse strand, counting down.
TCCCTTTTAGCAGTGTTTGTCAAGTCTGGCTGTGTATGACGGGTAGGAGTTGGACCTGAATGCAGGATTTGTAAACAAAGGTTAAACTGAAAAGCAGTTTTTATTGTTGAACTTAAACATATTGCAAAATAATGCAAAATAAGTGAAAAACAAGAAACCAAATCGTCAAAGAGGAAAAACTGCAAGAGATGACATGACAAAGAGCAGAAAGAAAACTGAAGACTTGCAAATACACATATCACCCACATGGAAAAGATGTATATAAATCTTATAAAGTTTGTATCTGTCTTGTGTGAAACTTGAAAAGCATATAAGAGTGAAAACAGATATAAGATTCCTTGAAAAATTATATAACGAAACGTGTATGTTTTGGATACTTACTAAAACAATATATGAAAGTAATGAGAAAGTGGCCACTTTCATGAGTAAATCATATAAGCCTTATATGATTCACTATATGAAGTAGGCCATATCTTATGCAAGTCTTTTATAAGTTTTTTCTATTTCTTTTAGATATGAGCAGGTAATTAAGGCTAGAGGAACAGCCAGGGGAAAAAAGACAGGCTAACAAAATGTGGGGAAGCAAAACTAAACACAACAAGCATGAGGCAAGGGACTATTTAGATAAAACAGGAAATATAAACACTGAGAAATTAACACATACAAACTTGAACACGACAAAAAGGTAAACAAACATGGTGGCATGAGAGACTTCAAGGAAACAAACAGACAAATACAAAAGACAAAGCAAAGACAAAAGGAGCCATAACTAAACTAGAGACATAAAATAAGATCATGACAGTGACAGTGTTGGATTTCACGTCTCCTTTAATAAATGAACAAATGAAAATTCTTTAGAAAGCTTACAAAATATCATCATCCTGATGTCCAGCTTGAACCTTCGATATTTTCATTAGTATTAGCATTGCATTGCAGAGCTACAAGCATTTCACCTCATGTCATACTGTGTATGGTTGTGTGTGTGACAAATAAAATTTGAATTTGATTTAAATTTAGTGACATCTACCAAACTCATACTGAAGTAATGATTACAAACAAAGGACTGAATGGACTTCTACTGAGATAACAAAATGCTGAGGCTGTTATACAAGAGTCGGGGCCACCTTTAAATTGGTAAGAACGCTGTTTTGTTTGATTTTGTTATTCTTGCTTCCTGAGTACTGTATGTTTTTAGTTTTGAGGTTGCATACAGTTGACACTTGAGACTTTGTTATTGTTCTTATGGCATGCTACCTGTTAATAAGGGGAACCTGCTTAGTAGAGGTGGGCGGATCGATAGTAACAATACCAATGATGGTATTGGTATTGGATCTATACCATGGTGACAGGGTCGATTTCTTTCTATCCTCTAAGTTCAGCATGTCGCCCACTCAATTGTGTTAAATTATTTCAAGGTTCAAGGTTCTTTATTGGTCACATGCATAGTTGTACAAGTATAACACACAGTGAAATATAACCTGACACGCTCCTCGACTTGTGCAAAAAAAAGGGGGAGAACATTATATATACTAGAAAAAGTTGCATTTTCGCAGGAAATGCAGTGTGAATGCCTTGCAGTGGAATCTGAAAACAGCAGAAGAAGGAGAACAATCTGCTGAAAAGAGCTGAAGAAGCTGAAGTTTGTGGTGAAAACAGCTGACGAATTCGGAATTTGTGCTGAAAAGAGGTGAAAAACTGAAAATGTTCATAACATTTAAGCGTTCATGTTAGTGGAAGGTCTTTTGGATTTTATGTTTTTGAAAGCTTTCTCAAAATTTCTGACAATTATCTCAATATTTTGGAAAAACAAAGTAAAGTTTTAACTTCTAATTGAATTATTTCTAATTAAAAATTTCTACAAATTTCCCAGATGATTATCTCAGTAATTAATAAAAACACGACACATTTTTTGTAGCCAAGTGAATGCATTTCACTTTCGTAGGTTAGAGCATTCTAAGACAATTTAAAAAAAGAATCAGTATCCATATGTTTTATGAAATGTTGCATGACATGTAATCATTATATTTTTGCTATAAACCTATAATTAAAAAAAAAAAAAATTGAAACCATGTTACTGGAGATGATTTCTACTGGAATACTCAAATAATTAACAATATAATTTTCAGGAGCTCTAGTTTTAAGAGTTCTTTGAAATGTTGTGCATTACACGTAGATGATAAAATAAATAGTCTTATCCTTTTTCTATCCATGTACATGTGATAGTTGTCGTTTTCTGTGTCTGTCTGTGTCCTCTGTGCTGTAACTTTACATCATGTTGCCAGCCTTTGATTGAAACCTTCCTTCCCCAGCCATCAAATGCTCAGGAAACATCCTATCGGAGTCTACACTTTCAGATCCTTACAACACCTCAGAGACACCTCAAAGATTTCTCAGACCTTTTTTTTGAGCCTCGAAATGAGAGATGTCCAATAACAGAAGTCCCATTGCCTGTCCTTGTTAAATTACATACAATAGCTAGAGCACCTGTGTCAGGTCAACTTGTGCTCTTCTATTTCTTATTTTATCATTTTTAAGGCAGTAGTGTAAGCAGCTCTCTCTACTCCCTGCCCTCGGGACTTAAAGATGATGAGTCATTTCTTGTGCCCTCCCATTTTATGCCTGCTCCCTTATTTCTGACATTAGAAGCTCATTGTGTTGCTTTTCACAGCCTTAGTTATCTCTGGTCTCCCTTTTTGAATGAATTGAGTTCATTTCGCAGCTCTTTCACTCTCTCCTCTTTTTTATCATCTTTCTCTTGTCCCTTTAGGTTGCTGGAACCTTGTCTTTCTACTATCACACTCACTTCTACTTTCTTCTCTTCTCTTTTCATTTCATTTTTATTGTTGCTCTCTGTTAAGTTTTCTCTTCTTGCTTTTCATTTTCATCTCCTCAGCAGCTGGGGCAATAGATGCGGTCAGCGGAATTACTTATTGTGTATGATTTTTTTCTTATATTAAAAAAATAGACCTAAATGTGTTCACTGGCCATCATACTGACACAAGTGAAACTGATTAAACAAAGCAAATAGCATTAGCATGCTGACATGCTCATAAGACCTCCTGTCTGCAGTAATTTCATGGCATTCCCATTTGATAAGATTTTAGATGAACACTGGTTTACCTGAAGCCATGCTACTAGTTGTACAGGATTTTCACAACACTAAGATTTCAAACAAAAACTCTAATTTAAAATGTGTCTACTTATTTTTTCTTTACATACTTTTTCCCTGTAACCCACATGTAACATTGAGATGTAGCGTGGCATTTCGTGTGGGAGAGTTTGTACGGAGCCCCGCAGGGGACATGGGAGAAAAAAAAATTCAGACGGACTTTTGCGAGATCCCGAGTTTGTTTTGCGAGATCTCGCAAAAGTCTGTACCATACACCTCCAAATCAGCACTGAAACCTTAGAAACAACCACAGAGATGGAGGACACACACCCATTTGAGCGATTCATCGATTTTTACTTTGAGCTTGGACTAAACTATAAAGACATTAAAACTGTGCTTTGCAGTAGACACAGTTTCCATATAAGCGAAAGACATCTGAAGAGAGTTCTTAGCGCAAGGGGACACACTCGCCACAAAGCGTACTCTGACCTGGCCGTCTTGGTTGAATTTATAGACAACCAATTGCAGTACTCTGGGCAGCTTCACGGATACCGATGGATGTACGCTAAATGCAGGGCACATGGACTACGCGTGAGGAAAGAGGATGTGCGCTTGGTTTTGAAGGAGCTGGATCCCCGAGGCGTCGCACTGAGGCAGGCAAGACGTTTCAGGCGAAGGAACTATTTTTCAAAAGGGCCGAATTTCATCTGGCACAATGCGTACACAACAAATAGTAATCCGAAAGTGATCGGGGGGTATTACATAGAAGCGGTGCAGCGTTTAAAGGGCTGCCCTAGAGTTGTGAGGGGCGATCTTGGAACTGAAAATGGCCATGTTAGAGACTTTCAGCGTTTCCTTGTGCCCGTGGCTCCTAACGACACCCTTGAGAGTTACTTGGAGGGAGCAAGTACCGCCAATCAAAGGATTGAATACTGGTGGCATTTTCTTCGCAGCCAGTGTCTGGAGTTCTGGTTATCCTTATTTGCAGACATCAGAGACAACGGGTACTTTGATGGTGGGTTTCTGTACAAAAACCTCCTTCAGTTTTGTTGCATGGGACTCACCCAGGTGAGTTAATAAAATATGTTTTGTTGAGTGTATGGATGCATGCGTGTGTGAGTGAGTGAGAGATAAAGAAAACTGAGGAAGTGATAGAGAGGTAATACACTAAGTATTGTGAGAGATGAGACCTGTGCCAGGTTTAGGGAATGGAGAGACTTGCAGGAAGAAAGAGACAAGACAGGGAGAAGCGGTTGAGAGGAGCAGGGAGTAAATGAAATGAAAAATTGTGTAAATACTATAATTTAGGTTCAAGCAATCGGCCGCCTTAAGGAAGAGCTCAACAACCAAGACTACAGTAACATCTATGTTGAAGATGTTGACATGGCATATGAAAATTTCTTATCTATAATATTAACTATTTACAATTTGGAATTATTTCGATTGTGATATCAAAATAACTTACAAATACAAAATACGCTGATCAGTGACATAAAACAAATTGATTATTATGAGGGGAGTAGATGAGCCAAGCAGGTAGTAATAAGACTAATAGTACTAATGTAAGATAACACAGCATAACAGTAACCGTACACAGCAAATTCAAAAGTGTTAAATTTTTTGGTGTTAATAGTCTCCTTGCAAAAGTAGAGTTAATTTTACTCTAAGCAGAGTCACATTCTTTTAATGTAACTCTGAGGTGTAAAATGACAGTAGTTAAAATCGAGTGTTAAAAATGAGTGTTTCTCTGTCAAATCTGGAGGTGTTACAATGGAAACATTAACTCCTGACCTCTTAACTCTGAACTCCTAGAGGGGCTATGACACCAACAGAGTAAATTCACAGACTCCGCCCCCAGCACGGCTCCAATCGAAGCTGAAGTGAAGCCGTTCCAGAACATTTTGCTCTACATATTTGAGTTGTTTGCCATGCTTGGTAAGTCATTTTTTCAAAGATTGTTTCAATTATTATTATGAGCTTTTACTTCTGTGGCTCTTTGGAGTTGAGACAAAGCTGTGTGAAAGGCATTAGCCATGTTGCTCGGTGATAGCATAACATTCTGTTTTAGCTAGCTGAAAGGTATTGTTTGCGGGCAAATACCACAGCCTTGAAAAAAGCTTGCATGTGAATTTTCAGTCAAACTTTTGGTCTAATATACACCTAAAACAATGTCTAGAATGTGAAATGTTGGTATAATGGTGCTACTTGAAGCCTGAAAACGATTTCCCATTAAAAAAAAAAAAAACGAGCAAACAGCAGTAGCTGACGTCCTGACTCGATTCTACGTTAGCATAGATCCCCCCAGAGTTTTGTGCACACGGTTTAGGTAAAAATGAAAAAGGTTGAGGTTTTACATTTAGTTCAGTATTACCTGTTGCCTGTGTCCTTGTCTTTTGGGAAAATACTTTACACAAGTAATGGCTCAAAGAGGATTCCTTTTTTTTTTTTTTTTTTTTTACTGTGCTGCAATTGTTTACTGGATTATTTGTGCCATTAATTAGTGTCAACTAATTTTTATTCAATCTCCACACAGGATATGCTTGTGAAGATGGAATATGGGGGAGAGCAGAAGTGCGTTGAAGTTCCACAAAGGGATGAATGAAGGACATGCATATTGTATTAAAGAAATAAGTGATGAGAATGCTGTTATTTGCATTTACCATGTCAGACCTTTTGATAAACAAAATTCTAATGAAAGTGAGAACATGTATACTGTTAGATCTTTCAGAAAATGTTTTGAAATTGTGGTGCACAGTTCAGAATAAATGTTTTTCAAAAACCATTGCATCTTTTTAGTAAATGTTTATTTCCAAAAGAAATTTCTAGAAGTTCAGAACAGTAAAATTCCCGCTTTTTAGAATGAATTAGAAGATAACTCTTACGTAGTTAAACTAAAATACTCTTTGAGAGTTAATATATAAACTCTTAACACCAAGTGTTAAATTATCAACTCCAGACAGATTTGGTGTTTAACACTAAATCAGAGTTAACGTACCAACTCTCCAAAAAGAGTTAAATTAACACTCTCTGGTGTGGACCCATATAGACACTTTAATAGTGTTGAAATCAAATCCAACAGTGTTAATTTGGACATGCTGGATTTGCTGTGTAGTTAGTGTGTGAAACACTTGTACAGATGACATTAGGTAAAGTACATGATTACAAAAATGCACATGATTGTTTAAAAATAATAAATTGCATAAATATAAGAAACCTTCCTCTCAGTGAGTGAGTTGTCTCATCGTGATTTGCGTATATGTATATAAGTACATGCGATCGCATTTCTTAAATTTCTGTATTCTTTGGATGAGGATGAGCTGGATGACACTGCACAGGTTTGGAATACACACTCCATCAGGCCATCAACAAACATCAATATCCCCAGTGGTCGACCTAATGTAATGTATACATTACCTGAGCTCTACAGGACAAGAGACTTCCTTTGCCCCACTGAAGAAGAACATGTTGAAATGTGTAAAACTGAGTGTGTTTTTTGACTGACCAAACCATGTGACCCCGATGTATATGAACTGTGCAATATCATCATGACTGAGTCCCATCTTCTCCACCAACAGACCCATATCAGGCTGTGAACTTGTACATGCATTTAAGAGAGAACATCATGGCATTAGTGTAAATTGGATACACTGCAGCAGAGAACATTTCTCAAAATTGACCTGTGCTATATGTGAGAAAGCTAACTTCTGGATGTTAAACAGACTGTAAACTGTAAGCTTTCTAGTACACAGTTATTTATGAGAATATCTTATATAGAAATATTTATTGTTGTGTTCCAGGAGGGTCAGTGAACTAGTCTCTGCCTGTTAATGATATTCTGAGTGTTCTTTAGCACAAAAACATTGTAATGTTCTGTCAAATGTTATCAAGTTCTATGTCTGTGTATTACTTCGAATTACTTTAACTGTGTATTTGGCTTGATACATGGATCAAAACATAAGACACATCTTAATTTAATGTGTTAGGAGTTTTAATGTACAGTGTTTACTCAGATAATGGTGGTTTATGTTGAGTATTTTGTAATAATTTTTAAATGGTGAGTTGTTTTTTATTTACACCATCTCTATTTGTTAATGATGGGAATGTTTAGTTGTTGATGTTGGCTAGAATACAGTTTAAAATCGAAGAGATATTCTATTATGCCTTGTTGCTTTATATATATTATAACGCCAACTGTCACACTGGCAGGCTACATGAAATGGTACTAAGGGGCATCATAATCTGAGAGGGGGCACCTTGGCATTTTTCTGAACTCAAGTTTCTCTGGCTAAAAATATAATTATTTCATGTCATTTTTGCTTCTTTTTCTTTAACTATTTATTCTGATTCCAGAAGAGCTTTAGTTTTCTAATGTTGGTTAAACAAAACTGAAAAAATAAAGAACTAAATTGAGACCTTTTGAACTCTTAGAATTTCTAATAGATATAAACATTCTTTTTTTGGTCACTGAATTTATCTGAAGCTTATTTTATCAGTTGAATAACAAATTCTTTGCACCCACCTGTTCTGTTGATGAACAGCAATTTCATTCGAATGCTATTTTTGCAAAACTCACCACTTCTGAAAGGATGATATGTGTTGTTGAACTACCGGACAAATAAACTGAAATCTAATCAATTTCTAATTTTTTTTTTTGGACTATGTAGTACAGACAACTAAAAAATTGCAAATGACAAAAGCATATCGACAACATCTGTGTATTGACTGCCTGTGTTCCCAGGCACTTTAATTTCAGAGAAGGGTAGACAGAAGTGCATAATCTGTCAAAAATGTAGCAATATTTTATAATTAACCATATATACTATTTAATCTAATTAGAAATCCTGGCCTACAATCTTGTTTATCCAAGAAACTGTTAAATCTGATTATCATTGCTTGTTAATTTGTAATTATATAAGACAGTATAAAGAATTGTAAATCATCTGTATGTCACATTATGGCAAAGTCCTTTCAAAAAAAATAACTTGTGATGGCAAAATGCTTTTTAACAAAACAACTAGTAAACATTTTGGAAGCTAATCAAGGGAAAATAGGACTTATTGTTACAAGATGATGTTTATAGGCCACATCAGCTTTAAGAATTTGTCATTATCATTCACTTTCAATAACTTTTTTCGCAACCATAGTGACATTCTTTACTAATATTAATGGACTTTTCACCCTAAAATCAAATTTACACATTTTTCTGTTCGCTAGCTGTAGTATTCCTTAATCCACATTGTTTTAGTGTGAGTTGCCCAATTTTAGAGATATTGACTGTACAAGCCTACCCTTCTCTTGTTTCACGTGGTACTTAATGCTTAGTAGCAATGTCTTTATGTAGACCTTATGTAGCTTCATGTAGTTTTTCAACAAGGAAGAGATCTCTACAGCTAATATTTCCCAAAACTAGGCAACTCACGACAAAACATTCTAGATGGATAAACAGCAAGCCAATGTGTGTCACTGCAGGGTATGCAGGTGTGTTGAGAGAACGTACCCAAAAGCAGACAAGGAGAGAGAGAGGACACTGAACTTAAAACAAAAGCGAGCCTTTATTCTGGCTGATGGCAGGAGTAAAAGAAAACAATGACAATGTGTACAGCAAATTTTGATGTGATCTGTCCCTCTAACGCTAAACACAAACCTTGTTTTCAACAGAAGTTAAAGATGCGGTCATTTTCAAAGAATTTTAAACAATAAAGAGTCCTTGTGAAATCTGAGCTAACATACAACTAAACCATCAGAAAATTAAATTTGTGACTGCTTGTTATACGGCTGAATATATCAAATGCTTCAATGACAAAATGAAACAAGACAGAATTTATGAACTCAAGGATAATCATACAAATAACAATTACAGCTGTAACCATTAGTACACTCATCAAGTTCAAATGATGTCCATTTCAAAGTAATTGCTGGAAAGGACATTGTCGAACTCTGTGCGAAATTCAGGATAAGAACTGTAAGTGCATGGCACTTTAAGGGTAGCTCCACAGGTGTGAGCAACAGGCCTTCTGTTGAGCCCAGTTTCAGCATTAAAGCACACCAAAATTTTGTCAACACATATCACAGAAGATCCTGTGCAGAAGCGCAGGATTTTTTCAGCTTTGGTTTCATCAGCGTTTTTAACATAACGCTGAAGATGGTTAAACTTTGGCTCTTGGAGAATGGCCTTATGAGCCATTGTTTCAATGGCAGGCTGCATGTTGTTCTTAGGTGGTAGGAAGTGGGAACCCATCCTTGTAAAAGGTCAAGCAGGTCCTCTTCATCATTTTCATCCATTGTGCCTTGGAGAGCCTTCTCAACAGCTGATCTCTCAACAGGAGGGAGATAGTTGAGAAACGATGCAATCAGAATGTCTACATCAACTGAGTCCATTCCGTGGATGCAAGCTAAAATGAAAGCCCTTGACAGCCTCACTGGAAAGACACCGTGGTCTAGTAAGCCTTTCACCCATATCTGCCCAACTGCTTGCCATTCAGCCTCACTAAAGTCTGGCCTCAAGCCTTGGAACTCGTTCATTTTCACCTTCACACTGTTCCAAAAATTGCTCCCAAAATGCAGTGTAAACCTCCCTTGACACCCCAGCATCATCAACAGCATTTTCATTTACAAAGTTCATCTTTAAAGTCTCATTCAGAATGCGACTGTCCATAAATACAGCCAAAAGATCATCAACAACTTTTATCCTGCGAATTGATACATGTAGGGGGCTCTGTGGGTCTCCTGAATTTGATGGGGAAAGTTGGTTGCTTGAATCTAAAGGCAAACCTTGTGCGATGAAATTCAGTCCATGGTCCTGAGTAAAAGACAAAACATGCACATTCCATAAGAAATGCAAATGAATTGTACAGATTACACAATATCAATGTTCTGAAAAAGTTTGAAATTTATTTGTCTAATTTTAGTGGGCTGTATATTCCCAAACCATGGTTGCACTGACAATTTATCTATAACATTAATATTGTGGCCTGATGGATGTCCTTGTATGCCTCACAGAAAATTATACAAGTGTTCTTTACATGTATGAGAAGACTCCTGTGCAAAATAGGTAGAGAACACAATAGTGACACCAAAACAATGTCTCACTGCTGTGTTATGTAAATAATTTTATTTCAAGACTAAATTTCCTGTTTAATCTTATCTTAATGTAAAACACTGGAATTTTCTCTGTCAACTGACAATATCCTTTTAATTCAAATGGACCCACAAACTGCCATATCCTCCGAAAATAGCATGAAATTTTGGCATCTCTACAGTATGTAAAGGTAGGTGTTTATGGTTGCCTGAATTGATCCATGTTACCTGTGCAATCTGGGGTGCTTCCTCCTGTATTGACTGCATATGGGGTGTGGGCAAGCCATTAGCTGAAGACAATGGTAGCAGGAAACCATCCATAGGTAATCCATTTGTGTCGGCATTCTGAGAAGGCAGTATGGCATTAATTGACAACAGACACCTTAACCCTTCAAGATTAGAAGACTCTTCTTCAATCTTCTACCTTGGCCTATTCCAAATCATGAATGTTCTTAAAAAGTCTGCAAAATATGTCAATAGGTCTTAAGAAATAGAACAAAAATACACCTCTTTATTTTCAGCCTACATGTCTCACTTACAAGAGTAAAAAAACATATTACAGTGGAATTCCACATGTTTTTATCATATCTTCATGTACTTCTTACTACTTAAAATGTTGTATTATTGCTGCAAAAAAATCAAGTTTTAAACAAACAAGAGATGAATTCTGATTAATAGAAATCGAGCAAGTGTTTCACAGTACTGTAGGTTATTTCTTTTAAGATCCAAAAGAATATTACAGAAAATAACACACATGCTTAAATTTTGTCCAAGCAGGAATGCATGATCAGCTTTTTTTAAATCAGAACTATGCAAGTTACTGAATTTGATTATTAATAAATTTCCATATTTTGTCACACTTAAACCATATCAACCACAACTGTCCATGGTCTTACCTGTCTGAGATCCTCACTGTTGACATAATTCAGGGTTATCACGACTGTGTCATCACCATCTGCTCTGACAAGATCCTCTTCAGGATTCCATACAACCGTATCCGCTTCGTCTATGTGTGGAAAACGAAATTCAAAATCTTCTGGAAGTTTGTCCCAGGACTCTAGTTTGAAGGATTTGTTAGGAACTATACTGGTCAGATCAATAATTTCAGAGCAGTGGTCAGGGAAATCATGATCACTTGAGTCAGTCTGCTGCCGCTTCCCACGACAGTGTTTTTAATGTCTGTTGGGGTTGAATGCATATGATGGGATTTTCCTGGACTTTGTGTTGTCACTGCCTCACAGAGTGATTTCAGTTTTTTTGGATTGTGTTCCATCTGGAAATTGTGAATCTGTGAACCAGAAAACAAACACAAGACACAAACGAAAATAATTCAATTATTTTTTCAGCAGCCAGTCATTTTGTACATGTTAATGAATACAAAGCTGTAAGTCTTTCACAGATGTATTAAATGTACCTTACCATACAAGTCAACAACAAATTCCTGGAATAATTTCATCCTACAGAAGTGCAAATATTCGTAGATGTACATAAAGCACTTGAATAAGACAACTCTTTATTGCAGTTACACAGTCATACCTAGTACAATAGTACAACAAAATTAGAAAATGTCGCATGTTACCACCGAGCACTACTAAACACAACAAAATACAGTAACTTTAAAGTGATCATTATTTGTAATTAGAGATGGACCGATCCGATATTACGTATCGGTATCGGTCCGATACTGACCTAAATTACTGGATCGGATATCGGAGAAAAATAAAAAATGTAATCCGATCCATTAAATATCACGAAAGCACCTCACAAAACTTGCAACACGCCGTAACTCACCTTAGAACGTTAGCACGTCGGAGCAGTATGCATCACGTGATAGAGCGGCTGTGGCATGCGGGACCTGTGGTCTGGATAGCATTTGGAGCTTCGCTAGCAACCCGGCATTTCATCTCCGACAAAATTATCCCCGAGAGAAGTAAAGCAAGTGTGTAAGTCCATCTCTGAATGTTTGTAAAGCATTCCTGCGTTAAGCTTAACAAACGATATATGGAGCGACTGCCTCTTCTTGCTGCTACTTCAATCATGAAACTGATTAATGATCAGCTGATTGGCTTTTCTGTCGCGAGTCTGTCTCTCTTGTTTGTTTTTGGCCCACTTTGCACCAGAAAGAGGAAACCAGCGGATAAACAACAGCAGCACATTTAAGCTTGATAAGCTGTTGTTAGAATTTATTTAATATTACTTTCTACACCAGGATCTTTTTCTACGTAGCTGACGCTGGTAACTGTGCAGGGGCGGATCTAGCAAAGTTTAGCCAGGGGGGCCGATAGGGCATTAACAGGGAAAAGGGGGCACAAAGACATACCTTTCTTTCTTATTCTCATTTAAAATGTCTAGCTTTTAATAAATAATTATCTGACACCCAAAGTTTTAATTTGATGTAAAATGAATAGAAGTCAATTACTGTATATAGTGACTATTAAGTCTAATATAAATACCCTAGTAAGCTATAGTACTTTTTCCTTTGGAAAGGTACCATCTGTGCAGTCTGCAATTTTGTTGAAGAAAGATGTTGAATCTATTTAATATTTCTTGAAAAATAATTGATTTCTGTGCATTTTTTTTTCACACTGCATCAAATTAAGGTTGATTACGTCGATTAAGCATCATGAGGGGGAGTGTGAGGGGTGGTTCCCTATTTTTTATTTATTTATTTTTATTGTTGCTGGGAGTTGGAACCCTATTAGTTAGGTTGCTTAATATTTACGCTAAGTACTCTTTAAAATACCAGAATAGGGAGGATGGTGTAGGTTTAAGTTTATTAGATTGATCAGTATTGCTGAACTATTAAATTTTTTTTTTGCATACAGGTATAACAGAATAGCTTTAGGGTAGTTGTTGTTTTAAACTTGAGTATGAACTTATACAAAATGCAGCAAGATATTTAAAAAACAGTTTTGTTGATTAAAAAACACTACATCGGATTCATATCGGTATCGGCAGCTATCCAAATTTATGATATCGGTATCGGTATCGGACATAAAAAAGTGGTATCGTGCCATCTCTATTTGTAATAATAACTTTCTTATTTTAACAAACCTGTTTGCCAGTGTCACTGTCAGATGAATCCCCATGTTCAAGTAGATCTGGGACAAAATCATCTGTCTCACTGTCAAATCCAAGTAATGTCACCGGTGAATCTTCTTCAGTTATGCTGACAGAAAAATCCTCTTCAGATGAGGACTGAACTGTTAACGGTGTTTCATCTTTCGTGCAAATGTAAAATCTCAGGAGCTTCAATTTGGTTTGTTCATAAAGTTTGCCAACAGTGTCATCTAAAGCAATCGGATTTCTTTTAAAATCACAGACATCAATGACAAAGTCTTCAACTCTCCCTTTTGGTGAGTACCCATCTGGAAAAAACAGGTCCTTTCCCATTTCCAAAATCTTAGCTACAGTTGTAGTTTTTTCCACAGTTGCAAGTCTTGTTCCTCCACCATTTCTGGTTCTCACTTGACGGTACTCATTACTGCTTAAATGAAGCCATCCGATTTCTATTTTTCTGCAGGTCTTCTCTCCTGCAGTATTTAAATGTCTTGCCATCCCTTCACTTTGCTTGTGGAACACACCTGATGAACCACACAGCACTCCTTTGGTTTTTGATCTTACTTTCCGTGCCGCAATTTTATCTCTTAGGTTCTGCAGAAGAGTCTCTTTATCTGTGCTGTACTTAGTTTGTTGACAGAAGGACTGGACAGCTACTCTGTCACCATATGTCCTTATGTATTTTGCCATTTGTCCATCAGTCATGACGGACAGCACTGCCTTATCCACCTGCAGACATAAAACATTAGAGAAATGCTATTAATATACTTTTATTCTAGGAAGCCACACTAGCACACATGGAATACTAACTGTATTAGAATAGAGTTCTTAATCACTGTTCATGATCATTATCAAAAGTTACTCTGTCAACTTCTATCTTATTACTTTACTGTTGTTGTGTTAGTATTGGTATCGGACATAAAAAAGTGGTATCGTGCCATCTCTAATATAAATATCTACTACTATTACTATACTGATACCGATATCATAAATTTGGATATCTGTCGATACCGATATGAATCCGATATAGTGTTTTTTAATCGACAAAACTGTTTTTTTAAATATCTTGCTGCATTTGCTGCACTATATACAGTCAATTACTGTATATAGTGACTTAATAGTCACTATATACAGTAATTGACTTCTATTCATTTTACATCAAATTAAAACTTTGGGTGTCAGATAATTATTTATTAAAAGCTAGACATTTTAAATGAGAATAAGAAAGAAAAGTATGTCTTTGCGCCCCCTTTTCCCTGTTAATGCCCTATCGGCCCCCCTGGCTAAACTTTGCTAGATCCGCCCCTGCACAGTTACCAGCGTCAGCTACGTAGAAAAAGATCCTGGTGTAGAAATTAATATTAAATAAATTCTAACAACAGCTTATCAAGCTTAAATGTGCTGCGTTGTTTATCCACTGGTTTCCTCTTTCTGGTGCAAAGTGGGCCAAAAACAAACAAGAGAGACAGACTCGTGACAGAAAAGCCGATCAGCTGATCATTAATCAGTTTCATGATTGAAGTAGCAGCAAGAAGAGGCAGTCGCTCCATATATCGTTTGTTAAGCTTAACGCAGGAATGCTTTACAAACATTCAGAGATGGACTTACACACTTGCTTTACTTCTCTCGGGGATAATTTTGTCGGAGATGAAATGCCGGGTTGCTAGCGAAGCTCCAAATGCTATCCAGACCACAGGTCCCGCATGCCACAGCCGCTCTATCACGTGATGCATACTGCTCCGACGTGCTAACGTTCTGAGGTGAGTTACGGCGTGTTGCAAGTTTTGTGAGGTGCTTTCGTGATATTTAATGGATCGGATTACATTTTTTATTTTTCTCCGATATCCGATCCAGTAATTTAGGTCAGTATCGGACCGATACCGATACGTAATATCGGATCGGTCCATCTCTAATTTATATACTACGTTACTAAAAAATATTTTGCTAGTAAGGTATAAGTAAGGTAAGTTCCACCACCAAGTATTTTGTGCCATGGTGTCCATGTTACCATGGTAATGGCACAGCCAGATAACAACATCCAAATTCATGGGCTGCAACCTCTTTTTTTTTTTTGAACTTTATTTATCACATTGTCCAAATTCATGGGCTGCATCCTCCTGAGGACCCTTTAGTAGACCGATTATGTCACAGCGATGCGCCGAAGGCTATCCAAATTCGTAGACTCCTTTTTTTTTTTATTTGCACAGAAATGTACAACAATTATAGCAATCTCTACAAAGATTCTATTTTAAATTCGTAAACTCCTCCGAATGCAGCGGACAAATGCGTCCTCCTTTTCACCGATTTTTTTTTTTTTAATTATTGAACTTTATTAAGAAACAGTATACAGAACATGTATACAACCAGAACAAAATTAACATATGCCAGGGGGTGTAATACAAAGAATTACAAACATTCACTTTTCACCGAATTTGAAGGATGGGTTGGGTGTGTGCTTTGTGGCCCACCATATCCCAGAATTCAAAGTGCGGCCCAGCCAAACTCCAGTTTCCGGTAATGGCAGCCGCTAATAAGTTTTTTAAATTGACCGTTATTAATCTTTCTGGGTCACAAAATAAACTTTTAACATATTTCAGGGGAGAACGTGGGTGTATAAACTTGAAATATCTGCTCGGTTTATCAAGATATCGCATATTTGCAAAAGTGCTTCGACGTTTTCCTTGAGGTCTGTTACCCACCAGCTCAATAGGTAGCCGAGAGCTCAAGGGTCACTAAAGCCGCGGAGAACGGCACAACTCCCGGCACATTATTTTCAGATCACCACGGACTTTTGCTACTCAGGGTAAACGTAATATATAAAACACTTAGACATCCTAAAAATGTTAATGTTTGGCTTTTTTCAGTGTTTCATTTGTTCGTGAGTAAAACGGTTTGGCTGAGATTAAAGTTATTACATTAAATTCCATCCATCCATCCATCTTCATCCGCTTTATCCGAGGCCGGGTCGCGGGGGCAGCAGCCTAAGCAAAGAGGCCCAGACCTCCCTCTCCCCAGCCACCTCCTCCAGCTTATCCAGGGGAACTCCAAGGCGTTCCCAGGCCAGCCGAGAGATATAATCTCTCCAGCGTGTCCTGGGCCTGCCCCGGGGCCTCCTCCCGGTGGGACATGCCTGGAACACCTCACCCAGGAGGCGCCCAGGGGGCATCCTTGTCAGATGCCCGAACCACCTCAACTGGCTCCTTTCGATGTGGACCAGCAGCGGCTCTACTCTAGTGATGGTAAATTTGATTCTTTTTACTGAATCGAGTGTTAATGAGTCACTCACCAAAGTGAATCGGGTGTTTTGAGTCATTTGATTCACTGAGTCAGTTGATCAGAGAGTGCAAAAATTTTACATTTTCACTCAAACTTAATTTGTTTCCCTTTTCATGTAAATCCCACTGCTAAGATGAATGATTAAAAAAAAAACCCAAAACAACTATTTTATAGAGAAAAAAAATAGCAAAAACATTTCTAAAATTAAGCAATTTCCTATCCAAATTGCTTAATAAACATTTATTTTGTTTATTTTTATTTTATTAGTATTTTCCTTAAGTGTGTCAAATATATATTTTCTCATCTAAATGTCCACTGCGCTATGAGCCAGGGGGCGGTAATGCGCCTTAACATTGGTTGCCAACCAAGAAGAAGAAGAAGCTGTGAGCCAGGAGGGAGGGGGTGAGTGAGTGATTCGCGCGCTCGCTCGCTCTATGATTCAGCACAGGAGGGAGGGGGTTAGTGAGTGAGTGACTCGTTCGCTCGCTCTATGATTCAGCACAGGAGGGAGGGGGTGAGCGAGTCCTGAGTGATTCGTTCGCTCTTTGATTCAGCACAGGAGGGAGGGGGTTAGTGAGTCCTGAGTGATTCGTTCGCTCTTTGATTCAGCACAGGAGGGAGGGGGTGAGCGATTCCTGAGTGATTCGCTTATGCTTACGATTCAGCACAGGAAGGGACGGGGTGAGTAGCTCAAATGTGTTGTTAGCATGTTAGCAGCGCGATGCTACTGTGAACCGTGGAGCTATTTTGTTGATGTGAGCTTCTACTCAGGGTTTTTTGTTCCAGTTCAGAGCAGAATGCTTTTGTTACGAAACTGGCTGTTGTTTTTCCCCCCACAATTTTAATTATAAGCTAGATATATTTCTACTAATGGAATTAGTTTGCTAACAGCAACAGGGATGAGTCAGTGAGTCAGTTGGGCTTGTGAATCATGATTCACGAGTCAGTAAAGTGATTCTCGAGTATTGAACAATTCGTTCACAAATCGAACATCACTACTCTACTCTGAGCCCCTCCCGGATGGCCGAACTTCTCACCCTATCTCTAAGGGAGAGGCCAGCCACCCTTCGGAGGAAGCTCATTTCTGCCGCTTGTATCCACGAGCTCGTTCTTTCGGTCACTACCCACAGCTCGTGGCCATAGGTGATGGTAGGGTCGTAGATCGACCGGTAAATTGAGAGCTTCGCTTTTACACTCAGCTCCCTCTTCACCACGATGGACCGGTGCAGCGTCTGCATTACTGCAGCTGCAGCCCCAATCCGTCTGTCGATCTCCGGCTCCCTTCTCCCATCACTCGCGAACAAGACCCCGAGATACTTGAACTCCTCCACTTGGGGCAGGAACTCATCCCCGACCCGGAGTGGGCACTCCACCCTTTTCCGGCTGAGAACCATGGCCTCAGATTTGGAGGTGCTGATCCTCATTCCCGCAGCTTCGCACTCGGCTGCGAACCGTTCCAGTGCGAGCTGGAGGCCCTCACCCGATGAGGCCAACAGAACCACATCATCCGCAAAAATCAGAGATGAGATTCTGAGGCCACCAAAGCGAAAGCCCTCCGCCACTTGGCTGCGCCTAGAAATCCTGTCCATAAAAATTATGAACAGAACCGGAGACAAAGGGCAGCCCTGGCGGAGCCCATCACCCACCGGGAACGAGTCCGACTTATTGCCGGCAATGCGAACCAAGCTCTTGCAACGGTTGTATAGGGATCGAATGGCCCGTAGCAATGGGCCAGACACCCCATACTCCCGCAACACCTCCCACAGGACACCCCGAGGGACACGGTCGAATGCCTTCTCCAAGTCCACAAAACACATGTAGACTGGTTGGGCAAACTCCCATGCACCCTCAAGTATCCTCGAGAGGATAAAGAGCTGGTCCAGTGTTCCGCGACCAGGACGAAAACCGCATTGTTCCTCCTGTATCCGAGGTTCGACTAGCGGACGAACTCTCCTTTCCAGCACCCTGGCATAGACTTTCCCAGGGAGGCTGAGGAGTGTGATCCCCTGTAGTTGGAACACACCCTCCGGTCCCCCTTCTTAAAGATGGGGACCTCCACCCTGGTCTGCCAGTCCACAGGTACTGCCCCTGATCTCCACGCAACATTGCAGAGGCGTGTCAACCAGGACAGCCCTACAACGTCCAGAGCCTTCAGGAACTCGGGGCGGACCTCATCAACACCAGGGGCTCTGCCACCAAGGAGTTGTTTAACTGCCTCAGTGACCTCGCCCCCGGAAATTGGCGGGTCATTCCCCTCATCCCCAGACTCTGCTTCCTCCTCGGAAGACGCGTCAGTGGGATTAAGGAGGTCCTCGAAGTATTCCTTCCACCGCCTGACAATTTTCTCAGTCGACGTCAGCAGCGCTCCGCCAGCACTATACACAGTGCAGGTAGAGCACCGCTTTCTCCTCCTGAGATGCCTGACGGTTTGCCAGAATCTCTTCGAGGCAGTCTGAAAGTCTTTTTCCATGGCCTCTCCGAACTCCTCCCACACCCGAGTTTTTGCTTCAGCCACTGCCCGAGCCGCATTCCGCTTGGCCTGTCGATACCTGTCGGCTGCCTCACAGGCTAACCAAGCCCGATAGGACTCCTTCTTCAGCCTGGTGGCTCCCTTCACCTCTGGTGCCCACCATTTGGTTCGGGGATTACCACCACGGCAGGCACCAGCCATCTTGCGGCCGCAGGTCAATGCAGCAGCTTCGGCAATGGAGTCGCTGAACATGGTCCATTCGGACTCAATGTCCCCAGTCTCCCTCGGAATGCTGTTGAAGCTCTGCCGGAGGTTTGCGTTGAAGATCTCGCGGACTGGGGCCTCTGCTAGACGTTCCCAGCACACCCTCACTACGCGTTTAGGTGCACCAGGTCTGTCCAGCGTCCTCCCCCGCCACCTGATCCAACTCACCACCAGTTGGTGATCAGTTGACAGCTCAGCCCCTCTCTTTACCCGAGTGTCCAGAACATATGGTCGCAGGTCTGGTGATACGATTACAAAATCGATCATCGACCTACAGCCTAGAGCGTCCTGGTGCCACGTGCACTTATGGACACTCTTCGTTATGGCCAAACTGTGATTAGCACGAAGTCCAATAACAAAGCACCGCTCGGGTTCAGATCAGGGAGGCCGTTCCTCCCAATCACGCCCCTCCAGGTCTCCCTGTCGTTACCCACGTGAGCATTGAAGTCTCCCAGCAGAACAACAGAGTCTCCAGGTGGAGCACCCTCCAGCACCCCCCCCAGGGACTCTAAGAAGGCTGGGTACTCCGAACTGCCACTCGGCGCATAAGCACAGATGACAGTCAGGACCCGTTCCCCGACCCTAAGGTGCAGGGAACAAACCCTCTCATCCACTGGGAAAAACCCCAACGTACCGGCAGCAAGCCAAGGGGATATTAGAATACCCACCCCAGCCCGCCGCCTCTCACCAGGGTCAACTCCAGACTGAGACAGAGTCCAGCCCCTCTCCAGGAGACTGGTTCCAGAGCCCAAGCCATGCGTAGAGGTGAGCCCGACTATATCTAGCCGGTACCTCTCAACCTCACGCACTAACTCAGGCTCCTTCCCCACCAGAGAGGTGACATTCCATGTCCCTATTGCCAGTCTTGGCAGCCGGGGGTCAGTCCACCAGGGCCTCCGCTCCTGGCCGCCACCCGACACACAATGCACCCGACCCCTATGGCACCTCCTGCGGGTGGTGGGCCTGCGGGAGGATGGGCCCATGTCTCCTCTTCGGGCCGTGCCCGGCCGGGCCCCATGGACTAAGGCCCGGCCACCAGACGCTCGCCCTCGGGCACCCTCCCCGGGCCTGGCTCCAGGGCGGGGCCCCGGTAACCCTATCCCGGGTAGGGTAAACTGTTCCCTCGGTGTTCTTTTCATAAGGGTCTTCTGAATCGCTCTTTGTCTGGTCCCTCACCCAGGACCAATTTGCCATGGGAGACCCTACCAGGGGGCGAAAGCCCCCAGACAACATAGCCCCTGGGATCCCTGGGACACACAAACCCCTCCACCACGATAAGGTAGCGATTCAAGGAGGAGACATTAAATTCGATAAAATAAAACTTTATTAATCCCCCGGGTGGGTTCCTCCTTGGTTTTACACCACTTAATCAACGTCAAACAGAAAACTGATTAAACAGAAGTGTGAGATGGTCGAGAATTTACTCCAGTGTCGTCTTATATTTTAGATAGCAAGGAGCGGGCAGCCGAGTTTATTAAACTCCACCGAGATAGCGGTGACGCAAATCAGAAGGCTAGACCATCCAATTTCCCCAGCCGTTTACTTCCGGCCTACCCGACCTTCTGAGGACCCGGCCCACGTAGACCACGAAGCCCGAGTTCTCGGGAGGATGCAGCCCATGAATTTGGACACGATTTGAAATTTCAAAACATATGTGCACTTAACGAGTTAGGTTTAATGAACCTGAACATATTTACAAGAATTAACATTAAAGGCCTGCATATACGAC
Source organism: Rhamphochromis sp. 'chilingali' (assembly GCF_963969265.1). Taxonomy (NCBI): domain Eukaryota; kingdom Metazoa; phylum Chordata; class Actinopteri; order Cichliformes; family Cichlidae; genus Rhamphochromis; species Rhamphochromis sp. 'chilingali'. The sequence continues at coordinate 4,391,082 of NC_137943.1, read as the reverse complement.
CTCGGTTTTTCAACAAGTTACTCGCCTTTTGAACCGCGGTGTTTAATGCTTTGTTGTTTATACGTACTTTGTCTTGTTGCATGTGCATGATGTCGTCGTGTGGGACCTCTCTTGACCGCAAGAAATGTTCTAAATCCTCCTCCATGTCCGCACCGTACGGAGCCCCATACCATAGCACCGCACCCTTCAACTGAAACGCTATCAAAAAAGGAGCGGGATCTTTTGCGAGATCTCGCAAAAGTCTGTCTTAATTTTTTTTTCTCCCATGTCCCCTGCGGGGCTCCGTAAGTTTGAGTACAAACAAGGGAAAATTAAAGCATTTATTCTTAAAATCAATATTTAACTCTTGCATTCTGTTTAGATCAAGTGTCCAGACATATGACAGAAGTAAAGACCCTAAATTAAATTTCTTTAAAGAGGACATGAAACACTAGACATATAAAGGCTAATTCACATCATGGAGCCGTACACTCAAAAACTGACAAAGATGTCTGTGAAGCTGAATTTAAGAAATAACTTGAGATTGTGTGTTGCACCATCTTCTGTCAGTAAGGAACATGACGTCATGTGGTTGGTTGCGGCTGATAGACTTACATTAGTTTATGTTAGCTAACTAGTGACAGAATTGATAACTTAGATGAAAATAATGACACTAAATCTAAATATCAGTTTACTGGGGTCACTTTTGTGCTGCCCCTGACTGCCACACTGAGGATATACTGTCCACTTTCACTGTCTGTCTCTAAGTGGCAGAATGTTGTTTGGCTAGCTGCACTCAAATGGAAAAATCTGCCGTAGCCACATTGTTTGGTTTGTAAAGCACTTGAGGACTGTGTGGAGGAAAGCCTGTTTGAGTCAGAAACTCTGATTCAGAATTTCTGACTCTAGATCAGAACTCTGATCAGCTGATGGGATTAGCGCTATTTTATGCAATAAAATAATCTTTCTTTTCAGTGTCTGATGGGCTATTTATACATTATAAATACATCTGTTGTTCAACATTTCTTAGAGACACATAATTGGTGGCCCAGGTCAAAACTAATGTCATTTTTAAACTAGTTTATTTTTTAAGCTAGACAGCATATGATAATTGCTTCTAGCATTCATTAATTATACAAACAGAAATACAGAGTGCCCGAGGCTACTGCATCTTTTTCAGTCAGGCCAATGGGTGTGCATTTGTAGGCTTACAAAGGTAAGCGTGCTTACCAAGTATGGCTCTGATCTGTAGAAGGTATAAGAAGTGACTTGGGTGAATGTTTGCCTCCACATATTGAGAATGTTTACTTGATGAACAATTATCATTCATTACTGCTAGCTCTCAGCCCTTCTCTCTCTCTCTCTAGTCTGTTCTTCACTTTCTCTCTCTTTCTCTCTCCTAGATGTCCTTCAGTGATCAGCATGGAGCTGTCATTCTGTCAGCACTCCATCAGCCTATTGATTCACTGATCTTTGCCCATGGACAAATGCTTGCATGCCAATTCCTGTCCAATTTTTACCTTTTTTCCTTATACTCGCATTCTCCCCAGTTCATACTCACTCTAGCTTGCTCTTTAACTTCAGTAGGTTTGGCAGGAAAGGTAAATAATCCATTCTAAACTTTGTTTTGCTGTAACAAGAAATATTGCTCTTTTAGACGAGATAAAAAAGCGGTGTGCCAGTGGTGTTTAGTAAGACTGATAAAGCAGGGAGTGTGGTGTTGCAGAAACTCAGAAGTGATCATCCTGCAGCTCAGGGACTGATATTCAGTCTGAAAGGCCATTTTATTTCTACTCATTATGGTTCTAACTTTGCCTCTATGTTTTCAATTGACTTTGGGAGAGGATCTGACTTTCCAAATAAATATTAACCTTACTTTCTCTTAGACTATAGGTTAGCATACAGTTAACACAATTTGAGGTTTCATAGAGATATTTCTAGAAAAAAATATAAACACAAAAACAACAAAAATGTCCTTAGGTTAGATTGTTTTAATAGGATTTTCCATTCACATCTCCCACTGTGGTTGTCTGAATCCAGAAAATGCAAATCAATTAGCCACTGGGCTTGGGTGCAATCTCAGAGTGGCCAACCTCAGCACCAATAATCACAAGTTTACTTGGTTTTAATCTCTATAGCTTTTTCTTCCCCTCAAAACATTGACAGGCTCTGCCAAATATATTTGCAGTCCAAGAAGTTTTTACTCCAGTTTTGATGAAATTCTTTTACTCTGTTAGCTAGCACTAATTAGCAGTCATCTGTGTCCTTGTGTTGCCCCCATATATTTTATGAATGCTGTTTGCCAAACTAGCTCACTGGATTTGCCTGATAACTTAGCACTCCATCCAAACGTGTTTACTTCTGTCTTCAAAAAAAATTTGATAGACGTTAAAATGCTTGAAAAAAGTCCAAAAACCAAAGGGTGATGCCATTATAAAGCAGGTGCAGCCATCCTTCATGGTGCCTTCATCTCTCTTTTACATACAGTCACACCATAGTTTTCATTAGTGCGAATATACTTATACAGCTGCTGCTTTAAAAGGTTATGTCTGTTAGTTGTTCACATGGAGTGAGCTATATTAGTCAGAAAAGCTATTTATTTGCAGTAACCCTGACAACAAGCAAGGAAAAAGCAATATTTACTAACAACAGATCTGAAAGGGTTATCAGTGAGTCATTTGAAAGCTCTGAGTAATAAAATAAAGAAGATGTTACCACATGTTTTTTAAAAGCACACACTGAGGGAAAAAACACCCCTTCCTAACTTAGGAAACATTGCAAAGTGTGAACGCAAACTTATTTCACTTGACATTTTCATTAATTTTGGTCTGCCCCTTTAACTGGTAGTATGACCAAAGTGGCTTTTTCTATGTTCTGTTATCAGCTATTAGAGGTTTAGTTTAACTGAAAAAGCATGAAAGTGTTTGAGGTCATTATTCCAGTTAATGTTAGGGTTAGGGTAGTTAATATAAAATGAGTAACAGTAGGCCAGACATTAGGTAAGGCTGCACTTTTTGCAGTGATCTTATATAGAAAACTGTTTCTGTATCAGTAAAATGTTTTCTTTTTGCCTGTAAATAATCATTGGAAACTGCACATAATTATTTGCAGCTAGCATGTTGTTGATAATGCTATCAAGTCTAAAAACAGTAGGGTAAAATACCTGGAGATCCTGAAGGCTGCTCCAAAAATGATCAAATACTATTTTAAATATTTGTTCAGTTCAAATCAATGTAAATTTTCAGGGGGGTTTTCTTAAAGAAAACTACTACATCATGTATAATTTTTTTATGTCATGCATCATTTCCATTGCAAATATTAATCACAGTTAAATTAAGAGGGGATGGCAGTAAAAACTCTGGAGCTGTGATGTCATCACGCACTGCATTCTCGACACTGGACTCCCGTGTTAACTTAGTCCGGACTAGCGAAAATGCGAGTACGGACGGACGTACTTGAGTATTGAGAAACGGCCTAACAGTCTGCAGTCAGCTAACACCAGCCAACAATGTTAGCTCGGTGGCGAGTAGCCTTAATTAATAGTAATAAAGATAACACAGCAATAGTACATCAAAGATACTGAAGTTTTGCCCATCCCATTTCCAAGAAAGAGATGCAGTCCTGCCCGTGCACTGCTAACAGAACGCTTACATTAGAGTCTCTTATTGCGTGTTTTGTTTTTGTTTTTCCAGCAATCAGAATCAGAGAAACTATATTAATCCCAGATGGAAATTGAGTAAAAATAATAATAATAATTTTCTTTTTTAAAAAGGGAACGTGTCATACTCTAACCAGGGCTGGCCACTCTCGGCCATACGAAAATACGATACATGCTCATTTAACTGAGCTAAACCGGCGCCTCGGGGTGGTTATTGATCCCACCATTATCAGATACAAGAACAGGGCTCAAAAGCTTTGGGAGGGACATGTCATTTCTGACACTGATACTATCAGGGCTCTGTGTGCGGGCAGGTGGAAATGTGGATCCAAATGCAGAACTCCGAGACGAAATGTAACTGAAAACCACAGCTTTTATTGCTGGCATGAAACTGAAACCAAACCATGAAACCATGAAACCAAGCAGGAACAGGCAGGATCTGAGGGTACAACGCGACACCGAGCAAGGGAAAACACAGGGCTTATATACACAGGGTATACGGGGGAATCGGCAACAGGAGGGAGACACAGCTGGGAGAGATCAGGGCTAACAAGACATGGGGAACAAAGCTGCACACACTAACATAAGACAAAGACTTTCACAATAAAACAGGAAACATGAATCACAACTCAGAGACACGGACTCAACACAGAGACAGAAAATGACACATGGAACTGAACTATACATGAAACCACAATTCCTAAAACATGGATAACAGATACATGAAACTCAAATAATAATCATCACAACCACAACAAGAGAACAAGAAAACAATCCATGATGCAAAATTAAACCAAAACATAATAAACTCAAAATACTGGGTCCAACGGACCCAGAACCGTGACAGATACATTAATGGAGAATCCTTTAGGTTGTATGGGCATGCACAGCGTAGTCCAGTGCGTCAGGATGATCTGGCACATCCTGCTGATGGTTGATCAAACTGGAATTTCTACACATTTTTTCCAGTATTCTGAATCTTGTTTTTTTTATTTGTTGTTGTTTTTATCTTTTTGTTGTTATCAAATTCAAAATGACTTTTCCCAACAAACAAACAAACATAATAAATACAACAAATTTTGTAGTTGTCAAATTTTCACTTTAAATTTAAATTATATGTATAAATAATTGTATTCTATTTGCTGTGCATTTTATTTGGGTTAGACATACATACATGCAACTCCTGAAATGTGCTTTTCTCTGACCAGAGATACTGCAAATACTTGTCAGGTGTCACATGAAGCTTAAGTGCACTGATAAGACTCATTCATTGTATTAGTGTGGATTAAAGGTGGGCTCACACTGATGGGTTTGCATGCCATTCAGGGGTCAGCAGAACTATTATTTTGCTTAAATGCATGTTCTGGTGGCCTACAGTCGAAAATTATGTTAGATCTTATGTGTTTGCCTGCTCAAGTAATAAGTCTAGTTTCAAGTCACCCACTGTTTTGTTTTGGGGTTTTTTATCTGATGCCTGGACCTAGTACGGTCTGGTCGCATATACTGTAGCTCTAGATCTTGAGACTTTCACTCTTTTTTACTTTTACCCTCCCTGAACAAGGGTTTCTTCATAACCCTTGTTAAGCTACCTACAGCGTTTGAAATACCAAAGCTCTTAGTGCAACATGTGTTCTGCCTGCACAGCATTCCCCTGTACACTGTGTCAGGCAGTAGCCTTCAGTTCACATCTTGGGATTAGGAAGCTTTCTGTAAGGCTTTAGGGCCTACTGTTAGTAGAGACCATCCCCCAAAATACACTTATGCTGCATTGCCTCTGCCAATCCATCCAGTTGGAGTACTGACCTCTCTTAGATTAAATATGCCCACAAAACACTTCATCTACTCCTGGAGGAATAGTACCACCTTTCAAGGTCTCCATAGACTACGTGCTTACCTTCTTTGTTTCCCTCCCAGGAAGAGGAAGGGCAAATTGCTATTTCTTGTGTATAACATAAACTACATTGATTTGCAACCAAACTTCAGCAGCTGTCCTGGATAACTGAAGGAAACTTCATTGGTCTGCTAGCATACTAGCATCCTACATGGTTTGGCTCTGGGTTGGGTTCTTCGGTCTTCATTTCAAAACATGACACTATTGGCATATTAAGAAAAAGCATTTTTAGTCAATCTGATGAAAATTTTTAGAAAATCAGCAAAAGACAATTAATGTGCAATGAAAAATTCAAATGCTTATAGTTGTAGTTATTGAGATAAACAGCTGGCACTCCAGTTAAGTATCATCAAATTGCAGACAAGGAGGCAGTTTTCACACTTAAATTGGGTGGAAAATAAACATTTAAATGCTGACATGAGCCTTCTAGGATGACCTATTTTGGTCATGTGTCTTCTTTTGCTCTGTTTAAGCATTAAAAGCAAATGATAAAAACACAATTAATAGGTCCAGAGTAGCTCTTTGACATTTTTCTGTTGCCCTGTCGATCTTATTAAGGTTGCTATCAATCATTACAGTTTGGACACACTCACTAATTCTGTTTGATTAAATAGTAATTACATGCTTGAATATTAACAAAGTTTTTTTGTCAACCAAGTATGTTGGAAAATGCTTTGCTAAAAGATAGTATTTGTGTATACTCACTGTACACTGATGGATCTCACTGCTTTACTTTGGTAGCAAAGATATCTGTCATGGTCTCCACTGTCCTTCAGGTGCCACACCTCTTTTTCTGTCTCATCCTCTTGTTCTCTCTATCCCTCTCTGCAGTTGGTGGGGAATGGGTGTGACTGAAAATTAGCCAATCTCTTGAAGTGGTGGGCGTAGTCTGAAGAAACACTGTAAAGTCTCACCTGTCTTCCATCTTTAGTCAACTTAATAAACTTATAAACTTAATATCAGGGTGTGTTCCAAAAGTCAATCCTGTCTTGTAACCTTATAGTGGACAGGACAATTTATCAGGAAAAAGGAAGAGCTAGTTTATTATAGAACCAGTCTGTCACGAACCGGGCCATATGGTCATGACAAAAAAAAAACCCCAGACATGGTTAGGAATGTATTCCAAGCTGCTTTATTCTTTTAAAAAAAACTAAGACAGAAAAGAAACCCTATTGTCAAAAACAAACAGTGGTGTGTGTAATCATTACCATCAGTAGTGTGTGAAGGAATGGATGAGTGGAGATGATGCATGTAATCGTGTCAAAAGCAAAAACCAAACCTAACACAGCCAAAGTCCAACCTGGCGTCTTAGAGCCAAACAAAACTATGCCCTAAAGGCTTTTTATAAAGAGTGCTGGCACACTGGCCCAGGTGTTGCCAGTGTCACTGATTGTAAACGGGAACTCCACCTCTCCAATGCCTGCAAACAAGACACACATGAGCCAAAAGGAAGGCAGGGTGCAGTGGGTCATCACAGTCTCCTATGCAATGATACACGCTGAACGTGCAGTGGAATGTGCAGAAGATAGACTACAAAATGTGCACCCTAATTTACACCAACATATTTTAACCGTGTTGTTTTATGCAGGTCATTTAAACAAGAATAGCATGTGAATTTTTTACAGCAAAAGGAGCATTTAGGGTCAGCTTTAATAATGTCTACAGCAGTCCAAAGCCTTTTTTAATGTTAAAAAGTTATTGGATGTACTAAAGGGCAGTGTTGTGAAGGTTACTTTTAAAATGTATTCCACTACAGATGACAGAATACATGCCCCAAAATGTATTTTGTAACGTATTCCATTACGTTACTCAATGAGAGTAAGGTATTCTGAATACTTTGGATTACCTATTATATTATCATGCTTTTTACAACTACATGAATTTACTATTGCTGTGTGAATTATTACTTTCACTGAAGGCTACTCGCCATACCAATACTGGCTAGATTTTTAAATCTTAATATAAAATGAGTAACAGTAGGGTGGACATTAGGTAAGGCTGCACTTTTTGCAGCGATCTCGTATAGAAAACTGTTTCACGCGTATATAAAACAGGTCCCTGGCTCCGAACCGTAGTAAAGGGACCTCGAGTTCATGTCGGGCTTGTAGCCGAAAACTAGCTTTACTTTATTGTCTGGGTCAACTTTGCTTACAAGAGACAGAGAGAGGCGTTGAAAGACTGCTCCAACTGAACTTGGAGAAAAACACGAAAAAAGTGTACAGTCGAGTCTTAATAGCTTACTTACAACTGGGCTCGTAAGGCACTCTTCTTGGCTGCAGTGGTTATTACATGCTTCCATCTCCTGTTTCTTCTACAATTCGTACTTTTTGACTCTCCTTTTTCTCCCTCGCGCTCACAAACACATAACAGGTATGGCAGTCCATTCTCCCTGCAGCCATACTACACTGCCCGTGAAGCTACATTCTTTAGGGCGATGCCTGTAACACTCTGCCTGTTGCCTTCATATTAAATCATTTTTGTGAATAATTTTTTTAAATATTTCTTCACGTCATTATGCGGTCCACAAGGAGGGGTGACATGGGCCGCGAGATTGAGACACAGACATTAGAGCCTCTTAATGCGTGTTTTGTTTGGGGCGTGGTAACCAATAGCCGAACATATGAAACAGGAAAATACCGCCGTGTAATCCCTTTATTTCAGCAAAGTAACTGTATTCTGAATACCACCTTTTTAAATGGTAACTGTAACGGAATACAGTTACTCATATTTTGTATTTTAAATACGTAACAGTGGTACATGTATTCCGTTACTCCCCAACACTGCTAAAGGGGCACTGCATCAGTTTTGTGACTTAAAGTTGTGGACAGGAGTAAGAGTTTCCATTTTATGGGAAGAGAATATTTAAATGAGTCATGGAAATGCAAAACGCTTTTCCCAGGAATGAACTGAACTGAGATGTCTTTCTCAGCAGTGTGCAAACAGTGTGTGACTTCTCACTGCTGAATCTGTACCAAATAAAAGTGAAATGTCTGTGAAAACGCAGCTATTAATGCTAGTGTGTTAGATTAAGGCCTGAATGCTTCAGTGTGGTATTTTAAAATAAATGGGAGAAAAATTAATACACACATTTACACATTGCAGAAAAATTCCCTCCATTATTTATCCCAGCTGACCTAAAGTAAAAATTAATTTATGATAACCCTAAAGGCAGCAATATCTTTACTTTTCTTCTTCTTTTGTCCCTAGCTGGCAGTCGGCAGGGGGTCTTCCACGAAGCCAATACATCACTGTGTCATTTTGGTCATCGATGCACTTCTAGGCCTTGTGATCTCTGGCCTTGAGGGTTCGACGTCATTGTTTAAGATTGTCTCCAATTTATTTGATCCAAGTCTTACCCACACCCCCCTTTGCAGTTATTTATTTGTAAAAAATGTTTGGAATCATGTATGATTTTCGTTCCACTTCTCACGTGTACACCACTTTGTGTTGGTCTTTCACGTGGAATTCCAATAAAATTGATTCATGTTTGTGGCTGTAATGTGACAAAATGTGGGAAAGTTCAAAGGGGCCGAATACTTTTGCAAGCCACTGTAACAGGTTGTTAAAAACTCAAAATATATCAGCAGGTTATGGCATGAAATGGAAAATGCAGTAATAGTTACACTTAGCATTTACATTTGTATGTTGTTTACTATATGAAATTGTTTTCATAGATAGTTGGACAGTCTGTCGCAATTAACTTTTGGTCAGACATTTTTAAAACTTGATTATTCTTTGGCTTCTAAAGCATGTTTGTATGCCTTACTATATGTGATAGTATTATTATTTCAAAAGAATCATTACCTGATTTTCTCATTATAAAATAGCTGGGATAATTACAACATAATGCCCCGATTTTTTTACTTTATGTATGAAGTATTTCTTTACAACAAATGATCAGAAGCTGCACTGCAAAAATGTATTTTAAAAAATAAATGTTTTTAAAAGTACATAAAACTGTATTTTGTTGTTAATGACAATTCACTATAGAGGGGAAATAATTAACAATATCCATCTCTGTGGAAGAATTATTCTCATAGACTGTATACAAAAGATGGATACCCACTGTGACATCAGACATCCAGCAATGTTGATTAGCAAGATGCATTTATAACCTGCATGGACACAATGTTGCTAATTAATGCTATGAAATGGACTACTAAAATTCTACATTTTTACTCACCACAAATAAAGCACAGGGCCTGTACCACACTGTAGGTAGGTCTAATGAAATGCTACAGCAGGTATCAACAACACAAACATGATTGTGAGCTCTTATTCAGTAAAAAGTGGAGGGGAGGCCTTGTAGATGGTGATTTGCTAGGCCTCTAACTCTCTCTATTACACTGAGCTTTACCATTATTGGAACGGATGTGAGAAATCTTTTGCATGAAACTATAAACATTTGCATTTGTGCTGTAAAATCAAGCATTTTAACATGTGACTCTGTGTAGTTGACTCACTTTTGAAGACAGCCCCTGCAGCTTTTGGCATTTCTACATTGGCTTAATTTGTGAGGTTATGGCTATTCTCCTTAATGACAGCTAAGACCTACGAGTATTATAGTGTGTTTTCATCACTAAACATATCAAACTTTCCCAGGAACTTGGTATGATTGAAAATTTTCATTTTCCCCCCAATTTTCCAAAAGCCCAAAAAACAGTATTTATACATACTTTGGTGGTACTGTGTATTATTTCACACAGTCTGGGGTTACTTCAATACAACAGAGATGATCTACTACAACTAAGCCGTGGAGATCTTCAACTAACATCCGAGTATCTCATCCCCCCGGAGATCGTTAAGCAACCCCCGGGGCTACCCGCAACAGCAAGCCGCAGGAGGAGACGTTGCGAGCGGAGGCAGAAGAGAGGCAAGCGTGTGGGCACGGCTAAAGACTAGTCCGTTTAAACCACCACTCCCGATCATATTCCTCTCCAACGCCCGTTCAATCCGTTACAAACTGGATGAAATACGACTGCAGATCGCCACTCGACGGACTTTTAATAACTGTTCGTGCATGATTTTCACTGAAACCTGGCTGGACAGCGCCATTCCCGATGCGGCTATCGATCTAGCAGGCCGCACCGCCTATCGAGCCGACAGGTCTGCGGACTCGGGTAAGAAGACTGGCGGGGGGCTGTGCATCTATATTAACAACCTTTGGTGCACGAACGTCACGGTAACGGAAAAACTGTGCAGTACAGAGGTAGAACTGTTGGTGTTAAAGTGCCGTCCATTCTATCTCCCTCGGGAATTTTCTGCCGTTTACATCTGCGCTGTTTACATTCCACCAGATGCTAATGCTAAGCTAGCGTTAGCACAATTGAGCAGCAGCATCAATAACAGCCTGGTAGCACACCCGGACAGTGTCTTTATTGCGGCTGGGGATTTTAACCACGCGGACCTGAAATCTGTACTTCACAATTTCCACCGTAATGTGAAGTGTGCTACCAGAGGAGATAGAACGTTGGACCAGGTGTACACCAACATGGCGAATGCGTACAGAGCCCAGGCTTATCCCCACCTGGGTCTGTCAGACCATCTCTCCCTTCTGCTACACCCAATATACACACAAAAGATCAAGAGCACTGGGATTACAACCAAAACCGTGAGAACATGGCCGCAGGATGCTATTCCGATGCTTCAGGACTGTTTCCACTGCACAGACTGGGATGTATTCAAGGTGCAGGACACTGACAATCGTGTCGCATTGGACAGTTACACCTCCACTGTCTTGGACTACATCTGTTTCTGTGTGGACAATGTAACAACTTGGAAACGATTCCGTGTGTTCCCTAATAATCCACCCTGGATGACACACGGAGTTCAACAACTTATTCGAACAAGGAACAACGCTTTCAAATCCGGGGACCAGGAGGCATACAGTGCTGCCAGGGCCAACCTGAGAAGAGGCATCAAGACTGCCAAGCAGCAGCACAGGAGGCGTATCGAGGCCAGGTTTGAGAACAACACAAACCCAAGGCAGGTCTGGGAGGGCATCAGGGCTATCACGGACTACAAAACAAAACACCATCACCCTCAGCCGACAGTTCTACTCTGGCTGAGGATCTAAATCTCTTTTATGCCCGTTTTGACAGGGAGAACACCGACCCTGTCCTGTCCCCTCTCCCCTCAACCGACCCTGCTCCGGTCCTGAGCACTCATGAGCTGAGGCGTGTGTTCCGGAGCATTAACACCAGGAAGGCGGCCGGGCCGGATGGAGTGCTGGGCCGGGTGCTAAAAGACTGTGCTGCGGACCTGGCGGACGTCTTCACCTCTATATATAACACCTCGTTGTCCTGTTCACTGGTACCATCCTGTTTCAAAGCAGCAACCATCGTTCCCATCCCAAAACAGTCAAATGTCACATGTCTGAACGATTTCAGACCTGTGGCACTCACCCCCATTCCCGCCAAATGCCTGGAGAGACTGGTCATTAAACACATCAGAGCTGCTTTTCCACCATCCCTGGACTCGCACCAGTTTGCATACAGGGAGAACCGGTCAACCGAGGATGCGATCGCCACAGTGCTGCACACATTACTGAAGCACTTGGAACACAGGAACACCTATGCACGGCTCCTCTTTGTAGACTACAGCTCGGCTTTTAATACCATCCGGCCATACAAACTCCGTCCCAAACTCCACCAACTGGGACTTAACTCCTCTCTGTGCAACTGGATTGTGGACTTCCTCACTAACCGTAGACAGAGTGTCAGAGTGGGTAAGAACACCTCTTCCACCCTTGTGGTCAACACCGGTGCCCCTCAGGGGTGTGTTCTGAGCCCTCTGCTATACACTCTCTTCACCCATGACTGTATTTCCTCCTGCGCGTCCAATCTCATTGTTAAGTTTGCAGATGACACTACAGTGCTCGGACTTATATCCAACAATGATGAGACAAACTATAGGACAGAGGTGCAACAACTAGAGTCATGGTGCCACGACAATAACTTGGTCTTAAACACCAAAAAGACCAAGGAGATCATTGTAGATTTCCGGAAGAGGGGTCATAACAACCATCTGCCTCTCTTCATTGGCAGTGAGGCGGTGGAGAGGGTGAGCAGTTTTAAATTCTTGGGGGTAACTGTGACCGAGGACCTGTCCTGGGGCAACCATATCACCTCAGTTGTACGGAAGGCCCAACAGCGCCTCTACTACCTGAGGAGACTGCGGAGCGCGCACATTCCCAGATCTCTGATGTTGAACTTCTACAACTGTGCCATCAGCAGCGTTCTGACGTATGGATTTCTAGTGTGGTTCCCCAGCTGCACCAAGGCCGATCAGCAAGCACTCCAGCGGGTGGTGAAAGAAGCTGGCAGAATTATTGGAACAAGTCTGCCAGAGATCAGTAATATCTTCCCCACTCGCTGTCTGAGAAGGGTGCACAGTATCCTGCGGGACCAACATCACCCTGCGCGCCACCTTTTCCATCTGCTGCCCTCAGGGAGAAGGTACAGGTCTATACAGGCCAGAACATCCAGACTGGCCAACAGCCTGTATCCACAGGCTGTGAGGCTCCTGAACTCTCTGCCCCCCTCTCACGGACAATAACCATATCCAACTTCTTAATAGCAATGAACTGGTCTGCATTGGTGCATCATATCTTTATTCTCTTCCCCCTCCTGCCCCCCCCCCCCCCCCCCCCCTCTTTCTTAAATAGATAACTATCATATCTGATATCATATCTCACAGTACAATAATATTGAATGGGTTGCATTGTTGTATTTTGTCATGTTTCTCAGGTCTTTGTCTGAATTTCTACGAACATTATTGCTAAGGATTGTCTTATTGCATTGGAGTCACACTGGGTTAAATATGTACACTTGGGTTTTAAGGGGTATTTATTATTTTCTTCTTTATTTTGGGGGTTGTATGGAAGCCCCAAACGCAATTTCATTGTTCTTGACAATGACAATAAATAAATAAATACTAAATACTAAATAAATACTAATACTAATATTTGATCTTGTGATTTGCTGCTGTGCTGGATGATGTTTTGTACAGTTTGTTAAAAAACAATTTGGCAATATTCATATATTCTTTCCATGAAAGACTGTGAAATTTTTCCCAAAAGGCGTGAAATTACATTTGTGTGATAGCAGTTAACAGGTACTAATGTATATTGTCCATCCCCTGTATCTGGCTATGGCAGTAGTCCCCTCGCTCTGCCCAACAGGATAAAGTGTCCTCCTCTGTTGTATGCCATCCTCTTTTTGTTCAGGCGCTTGCTCAAATGACAGGATCACTATCACAAGGGACAGCTACTTCCACTGGGGAATATTTGCATGTCAGCCAGCCTGTCTGCCTCTTCCTGTCTCAATTTGTCATCCTCTCATTGTCTGATTTTCTAGTTTTTTTTAGTTCCTTCTTTTATTCTACCCAGCACAGTCTTTATGTCACTCATTCATTCAGTGGATGCTGGATGAAAAATGTGAAAGAGCTGCAAGAAACAAACAGAGATATTCTCACAGAAATACAGTTGGATATGCTTTATGTTCCTGTCACTGTTTAAATTGCTGTATTTCTGTTTTGTGAATATAATAAAGCTCAGTCCACTCCACTGGGCTAATTACAGCTCTTATTGTATAGACACCAAACCAAACATGTTTATTACAGAAAGCTTTTATTTTAACTTATGATATTTCTTTTGAACCCTACCCTCATGGTCTAAATAGGCTTTGCTTTTTGTATGTTGCCATAAAGCACACGTATGACAGATTTGATGAGTTGGCTTGTTAAATTAACTTTAATGACTCACTGGACTATGTTGTGGTACGAAGTACTATAACACAAAAATATGGCCTGACATTGATTCAACTTCAAAGTTTATATTGCTAAAGCAGAAGAGAAAGGCTGGATAGATGGATAATACATAGGTACATATAGGGTTGCCAACTCCCTGAAAAATAAATAAGGGACACCTCGTGGCCAGGGCCGGGCAACCCAGTTCACCCTTCACAGTGTGGTGAATTTTGTAGCTCTTTTTTTGTGTGTGAAATTATTTTTTAACCATTTGACTTGAATTTGATTTAAGCAGATGCATATTCTTTGTGATATGACCAAATTCTTTACAAATCCTACCATGTGGATTCATGGATTTTTTTTTTTCACATTCTGTCTCTCACAGTTGAAGTGTACCTCTGGTGCAAATTACTGACCTCTGTCATCATTTTAGGTGGGGGAACTTGCACAATCGGTGGCTGACTAAATACTTTTTTGCCCCACTGTACGTGGGGTAACGAGAAGCGATTAACACCTCACGACCAGCTCCCGATCATCAATCGCTCGTGAGGGTGTCACCGCAGCCGCTCACACTGCTCACGCGCAAACATGTAAACGTCGGTGTAAAAGACGGAGCAGCAGGGCTGTGCAGCGTGTGATCTGGACACAAGCGATGGAGGCACAACTTGTAGAACTTTGGAAAGCTCATCCGAGCCTTTTCGATGTGGCATCACAAAATTATCACGACCACAACAACTGTGAAAATAGTTGGATCTACATTGCTGCTCAATCACAGCTGCCTGATCAATGTTTTTCATTAGCAATTTAGCAAAGTTGATGGTGGTGGTGTGTGTCTGTGTGAGTGAAAGACCGAGAGAGAGAGCGACAGAATTTCTGTTATAACCTTCATTTTATGGAGGCATAGTGTGCGCACTCAGGTCGCATCAGAGCATCGGGCGGTATAGTGTGAGACCCTGCATCGTGACCTACCAACCCCTGCGAGTCAATCGTGCAGTTTGAGCAGGAGCTGAATAACGTGACTGAAAAAATCGCACAGTGTTTGCCCAGCTTTAGGTGACTGTCGTCCAAGACTTGCACCGCAGTGTCGGCGTTTGTTTCCCTGTTGGCCATGCTTCTTGTTGTGGTCATCTGTTGTCTTCCGGTATTTTCTCCGTAAGCGACCTTTCCTCGACCAATGAGATAAGCGGTAATCTGAATTGTCATACTCGGATTGTCATAAGTGTGCTGTCAGCTCATGTGTCACAAAGCAGGAGAGGGGCTGGGAATTATGCTTTCAAACAAAGCGTTAATTCCATAAACATTTATAGACTACTTTTGATTCTCACTGTATTACGGGTGTGATATTATTCTGTTATTATATGTTACCTTATATATGTAATCAAAGTAGTTGAATTATGATAACAGCTGTAGGACATATATTATCCTTTAGTTTAGATGGTGTGCGGTGTATGTAGTTTAGTCCTCATTATACTTTTGGGTTAAAAGAACATAATCATTTTTGTAGTTCATTAGATAAGTGTGCATCACTCTGTATCCTTGATCTGCTGTGAATGTGTTACACTGTTTTCTTGACATGCTTTACTGTTGAATCATAAAAAGAAAGATTGTTCAGGAGACTCTGTGCCTAAGACAGGGGAGATAGACCACATTCCATACCCCCACCTTTACAGAGAGCAGAGAAAGACAGGGAGCCGAGGTCATAACTTAGGCGCCGTAACATAGAAAGAATGTGAATGTTTGGGCTTTTACGAGTAGGTGGGGGCCACTAGCGGCTATAAGAAGCTGAGTAACACATCACCATTTCGAGACTTGCGGTGACCCTCTTCAGGCATGTCTCCCCATCATGATGGTCCTTATGCTCTTAAGTGTTGAATTGTATGGAAATAAAGTATTGTTGATTGAGCATAAATACACTGAGTATTGTCCTTCCTTCAGCCCAAAGATTCAAAGAATTGGGAGATTTCAACACGGGACAAAGTGCGTCCCTTATTAGCTCAATACGGGACGTGAACTTTTGTTTCTAAATATGGGACGATTCCGTTTTTTAAGGGACGGTTGGCAACCCTAGGTACATATCAAATATTATAGCAATGTTTTTCTCCACGTTGTTCCTCAGTTAATTTCAGAATTTTGCCCAAGTGTGAAAGAAATCATATTCATAATTAATAGAAGCTTTAACCCTTTAAAACCGGTCAGCACGGGCATGCTCCGTTTTGTGTAACTATTTTTAAATCCCGGTAGCACTGCAACCGCGTAAGCTAGCGCAATAATTTTTTTTGCATATGAAACCGGAGGAGTTGTACTTACATCTTATGCCATCAGCCTAGGTCACGGTTTCCTTCCACATATAGCTTTGCAAACATTGCATAAAAGCGCTTGCAGACAAAAAACATAATATTTCACAAACAGCTTTGCCGATCCGATCAGCTGTTCATAACACTTCCTATGTCCATCAGCATGAACTATCGCATGTCCGCCATGACCTGCCCGAAACCGGAAGTGACGTCATTTCCGCGGACATATAGTTTTTTACCATCAAGGCGTCCTGAGCCTATACTGGTGTTTTTAAAAGTTATGTTTGACTTTATGACTTTCTGTGTCGTTTCTGGGATGCTTAGAAGTCAAATTGCACTGCTGGAAATAGTTTATTTTGATGCATATGCTGCTTTTTTGCAAATTTGCACTATAATATTTATTTTCATTTTTCCTGCAGTGTATAGAAATTGGTGTATTTCAAAAATAAAACTATGAAGACACTCAAAATAAATTTCCTGTGGTGGGAAACTAGTTTGTGCAACTTTTTTGTATTTACAGATTTGAGGGATAAGCCTCTTAAATTTCTCTAACTAGAAATATATGTTAAAAAACAAAAACGATTTTAAATTTTTTTGTAGTTTATTGCTCTTTTTTGCAATTTATGTAATTACTATGCACTTAATGCATGCATATTATTAAAATTTAGGCTGTAATGGTTGTATTGATGTATAGCAACTTGAAATGCTCCCAAAAGTGGCACTACAGCATGTAAAAATATAATATAAGCTCTGGCGGACTTGGTTCTATGGTAGGTGTTAAAGGGTTAAAAATTGCAAACAGTAATGTTGTCTTTGTATCATTTATCAGCACTGATGATATGGCCAAATTGTTTGAAATTATAGTGATTTTCACTGAATGAAAGCCAGTTTGGGACTTCCAGCGTGAGTTCAGCATTTTGGCCTGTTAACTGAACAGTGTGCAGAGAAGTCGCAGCATCAGGGCTGTTCGCTAAGCAGGCAGTGTCAGTTAATGGTTCATATATTTAAAAAGATTAGGAACAACCACAGACTGTATATAAAAGATGGGTATGGCTGCTGGGTCTCAAAAGGTGAACCTAGTGCAGAAAACAGTTTTTGTTATCTATCCTTCCACACACTTGGTGTGGGATAATCTCTTTGATCTGCATCTCTTTGATGGCCTTCCTGCCATCTTTGGTCATTATGGGTCTAAACTGAAGATTTCTTGCCAGTTTTAGACTTGATTGGTGCCCGTTCACCACTTTTTTTTTCTTTATTTTGTTGTGTCAGTCCTGTTCTGGAAGAAATAGGAAGTAGGCTCATCTTCCTATTTCTCGCCTGAGGCTTTAAAGGCTCTTTTCTCAGCCAACCTCATTCTTGTTTAAATCCATCCAGGCAACCTTTTCCTACTCGCATGATCTTCATTTTATGCCAAGCCTCAGGTTCAACCTTGTGTGTACTTACTCTTCTTTCATCAAAGATCTCTCTCTGAACTCTGGCTAACTGTTTAGCCAAACACTGGGGTCACGTTCTTCTACAGCATTTGAGTTGACCTTTAAACCTCATTCCTGTAGTTTTCTCCTTCTCTGAATCTCTTCTTTTGTTTAAACTATTCCTAAACTTTTTATTATAGAGCTTCGGTTCTAAGTCAGTAAACTCAGTGAGGGTGTCTGAAATTATAGAAAGTCCCTTTGGAGCAGTAGATGCAGCCATTCACAGTTACCCCAGCCATCTCTTCCCTGAAGTGACCAAGATCATTTGCAATAAGTTATCCTCAGTTGCTTGATCCCTGATAACGATTCCTTTTCCGAGCACCATGACTCTGCGGGGCCGTTTGTGGGTCCCTCTTATCTCCACAGGATCTGAATGAGACGAAGGGCTCTCGTTCTGGGAATAAGTTTCTTGCTTGTAATGGAGTGTAATTGTTTTCCTCTAGGGGCAAGTCAACTCCTTGGGGCCCTTCCTTCGAATATTGGTTGTCAGTGAAGACTCTGTCAGCACAAATCATTGAACTCTCAGAGCCTCCTGAGCAACTGACCAAGGTACTGTGCACCATCATCTGGAGTCAGTTAGTTCTCCCTTGATGTGTTCTGAATAACCTGGCCAGCTGACCATGTGCCCATTCAGGGCGGCTATTCCATCCCAAGTTAACTCTGTAAAAGAGGTTTATGTCCAAAAAGTCCAAAAGGTGGCAACAAAACAATATCTATAAATCCAAATGGTGGCCAACTCACATACAGACATACAGGAAACAAACAGGATGAACAATGAACACATACAAATTGAAGTTTTTATTATACTGAGGACTAATCTGGGGAAAACAACACACCAGAAGCAACAAAAAAAAAAAAAGAATAGGTGAAAGTAATCAAATATAATGTTTGTGTCTTTGGTGATGTGATTGCTTCTTTTAATGTAGATCATCACTGTGTTTTCAGTACACTTGATGGATTTTGCTTTTATCAATTTAATCAATTCACCACCCTATTGCAATTTTTCTTGTCCCCAAGCTGAAATGCTGATGTTGAGTCTCCATTGAGACTCCGTGGTTTATGGGCTCACAGAGCTTAGAGTTCTGCTGCTGAGCAGGTTGGAATTATATACACGAGGCTGCCTCTGGCTGACCTGGATGAGTTCCAGCTGGCGCCTGTCAAACATAAATAAAAATAATGATGCAAGTCTTCTAATATTATTAGACAAAATGGTTCAGTAGCCCAAATGAATCACATGGAGTGACCCAAAAGTGTTGTAGTGACCCTAGTGTTGGTCCTGGGAACTTGCTTATTTTGCCAAGAACAAGAAAACAGCATTTTACAATAAAATTGGGTCACTGACTAAAGACCTTTGTGGAGTTCCACCTTAGCATGATCACCATAACCTGTTAATCTTTTCAGCTTGAGTCTTATCATGTGAGACTTAACATGTGTACCTAATTGTATTGAGACTGGTCAGTGACCCCCTGGTGAAATGTACATTCCCTTTTTTTGTTTTGTTTTGTTTTGGAGGGGGGGTTCACAGCACGGCACAACTTTTACTTTGAACTGGAATGTTCTCATTGACTGGTGTGACCAGTCTCTAGGCTTCTGCGACTGATGCCTAAAATGTGAAGTGTGAAATGTGAAGTGAAGACAAAGTTTGATTCTGTCGAGGGGCATTACAGCGTACAGGCTTCCACTGTGAATTTGCTCTGTGCTGCTTGCCAGCAAAGTGTTTATGTCCCACATTTACCAATTTTAGAGTCCTCGCTTCCTGCAGTCAAATACACTTTTTGATATCCTTTATAGTTACATAAAGAAAGATCTATTTCGATGGAAAGAAATCACACAAATGCTGCTTCTATCTGACAGTCGCTGGGTTCAAAACTTCCCTTTATGCAAATGTCCTGTGATGCAGGGAGCAACAGCCTGTCCGCTTCTCTCTGTAAAACAGTTTCAAATAAAATCGAGGTTGGAAATATCATCATGGCTAACAGTTGTCTAGTTCATGATGGCCAGACTTTAACAAGTGAAAACTAAGTGAACATTACTACACAGAAGCAGAGTGGGAGTCTGCTCTTCAGAAAGTGAAGAGCCAGAGACAAAGCGCAGAAAGCACATTTACATTCACCTCTCACACAACGTTGGCTAAATCTGAAAAGATGAAAAACAGAAAGCAGTTGATTGAGCAGCAAATGTTTTTTCTTAAATGAGTGTGAGTGGAAAGGAAATTTGACAAAGATTATGAAAGCATGTGTTACTGGAATTCTCACAGATGAAATTAGGAACAGGAATGATGAAAATTGATGGAAGACTTGTATCTTGACTATAACTGACAAAATAGATTTTCTGATTTGTCTTCAACCAGGGGCGATTTTAGCCCATTTTTGGAGGTGCTTCAGCACCCCCAAAAATGAATCAAAGCACCCCCAAAGATTTCTTACTTTTTTGACAATATTTCCTGTTTGTGTGACACACTACTAAAAGTATAAAAAGCATACAGTACTTGGTTGGGACGTAAAATTTTAACAACAAAAGTATAGATACCCCCCTCCCCCATAATAGTTTGTTCCAGCTCGCCTCTCCCCTACTCTCTAGCGCCCTTTCTGCCAGAGCGATGGTGGCTGAGACGCAGCGGAGCGGAGGTGTACGTGCCTGCCTTAAAACAGGACATATTAGCTGCATTTAACCTTCAGTTACTCTTTATATAGTTAGGTAGGAGTCTTTTTGTTAGTGATCTTAATAGTATACTATTAAGATCACTAACAAAAAGTATTTAAGTATTTAATATTAAAATATTAAAATGTATTAAAATTAATTATATATTTTTATGTGGTTCAGCCACAACTCTACTAAAACCTCAGCCAGTAATAGGTAGGCCAACTTTTGGACCGTCCAGTTGTCTGTATGACTGCTGCAGTACGTGCACCAAATTTGCACACTATCAGAAAGAGCCAAACAGCCCTGGTGGAGTGAGGAGCTGTAAAGAGCAGCAGATGCTCTGTTTCTATTCTAAAAATGTTTTAAGCTTGTTTCAAAGATTCTGTACTGCAGCTTTAAATGTTTTCCAAAAGCACACATACACTTATCAGTGTTTCTCAAACTTTTTACAGTGTGGACCACCTGATAAAAATGTCAAGCTCTCCCAAGCACCACTATGAAAGCATGAAACTCATAAATCTTACAACACAAAATTAGTATTATTAAATTAGTAAAATTAGTATCTGCAGTAAAGATTTTTTCATGCATGGTATACATTCTACCACAGGCAAAGTTGCCTCCATTTTTATATATTGTTTTTAATATTTTGTAATAATTTATTTGTAATAATTTATTCTGTTTTGGGAGTGTTTTTTTATGCATCTGTATTGTATTATACATACACATTAAAAGTGAATCTCTGTCCAAAAAATGCACTCAGTTTACTTTTTACTCACTGTGAGCATCATTCATCATTTCCCCCAGTAATTAAGGTTAGGAAATGTTTTTTTTTTTTATTCCAATCCATTCTTGTTTTGCAGCATTTAAATAACCTTTATCAGATTTGATGGTTTTCAAAAAAACTGTTTTGCTTTTCTTTCACAAATGTGGGATTAAATTGTGTTAAAATGTACAAAACAGTGATGTCATGTTTTGTGACGAGGACCCAGGCACAGAGAGACTTGATGAATTTAAGAAACTTGTGATTTAATAAAGAAATTTGCAGACTTGCACAGAGATGGTAAAATTATGATGACTGATAACGGAGACGAAGACAACAGACGATGAGGACAGGGAGGAACAGGGGTTTAAATGCACCAAGGAGACAGTCAGAGAGAACTCGGGACAACTGGAGGCCTTTAGGGATGCAGGGACTGACAGAGACGGGGAAGAAGTCTCATTGTGACAAGTAAAGTTTATCTTGCCTACTGGGGTCAGCGGGGGAGCTGGCCCCAGGGAGGGGTCACTTGCCCCTCCCTTCCTTCCCTCCCCATCTCCAGCTGCCCCCCTCAGACATCGGCGCGTTGGTGGTTCTTTGTGTCTGGGGGTGGGCGTCCGGGTACACACCGGCTCACTCCTTGGCGGCCGCTTATCGGGGCCTGGAGCCTGGGGCTCGCTCGGGCCACTTCGGAGGTGGGGTGCCCCCGGCCTCTCGGCCTGGGGCTCGGTCACTCAGGCACAGCTGGCTGCCGGCGGAGCTCACGGGCGCGTCACTGCAACCCCCCCTGGCTTCTGCTCCGCGGCTGCTGAGTGAGCCCTCATCTGGGACTCTCCTCAGCTCTTTCTGGGACAGTGGCGCGGCTGCCCCTCTGTTGGTCTTCCTTGGTCTCTTGTGTTCTGGGGGCCTCTGGATGTCTGGAGTTTTGATCTCCTCCATACCTGCTTCATGCCCTGGAGGACGGGGCTGTGCCCCCCCCCCACACACACACCCTCTAGCAGATCATTACATGAAGGAACCTTTTAAAAAAAAAAACAAGCGCGTCCATGCTCACAGGTGTACACACGGGTGATCACACCCACAAACTACACCCTTTTTGGCTCCTACCTCAAAGCACACTGTGTTCTGTTGATCTTATGTGCTGCACAATAATGTTTAATATTCAGTATTTACTGTCATATTCCCATATATCATTGTGATGTTGTTTATTCTAGTAGCCTACTCTTGTTCTCTTCTGCTTGTTTTCTTTTTTCTTTCTCAACAGGTGATCCAGGTGATCGATATATGCATTTTTTTTTCTTTTTTGTTTTTTCCTGCTCTTACTTTGAATGCACTTCCTTATTCCACTACCAGGTCTCCTTATCTTTGTTCCTCTTTCCAGAGAATACACTTTTTTCCGTCACCACTTTTTGCTGTACTTTCCACCACTGTAAGTGCTTGCTCATAGGGGTTTGTTGTTCTCTATGTTGTTGTAGTGTCTTTCCCTGACAATATAAAGTGCCTTGAGGTGACAGTTGTTGTAATTTGGCTCTATATAAATAAAATTAAATGGAATTTAGTCACTCTGTATGATAGTATGCTTTAATACAAAAAATAATAGATACTACTCAAGTCTACAGTGTAGTTCAGTTACCTGCCAACAACCTGGGTGGATGGATGTTATAGCTAAGACGAAAGGTCACAGTGAAACTGTCCAAAGTCATGATGCATATTTATTAATTATTGGGTTTTTCAAATATATTAGCTGATATTTATGCAAGAAAATTTTGTCATTTTATCCTCACTTATTTGTCTGTATTTTTATTGTTTGCAGTATTTCCACTGTTAAAGATAGTTAAATTTTTATAGTTATCTTATATACACTCAACAAAAATATAAACGCAACACCTTTGTTACTGCTCCCATTCCCCATGGGATGGACGTAGAGACCTAAAATTCATTCCAGATACACAATATAACCATCCCTCCCAAACAGTGGTCACAAATCAGTCCAAATGTGTGGTAGTGGGCACATCTGCTATATTGAGATAATCCATCCCACCTCACAGGTGTGCCACATCAGGATGCTGATCTGACATCATGAGTAGTGCACAGGTGTACCTCAGACTGCCCACAACAAAAGGCCACCCTGGAATGTGCAGTTTTGTCTCACAGCAAAATGCCACAGATGCCACAAGCAATGAGGGAGCGTGCAATTGGCATGCTGACAGCAGGAATGTCAACCAGATCTGTCGCCCGTGCATTGAATGTTCATTTCTCAACCATAAGCCGTCTCCACAAGCGTTTCAGAGAATATGGCAGCACATCCAACCGGCCTCACAACCGCAGACCTCGTGTAACCACACCAGCCCAGGACCTCCACATCCAGCAGGTTCACCTCCAAGATCATCTGAGACCAGCCACCCAGACAGCTGCTGGAAGAATTGGTTTGCACAACCAAACAATTTCTGCACAAACTGTCAGAAACCGTCTCAGGGACGCTCAACTGCATGCCCGTCGTCCTCATCGGGGTCTTGACCTGACTCCAGCTCGTCGCCGTAACAGACTTGTGTGGGCAAATGCTCACATTCGATGGCGTCTGGCACGTTGGAGAGGTGTGCGCTTCACGGATGAATCATGGTTCACATTGTTCAGGGCAGATGGCAGCTGAGAATGTCCCAGTTCTTGCATGGCCAGCATACTCACCGGACATGTCACCCATTGAGCATGTTCGGGATGTGCTTGACCGGCGTATACGACAGCGTGTACCAGTTCCCACGAATATCCAACAACCTCGCACAGCCATTGAAGTGGAGTGGACCAACATTCCACAGGCCACAATTGACAATCTGATAGACTCCATGCGACGATGTGTTGCACTGCATGAGGCAAATGGTGGTCACACCAGATACTGACCGGTTCTGGGTCCCCAGACCCCCAATAGCACAAAAAACTGCACATTCCAGGGTGGCCTTTTGTTGTGGGCAGTCTGAGGTACACCTGTGCACTACTCATGATGTCAGATCAGCATCCTGATGTGGCACACCTGTGAGGTGGGATGGATTATCTCAATATAGCAGATGTGCCCACTACCACACATTTGGACTGATTTGTGACCACTGTTTGGGAGGGATGGTTATATTGTGTATCTGGAATGAATTTTAGGTCTCTACGTCCATCCCATGGGGAATGGGAGCAGTAACAAAGGTGTTGCGTTTATATTTTTGTTGAGTGTACATTGATATGGAGGCATGTGACACACGACACAGGAGCTCTAGTTTTACACTCCAACTTTATTCACCTCCAAACATGAACTGAGCATATTGCGCTCAAACACAGCAGAACCCTTCCTCCCAGCTTGGGTGTGAGTGGAGCCCTCTAGTGGGTCGCCACATTGACATTGTTAGGACTTGTCACTAGTTGAAAATTGCATGCTATGTACATGTAGATGAAAACCAAAATACTACTGCTAAAAATTTTGCATTACAAGTAAAGAAAAAAACTGTTTTTTATTGTTTACCGTGTTTCTTAAATAGAAAGAGATGTGTTCAGACATGTAATTTTGTCAGAGCTAACAAGCAATTTTTCATCGCAGTTTTTCTTCAAAATGCTGACAAAGAAGAAAAAAAACTCTTTCTGCAGCACCAGTGAATTTGTAATGTGACCTTGTCTGTTCTTGGTCGGAGGTAATAAATGTGTTTGCCTAGTGAGTCTTGGGAAGCAATATAGAGAATAAATTATTTTTTGGGATGTTTTTACAGGCTGTCATGTGAAACTGATGAGCTCTATGAAACTTGAATTTCAGATTTGTCAGCCATGATGTTGCTGTTGATACACTTACAATAAACCACTTTATGATAAGAACAACTGTCTCCCTGCCTGCCTCTCTCTCAGTCAAGGTCAAACAAGCTCCAACTTTGCATTTAAATGCCTTACCCTGTTAGCAAACATGACTCATTTCTCTGGATACATTTGTAATAATGTAATTTGAAAGTCATTTCAAAACTCAAATCTACACCATTATTGATGACTGTGTCAAATGACCTACAGGT
This sequence comes from Rhamphochromis sp. 'chilingali', assembly GCF_963969265.1. Classification (NCBI taxonomy): domain Eukaryota; kingdom Metazoa; phylum Chordata; class Actinopteri; order Cichliformes; family Cichlidae; genus Rhamphochromis; species Rhamphochromis sp. 'chilingali'. Next base: position 4,365,609 of record NC_137943.1, on the reverse strand, counting down.
ACACAGGCATAAAGTCCACACACACACACACACACACACACACACACTGGTCGATTTCACCAAATCTACCTCATTAATTCAAGCAGTCTGACTTTCTAAACATCATAAATCACAGCAGAACTAGGAGCCCAACTCTCCTCACCTTTTCATTCCCTCCCACTTTCTTTTAACCGTATCTTCTCTCCATCTCTCGCTCTATGTCATCTACTCCTTCCTCAGTCACTCTCTCATTTTCTCTTGCTTCCCCTCACTTCTTTGGGAGGTCCAGAAAGTTTGCAGTCTGCAGTCTAAATAGTGCTCTGATGGATTGGCTGTCTTCCACGGGCCTGAAGATTAGCCCAAGGGCAAACCCACTTCTGTTTCCTGGGTGCCTTGCTGAAGATGAATAACTGTTTATTAACCCAATGCAGAGTGAGTCCTTCCCCACATCATTATGGGGTAGAGGGGGAGAAATACAGACAGCTTGAGCTGGCCAGTGTAGCACTCCCTCACCTCATCTCTGTCACTCTCTCTTCTCTCTCTCCCCATTCCTCTCTTGCTTCCTCTTGCAGATAAACCAGCAGCCTGATGTAATGTGACAGTGTACGTTTGGTTCCTGTTTGCGCCCTGACAACTCAGGAAATTGGCTTTTCATCTTACAAAAAATACTGCCTCCCATATATTAGAAGACATTCATCTTATTATGAAGAGCTGATGGTAATTGGAAGTTTGTGCATCCATTATATTAAACATTTTGTGGTGAACATTTTGATGTTGCATGTAAAAATTTCACCAGGCTAAAGTCACAGCTTCAATGTCATTTAGGCAATTTACATGCAGTGTGAATTGTCCTCTTATTGTAGACCCAATTGAGGGAATTTGAAGAAAATAATTTCTAGAAGATCACTTAGGTCACCAGTAACGTAGTGGATACTGTCATGGGATATGTTTTGTTTTTGTGACATGCTAAATAAAATTGTATATCTTTTGACATTAGACATGCTAAATATGCTTCTTATTTATTTTCAAAGCTTTTCCATTTGAATGTTCATAATGGATGAAAACTATATCAAATGTTCACCCTCTAGATCATCATCAGTGATAACTCATACCCTAACACTATGTGTTGGAGACAAGCAAAAAGGAAAAACATGTGAGCAGTTTGATGCATTCGAGGTAGAATGCCATCCATCCACTGTTTGTTTGTTCGTTCTTTGTTTTTGGTTTTTTGAGTGCAAAGACCTGAGAGAGCAATTTTTTTAAAAGAACAAATGCTCTAATAACAGAATTAGGTAAGATGTAGACCTCAGAGGGTCTGAACCTAAGGCCTGCGATGCTTTGCAAGTTGCCTCATGGATGCACTGAGGTCAGTTTGATTGTGCAAGCATAATGAATACAACACAGAAAGTTGCTGTGAAGAAGAGAATATGAACCAGCCTTTATTTACCTCAAACCCAACAGCAAAGTTTCCATTTAACTTTTTACATTTTTAATACATATTCCAAACTACTGTTAGACTTATCTTAGAAACTTGGTGCGATGAGATAGTGTTGAAGCCATCTCTCTAGTCTCACGTGACATTACAGAAGAAAAGGGCACAATGTGACGGTATAATTATATAAATGCCAGTCAAATCGCAAATGGTGGAAATTATGATGAAAGTATGACATTTCTGTCACATTTCTTTGTTCGTGTAGTCTTTTGTAGAACCTCTGTCTGTCTGTCTTTTCCCTTCATTTCTACATATCTGTATTCATCTGCTTTTTTTTGTTTCTTTAATTGAACACTGTTCAAATTTGCCATCTCTGCCCAGCATAAAACTGTGGTGTATTATTTTTCTGAATTTCTAATTTTCTTTTCCTTCTAGCTGTATTATTCGAAACTTTAAAAATGTTTAATCTCTAGGACTATGTTCTCTTTTTCGTGTAATATTATCAAAAATGAGAAACCTTTTCTCTCAGAACGACGCTACACATTAGTTCATACATTTCTTACCTCTAGGCTGGACTGTTACAATTCTGTATTATCAGGTTGTCCTAGTTTCCTGGTACAAAGTACCGCAGTAGGAATGGGACTCCCTCTGTTCACACTTCATTGGCTTCCTGTTAAATCCAGAATTTAATGTGAAATCCTTCTCTCGTACACTCAAGTCCTAACTGATCAGAGCCTATCATCTCTTAAGACCGACAGTACCACATTATCCTGATAGAGCACATCACTCTTAGGCTTTCAGGCTTATTTCCCAGAGTATTTACTTTTTAATTGTATAGTTTTTCAGTTCAGTTTTTTCAGCGTTTAGTCTTTTTTTAATTACTATAATATGGAGGGCATACGTTAGAGGCAAGATTTACAAAAATTAGTACAGGTATTACAATAAAAACACAGGCGTTTTCAAAAGCAGTTGACTCACCCTTTTGTCTAAAGTCCCAATAAGCACATCCATCAATGTCTCAACAGGAACGTGTAATGCAATTTTTACCAAAGTAATGCATATTAAAGCTAGGGATATTTCCTCTATTATTATTTAATTTTAGTTAGTTTTCCAAGTTTACAAAATCGTTTCAGTTCAATTTAACACTATACTAAAAAAATTAATAGTGAATATTTCAATGAGAAACTGAAATATTCAACTTTAATAATAATAATGATAATTCACCTTTAAGAACAAGATTTGGAGGCTCAATGGACTCTCTATTTCAGAGATACAAGTGAATCAAAACAATCAATCAAATTTCTTATAAACACCTAGAGTAAAGCAAACCTGAAGCTTTTCAGGCCATCTATGTTCTGTCATCAGTGGATAGTAGCCCATTTTTTCTGACTGATTATCCTGGTTGTTGAACAGGAAACATGAAAATACCAATTATGAATTTAAGAATGTAGGACTATAAAGTTTTAAAAATGTTTTACCCTCCTTGTATTAGATTGTATTTTGTATTAGATGTCTAGTTCAGTCAGACCTCATCCCCTTAACCTTAACCCCACTACCAGCATTGCATTTTCCACTTCATACTTCACTTCAACATTTTCATAGTGAATCTCACCAATATGTGTTGGAAAAGCTGAAGACAGTCTTATCTGTATAATACTTTATTGCTAATATGTTACTTCTTAATCAACACAAAAAGGTCCTCAAAGCAATAAACCACTTTGTTATTACTTAAGCAAGCAATATGTCTATTAGACTCAATTTCTACTTTTGCAACAACAACAAACAAATCCTCAAGTGCCAAACTGCATTATATTTCTTCACGTCAATATATGGGCCGCACGTAGGGGCGATGTGAGTCGCAGGTGGCCCCCTGGCCGTGAGTTTGAGACCCCCGTCTTAAAGCCTGGAGGACCTTTAATTCCTTACTTCTAAAGTCACATAAACTGAAGTTATTGTTCTCAGCCTTAAAAATCTTTTAAAAACTTGGCGACAAACCACATACTTACTCTGGATGGCATTACCTTGACCACCAGTAACGCTGTGAGAAATCTTGGAGTCATTTTTGACCAACTTCCTAAAAAGCCTTCACTTGATCCAGCATGTTGCAGTGATGACAGGGACTAGAAATAAACCATATTTCTCCCAAATTATCTAAGCCTGGTTATGCTGGAGGTTTCTTCCTGTTAGAAAGTATGTTTTTTCTTCCCACTGTCACCAAGTGCTTCCTCATAGGGGATTATCTGATTGTTGGGGTTTTGTCTGTATTATTCTAAGGTCTTTACCTTATAATACAAAGTGCTTTAAGATTACTATTGTTGTGATTTACCAGTATATGAATAAAACTGAAATGAATTTAATCAATCTGGAATGGGTAAAAAGGACATTTTCAAATCATCTTGTAACCGGAAGGTTGCCCGTTCGATCCCCAGCTCTGTCTGTCTTGGTCGTTGTGTCCTTGGGCAAGACACTTCACCTACCGCCTACTGGTGTTGGCCAGAAGGGCCGATGGTGCGATATGGCAGCCTCGCTTCTGTCAGTCTGCCCCAGGGCAGCTGTGGCTACAACTGTAGCTGCCTCCACCAGTGTGTGAATGTGAGAGTGAATGAATAGTGGCATTGTACAGCGCTTTGAGGGCCCTGAAAAGCGCTATATAAATGCAATCCATTATTATTATTATTATTATTATTATAGAATCAAATGTACAGCCATCTATCCATAGCTTTGCTGACATTGGGTCATGCAACTGGACAATGATCCAAACACACCAACAAATCTTCAACATAATGGTTGAAAATTCATTGACAGTCTAATTTCTCTGCAATATTCCACTTACTCGTGTTTTCTTATATTTGCAATGAGTTTCCTAATCTTTAGCTGACAGATGTGGTTGCCATTGTCTTCCAGCTGTTTTTCTCACCCTCTCCATTCAACCTGTTTCATGAATCCAATGATAATTTCCTCTGTGCTTTTATTTTGTGGACACAGTGAGAACATTTATATTCACATATTAGTGAATAAGGGTCTGTGTTAGTAGTATGTTTTAAAATATTGAGTGCTTCCATTTAACTGTAGTTATAGTAGCATATTTGTTTGCATGAACTGTGGACAGTGACTGAAAGAACACCATCACAAAGTGAAATTACACTACCTGCAGACTCAATAGATATTTACTTTTGAAATAGCAACAATTTTGGAGAAAATACAGTAGAAATTCCTTCATCACTAGTTTTATAGCGTCACCCTGTAAAAATATAGTAATGTTCTAAATTAAATTAATTGAACCATACTAACAGAATGTTACTGTAAAATGCACATTTTTGTCTTTCACTCTTGTTTCTAACTTCCCATAAATGAGCCTCTGAGGCAGGGAGTTTAATGCAGTTAATCCTGTTCTTAAGGTTAACCTGTTAGATCAGATTAACCTGTTCTGTTTGGCTTTGACTGGCTTCTTTCCAGTTGCTGTAATTGGGTGTTACATGCAGGCAACAGCTGACTAAATATTTAAAAAGGGTATAAGACTTTAGTATAAGATTAGTGCACAAACTAGCAACAATAATTTTAAAGTCTAACAACATCACTTAGTTGCTGATAATTTACTTGGCTTTGAGACTGAGATAAAATACTGAAATATTTGACCTGTTACCACTTCTTCCTTTTGCCTCCCTGTAGATGCACAAGAATGCTCCTCTTCATTTGAAAAATTGATCCACAGAAAATGCATTACCTGCCTTTAACTTAGTTGGAAACTGCAGCATGGTGACCTAATTTATAAGTCCACCGTCAAAAGCTGCAAATATTATCGAACATGACTATGTTGAAAAGGTCTAAATGTTTATGCAAGGCTGGTTTCTAACCAGCATATCTGGCATAAAAACAGCTGCAAATTAGTCAAATGGTTTCAGTAAGGACATGAAAACAAAATAAATGACTGAATTTGTTTTGGTTTTTTTGATTAGTTTCCCATTTTTCCACGTTGATAATTCTGCCTGGCACCCATTAGGTGGACCGGAAACAGAAACAGTGTTTGCAATAGTGATAGTGTGACACATGTACTTAACAAGAAATTACTTAACAACAGATCTGTGTTGTCTGTGAAATAAATAAATGCAAATGTGAAAAACTGTGCTTACACTAGAACAATGAACAGCTAGTGGTGGTAAGATGAGACGGTCTTGTGTCACCCCCTCCCCTTACTACCACTATTACTGTAGCTCTGACCACATCCGCCATCATCATTGCACTTTTCCATGACACCATCTTCACAGCTAATCTTATCAATATGTCTTTGAATTGACCAAAGACAATGTTGTAACATGCAGGCAAAGAGGTAATATGGCAATAATGCTATATAACAGACGTAACAGTGAGGGTTAAAGTTTTGTAAACAAGGAAAAGGCTCTCAGATAGATAAATCACTTTGTTTTTACTTAAGCAAGCTGAGCACAGAAGAACTGTTGATAATGACATACAAGGTTTTCTAACTTTCAGTGAGAAATTAGTGAAGCAAAAGTAAAATCATATCAAGTATCATCCTGGTTAAGTTTGCAGCTTTCAAGTGTACCATCACCGCCCCGCAGAAACCTTGTAACTCCAGTTGCCGTGGTAACTGCAGCTCACATTGGACCCATATGTCAAAAAAAAAAAAAAGAAAAAAGTTTCATAGACCTGAGACTAACCGAACCACTGAAAACCTTTTAAAACCATAAATTCGAACATGTTCTATTATTTACTGAAAGTTTATCTCATTGGAGGATTTTGCAGAACAATTACATTATGCATGTACTGGTGTGCACTGTGAATGGTGATTCAAAAGTTTCACAACACCAAATCAAAACAAGTACCTGCAGAACGAGTGACTGGCATTTACATGGAAAAGTTACATTACCACGTACTCTGGAGAATGCGTCTGTTGTTCTGTCTTGGTAGAAATATTGAAATATAAAAAGCAATACAACCTTCGCAGGGAAACCAAACACAGAAACTAAATGTGCTTCTTACCTTAACATTGACTCTCCATATAAGGCATGAGTTTGTTTTGTTATAAACATTTTTTTGGTCTTTGAACTCAGTTATCTAAAAAGCAATGTGCACTTGTCCACAACCTGGGTTAGATGGAGCGTTATTTACAGCGCTATATCCGCAGACCTTTTTGTTACCACATCTGAAGGTTCCATTATGAATTATTTCAGCTCAAAAGTGAAAGAATAATAACTCAACATTTACGATATTTTGCCATTCAAATTGCCAATGTGTTACCTTCTTTTGGTACAGACAAGCCACCAAGGACAGAACATCACTAACAGGCTTCTCACTCAGATGTTAAGCATAGATACAAGTTTTCAAATGCCAGATAAAATGGAAGGTAGGGTTTAAAAAGAAATATTCAAAGACAGTGACAGGGTTCAATATTATCAAATTTTAAACTGTTAAGCATAACATAACAACTCATTCACCACATATATATAATTATCCCATTTTCCCTTCCCTCAAGATTGTTCTGTAGCCAAAGAAAATAGGGTTAGAAAAGGGAAATCCTCTTCCGCTAATTTTTGAAGACCTCTGAAGAGTTCCTCTTATAAGAAAACCGCGTTTGTCTTTGCAAGGCAGGTGTCTTATGTATGATCTTCTTTTTATTGTTCCAAATCACAAAAACTTGTCAGTGAAAGAAACCTTTTTAGCCTTGTCCAGTTACGCAGTTTGCAGGGCAGTAATAGCAAAAGTGAACCTCCGGGTGGGTTCAGTACAGCCTCCTAAACAGAGTCAAAGTATCCCTCGTTCTCCGAAAAGTCAAGGACATGATGCTGTTTGTCAAAGGTAAAACACCAGAAAACCAACTGAGAGTGACCATAAAAAGGCCAAGCATTCAACCTTCTTCAGAGTACGTTAATCCAGATGATTCGGGTCCAAAGGCCATCTCAGCAGAGTCGTCCCTGAAGTAGCAATTCCTCTTTCTACGAACAGCATCATTCCTGAACCTGGCGATTGTGCTAAACTAGCTAGCTACAGAGCTGGGCCAGCTCAGGTTCAGGTGAAGCATTGGGAAGCTTGGAATTGAAGATCTGCAGAGAGTCCTTGATTCGTGCCACCTCTCCAGCTGACAGCTTGAGGCGGTGGCGCAGGAGACAAGAAAACAGATCTAATGGCTGTGGTGCTGGTGGAGATAGCCGATTAATCCGGTCTCTCATCTCCAGTAACATCAGAAAGGCGGCATCCTGCGTACCCTGTGTGTAGGGGTAGTCCAACTGGAGAATCAGATCCTTGATGCCCTCAGGGTCAAAGTGCATGCTGTATCCGAACACCTTCAGCGTGTTGATCTTCATGTAGCCCAGGTTGGAGGTCTGATCATCCAAGTCCAATGGCTCATAGAAGAGAGTTTCATTCACTGTTGGATCATCCGTGACTATGCGGCTTCTCAGGTAGATGTGCACTGTTTCAAAAAAGGATTTCCACTTGCTGCCCAGAGACAGAGTCCAGTTGTAACACTGTGCAGTGGTGACGCTGTCCAGTCGAGTTCTCTCCCAGTTAGAGAAGTCAGGCTGGTTCACTGGCATGAACCAGCTCTCTGAGTGACTTCCCCCAAAAGGATTCACATAGACAGCAGGCACGGGTTCCAGTGTTGAATTTTTAGTTGAGCATATCTGAAAAGAAATGCCCATTAGCATGTGGATGAGGTTGGACTTGTTTTTGTTACTCTTGAGTGTTAGTAGCATCCTCTTCCTCCAGGCAGGATTGAACCAACTTCCCAGGCGGACATCATTGCTGATATAGATGGCATGGACCTCTATCCTGCTGTCCAGTCGCTGAAGCAGGTACTTTACCTGAAGAGGGATTAACAAACCGTGAGGCTGCAGTCAATGCAATAAGCAGATAGATAATTAATGCACTGGTTCTCAAACTGAGCTATTACCAAATTTTAAATTTCAACTACCACCTTTGCCAGAATTTATAAATCTCATCAAGAGCCACAATGGATGTTTTACAACTTTAGTTTACAAATGCTGAAAACCGTTGTAAAATGTCTGTGAAGGTTCTCAGTCATCCAGGTCATCGTAGTCTAAGGAGCTTGGAAAGAAAAGCGTCTGGACTTCTTTAAGTTTTCTTGAAGACGTTTCACCTCTCATCCGAGAAAGTCTGCCATCTATAATCCAGTTTTGAGATCCCTTCCTAGACGCCTTAACGCCCACTCACATCCTTTTCACACCATGGCTTGTGTGATTAGGCAGAGGATCAATAGGGGGTCCATGACCCTCTTGGGGACACTCCCATAGGGCTTAAAATTTGGGACTCTCCACCAATTGCTTTTAGAACTGAAGAAGCTTCTCAAATGAAACTTAAAGAAGTCCAGACGCTTTTCTTTCCAAGCTCCTTAGACCCCTTGTAAAACTTTTAATGATTTTTAAAGACATTTTAATAAAAAGCAAAAATTAGACATTCTGATTAGGCATTGGCATTATAAAATGTGATTATTTAACTATAATAAATACATAATAAATAAATTTGCTTAATATAAGTTATTTTTTATTATAGTTAAAAGCAATAAAAGGGAACTATTGTAAAGAAAAAATGTAAAGGCATACCATTTACTAGAGATCACCTATTTGCTTCCACATCTTTGCTAGCCATTGCTATTGAGGTTCAGCAAATTAAGAGGATCATTTTCATATTTATCAAGTTTTTTGTCAAAGCCAAAGGAAGACACTCAAGTAGGTCTAAAGAGCCACAATTTGAAGGCTTGTGAACTAGGATTAGAGTTAAGGCAGAGGTTCAACAGTGACAACTTAGACCTCTTGAGGGCTAGAAAATAACTGCTGTGGTGATTTATTAAAAAAGCATAGTATGAGTTTTTGCTCCTGGGCTTGCTGAATGAAGGGACTCTTTGCACTGTAGGTACTTCAGAGTCAGCTTTCTATTTTGAAACCCCCTCTCAATCCCTGTTTAATACTGTATTCCTTTTTGAACAAAAAAACTGTACATGACTAATATTTGTACTGTTATGTAAATCTTGTATGTTCAGTATAAAGATTCAACACAAAAACAATTTAACAATTGATGGCATGTGAGCCCTTTGAGGCACTGTTTGTTTAATTTGTCCCAAAGAGCTTTGAGAACCAGTGGAATACATAATTAAGGAGCTTTGAGAACCTCGGCATCAGGCATGTCCAAGTCAAAGTTCAGGTAATGATCTAGCGATGCAGCAATGCTAGGTCGACAGGAACCAAGATGGAGGATGTTGCCGTGATGACAGGCTCCACAACGGGTGGCGTTGTCAGAGGCGCAGAGGGTGCAGGAGGTGGTGGAAGTCCCTACAACACAGGGGATGACTCCTTGGCAGTTTGGCTGCTCCACGGGGCAGCTACAGCTCATCACCTCCTCAGAGAAGGAGCCCAGCATTCCATGCTCATTGCAGTAGAGCAGAGACTGAGCCCTGGTCAGCCAAAACCCAACAGGCCTGCAGTGGGCAAAGAGAAGATACACTAATGCAGTTATCTATACATCACAGCAACATCTTTGGTAAATACTGAAGTAATGTTGTGGTCATTGTGTCCTATAATAACACCTTTCACACAGACTGGGGTAGATCTGTGGAATGAAACCAACAACAACAGTTAAAAACAGTTACCCCCCCCTCCCTCCCAGAAAGACTTAAAATACATAAGACAATCATGTAAATTTTTGGGACTCAACCTTTCAGTGTTGACTCACTTAAAGGTCATTCCTTCCTAAACCATTGTGGCTCTTCTGCTTGACTACCTCTGATTTGCTGAACAATTTTATAATTTTTTGGGCTATACATATAATGATTCCTTTTAAAATTTTCATTTCACATGCAAAACAATTTTCAAGCTATATTTTTTTGTAAAATGATATGTCGACCAATTCCAAGCATGTATTTTTTGCACTTTCAAATCCAAGGCAAAGTCCAAACATGGAGATGCATGCATCTCAAAAATGATTAAAGATAAAAGCCTGACACTTTCTCCGGCCTTTCTTACATAAAAATGAATTACAATCTGTCCCCAGTGTATTGGATATATTGGATAAGAATATTAAAACACAACAAAAATAATAATCATAAAGCCACCCTGCAAAGTCCCAAATTTGACCACACACTAATAAAAAAAATTGGGGTTGGAGTTTTGGGTTAGGGTCTTGTAAAGGATTAGCAACAGCGCTGCGTGAGCTCAGCAACTTGCCCTTGCAAAAAATCAGTATTTGTTATATTAAATTATAAATTTGCAGGGAGACTGCAAGTCACAATAAGTTTAGTTGCACTATGGTTCAGATCCACAGTTTCCTCTAGTGTCGACCTGACCCACTCTAGAAAGCCAACCTGAGTCCTAAGCATTTATTAGGGCAGTTTACTAGAGGTTTCCACATTTAACACTGAAATTACTGGCTAATTCAGGTGATGTTTTCCCCATCTTGAATTTAGTGTGTTGTTTGTGTTCATTGTCATCTATTAATGTGTGTATTTTTTCCATGTAGTGAGTATTAGAGAATTTTAGTTAATAATGTGAGTGCTAACATTTTAGTTAGTTACATTTTAGTTCAGTGCTTCAGCTGTTTATTTGTTCAATAAACACAGCTGTTTATTTTGGTCACTAACCTTTACAGACTATTTTCTCCTCGAGTCTATTTTAAAACTCTTCTAATAGGCCATTAGAAGGCACTTTATTACAGTTTACCGAGCTTTGCTACTCAGAAGCTATTTTTAAACAAAAAACAGAGCTATATTGTAACAGTTATTTGGAAACATTATCTACAATGAGTTTAGCTTTCAGTGCTCAGGATCAATAATAAATCTAATTTTTAAAACATGCTCAAAAGTTTTTCTTACCTTGAACCAAAATAAAGTTTAAAAACATCTTGCCCTGCAAGTTTTACTTTACAATACTGTTGTTGTTAAATTCTACCATGGGTAACAGACATATACAGAGATTTTTTTCTTAGAAGCTAAATAGTGTGTAATGTATCTTCAAACATTCAAATTCTCAAAGCCTTCTGTAATGTCCTTGTATGTGGTCTTCTTATTTACTGTTACTTTATAACAGTAGTTAAAAAATAAAATAAATGGAAAAAAAAACACGAAAGAATTGAAGGCGAGCGGGTAAGAGACAGACCTACAAGATAAAGTCCGTAAACTGGAGAAAACTGAGAAAAGATGTGTACACCTGGAACAGAAGCTGGAAACCACAATCAAACAGATAGAAGCACCTAGCATCAGTCATCCAAATGTAACTGTCATTGAGTATCAGGGTGTTCTCCAAGTTAAAGAGGTAAAGTGAAAAAAGCAAAGTATTGATTTAACCCTGGACAATTCTGGCAAATTAGCAAGAATAGAACAGTGTCCCAATGTATAATAATAATAATAATAATAATAATAATAATAATAATAATAATAAAATCAAGCAAATACAGGTGAAATCTACTGTAGAACTAAATCTATTGACTCGATGTCAAGAGAAGTAAAAAACCAATGGACAGTGTTGGTTAATAGTACATCAGTGGCAATATCTTTGTTTTGTTGTAGCTCTAAATAGTCATGCCCTTTGCTCACACTTTTTGGATTTCAACAAGTGAAAAATGAATCCATAGTTTGCTCCATCTTCTTAATACATAAGATTATACTATAATGACTTGACACCTTTTTGTAGAAGGATGGGTGTTCGGTGTGCCTACAGTACAGATGGAAATGAAAGCATACATAAATTACCATCCACTTTGGTGCAGTAACAGTAGCAACAAGTTTAGACTGAAAATTAGCTCTGCTGAGATTCTATCCCCAGGCTAAGCTTGGGAAATAACACAAAAAATTGCCCAAATGCTTCAGCAATTCCTCCCCCTCAGGCCTGTGTAAATAGACAAAAATAAATGATGATAAAACAAATGGATTTGTGCAGAAGAAAACAGGAAGCTTTTTCAGCTGTAGCAGCAACCATTAACTTGTTGCCGGCGCAAATGGGGTTACGACTGAGTGACAGGGTACGATAGAGAGAGCAAGGAGCGCGAGAGTGAGACAAAGGTAACTGAGGGAGAAAAATAAAGACAAGACTCTACACAGAATGGGCAAAGGGAAGATGGAGTGATTGGTGGAGGGAAAGGACTGTCAGGGAAATTAAAGTCCTCTGTAAACAAGTGCCAAGCTGTCAGTCTGTGAGAGGACTTGATTACAGCATGCCACAGAACCATGTACCTCAGCCTACAAAGGCCCCCACAACCTGTAACTAGACCCCTCTTCTCTTCTCCTCTCTTCTCTTGATCCAGTCAGCACTTATCTCTTCTCCCTCCTACAATGGAAGTGATATGCTAACAGTGAAGGGCTAATAGCAAAAATGGGTCCGCAGTATTATATGGATGATGCCATTAAAACCCACATTACCTACATCTTTTTTTACTCACAACACTGATGAATCCTACGGCTCTTTTAAGCATATTTCAGTGCAGCCCTTCGCATGTTTTGGTATCTGTCACTTCCACAGCTGGTCCGTGACATTAATATCGCCCCAAAAACGCTTCTGTCATATTTTGTGAGATTTTTTTCTACTTGTAGTGTGTTTTATTTAACTTCTGTTGTGTTTTTTTCCCATCTCCACTGTGTTTTGTGTGCTTTTTCAGCATTGTTCTGGTGTTTTCTTTTTTTTTTAAACTTTTATTTAACTTTTCCCCCCAACAAATACAAGACTGGTTCACGTCCAAAATAACAATTCTGCACAGCACTAGAATATTACAACATTATGTCCATAATAATCGTCCATTAGGGTCCAGTTTACAAGTTACTCCCAGTGCTTCCAGTGGTTTCTTCCATTTGTCCACAAAACCTCGGGAGCTCCCATCAATGTAATGTCCCAAACTGATCAGAGTCATAACATCAATGATGAGCGACTTCCATAGAGAAATGGAGGGAGGCTCAGCTGCCAGCCATCTCAACATAATGCTTTTCCTGGCCAACATTAACAGTGACTGAATTACATGCTCATGTTGTACCAGTGAAACAGGGATATATCCCAATAAGCTAATGGGTGTTCTGTCACCTGCTGACCAATGGCTGTACTAATATTGGCGCAGACCTCTTTCCAAAATGATTGAATAATAGCACTTTCCCACAAGCAGTGGAATCTAGTGCCCACTCTGACCTTACACTTGAGACAATTTGGAGATGTTCCCATATTATACTTACTATAAATATACGGAGAAATATATACGTTGTGCAGGATTTTGTACTGCAGTTCTTTAAATCGGTTACAAACAGAGATTTTAGATGGAAGGAGCAGGATTTTGTCCCATGCCTGTATATCTATTTCACATTTAAGCAACGTCCCCCAAGATTTTCTCAACCATGCCAGTTTATCCACAATTAGGGCATAAATCTCTGAATGAAACTTCGATACAAAATGTTTATGCTCCCTATTATCTAGAAAGAATTTCTCCAACCGAAAAGAGGCTGTTGCGATTTGTAATGATTTAGCATTTTTTCACACATAATTTCTCAATTGCAAATACTTATAAAACTCAGTCTTTGACATAGAATACTGGGACTTCAAGGATTCAAATGATTTAAACTCACCATGTTTAAAGAGGTCATAAAACCTCTTTACACCTACTTTATGTTTTGCGGGAGAAGATCTGGATTATTTATAAACGTTGACAAAATATTAAACAGAAGACTACTGTTAAAAAGTTTTCTCAGTCCACATAGCATTATATATTAGTGGGTTATACTTTATTACGTGAGGTAAATCATTTAGACGTTTCCCTAAAAAGTTAACAGGTGAGGATGGTTTACATGATACTTCCTCAATATTTAGCCATGGCAGATCAGAATATTCATGTATCCAGGCAGAAAGAAACCTCGCTTGCATTGAGAGAACATAATTTTCTATGTTTGGCACTCCCCATCCGCCCAGATCTTTCGGTAGCTGTAGTGTCTCCAATTTAATTTTGGGTTTTCTTCCTGCCCAAATGAAATCCACCATAGCCTTGTTAATTGCTTTAATATCTTCTGATTTCAAAATTACAAACAACATGCCTGTATAATATAGGGGTGGGGGAAAAAATCGATACTTTGTAGTATCGTGATATTTTGTTTGCTAATAATGTATCGATACAGGGACAGCAGAAATCGATATTTTGTTACAAAAAACGTTTTTGTGGACTGGAACATGCTCTGACTTCAGAGCATGTTGATCCTTTTTCTGAGCAAGAATCCTGACATTCCTTCACTGTCCAAATGTGTTTAACTTCTTTTTTTGACAGCAATAAACATGACAGTTTACTTATTTTAATTTAAGACATGTTTTATTTTAATTAAGTTTAAAACTTTTTTATTTAATGTAAAATTATATTTTGTTTTAATTTACTTTCAAATTCTTCAGTTGCTGAAGGGGCTGCATAGTTTTCATAAATTGCATAGTTTAGAATAGCTATAATTGTACCAGATGGTTGCATTCAGTTAAGTTGGACTAGACTGTAATACAAACCGTTCAGTTTGTCAACAATAAAACTGACTGAAATGAGAGAAAGACTGAGTGCGAGACTTTGATATTAGATAAATGAATATTGATAAAGTTTACCTTTATGTACAGAATCTGAATATCGCAAAATATTTTAAAAAATTGCAATAATATCGTATCGTGCGTTAAGTATTGTGATAATATCGTATCGTGGGATGTATGGTGATTCCCACCTCTACTATAATATAGTATTTTCGGTAGGATTACCATCTTAATTAGATTTATTCTTCCCAAAAATGATATTGGAAGTCACCTCCATCTTGTCAGCATCTCTTGAAGATCTTGAACCATTCCATTAATATTTTCTCTATATAAGTGACCAACATTTGGTGTAACTTTAAGTCCCAAATATACAAAACCTGATGGTGCCTAATGAAAAGGTTTAACATATAAAGGTTCAGTGTCCTTTCCACTACACAGAGTCATTATAACAGATTTATCAAAATTTACCTTGTATCCAGATATAAGACCAAAGTCCTTGATACACCTAGTAAGAACAGGTAGAGAGTTAGCAGGGTCAGTCAGTGTCAGAAGAATATCGTCAGCATAGAGCAGGATTTTATGTTGTCTATTCCCAATTTTAACTCCAGCAACACTTGGATTTTGTCTAATGGCCATGGCCAAGGGCTCAATGGCCAAAGCAAATAATAGTGGTGACAATGGGCTACCTTGTGCTGTACCTCTGCTCAATGTCATTGGGGAAGATAACAAGCCGTTAGTTAACACTGATGCTGTTGGTGATTTGTATATAATTTTGATCCACCCCAGACAGTTTTTTCCAAACCCAAATCTTCTCATTATTTCAATCAGATATTCCCATTCAATTCTATCAAATGCCTTTTCGGCATCCATAGAAACAACAACCCCAGAGATCTGATAAAAATTAAAAAAATGAATAATATTAAATAGACGTCGAGTATTATTGTAAGAATTCCTCCCCTTAATAAAGCCTGTCTGGTCAGCATGCACAATAGAGCACATCACTTTTTCTTATTATCAACACCAAGAAGGCTAATAGGCCTGAAAGATGAGCATAACTCCGGGTTTTTATCTTTTTTAGCTATCAATGTTATATTAGCCTGGTACATAGATTCAGGGAGTTTCGATTCTTCAAATGCTTTATTAAAAACCCTTAATAATAAACTATTTAACTTCACTTTCACTATCTTAAAAAATTCTTATATATTCCCTGACTGGAGTGCAGATATAGCTTTATCCACCTCCATCAATCTAATGGGTGACTCCAGCAGGCTAACCTGATCTTCAGAGAGCTGAGGGAATACTAAGTCGTTTAGAAAAAAGCCTGAGTTAAGCCTTGTTATATCCATCTCAGACTGATATGTTTGTATAGAATTCTCTAAAGCACTCATTAATCTGATGGTTTCCTACTTGCCTTTCACCATTCACATCCACAATAGCTGTGATAAAAGAACTTGATGGAGTATTCCTTACAAGACGAGCCAAAAAGCGGTTAGGCTTATTAGCTGATTGAAAAAGCCGTCGTCTGGCAAGAAGGACGTCTCTTTCAGCCTTTCGCATTATCAAATTATGCAAAGATGTCCTGGCAATATTAAGCTCACTTAATGTTTCAGCTGATTTTGTTACATAATATTGTTTCTCCAGCTTTTTTATATTATTCTCGATCTCTAACTACCTTGTTAATCGTTGCTTTCTTTTATGACTTGTGTATGAAATAATCATCCCTCTCATGTAAGCCTTATAGCTATCCCATAAAGTTCTCGTGTCTATCTGCCCTTTATCATTTATTTCTAAAAAATAATGTTGTTTGCTCTGTTATGAAGTGTATAAATTTCTCATCCAAAAGAGACAGTGTGCTCATCTTCCAAGACCTAGAGCGCTCAATATGTCTCATGGGTTGGGACTACAGGAGCATGGTCAGAGAGACCTATATGACCAATATTTACCTGCTTGAACTAACTGACTGATACACTTGGACATAAAAATATAATCTATACGAGATGCTGACAAGTGAGGGTTAGAGTAGAAAGTGTATTCTTTAGATAATGGGTTATAGTGTCGCCAGACATCTATAAGGTCAAGCTCATTTATAATTTGCCAAAGGGTTTTGGGATTTTTTGACAAAGTAGATTGTGGGGGAGATTTATCCATTTTGGGGCATAGAACACAGTTAAAGTCACCCACTAGTATTATATTAGCACAGTCCATGTCCACTAATTGACTAAATAATACTGTGTAAAACTCATCATCCTGTGCATTCGGCGCATATATATTACCTAGGAAAACAGTTTCCCCATGCAACATGCCTTTAACCAATATATACCTTCCATCATTGTCCTTGTGAGTGGCTGTAACAGTGAAGGGAAGATTTTTGTGTATAAGGGTAATAACCCCCCTTTTATTTGTGGAGTAGGATGAGAAAAAAATATGACCAACCCATTCTTTACAGTATTTTCTATGTTCATCATCTGTCAGATGGATTTCTTGCAAAAAAGCAATGTGAATAAAACGTTTCTTCAGAGAATTTAAAATTGACTTTCTTTTCATCACATTGTTGGACCCTTTAACATTCCAAGTACTTATCTTAACTGACATACAGGAAAAGCATATGCTGTTTACATATTTAACCAAATCTACATTTGACCAGTCTTAACCTATTAACCAAAATAGTTGAACATAAAACAAGAACACTGGTTCCCAGCAAAACCTGAACACAAAGCCTGGAAACCTCAACCCTCCCCAACACAAATAACACAAAGTAAAGTAAAATAAATTACACATCTAGATGTACCCTGCTCTAAAGTACAGCTGTAGGGGGATACAGACGCGTACCATCCCCGCACTGGAGTGTATGTCAAAAATCAAAGTATACTCTATACCTTAGCTCGTTAACAGTACTGTAATGCTGTAAGCCTCGAGTTTGTAACTTACATATGAATGGCACTGTCGTGCACCAACAGTTTATTTAGGTCTTGGCAATTTGCTCACATAGTCCTTGACGTCCTGGATGGTCGCGAGCAGTGTTGGTCAAGTTACTTGAAAAAAAGTAATCAGTAACTAATTACTGATTACTTCCCCAAAAAAGTAATCCCGTTACTTTACTGATTACTTATTTTCAAAAGTAATTAATTACTTAGTTACTTAGTTACTTTTTAAAAACGCGATTTACAACCTGAAGAGGTGATAAAGCGATAGATCTTTCAGCCCAATTCTACTTTTTCTGCATAATCCATCATACAAAATGTAATCAAATGGAAAAGTCTCTTTTTAAAACTTGTTTTATTGATTTTAATCTTTTAACTTTATGCATCAAGCAAAAAATTTAATTATATGCAACATTCTCTGACTGGAAGAAATTAGTTTAGCATTTAAACCTATTTTATGCACATTCCAGCACATACATTTTTTTTGTGTGTGTGTTTACACTCACTCTTTCAAATAGATTCAAGTAAAACACAGCAGAAAATAAACAAAGTCCTTTGGTCTAGCGGTCCTTTTGCTCTATTTTCACCTGTAAAGCAGGAGTAGAGTAGGCGGAGGTTTACCCTGGTGCAGGTGTGCCGCAGCGGTCAGTGGAAGAATCCGCGAGTTTCTCTGTGAATTTCCCATTACGTCATAGCGCACTTGGTGCTTGCTTGGAAGTTTAGGGGTTTTTGTCGCTGTAAAAAGAAGTTTTCTTCCCACGCACAACGGACGCTAATGTTTTTGTCACTTTTTATGGAATCAAACTCAAAGTAAGGTCAGTACTTCCACGCTTTAAACGCTGCACGCTCATACTCTCTCCGCACTCGATATGTGATCCGTTGTTGATCTGTACACAGCTGTTGTCACCAACGTTGCACTTGCTTACGTCACTGTCATGAGACATTCTCGCAAAAAAATCACGGTTTTAGTAACGCAGTAACACAGCGTTCCTACGGGAAAGTAACGGTAATCTAATTACCATTTTTGCAATAGTAATCCCTTACTTTACTCGTTACTTGAAAAAAGTAATCAGATTACAGTAACGCGTTACAAGTAACGCGCATTCACCGACTCCTTTCTCTTTCGTGCCACCTCGGCTGAGAAATCCTGATAGAAGGACACTTTCATGTTCTGGTGTTTTCTTAAGCTGCAGTCCATTTGACCTCTCAAGGCCCACATACTTTTCATAGGTTGTAGGTTTTTATTAGAATGGGAGGGAGAGCAGTATACCAGTATTCGGGTCCCTCTTCTGTGGAACCAGCTTCCAGTTTTGGTTTGGGAGACAGACACTATCTCTACTTTTAAGATTAGGCTTCAAACTTTCCTTTTTCCTAAAGCATATAGTTAGGGCTGGACCCTGAATCTTATCTTAGTTATGCTGCAATAGGTGTAGGCTGCTGGGGGATTCCCATGTTGCATTGAGTATTTCTTCTTCAGTCACTTTTCTCACTCAATATGTGTTAACAGACCTCTCTGCATTGAATCATACTTGTTATTAATCTCTGTATCTCTTCCACAGCATGTCTTTATCATGTCTTCCTTCTCTCACCCCAAACAATCACAGCAGATGGCCCCGCCCCTCCCTGAGCCTGGTTCTGTTGGAGGTTTTTTCCTGTTAAAAGGGAGTTTTTCCTTCCCACTGTCGCCAAAGTGCTTGTTCATAGGAGGTCACATGATTGTTGGGTTTTTGCTATGTATTATTGTAGGGTCTACATTACAATATAAAGCGCCTTGAGGCATTTTGGCATTGTTTGAATTGAAGGTCTTTCTTCATTTTTCCCTTAAAAAAACAACAGCAAAAACAAAACAATCAATCAAAAAACTGAAACTGAGTGAGGTCACGTGCAGAATTCACTCAGACTGTGGGAGTCAGTTAACTCGTTACATGATTTGAAGAGGTGATTTCAACAAAGGCAGCGCTCTTTTTTGTCTGTCTGTTCAGCTGCAATGACTTCTTATCAGAAGTTGTGCCTGTTCCATGTTACAAACACAAGTTCCCGCGTCCCTGGGAATTACATGAACATAAGGTCATTCTGGAACTCAGTCGCAGCCTTCAGTACAAGATTACAGATCTATGTGCAGTGTTGGGGAGTAACGGAATACATGTACCGCCGTTACGTATTTAAAATACAAAATATGAGTAACTGTATTCCGTTACAGTTACCGTTTAAAAAGGTGGTATTCAGAATACAGTTACTTTGCTGAAATAAAGGGATTACACTGAGGTATTTTCCTGTTTCGTAGGTTCGGCTATGCCCTCTCTACTTTTGACAAAACACACATTAAGAGGCTGTAACGTCTGTGTCTCAATCTTGCGGCCCATGTCACCCCTCCTTGCGGTCCGCATAATGACGTGAAGAAATATTTTTAAAAATTATTCACAAAAATGATTTAATATGAAGGTAACAGGCAGAGTGTTACAGGCATCGCCTGTAACACTAAAGAATGTAGCCTCATGGGCAGTGTAGTCCGTGCTGCAGGGAGAATGGACTGCCATACCCGTTATGTGTCTGTGAGCGAGGGAGGGAGAGAATATAATAAAATCTTGGCCATGTAATTTCTCTAATCTTGACACACACACAGACACACACACACACACACAAGCCCATTAAGCTATCTTAGTGAGGGCCTTCATTGACATAATGGTTTCCCTGGCCCCTTACCCTAACTCTAACCATTAAAAATAAATGCCTGACCCTAAGCCTTACCCCAAACCTAACCATAACCTAATTGTAACCCTGACACTAAAACCACATTTTGAGCCTCAAAAAGGCCTTGAAATTTGTGAGGACTGGTGTGTGTGTCCTCACAAGTGACTGTTGGTTCTCACAAGTATAGTAGAAGGCAGATTTCGGTCCTCACAAAGATAGCTAGACAGGAACACACACACATATATAAACACAAAATAAGACGTGTCACATCCATCCTGTCTTGTATCTTGGTAGCGATGTATTGGTGTGGAGTATTTTCTTTGCAGATTCTGGGCCCTTTAGTACCAGCTGAGCATCATTAAAATGCAGCATCATACCTCAGTATTGTTGCTGACTGTGTCCATCCCTTTATGACCACAGTATGCCCATTTTATGATGGCTGCTTCCAACAGAATCACACGCCATGTCACAGCGCTCAAATCACCTGAAACTGGTTCCTTGAACGTGACAGTGAGTTCACTGTGCTCAAATGGCCAACGGTCAGAGCATCTCAATTCAACAGAGCACCTTTTCTCCATTGGCAATTTGCATTATGTATGTGTAGCTGACAAATCTGTAGCAACTGTGTGATGCTGTTATCTCAAAATGGACTAAACTCACTGAGGAATGTTTTTGCTAAATCTATGCCATTGAGAATTAAGACAATTGGAAGGCAAACAGGGTTCCAACCTGGTACTAGCAAGGTAAATGTTATAAAGTGGCCAGTCAAATAGCCCAAGAGGTTTAAACGTGAGAGAAATTGTAATGCATAACCTACAACAGAGACAACCCAAGGCCGAAACCCATGTAATTCCAGTGCAATCAACAAATGTTTTATAAAGGGGTATGTGTGCACCCCTTTGAGGTGGGCTGTTAAAGAGTCCATAGCTGCAAACACAGCAGCCAGATAAAATACCAGTAATGGTTTGTTCTCTGTCAGTGTGTCCCGGTGAGCTACCTTTGTTGGGGGAGACTGATGCGGGGCTGTTTGGGGCAGCGTTTACTCAGCGTGAACAGTTTCCTGATGATCTTCTGGGCTTTGCTGAGGACAAGGACGGTGCTGGCCTCCAGCTGGGCATAACGTTTTTGGAGGGTTAAGTCGGCTGACCAGAGCTTGGCTATCATGGACACATTCAGGAAGCGATCAGTGGGCAATCGCTTCAGGAAGGCTTTGAATTCATCTGCAGGGAATTCAGCAGAGACAGAGAGAAGGAGAAAACAACAAAGTTAGTCTCAGGTAATTTATCACAATACAGTTTTTGAGCAGTGAAAGCCTATTCATCACATTCCATTTTACCCCTGCTAGCATGCAGGAAAATGACAGAGAAGCTGGGGAGTTTCACGTGTCATTAGAATTTAAAAAAAGCTGTTATGTTATAATGAATCACAATTACAAAGCAAATACCTGCGCTTTAAACGGCAGTTATACTCATTCACTTCTCCATTAGAATCCCATCTTATTCACTGTAGCATCATTGTCATTAAGCAACACTATTTATGTGACGATTTACCGTATGGCGTCACATACAGATGGCCATCTTTAAAAGCCTAAACAAGTTAAGAGAGCATCAATTATCACGAGCTGAACACACTACTAAAAGCATGTGGTAATGAGGAAAAGGTTGTCTTCTGTCATTGTTTGTTGTGTTACTTTTATATTTATATATTAATATACTTGCATGAAGTATGGAGACGTGTGCTACATCTATGCCACTTTGTTCAAACTAGTATTTTTGTGCCCATGGAACACAAAAGCTCGAGACAAAATTTTAAGCCCCTGCCATATTCCAATCTGTGTCATCTGACATATGAGAAGTTGTTCTTTAACTGTATTTTCAGGAGAAAGTGCTTTTGATCATCTGCTCTTTTTTAGTTTCTTTGCAATAAGCACCACTACCATATTGCCTCGTTGGTCTTGCGGTATCTGATTTAAAACTCTTTAACAATAGGCTAAGTATCTTTGAGAAGGGAGTTCTGTGACAAATGACACACACAATGATTTTCTTTTTTCTGTGGCTACTCGTCCCACCTTGTTCACCAAGTATGTGATCCTTTAACCTCCTCACTAATTTCATCATTGCTATCGTTTAGAGCCTTCTATGATTGTGAGTTTATCTTTGCTTTTAGTCCCCGGTGCCTCATGATGTCAGGCAGCCAGTTGTCCTGTTACTGTTTGGTTTTGTATTTTGCCCTTTGTTTTTTTTTTGTCCCCATTTTTACCTGCATTAAAGATGTGATTTTGAGTTCATCTCCATTTTGCCAAGTCCTGCATTCTGGGGTCCTCACTGTATTTCCCATACATCATAACATTATTGATAAATATGAATAATCTGTGACACAAAAACTTCAACTCTCAAACATCAAGAGCGAGTTGCTTCAGGCACACTTGTGAACTATGCATTTCAAATTTTTCATGCGTGACAAACCAAACCCACTCACGCAAACTCACTTAATGAAATAGGAGTGTTACCCAAGCTTGATTTACACATTTAAGCAACATTCTGCACAGTGCAGCATACTGTCACTACACTACATTTTAACATATACAGTGGCTCAGCACTGGAGCCCCCCAGGGGTGTGTTCTGAGCCCCCTGCTGTACTCTTTGTACACATATGACTGTGTGGCCACTACCAGCTCCACCACCATCATCAAGTTTGCTGACGACACCGTCGTGGTGGGCCTGATCTCTGATAACAACGAGACGGCCTACCTGAAGGAGATTAGGAATCTGGAGAACTGGTGCCAGAGGAACAACCTCCTTCTAAACGTCAGTAAGACAAAGGAGCTGATAGTGGACTTCAGCACTAAGCAGGAGAGGAACTACCAGACCCCTGTCATCAACGAGTGCCCAGTGGAGAGAGTGGACAGCTTCAAATACCTCGGAGTTCACATCACGCAGGACCTGTCATGGTCCTGTCACATCAACACCGTGGTGAAAAAGGCCCGTCAGCGTCTCTACCACCTCAGACGCTTGAGAGACTTCCAACTGCCCTCCAAGGTGCTCAGGAACCTTTACTCCTGCACCATAGAGAGCATCCTGGCGGGAAACATCTTAACCTGGTTCGGAAACAGCACCATGCAGGACAGACGAGCTCTACAGAGGGTTGTGCAGTCAGCTGAGCGCACCATCCGCTCCGAGCTCCCTGACCTGCACTCAATCTACAGCAGGCGGTGCTGGACCAAGGCCAGGAAGATCGTGAAGGACCTCAGCCATCCCAACAACAGACTGTTCTCTCTGTTGAGGTCAGGAAAGCGATTCCGCTCCCTGAAGACCAACACAGAGAGACTGAGGAGGAGCTTCTTCCTGCAGGCGATACGGTCTCTCAATCACACCACCACACAGTACTGACCCACACATACAGTTCTTACACACACTGGACTTTCTGGACATTGTTTCACTTCATCACTTAAATCACTTTAAGCATATTTGCACTGCAGAAGACACTAAATAATGTGGATTGCACAACACTGGACATTACACAGCAAAATCTCCAGTGTTAAATTAACACTGGAGAGTGTCTATATGGGTCCACACCTCTGAGTGTTGGAATATTTCTAACATTTTGAGTTATTTTCCAGTGTTAGAAAATCAGCACTGCTCAGTGTTAGTCTTTGTTAATCTTCAAAACTGACTAGGTTTCTTTTAAACATATAACACTGTCAAAAGTGTTAATTTAACACTCAACAGTGTTGTATTTAACACTCAGAGGTGTGGACCCATATAGACACTCTCTAGTGTTAATTTAACACTGGAGATTTTGCTGTGTACAAATACAGCTGCTCTGTGACGGCCTCAGAGGTTGTCTGAGAGAATATTGGGAGCAACAACACCATGAAGTCCAAAGAACACACCAGACAGGTCAGGGATAAAGTTATTGAGACATTTAAAGCAGGCTTAGGCTACAAAAAGATTTCCCAAGCCTTGAACATCCCACGGAGCACTGTTCAAGCCATCATTCAGAAATGGAAGGAGTATGGCACAACTGTAAACCTACCAAGACAACCACCTAAACTCACAGGCCGAACAAGGAGAGCGCTGATCAGAAATGCAGCCAAGAGGCCCATGGTGACTCTGGACGAGCTGCAGAGATCTACAGCTCAGGTGGGGGAATCTGTCCACAGGACAACTATTAGTCGTGCACTGCACAAAGTTGGCCTTTATGGAAGAGTGGCAAGAAGAAAGCCATTGTTAACAGAAAACCATAAGAAGTCCCGTTTGCAGTTTGCCACAAGCCATGTGGGGGACACAGCAAACATGTGGAAGAAGCTGCTCTGGTCAGATGAGACCAAAATGGAACTTTTTGGCCAAAATGCAAAACGCTATGTGTGGCAGAAAACTAACACTGCACATCACTCTGAACACACCATCCCCACTGTCAAATATGGTGGTGGCAGCATCATGCTCTGGGGCTGCTTCTCTTCAGCAGGGACAGGGAAGCTGGTCAGAGTTGATGGGAAGATGGATGGAGCCAAATACAGGGCAACCTTGGAAGAAAACCTCTTGGAGTCTGCAAAAGACTTGAGACCGGGGCGGAGGGTCACCTTCCAGCAGGACAACGACCCTAAACATAAAGCCAGGGCAACAATGGAACGGTTTAAAACAAAACATATCCATGTGTTAGAACGGCCCAGTCAAAGTCCAGATCTAAATCCAATCCAGAATCTGTGGCAAGATCTGAAACTGCTGTTCACAAACGCTGTCCATCTAATCTGACTGAGCTGGAGCTGTTTAGCAAAGAAGAATGAGCAAAGATTTCAGTCTGTAGATGTGCAAAGCTGGTAGAGACAGACCCTAAAAGACTGGCAGCTGTAACTGCAGCAAAAGGTGGTTCTACAAAGTATTGACTCAGGGGGCTGAATAATTACCCACACCCCACTTTGCAGTTATTTATTTGTAAAAAATGTTTGGAATCATGTATGATTTTGGTTCCACTTCTCACGTGTGCACCACTTTGTGTTGGCCTTTCACGTGGAATTCCAATAAAATTGATTCGTGTTTTTGGCTGTAATGTGACAAAATGTGGGAAAGTTCAAGGGGGCCGAATACTTTTGCAAGCCAGTGTATGTAGCTAATTGGTCATTTGTTTCTTTGGATCCCCCTGTTAGTATTTTCATCCTTCAAGGCAGATCTAACTGGAAAAGATGATTTCACCTTTTACTTATGTCCACCTCTGAGATGCAGTATTATCTCTACTCCTTTGGTCTGTCAGTCCCTGAGCCAACCTGTCAGGGACTGACAGACCAAACCTAGCTTTACAGTTGTCTGTTACTCATCTCCACTTAAATGAACCTGGCAGCCCGAGTGGCTGTGTACTCAAATAAATAAATAAATAATATATATATATATATATATATATATATATATATATATATATATATATATATATATATATATATATACACTTATTTCTCACATACTATATCAAGCATATAATATTTTTGCAAGCCACTGTATAGATACAAACACTGAAAGATTCATTTCTGTTCAAAAGTAGGATTTGCAAGTTCATTTAAGCAAGGTGACTGATCATAAACATTCAATAACATCACATAGCTTTCCAGTCATACCAGACAATGGCAAGATTTATTTCTATATTTCTTTATTGCCCACGAGTAAGCATGTCCTCTATAAAATAAAATATAATGTTGATTTTATTTCAGAAACTACATATTGGAGATTTAAAGTCATCATTCTCGATTATGTTTCTGTGGTTTGCTGGCTTGTATCTGTAGAAACTTGTAGATGATGGTAAACTGGAAAAAATGACAAGTTTAACAAAACTTTGAATGGTCAAAATTTCAAAATACATTTACATGGATTGTTTCTAAGCTTGAGCTGTAATGCAAATGAGAAGTCTGCATCTTAAGTAACATTCCTGAGCTATAATTTAGGAAAATGTGCTTGGCTCAACTGTCCCTTATGCTATTGTGAATAAAATTTTAGAAACAGATGGGGACCTTACTCAAACAGCACCTACTTTGTTGTACTAGATGCAGCTGCTACCCAAGCCAGTATGTGATGAGAAATCCTGTGTGTACTGTATGTATGGGTGTCTCTGTGTGCGCGTGTGTGTGTATCTGTGTGAATCTCAAACACTGAAAAAATGGGAACACTTGGAGAAAATTACAGTGAGAATAACATCGGTGCAGAAGACACAGTTCGTACCCTCTGCAGGGTTTGCCAAGCACGTTCCAGTGCTGAGCTCACTTTAGTTCCATTATGAACCAGTGGGCAAATATTATGCCAGTATGAAGCCTCTGGGAAACTTGAACCTATTATTTCTTTTCCCCCCCCCCCGCAAAGCCAGCTAAGTGAGACCTTCTTGGATTGTTCTGGGTCTGCTGGAGAATCATATTCCCATGTGCGGCTGTTGGCAACAAGACAGCACAGAAATCTCCAGCCAAGCTGACCTGAGCTGAGCCCAACTGACGAGACTCAAGCCTATTACAGTGTTCAGTGATCCCAGATGACATGATGGTCTGTCTCTCTCCTTGTGTGTGTCTGCCTCATTCTCTTGGTGTGATCTTCCTCTTCTGGACTAGTGAGTCAAGACTGTCTTATTCTTGCGTTTGAGTTTTCTGTCTGATTTTTTAATCTTCTCTTACTCCCAGGTTCCTCGTCCTTTTTTTGTATCTTTCTCTTTCTATGCTGACATGAAGATGAACTAGTCAAAAACGTTCTTGTTGCTCTGGCTTGTGGCTGCTTTCTTCAGCTGGTCTTTATTTATAGTGTCTTTCAATTCATACAGATTCATCTAATCACTCTGATCGGCCCTTGAGTGACTGGGTGAAAGACTGCTGACCAGTAAGGAAGACGGAGTCAAGAAACTTTGGTCTAATTTGCAGGTATATTTTTTTATATTCTGGATTCTTGTTAATGCAGGCGTTCATTTCACAGGACGAATTTGTGGGATTTAATTTTTCACACCAACCTCGATTTTTTTTCATAGCCGAAAAAAACAGATCTGACCAATGAGACCACTGAGGTTGGTAGCAAATGCAATGTAGCTATAAAACACCCAGTAGTACTCAATATACAATTATATAGAAATAGTAAAATAATACAATGTTTTTCTCAGACAAACAGCTAGATGCTGCTAGATGCGGGTCAGTCGGATCTCTGAAATTGTTTCTCCATCCTCAGATGTGGTCCCAGCTTTGCCAACAAGAGCTGAAACTGCCCCACTGACATCCTGAAATATGTATGAAAATATATACGACTGTTAGCCTGAGTTACTGCTGTGCGATAGATTCAAATATGGCTGCCAAAATGGCACATTAATGATGGCTTGCCCTCATTAGAGTGCCCATGTGAATTCTGTTTCAAAGTTCTTTTTCCTTTCAAGTTTGAATCAATGATTTCCTATACCTCAGCCCACTTTGTTCCCTCTGTCCTGCATTTTTTCCCTCTCCTTCTTTTTGTCTTCAGTCAGTTCTTAAGTCACACGCAGTGCCGCATATACATTCATCTTTATTATTCACCCACCCAACCACCTCTCCCTTATTTCTTTATTTTTTTTTTCTATTTTCAAACCCTTTGTCTTCCTCTCAATTTGCTTTCAACACTATCCTGGTCTCTCTCTCTCCACGGCCTCTCCGTGGTAATCATTAGCGCTGCCATCATGCTGAAGGAATTTGTCAGTCTGTTTTCCTCCCTTTTCTTGACATTTATGACTCCATGTACCAAATTTATGGATAATTTGGCTCACTCAAAATCTATCAGATAAAGGGGCCGGCGGGAGGGGGGTTATTTTCCATAATGGGTGACCGTGCTGCCCCAAAAATCTCAATCTCTGGGCTGAGTTAGTGATTCATGCCACCATTGAGCAGAGCCGACAGCTAAGTGACTTGCTGGCTGAGGACTGTTCATCCACCTCACTACAAGCACAGGATGTGTTGAAAAGAGAGAGCCTCAACAGTTCTTAACAAAGCAGTCTAGAATTCAACCAAACAAAGTGTTCACTGGTTCTTGCACTTTATATTTTTATTCATGGACAATGATTTATATAACTTGATCTGATTCTTTTTTTTCAATTCTTGCGTGTTTGCTGGCATTTCAGCAAATAAACAAGACATCACAATAGTGGCTAAAAGCATTCCTAGGTAAACATCAGTGTGTCAGCATTGTTGCTTTGAATGGGTTAGTCTTCAGCTCACTAAACAGCTAGCATGACTATGTATTCTAACATAAAATACTGTCAGTGTGAATTTGACCTGGAGTGCCGCACTGGGCTTTGATCTAGTCCAATAATGTAATTGGTTGTGCTCTTTGTCTTATTGTTTTACCCCATGCAATATTCAGGAAGGACATTCAGCTGGTGGACTTCATTTTGGAACATTTCCTTAAGCTAATAGGACAAGCATCATTCAACACTTATTTAATTCTAAAAATAAATATTCAAAATATACAAGCATCCTTTTAATATGGATAAAAAGGTTTAGATAACTATACATAAAGACCGATGTCATCTTTGCAAGTTCATACTGGTTGATTCGGCGATGCTCTGTATAATTAATACATCTCATTTAGTAATCCTTGCACAAACTCATTGTTGAATTTTATCTGTCATAGCTGGAATTTGAATTGATGGGTTTACAACTGCCAGTCACATATAGGAACGAACACTGGTTTGTCTTTTTTCCTGTGCCATGCCCCTGTCAGTCACATCTTAGTGAAAAGGCTCTCATTAAATCCCACCCGATTTCTTGCAACAACAACTTCAATAATCATCCGTCTTCCTCTGTGCTTTTAATTCAATTGCAAACATGACAGACAATAAGGTTGGAGGTGGGATGTCTTCAGGCGGATGTGGCATTGCCTTCTCTCTCTCGCTGTCTTTCACTCTGCAGCGATGCAGGCTGGGAGAGACGGAGTGGAAAACAGAAGGTCCAGAGCTGTCAAGAAAGCTGCTATCTCCATCACTTCAAAGTGTCTGTAACACATTAAAGGCGCCATCCATCATACATTGCTGACACTGCTGCTCACATAATAGTTAGCAGCAAGTATTTTATGTTCTTCAGTCTCTATAGAACCTCTATATTAAAAACTAGATGGAATAGTTTTTGAAACAAGTTCGGTCACTGCTCAGTAGATTGATTGATCTCTTGGAACAATGCCTCAACACTTTTACTTAACCAGAACATATATTCTCAAAGTGAATGTGAGTTCTGATCATAAATACACTCTACAGTAACGGAAAAAATAGCAACAAAATTCTTTTGCTCCTAACATTTAGCTTTAACTTCTAGAACACCCCCAAAAGAAAGTTTTCAGGGTGGATAAATCAGATTTTTAGTATCACATCAAGCCATTGTGATATGGCCTATTGTTTTTAGATTCATTTTGTAGCCTCAGTGTAACTACGTCGTTTTATTAGGGCCAGAAATTACCATATCTGGAAAAGAGGATTAAGTGTCTCTGCTTTCCCCTCACTCCCAACTGGTCATGACAGATGGCTAACACTCTCTGGGCCTCGTTCTGCCATAGTTCTTCCTTCCCAAGCCAAGGTATCGCTCAGAAGCTTTGTCTGATTAATGGAGTTCTCTGTCTACCATTGTAGGCTCCTCAACTTTTTTTTTAAGCATTTTCTAAGGACAGCGCGAAAACAGTGAAGAAAGAAAAAAAGCCACCTCTTTCCTATCAGTGGAAAAATGTACCATGTCAACCAATTTTTAAAAAAGTCAACACGTGGGATTTGGTTGTTTAGGAAGAGGGGAAAGTTTTGGGTAGTGGTTAGACTTGTAGTCAAGACCGCCTAAACCAAGACCAAGACAATACCAAGACCAGAGGGTATCGAGACCAAGACCAAGACAGACCGAGTCAAGACCAAGACAAAGTCGAGACGTGACCGAGACAAAAAAGTCTTTAAACTGCAGCCAGACGCTGCTTTGTGTCAGGCATATTTATGTGTTTTTGCGATGCACTCGCAAACGCACGCTCCACTTGACTGTCGCGTCTCTCACTCTCTGTTTTTCACAGAATGATATTATCCTCGCATGTGATTGGCCACAATATGGAGGGATTGGAGCATAGCTGAGCCACTGTGTGAGAGCTGAGCAGCAAAAGGAAATTAAGTGAGGAGCCGGCTCTCGCTCAATGGGAGTCGACTCTTCTGATTTACTACAAAGCACTCTCTAAGCACGGCTCTTAGAGCTGATGCTTTTGCGCATGACACATTATCGAATGTTACGTTGTGTGTCATGGATACTATTGACTCCAAATCTCCCGACCACTATGTCAATCTGAGACAGCAAGACCGAGACAGCGAGACCAAGACAAGACCGAGGGATCCAAGACCAAGACAAGACCAAAGTCCGTCGATACCAAGACAAGACCAAGACCACTTTCATGTGGTCTGACACCTCCTGTTGGCCTGCAGGTTTAACCCTGTGCTGTTCTCCTCCATGTTTTGGTGGAGCAACGTTTTTCACCGGCACACATCATTTGTGGGGTATCTTATTGCGAGACTGGATTGTTTTCTCATTTTAGTTTTATTTTTAAATGGTTGTACAAAATAAAATAAAAAACGGCAGGTGTATTGGCTACATTTTTAGATAAATAGTTGTATATGTTTACAAAATGTGTGCATAAGTTTTCAAAATGTACAATTTATATTTGCATTTCAAGCTACAAAAATAATTTACTCAACATGTCTGGGGTTTTTTTTTACAGTAAAAAAAGAAATACTACTAGTATTTTAAGTTTTTTGTGTGATTTCAGATCAGTAATATTAATACAGTATGTCAATGAAAAAACTACTAAATTCAGACACGTGAGGTTGAGCTGAAAAGAATGATACCAAGCAAGGCAGGAAAAAAATAAAATGAAACAATTTGAAGGTGAAATACAAACGTAAACTCAAAAGGAGTCAAAAATGACCAGTTATATTTTGGACCTCAGAGGGTTAATCCAACAAATCATGAAAAATTAGGTTTCAATTTTTGTTCATGACAGTGCAGATTTCTGACATTTTGTGTAATTTAAGTATGTAACAATCTGATTATTTTCTAACAAAAAACAGTGTGAAACTTAAGTTAGACTTGTGTTTGTAAATGAACCGCCCCATGTTGTGTAGCTTTCTGGATTTTATACTTATTGGGCTACATATTTATTTATTATACAGACTATTCAGTACATAAAATCAAAACTAACGTTTTATGTAACTAAAGTGTTTAATTATGTGGGCTGCAGACAATATTCAAGTTGTAGACTATATTTATATAGTCTACAACTATATAATGGGGCAATCGTGGGGCGATCGTGGCTCAAGAGTTGGCAGTTCGCCTTGTAATCGGAAGGTTGCCGGTTCGAGCCCCGGCTTGGACAGTCTCGGTCGTTGTGTCCTTGGGCAAGACACTTCACCCGTTGCCTACTGGTGGTGGTCAGAGGGCCCGGTGGCGCCAGTGTTCGGCAGCCTCGCCTCTGTCAGTGCACCCCAGGGTGGCTGTGGGTACAATGTAGCTTGCCATCACCAGTGTGTGAATGGGTGGATGACTGAATATGTAAAGTGCTTTGGGGTCCTTAGGGACTAGTAAAGCGCTATATAAATACAGGCCATTTATATGAAAAATGTGTATACTTACTGCATTTAAATCATTTTAACCACATGTAACCATCTGCATATGTGTTTTGATTTTGCCACCCCATTTGATTTCTTTGCCACCCTCTTGCCACCCTAAGAAAATTTCTCTAGATCCGCCCCTGTAGAGGAACTGGATTTTTTTTGCAATTTCCATGTTGGCTTGATTTTTGGCCCTTGAGGTTGCCACTTCTAAAAAGATAATACCTCATTTAACTTCTCATAATCTGATACCTTTCCAATACATAGCAATAAAAAGAATTTACTCTTGCACATTTGTATCTATAAATGCTGTCAAAAGGGATCAGGTAGAGAGAAACAGAGCAGAAAATTGGTCTTAGAGAGTGATTCATTATGATACACTCTAATTACATTTGCTTCTTAATAAAGTAGGCCTTTTGTTTTCAGATTAGCTCGTAATCCCCCAAAGGCTTGCAATTTTTCCAGACACATCTTCCATAATTAGTTGAAAATCCTTCAAGAGGATAAGAGCACTCTCTGTACTTTACTTAAGCTGAAGTCATAAATTCATAACCAACTATACATGGAACTATTAATATTGACACAATCATTAAAGTTGCATTTATCTCAAATAAAAGGGAAGGATTTGCAAGTCTTGCAAAACTTAGTAGAGCTGTGTTTTATCACAGTAAATACAAACAGAAACACAGAGGTTTTGCTTTGAGAACATTTTCAGTTAGAGCAAAGTTGTGACTAACCGTTTAGAGATAAACCTCCTTTCTCTTTTGCTTGAAGTTAATTTATATTTTCAGTGAGGAAACTTTTCTTCTTCATCAGCGTTACTGACCTGACCAAGATTTTTTTCACCATAGATCAAGCACCGACCTGAATTTCTGCATCACATTTTTAGAGCACCGTGCTCCAAATGGAAAACATGGTCAGTACTATAACACAGAGATAGAGGGAAAGTCAACCTTTCACAGCGCAGCATCCAGTTAATATGCAGAAATGCATTGATCCTTGTAACCATTTTCAATGTTTTAATTAAAAATAGATTTTTTTAATTTCAGCAAATTTGGTGTATGCTTTTTAAACTAAGCTTGGGGAGGATGTCAAGTTCTTTCCAGTCAAGTAAAGACACGAATCATTGGAGGGTTTTTTCTTCCTGTTTTTTTTAAAGTCAGCTGTAGTGAAGTTATTCAATTCATGAATGAATACAACAGTCAATTAGACTATTGCAACATGATGTTTCTTTTTTATTTAATTTTGTTTTTTAGGTCAACTCCAAAACAATGCTAACATTAACACACCCTAAAGCAGATAGATTGATAGACAGTCAGGCTTTCCCACATGAGAAACCGAAGCTTTGTTCCCCAAAAAGCCACAAAACACACTTTTCCACTTGCACAATGTCAGCCGAATGAAACTGAAGCTTGTCCCAGTAGAGGCAGCCATGCTATAACACACACACAAATCCAAACATATCTGACAGTTTTACACTTAACATCTCAAACACATCACCTCATGGTCCTTCTCATTTCTATCGTCTGAATGAGAAATGGGAATCATTTCTGTTTGGGAAACCAATATGTGCACAGGCACAACACATCTGGGAAGTAAAGCCATCAGCATGTGTGCTTATTGGACTCTTGTGGGTGATCAAAATGTGGAAAAAAAAAAGCTTGAGCATCGCACCTTGAGCCTCTAAGTCATAAAGAAGATCTATCACAGCTAGAAGAACCATTTTCCTTCATGTTCAAGGTTGGTGAGGAAGCATCCAAATCACTTCTGTCCTGATCTATGACACTCACACATCATAGACAGAAGGAGTGAACGCCAGCGAGAATGACACCAGTCATGGCAAATACACTTCCAAGCTGATTATGCCTGGAGGAATGACTGATTACTATCTAGGTATGGGTACAAATGTGACTTTCTCATGTTTCTCATGTAAAGTAGTGACCAAAAGTCCAATTCACATATACAAGAAATATGTGGTATTGTTGTTTGAGTCCTTCAGAAATGTCACTAGGCATATAATAATGCTGAGTCATTGAAGCTTGATAGGAGAAAACTATAGACAGTGTACTGTTTATAAATAGCATCAATCTATCCAGACCGTGAAGCTTATTTTACAATCTTAAATCAATTACAGCTATCTATCAAATAGATTATATTCGGGGTGTGCATCTGTCTAGCTGTCAGACCCTTAACTGCAGTATGTGAAAATCTGCATGCTGGGGTTGTTCTGAACTGACTACTGAATAAATATATCATCTACCTGCACTAAACAGCCAAATGCAACACACTATATGTGTGCTAACTGGTACATGCTAATGACTTGGTGCTTATTCAGTTGTGGAGGTAAGCATCAACGAACCAGAGCTCTCAGTTCTCACTCCCTCTTTATTCCTCTCCAACATCAACTGCACATATCTCGCCACAAAACACAGGAACACACTTCCTTAACACTGGGTGTGAGTGGAGCCCTCTAGTGGTCCACCACACATCCCCCCCCCCCGCCCCGAACACCCAGCAGAACTAGTCCAGGACCCAGGAAGCAAACGGCCAGAAATGGCAACCCAGCCCGGGAGCGAGGCTGGCACTGGCGATCAGAAAAAGCTGGTGGCAGGTGGGCGGCCGCGGCGAGGGGCCTGGGCCGGGACCACCTGATCCACTTGCATAGCATGTGCAGGCTTAAGTCTGTCAACAGAGACAACCCTTGCCGACCGCCAAAGTCCAAAATGAAATGTTTGTTGCCTGGTTTAACAGTAGCATCCCCAGGCTTCTACCTTTCTACCTATAAAACCCGGAGAGCAGCCAAATGGCTGGTAAGCTTTTAGCTAAGCTTTAGCTTCAGCCAAGTGGAAGCTAAATTGGCTAGTCATTCATATGTATATTAGGTTGTTACCTGGGAATTCTGGAGGGAGGGGAGTGGGGGTGTGTGATTGAGGGGGTGGGGGAGCTGCTAAAAGCTGTGCACTTCCTTTTGTGTTTCATCTTGATGCATTCTCAATCATCCAGGGAAATAAATCTCCAAAAGTCACCAACTTGGAGTGTTTCAGTTTGCCATCTTAGGGAGAAATCAACACACATGGGTGTATGTCCTTTGTTGCTGAGATTTATTGATAAAAACAGTACAAAAAACCAACCATTTGTACACATATTTACAAATGGCCTGCTGAGTGGTGCATGGAGCATGTTCATTGGTTCATGGACCTCCCTGAACTAATGGCATTTATTGCAATTGTCATCTTGCGGGGGGTTAACAGGGTTCCATCTCTAAATGACTGCTGGTCAGCAAACCTGGGAAACCCACAGATAATTGGAACCCTGTATGGCCCGTCATATGGTGGATGCAGCGGAGTCCTATGGGCATCGTGCCTGACGAAAACGAAACGAGCAGAGTCCAACGAACTCGGAACAAAAGTGTCAGGCAGGCAGTGGTGCACAGGACCAGGAATGGGAAATGAGTCTTTTGGGGGGCGAAAAGGCAACAAAGAGGTATCGAAACATGGGGGAGGGCTCTCAGGTAAGAATTCCCCCGGGGACCCGGAGGGGCTGGCCGAGGACCAGTTCAGCCGGGGAAACCCCGAGGTCTTCTTTAACCGTGCTACGCAATCCCAGCAAAACCCACGGAAGACAGTCGACCCAGTCGACACCTGTTAAGGAAGCCCGGAAAGTGACCGGTGAAACCGTTCGCACATCCCGTTAGCTTGCGGGTGGTATGCTGTGGTGCGGTGGACCTTGACCCCCAGGCCGTCAGCCATAGCAGACCAAAGCTCAGAAATAAACTGGGGTCGTGCGGTCCACCACAGTCAAAAGGTGCGTGAAACCCTGTGACTGCGGCAAGGGACCAACCAGGTCCACATAAACGTGATCAAAACGCCTACCGGGGACACGGAAAGGTTCGAGGGGTGCCTGCGTGGATTTTCGAGCGTTGGCATGGGATACAAACTGCCGCCCATTCTTTCACCGTTTTGCGAAGGCCCGGCCAACCAAACCTGGCGCTGACCAGCTTGACCGAGGCCCGGATGCCGGGATGAGAGAGGGCATGCACCGAGTCAAAAACACGACGACGCCACGAAAGGGGAACCACCGGGCGGGGGCGGCCGGTGGAAACGTTGCAAAGAAGGTGCGAATCGCCGTCCCACACCGGGGTGTCCTCCAGCACGAGGCCCTTTTTCGTTGACTGAAGGGCAAGGACGTCCAGGTCAGCACGTTGCTCGGCGGCCATGGCAGCGTAGTCGACGCCGACATTGCATTCAGGATCCCGGACCGTACGACCTGAGACCTGAAACCCAATGTTCCAACACCCCACCCACTGCCACGTTGGACGCGTCGGTGGTCAACGCAATCTCCGCCGACGGAAGCGGGTGGGCCAGCAAGGCGGCGTCAGCCAGCGCAGACTTGGCTGCGGAAAACGCATGGATGCGTTCTGGCAGCCAGTCAACAGGCTCTTAGGCTGTTTTACCTTTAAGGCAGCATAAGAGCAGCCGTTCTGTATTGCCAGCGGTCGCGGCTGCTACGGCACGCTGACGGGTCCGTTTCCCTGGGCCGTGAAAGCACAAGGCGGCAGGCAGCGACGCGCTCTGTTGCCAAAACGCTGATGGTAGAAACAGATGCTCTTTCTGCGGTGCTGCTCTTTCTTGCCGTCAGCAAGGGGGCGGATGCTCCGGGGGAGGCAGGTGGAGGCGTGGAAGGTGCCGCCGGCAAGTCCGTAGCCAGTGAACGTCGAAAGTGCGGCTAGCCAGAAGAATGCGATCCGCTTCTTCAGCCAGGGAGCGATAAGCCTTCGCAGGCAGAAGCTGGGAGTTTGCGAGCACAGCTCTCACGGCGGCCGGTAGTTGGCGGAGGAAGAGGAATCCCCTGTCATCCAGCCGGAGCAACGATAGCATGTTCTCCATGACCTCGAGTGCGGTACCGCCACCCAAGCCTGACAGGTTGAGGAGCTTTTCGGCTCATTCAGCGTCGGAGAGGGCATAGCACCGAAGAAGCAGCTCTTTAAGGGCGGCGTATCCTTCCACTGACTGCTGCGGTACACCTGCACCAGGGCAAACCTCTGCCGGCGCCACATTGCAGTTTTTCAGTTGCCCCTAGCTGAAACAAGCACACGAGGAGGCAATGGAGCCTTTAACATGGCGCTTTGAAGATGAACTACCTCCCTGACTCTTGCCTGTCACGGTTCTGGGTCAGTTTCTACCCAGTATTTTGAGTTTATTATGTTTTGGTTTAAGTTTGCATCAGGGATTGTTTTCTTGTTCTCTTGTTGTGTTGATGATGATGATTATGATGTTTATTATTAGAGTTTCATGTTTCTGTTTGTGTTTAGGATTTGTTCTTCGGTTGCGTCTGCTTAGTATTTGTCTAGTTCCATGTGTCATTTTCTGTCTGTCTCTCTATGTCGAGTCTGCGTCTTAGTGTGATGCTTTCTTGTTCCTGTTTTATTGTGAAGGTCTGCGTCTCATGTGAGTGTGTTCAGTTTGACCTCTGTCTCGTCTTGTTGATTATTCCCAGCTGTGTCCACCACCTGTGTGTAATTCCCCTGTGTTTGTCTGTGTGTATTTAAGTCGTGTCCTCTGTCATTGTAGTTGCTGGTCTGTCTGCGTATCCACCATGTTTCATCCGTGTGTTCCCTGTCGTCATCATCATGTACCATCGTCTTCCTTCCTTTATGTTCAGGTTCGTGTTCTTTTTCATGCTCTGTAGTTTAGTGGTCCCAGTATAGTGTAGTTATCCGTTTTGCCATTTGCCTCTCTATATTTTTGTTCAATAAATCACCTTCACGACTGCCTGCGCTTGGATCCTCTTTTTCCTTTTTCACACGGCTCTTCTCACTCGCCGTGACACTGCTAAGAGATCAGAAATTGATAATGGCCCAAAGTGTGGGGCCCGCAGAGCCATTACAGGGGGGGGGGGGGGAGCGCGGCATGAAAAGGGAAAAAAAAAAAACAACAACAACGCTTGGACACTGCTAGCACGGGGCGCCTACACAAACGCAAAGCAGGAGATGAAGCATCGCTGAATATGTTTCCAAACCAGCTTCATTCTAAGCCAAAGACTAGAAAACATGGTGAAGCATATCTTCCCTTTGGTTTCACCTGCACAAGTGCCAAGGTAGGTCTCCCCTGCAGAATTGGTTTTCCCTTCGTCAGGAGCAGCGCTGGGCTCTTCAATTCACGGACAAACAGTATCCCACATTCTTGATTTTTAGTTCAAACACTTGTTATAATAACTAACTACTCCTGACATTTTGGAGATGTTATCTCTTTATACAGTCAAGTTACAGTGGGATACAAATAACATCAGGCTGATCCTGCCACGATTTGTTCCCTGGTTCAAATCATGGACAAACAGTATCTCACAGTTGTTTATGTTTTTAAACCCATTTTGCACAGAGAGGCATTTTCTGAAAAATGTATTGATAGCAATGTTGAATATTATTACACAGGAAAAATAATTACACCGTGATGCCTCTGCTTTTCTAAATAGAGGGACAGTAACTGCGTGTTTATATGTAAGTGTGTAAAACCTGAAGATAGAGACAAAATACTGTTTACCTGCCATTCTGCAATTCCTCTCATGTAAACAATAACGTGGCGCACAGCATGACGTGGAAAAAGGCACATACCTTTAACATTGCATGACAAACTCTGTATTCCTCGTCCACACGTAAACGCAAAAAATGAGTTTTAAAAAACCTCAGTTTTCGGTGATTCGAAACGCCGTTTACGTGTGGACGAAACAGCTGCGTTTTCAAAAATACCCGTGTATTGTATACCCGTGTATTGTAGCATAAAAGAGTTAGTAGTTTATTTTCTTACTACCTGCAGATTACTTGTATTTGCTTAATTGTTTACTAAATGTTTGAGGTGTGAAATAAACCGCAATTGAGCAAAATAAGGGTGTGTGTGGTTGGAGGATGTGTTAGTGCGTGCACGCGCGAGGGGGGGCGCGAACATTTTTCTGTAAAACAAAGGGGGGCCCAGCAAAAAAAGTTTGGGAACCACTGATTTAGGGGAACATGAGATGTCAGTCGTTTATATCCAGCAAGCTATTCAAGCTATTTTTCCATCTGAGTGGAATACCTCTCAATCGTTTTATTTCTTCTCTTTTTCCACATTGATATATGGATGTCTGACAGAACATATATGCTCTTTTTAACAATGTTCACATGGTTATGCACATTTTTGAGCTGTCCAGAAAACCGTTGCCTCACACAGGTGGCCATCAAGAGCAGTCCAGAAACACCGCATTTTTCTACTGAAACGCTCCACTGAAGCAGCTGGAGGTTGCTCAAGGGCATTTTAACACTCTAAAGAAAGGGCAAACATTATTGGTGTACTTCCGCTGCCATCCACCATGATTGAGATATTGTCTGAAGATGTGACATTGCAGGGTATTATTTCCTGCAGAATGTAAGATGTCGCTGTCGGGAATAAATTGAAGGGTATTTGGACGAAGGATATAGAGAATCATTGTGAGGCAGTACTTGTATGCGTGTCAGTGTGCATCAGTGTATGTTACTGGAGGCGGAAAAAATACATTTTTCCATCTTTATTTTCTCCATTCTTATTTATATGTCACTACTATTCCTCAAAAGACCCCATGGTATTTGAGACACCTTTTATGTATACAAGGTTGACATCATTAATGCAGTCTTTATAAGAAACCACAAAGTCACTAGAAGAAGAGTAACTTTGTCAAAAGAATGATTTTCTTTTTTTACAAGAATAAAATAGGATGAATAAACACACTCATGCATAATTTCTAACTTATTAAAAAGTCATTACTTTTCCAATTGCTCAACTTAGTCAACTCAGTATGCCTCAAAGTTTTGTCAGATGACTTTCTAACAACTGAAATCTGATCACTCCTACTTTACACAATGACTGGCATGGTGTAATAAAGCTGCACTTGTTTTATTTTTTTTTAATGTACACTGTGACTTAAAAAGCCTTAATTACTATTATGTCGATTCATATTTCAGTCATATGTGACTGAAATACAAAGGATCCAGCCGTACAAAGAGGTCTTTAAAGGGTCAGGAAAATAGTACACTAAAGCCAGGAGAACCACAGCAGGTGTTTGCTGAGACAGTCAGTGCACACAGATTAAGCCACCAATAGAGTGACTATTTTACACCAGCAAAGATTTACTAACTTTTGTTAAATTTGAATGGGTTCAAGCTGATACTCCAGAGTTTATTCTCTCATCCAGCTCACAAAGTAATTTCACAAACTTTATTTAGTAATATCAACTGGCAATTAAGATTCTGCATTTCAGAGAGTCTAGCTGCTACATAAACCCATTCAGGGACATCTATGCAACATCATAACTGGTCTTGTGTGGGGGCCAAGTCTGACAGTTTTTTACTTTCTGAACCTGTCAATCAAACTGCTGTGACTGGCCAGCTATGAAAAGAATTGAAAGGTCTAAAGCTCTCTGTGTCTGTGACTTTTTATATGAATAATTGAAAACTATGAATGCTCTCTTGAGCCAACTGAAAAAAAGCTGACTTAAAGGAATCTGAAACAGCTTGTTTCAGACAGAGGATGAACAGGGGGCTGCACCAAGACTCGGTTTCATGCACGTAAATCATGCAAAGTAATCTAGCAGAGTCCAAATGTGGAAATATAGATAAATTGTTTTATTTTGAACTTTAAAAGGAACAAAGTGCAATATATTGTTCACAATATATTATTTGACTGATTTTATATAAACAACTTAAATTATGCTTGAACAGGAGTAGGAGAGTTTTGATGGAAAAGTACAAAACGGGTCAGAAGGAGTTGTCATGTCTTTGTAGCTCTTTGTGGAACGCATATGATCGTGTCCCAAGAGAGGAACTCCAATATGCATGAAGAAGTCAGGGGTGGCAGAGAAGTATGTGAGGGCGGTGCACTAATAAGGGCAGTGAGACATTGGTGAGGTGTGCAGTGGGAGTGAAAGAGAGGTGCGGGTGGGATTACAACAAGCATTGACTCTGCACATCTTCTTGTTTGTGATGGTGATGGCCAGGCTGAGAGATAAGGTCAGGCAGGTGTCTTCTGTTTGTGACGATATTGTGATCTTTAGAGTAAGGAGCATGTGGATGAGATCCTGGACAGGTGGAGGTATAAAGAGAAGGGGGACGTAAATCAGTAGAAGGAAGACAGAACACGCGTGTGAATGAGAGGGAGACAAGTGTACCAGTGAAGCATCAAAGAGCAGAAGTAGTGAAGATAGTTTAAATAACTGGGGTTAACCATCCAAAACAACAGAGAGATGAAGAAAAGACTTCAAGCAGGGTGGAATGGGTGAAGGTGAAGTGTCAGGGGTGATTTGTGACAGAAAGATAGCAGCAAGAGTGAAAGGGGAGGTTTACAAGGTGGTAGTGAGACCTGCTATGATGTTTGGTTTGGAAACAGTGGCACTAACAAAAAGACAGGAACTGGGCTGTAAGTAGCAGAGTTAAAGATGTCAAGGTTTTTCTTTAGGAGTGACCAGAATGGACAAGATTAGAAATGAGTATTTCAGCAGGACACCTTAGGTTTAGCAGTTTGGAGACAGTAGTTCAGGAGGTAGCCTAGGTTATCTGCTAATGGGAAGGTTGGTGGGGTGCAATCCCTGGTTGCTCCAGTCTGCATGCCAAATATCCTTGGGCAAGGTACTAACCCCAAGTTGCTCTCTGATGCATCTGGGTTGAATGTATGTGGAAGTTAGATAGAAAGCACTTATGTAGAAAAAGCACAGCAAAACAAATGCTTGTGTGTAGAGCAGGGCGATATGGCCAAAAATATTTATCACGATATATATTTGTGATAACGATATAACTGACGATATAATTGATGCAAGACAAAATACAACTCCACAACTTTACTAGCGCAAAAAACCCATCCATTTATTTTCACTTAAACAAGCAGCTATTTTTTATGTGCATTAAAGCTATATAAACATTTAACAGTGCAAATGCAAATTCCTTGCTGAAAGTTTAACCAAAGGGCATTTCCAGTAGAAATGGGCTGCCATATCCTGAGCATAACCATGTATAATATCCACTAAAGTTAAAAAGAGATGCTTTGCAACATGAAACTGCAGTGTGTCAAATAAAAAAGTCAAATACGTATTTTTCGGACCATAAGGTGCACGGGATTATAAGGCACAAGAAATAAAGCAGTCAAATAAATTAAACTTTATTAAACTCATTCTTCTTGCTTCCTAGCTCCACTTCAATATTATTGAATATTGATTCAATAATGCTGTATTCTATCACAGCTGCTCTATTCCCATGTTGTTGCAGTATATCAATGACTAACTTCGTATTGTAGATTGATTTTCTCAGTTGTTCTCCTGACTGAAGCTTGGTCTGTTTACAGCATCCTGCCATGAGATTGCATTTGTCTCTAACCATCAGGAACCCTCACGTTAACTTTTATCGAGTGGAAAAAACTTAGCGTTCATCCTCCAACTTCACTGTTTATGTTATGCTAACATAGCTGTGTCGCTAGCGATCACGTAGCACATCATTATCTACCAGCTAGCAAAATTCAGTAACCCTACAAACGTCACTGCTGTTTAGTTTTCTGTCTTAATTTATGTTGGAAGTGATAGCAGAGCTGTACGTTTGCATTTGTTCAGAAATCTCTCAGTCAGAACATGCTATATCATGCTTAGGTAACTAGCGAAACTAGCAAGCTAACTTCCACTAACTTCATGCTAACTTCTAACTTAAATGTAATGTAAATGTAATAAATTCTGTTTTCATGGATGCCCGGATGTTAAACTTAATTGTTACACCTGGTAAAGCAGCAATGCTGATTATTTTATCAAAGATGAAATAATTTAGACAGTTTTTAACTCAGTGATGCCGCAGTGTTCGTTTAACTTTGGGACATGAGGCAGGGGGAGTTTTGGACCCAGATTACTCCCAGATTTACGAGCAATTTAGTCCAACAAATACGGTAATAACAACTGCCCGCTTGCATGTTGTACAAAAAATGTGCTTTGGTGGGTATCTGATGGACAAACACCAAACCAGTTCCACATCAGTGAAGCTGCACCACGTTTACAAACCAATTCTGGTTCATCCATTTCACTCAACGATCCACCTTCCCCCTTCTCATTCCCCGTTGTTGCCATACTTTTTCGGCCATGTGCATATGCAAACAAAGGCACTGCGCATGCGAGTTTTACCCATATTCTATCGCGATATTTTATTTTCTTATCGTTGCGTAACATTGTACCGGTATTACCGTGAACGGTATAATATGGCCCAGCACTACTTGTGTGCTATATAAGAACCAGTCCATTTATCATTTACAAAGTTAGAGAGGCAAAGCTACGATAGTTTGGGCGTGTGCAGAGGAGGGATAGAGGATATACTATCTAATTAACTTCTTGTTAGCGATCAAACTGGTAGTTTCTCTTTGCCAGTGCTGATTGGACTGGTCAATACTCAAAACAATGAAGAAGTCCAAGTCCAATGTAAACCTCAGAAGCAGAATTTGCATTTGTCCTTTTAAACAAGCTGGGAAGGTGTTTTAGAGGCATTTCTAAATAACTGCAGAGTCCAGCATCGGTGCAGTTGTGCTGAAAGACTATTCCATAATTTGACTCTAGCGACAAAAACATAAAAGATTTACACTATTCTTGTTTGTGCTTTACAGAGTTTCATATTAAATGTTCCCCACTTTATTAAAGCCCACCTCTTTATCAGAGAACACTTTCTGTATACTGGTAACAGTTTTGGATTAAATTATTACTTCTGACAAATACAAACCATGTGTGCTTCCTGATCCCATTTCCTTGTTTTTGTTTGCTGTTTAATGTTCTTTATGACATGATTGCTTTTTCAGTCTGCTCTCACCAGCTAATGATACATAATCAATCAGGCATACGACTATGATAATCAGTTATCATGTTTATAGCAAGCATCCTTCATGGCAGAATATCAGTTCTGTTTTTGATTTGTTTCCCCAAGCGATTGTGACCAGTTCTCACTTTACTTACATTTCATTTCAGTTGCAAGCAGGTACTGTATATTGGAGAAACACACACACACACACACACACACACACACACACACACACACACACACACACACACACACACACACACACACACACACACACACACGTTTTCATATATTAGTGAGGACGTCTCATTGACATGATGCTCTCCCTAGCCACTTACCCTAACCATAATCATCAAAAATGAATGCCTAATCCTAACCTGCAGCATAACTCTGACATTAAAACCACATTTTGAGCCTCAAAAGTGCCATCAAACTCATGTAAGTTACTGTTTTGCCCCACAAGTATAGTACCATACCAATTTTCTGTCCTCGCAAAGACATCTAAACATGTACACACACACACACACACATGTAAATCTATTTTATTCAACTTGTGAGCAGAGGAGAATGCCAGTTTTATTAATAAAATGAATAAATGCAGTGTAGATGGATGATGCCAAACCTTTGCTTAACCAGTGTAAGGCGGTACTTAACATGCAGACCTCATAGATTAAAGGCAAGCCATTGTGCGGTGTGATGGCTCTGCCTAATAAGAGGGCATTAACCTTGAATACTCCCAAGGTCTCAAATAGGAAAAGGAACCCAGATGGTTCTGAGCTTCATTTGTTTGTAGACAGATGGGTTTTAACGGGGCATCCGCTCAAGCTGCAAATGATCTA
Organism: Rhamphochromis sp. 'chilingali'; assembly: GCF_963969265.1. NCBI lineage: Eukaryota > Metazoa > Chordata > Actinopteri > Cichliformes > Cichlidae > Rhamphochromis > Rhamphochromis sp. 'chilingali'. Next base: position 4,320,838 of record NC_137943.1, on the reverse strand, counting down.
GTTATGGAGGCACTATGTTTATGTTTTTTAACCTTTGGCATTACCGGAGTTCTTTTATGTGTGAATATTATGAATCAAAATGTGAAAGTTGGCTATGCATGAAGAATAAAGGCGTACATTTTGAGATCATTTCTATTCAACTAATCTACATGTTTGATTTGGCAGTCAAATTCCAACTTTAGTCTGAAAGGTTACTTGTTCACAACGTACTTAGTGTAATTTGAAATGACAGCAGCCAAACTTTTCTCCTACAGTCAACATTATAATTTCAATTTATGCAGTACTTTGGTTGATAAGAATATGATATATAAATATGATATATGATATGATATATAAATATCAATTAAATGACACATATCATGAAGTCATGAAGGCAAGACTTAGTACAGAGGTCCTCAGTACTAAGTCAAGGGGTTAATCTGTTAAATTGTGTTTTAATATGTAATAATCTTTTCATATAAAATTATGTTCTTATACACTTCTGAGTCTCTGAAAGTGGGGGACTGTGTATAAAATGGCTGTAATTCATGAACAGTTCATGAAATATTTTTGTCAACCCCCTTGAATTAAAGATAAACGTCTGCACTTCAAGCACATCTTGACTGTTTGAATTAAACGACTGTGGTGGTGTACAGGGCCAAATTACAAAAATGGCATCATTGTCCAAAAACATTTTGACTAAACTATATAACGCCATTATGCCAGATGCTGTCTGCATGTTAGACACAAGGCGTCATTTGGCAGTAGTCCTGGATGTTTCAGTTGTTGCCACACTGGCAGCCAAGAGATACAGTAGCGACCTTTAGAGACCTACCAAGCCCATTTGTGCCATATATCAGAAACAGAGCAGACTAATAATATCAGAAAAATGCAAAGAGGTTAAACACCTCATCTAGGCTAACATTTAGGTAGGAAAAGGTAGGAGAGCTGACACAACTTTATGAAATCTTCAGACAGTTAATATTATCAATATGGTCATTAAGGCTGGGGTCGATCTGGATATAGTCAAAACTATTACATTCATGTTTTTTTTAGGTTGTATAAAAGAGCGTTTTCTTTCAGCTGCAGTTCTGACAGTGTTAAACGGTCACCATATAAAGGCCTAGAACAATGGAAACCCCCCACTGAGAATCTGTTGACTCTCAATGGTGCTTGTCTGGGAAACTTAGGGTCTCTAAAAACTAGCAACCTTCTTTCTATCCATACATGAGAGATCTTATAGAAATCAGGGCTCTAGACTAACTTTTTGACATGGGCGCACCGGTACGCCTAACTTGAAAAATTTCGGCGTACCGGCACAAAAGTTAGGCGCACTCAAATTTTTCAACCGCATCACTTAACACTGCAGTTTTACATGTGCACTTTCTTTGGGGGGGGGGGGGAAGTCCATACAGACAATATTCATTTCTAAATTATTAACTAACAAACTTGTGCTTAAAGTGCTTTGTCAATATTGTAGAAAATGTTAAACTTAATCATCATCTCGGCCTCCTCTGACGACCTGTTTGCTGCTGTCTGCAGCTGAAAGGCCGTGGGGAGAGGGGACACTTGGGCAGTGCATTTATTGCAGCATATAATGTGTTTCCTGGATACACTGTGCTTTTTCAGCATTCAAAGATTGATGGCACCGTGTCAGAGCACTGGCTATGAATTTCAGAAGGATCAGGCCTTAACTTAACAAAAAAGTTATCAATCGTTCTTTTCATCTTTTCTTATTACCCACAGCTACATCCACTTCTGTCGGGTGTAGGCTGCTCACTAGGGCTGGGTATCATCACTGATTTCTATAATCCATTCGATTCCGGTTCTCAAAGTCCTGATTCGATTCAATTTAGCCTCAGACAGTCAGAAATATTCTAATTCTGATCATTTATCAGTACTGATACATGTGAGACTTCATCAGAATTGTGAACATCACAGCACATGCCTTTGTGTGAAAGTAACTGAGAATAAAACACAGAAAAACATGAAGGAGATTTTCCTGGTCTGGCTTTTTATAGCAGATAACCTTAAAAATATCCTGCAATATTCTGCAATTTTGCATAATTTTAAGAAGTTTAAATTTCTCCAGTATTGAACAGCAGAAATTAGGCTTTCTTGTCGGAGGTCATTTAAGTGAAAAAAGAAAAAGACAGCGCTGTAAACAACGGTAGACTTGTGGGTAATAAGCAAATGAATAATGCAGAAAACAGATTTGAGATGGGAAACTGTTCCTGAAGTACAGAGAGAGAGAGAGAGAGAGCTGTGCATGAAGTGTAATTTTTATTGTGGTGGAAGCAAAACCGCAAAAGTCAGAGGGAATTCATGACGACATTGATCAAATGTAAAGCGTAGTTTGCTGCTTCTTTTACTGCTGGCTCTGCAAATTTTGGTTGGAGAGAGACAAAACCTGCAGCTCAAAATCAGCGCAAAAAAGACGTAAACAGAGCGCACCCGGCGCATCAGAATCGCTGAGCTCCGACAGCGTATCCGTGTACGGGCCGTCGGGTGAGAAAGCCGAGAAAGACAAAGCTGATTCTGATGCGTCGGGTCCGCTCTGTGTTTACATCTTTGTGTGGAATCCGTTAATGAATTGATATCGCCTTATTCAAGCTACTCAACTCTCTTTCAACTGGACCACGGCCAATCAGAGAGGTCCCGCCCCTGACTATCTCTGATTGGTTTAGTCCATGATAGGGGCATAATGTGTGTCTGTTGTTGACCACACGGAGAGTTGCAGAGATTTTTTTTTTTGTTACCCGAACAGTTGGTCGCACAGGTGCGACCAAATGTTTTTTTTAGTCGCACCACTGAAAAATTTGGTCGCAGATTGGTCGCACTCTAGAGCCCTGGAAATGGTGCTATTTTCCAAGAGGATTTTTAGAGATGGTGATTTTATAGAACATTAAGTGCTAGGAAGTGGGTTAGATGTGCAGCTCATGTTACTATGGTGATGTAGAAGATGTTAGAGCTAATGGTTAAAACTGAAGTTACCTGTTTCATAGTTCAGGTCTCGGGTCATCCTTCTTTTTTTCCCTGTTAAAGGATTTTTGTAAAACAAAATGTAGCACCACTGTGACTGTAAGACTTATTTCCTCATTAATTCAAAGGACAATCTTTAACAGACATTCAGCACTGGCTTTGCGTCAATTTACGATGCCAGATATATTTTTTATTATGCCACCATTTGGGAAATATTCTAAACTTCTCAAAGCCTTTGAAAGTGAGTAAGATGATTAATGGGAAAAAAATAAACAATTATTTCAATTGTTGCTGTTTTGCTGTTCACATTGACGTCTGTCAGCAGATAGCATTTATCCTTCTTTCTCTCATTTGTGTTTCAAGCACTTTTTGAAGCATCTTTCTCTTGAATTGCATTGAAATAGAAGCTGGAGGAGAGGATTTTCCCCTTACTGAGCCTAAAGAAAGACATCCTTGGGAAAATTTGCCTTGTGAGGTAAAATCTCTCTGTCTCTAACTTTGCAAGTATTAAGTACTGAATAAAGTATTAAGTATTTCTGGATCACAGAAATTTGCCAAACCACCTACGCTCAAACACGTAGAAGCCAAAAAAGAAACAAATGTACACAATGTTGTCTCTGTAAAATACTTCTGGAGTAGGCTCAAATGTGGCATAAACCCTTGATGAACAATGATGCGATGATGGCAATGTTGATGTTTGCATGTGGACATGATATGCAATCTGTACCCTGCTGAGATGCCAAATTTAGCCTTTGTTTATTGATCTAAGTATGTTTATTTTCTGCAGCACCCCCTTGAGGTCACCGTGCTGGCAATAACACGTGAGAACGTCGCTCGGCTATGAAGTGTTTCAGCTTCTCCTGCAAGATGTTAGAGATGTTATGGGCCCGGGGCAAAGTAAAGGTAGGTGCTGTTTGCAAGAGGCTTAGACTGCACTGAGCTCTCTGCACTGAAGCAATGGGAATTACTTTGTTTCCCGCAGGGGCTCAAGGGTCGGTAGGAGGAGAGACAGATTAAAAGAGATTGGCTGAGAGAACGGGAGAGATACAGATTGCTGTAAGGGATTTGGTAAGGGATTTGGCAAGCGCTGGCACCACTCAACTTGTGCTGAAGAACTGAAGCAGACTTTTCCTCCCACACTTAACCTTTCACACAGAGAGAAATAATTACAAATCCTAATGAAGAGCCCATTGCAAATTCATGAACAGCAAATTTGGTCCCAATTATCTCCTACCATATGCTGTCGCTGCTAAGGTGAGTAACGAAGGGCTATAAATATCCCACGTCATCTGGTGTGGAATGATGAAAGGTGATCATCCCATCAAGATGACTTCTGTTTGCTGAGTAACTTGACTGAGTTCCTTACTGATGTAAACAGATACACAGTGGTGTGAAAAAGTGATTCCTGATTTTTTGTTTATATCCACTGTGTTGATGTGACTAGTGAAGGATTCTACTTCTTGGGTTTTGGTTTTGACCCAAGTGTCATCAACTTAATTGTACCAATGGCTTGGTGCTGTCCCTTTAAAAAAGCCAAGAGCCTTTGTTTCCACTTCCTCCACGTAAAGGTTGACTACAGTAGGTGACACTGGGGAGCCCATGGCACATCCATGTTTTTGTCTATAGAAACCCTTGTTCTCCAGAGGCCTGGTAAAATATATTAAAATATTTAAAATATTAAAATATGTGGTGGTAAGGCAGAGGTTTAACAGTGTGCAAATCGGATCACGGGTGAAGCTAGTTCTGTTTTCCAAAGAACTGTCTTGTTATAGTTGTTTTCTGCAGTTTCCATTGCCTCAGTTGTACGCATGCAAGTAAAGAGTGTGGTGGGGTGTGTTCCCCACAAGGGGAATGAAGGAGTGTTTATTATTAACCCTCTCAAGGCAGGCGTTGCCGATTTGCAACAGTTAAAAACTAACAACCTGATTGCCCCACATACATATTTTATGAGTTTTTTTTACTCAGAAGTACCACTGCAGGACTTGGTTGTGCATTAGCAACAAAAAGTTTAATTTGAGCCTGAGAGGGTTAAGGGGGAAAATACTCCAAAAATGTCCCTGTAGTTTGTAGCTTTTTCTAATGAGAGTTAAGAAAAAGTTGCTTAACAACACAGCCTCTACCAATGTTCCCATTTACTGTACTTAGTATAAGCTACAGGTCCACTACTTTACTGTTCAACACATACAACTTCTAACTTGTAACTGTGAAATAAATTACATTGCTTTAGGGTCTGACAGTTGGTGTGTCATTTGGTCTGATTCATTGTTCTCTTTTTAAAAAGTTAAATCCAGAGAGGATGAACTTTACAAGGCCCTAAAAAGGGAGAGAAGAAACTGTCTTTTGCTGTAGAGGCTCGTTAATGAGCTGCTCATTAACTGGAAGGCCTTGTGCATGGTCATATGCAGCTGTGACTCACACCAACACATGGGTTTAAATGAAAAATACACAAGGATGTGGGCATGCATGCACGCACACACACGTATCCTGTGATGACATTTGATAGGCTGTGTTTCTAATTGAATCTCTAGAGAGCCACACTGGCACTTGGCACCAGGAGAGTATTGGTTCAGCAAGTTAGGCCAGCAGCTTGAAAACACATGACAGCAACAAAGAACAGTATGACAGTCTTCACAGAATGTGAGCTTTTTAAAAGGATTCTCTGAGTCAGCAAGTGTTTTAAAGGCTTAACTTAACTTGATAGGGGTCTATCAACCAAATTTATCCAGCTGTTTATTCTGTCCACTTCATCTTCAGCATCTTTCATTTCCTTTGCTTCGATGACAGTTTTTAAAATACTGTAATTTTTGATTGTTTAAACCTATGATTCATCTTGTGTTATTTCATAAATCCACAATTTTAACAGGAATATTATTATCATATCCCAACATGTTCTTATCATACCGTTGCTATGTGACAAATCGTCGCTATGTTATGCTTTTGGGCGCCCAACCTGTCTGTATGTTAAGTGTTCCGAGGCATGAGAGTGGGTTGGAATTAATCTATAAATGTAAGGTTATGATTAAGGTTATGGTTAAGGCTGCAATAAAAAGCTCAGAGCAAATAAAAAAGGGAAGCAAATAAGAAAGCTGCAAAGCAGCGTAGAAAGCCGAAGCAGCTTCAGTTAAGAATCTGGAGCATTTCATAAGGGCGTGGAGGGGTACCTTTTGTGTTACTATGACATGCCTCGTGCTGTGACAAATCATTGGTATGTTGGAAATGAGAATGCTCTGCATATCCTTACTTTGTTTGGCTTCTGACAAATAAAGTATGGTGAGTGGTTCAACACATTTAAACAGAAGTAGCTGCTACACAGTAGAGATTTCATGTTTTCCCAATAAGCTTTTAAATATGCCAGAAAAAATTGTTTTTCTTGGAAACCGTTTTTGAAGCTGGTTATCCACTAATTATACCACAATGATATTAGAATCTCTTTAGCATTTATTTGGAGAAACACGTCTGAGCAACCCATTGTTACTCCCAGGGTGTTTAACCACGTAGAGCCTGAACCATGAAATAACTGCCAAAAACTAAAATGTTTATTCAACCCTCTGACAAAGTAAACATTTGTAGATTAAATATAAATTTGTATATATGAGTTTCAATTTGTATTATTCTGGCTACATTTGACATTTTGGGAAATGTATTCTCGTAAAATGTGTTGTGCAATTGATTTAGGCTTTTCAGGAAAAGAAAAATCCCACTGATGAAGTGGAGGTCTCAAAAACTTGTGCATCAGATATGATACACTTGGCAATATAGCAGTGTTTCCCATCCACTGTGCCGTGGCACATAGGTGCGCCGTGAGAAATGATCAGGTGTGCCGTGGAAGATTATCTGGTTCCACCTGATAAGTACTCTAAGCGATCGCAACGGGTGTAGCAGGCAGAACAAGTGCATTCTCTTCCACTAGAGGCCAGTGCAATTACCTACTCTAATTTAATGGGTTGCCAACTACCAGTACAACAGAAGAAGCAGAAGAAAAAGTAGTCAGTCTGACCTGGGTCCTGGAGAAAATTCTGAGCCAGACGAAGGCCCTAGCATGACCAAATATGCTTTTTGTGACATTTTTGTTTGGTGGTGTGCTGTGTGATTTTTTCAAATGTGAAATAAGTGCTGTGGCTCCAAAAGGTTGAGAAACACTGCAATATAGGGTTAAAATTATCATCAAACCTGTTGATCTCTCTGTAAATCACTGTGTCACTTAGTTAGGGTTAGACACACAAAGTATCTGTTTATTTTACAGAAAACATGGTTTTGAGTAAAATGCACTGGCTCACAGCATGAACCCTGCACACTGACAAATGATGCTAAAAGATACACACTGCTGAAAAGCATGATGGCAAGTCAATGAGCTTCGTTATGTGACTAGCTTTTACAAGTTTGGAGTGACACCATTGTCTCCTGAAAGCTTGATGAATAATTCCTGTAATTGCTCAGAAGTGTCTCCAAATACTCTTGCAATTTAGCTGGTTAGTTAGCTAACTGCTTGCATTGTTATCAGTGAGGTTTTCAACGTGTACTTGACGTTTAGCAATTAAAAATTCACTTTAGCTATTTTACCCACTGTTTATATGATTGTCATATTATAAATATTCAATGCGCGCTCTCCCCACACCAACATACTCAAAGTGTCCCTTGGTGTTGCCGTCCTGATGCACCTGACACTGCGGTATTAAGTGTGTAGCTATAACTGATGTTCTCTAAAGAGCCAGTCTACATAAAACCGTTGCTGTTTGAATGTGGAGGCACCTTCAGTATAAGACTGCACTTTGTGTCCCATTAATGGTTTAATGGATTGTTTGCCTTTGTGTTTCACTCGTGGATGTGGTTCCTCTTCACTTGTGTGAAAGTACTTTACTACCGCTGCATGTTGAAAAATGGCATTCCCAGTGCATTTAAATGTGAAGCCACAAGGGTAGTTTACATCATTATCGTCAGTATGACGAACTGCGAGTGAGAGACTTGTCCGACTGTTGTCATAAACAGAGTGCATGACACTACTCATGCTAAACAACACCTCGTGTATATTTGTTTGACCTCGGCGGCCTCGGCATACTCGCAGTATTTGATGCATTGTTGACTCCAAAGCAGACTGACATAATAAGACATTTCCATATTTGTATCTTTAGGCTATTATAGAAAAAGAAATTATAAAGTACAAAACATCTCTCTTGTCGATTGCCCAAATTCACTTGCATTTTGCTAAATCTACCACAGCCACTGGAAAACATGAAACAAATTCCCTTGCAAAGTGCATGTTAACCAATTATTAGCCTCAAGATAGACTATGGGTGCAGATCTGACTCTGACTGCTCGGTGAAGCCATTCACTCTTCCGTTTGGCCGTGAGAGATTTCAACTGTCGCCATCTGAAGTCTCCAGTCGCAGAGGTTACCCGCTAAATAACGCATCCCCCGTAGCAGCTCTATACCACCGTCTTAGTTACGCTGCACAGAGGTCGTCTCTAGGAAGTAAGGAGCAGTGATAAGCGAGTGTTTATTACACCCACCGATTGTCCCCACCCACCTAGAGGGAAGGATAGCACCTCCTTTCTCTCCTCTTATCTTTATTTTCAGGAAAGGGGTGATTTTTTTTCTCAACACTTGGGGAGGAGTAGAGATTAGAGTAAAAAGGTCTGTGTCGTGTGTGTGTGTGTTCCTATGTTTGTGAGTATGTAGCTGACAACAGAGCATCTCCTCTTATCGCCTGCTCTAAAAATCCCTCTCTTAAAACAAATCTAAAACTATGGCTCTGTTACAAATCTTAAATTAGAAAAATCTGACATGGTGTGCAGTGACTCCTCTCTGCATTTCCAGTTTGACCATCTTCCTGCATTTCTCATTTTTTCCTCGATTGCTCTGACTCTCCTCACTTTTCATACTTCTCACGTTCCTTCAGGTGATTAATACTTTTTCTTTTTACTGGAAGTCCTCCTCTCCCCTTCATATCATCCGCTGTCCTCCCTCCTCATCTGCTCTCCCTTCTCTGTGTCTAGTCTCCTCTCTTCTGCTTTCATTTCCTCCCTCCCTTTCCTCCTCTCCTTTGATTTACCTTCCTCCTCTTTTCCATCTCATCACTTTTATTCTCTACACATGTTGAAGGATTAATAGCTACCAGGTTATGCCTCGCAGAGCCCCGGCGTCACCTCCTCTCACCTAGAGCAATGTCCTGAGATGAACTGCCACCACCTACCTATTTGTCAGCTTAGGGGCTCATGCCCTTGGGCTATTTATGGGCCTAGACGTGGAATAAGTAAGGGAGAAAAAGAGCCTATTGAGTGCTGCTTATTTCTTTTTCGGGGCTTTTACTTCTTTCTTGTCCTCGTCTGTGCCCCAGGCTCCCGTGTTTCTGTCAAAAATCAAACTGAACTCATCTCTGACGACTTGTCCCTCCAGAACATCTCTCCGCCTCTGTCTTTCACTATAATCCTGTGATCTGCCACTGTCTCCATCACCTCCTGCCAAAACCTCCTTCACAGACATCTGTGCTGGTTAGCCAGTGCCAGCACTCAAGTCTTTTGGGAGATTATCCTTTTTCACCATGACACACACACTACCCACTTTATCGTTCTGGTTTCACAAACTGCTCCTCTCAGCATTCTTCTACCTGTGCTCCATAAGTGCTGCTATGATGCTTGGGGTCAATAAAAGCTGACATACATGCCTGGAACATCCACTGACTACTGAAGTTAGTGTGAAAAATGTAAAGAGAAAACTATTTAAACAGATTACACAAAAACAATGATGAGTAAAGGCGTGAATGATAGTTTGAGCTCTGAGGGAAATATGTAAGTAAATGGTAAATGGCCTGCATTTGTATAGCGCTTATCTAGTCCCTAAGGACCCCAAAGCACTTCACACTACATTCAGTCATTCACCCATTCACACACACATTCACACACTGGTGATGGCAGCTACATTGTAGCCACAGCCACCCTGGGGCGCACTGACAGAGGCGAGGCTGCCGGACACTGGCGCCACCGGGCCCTCTGACCACCACCAGTAGGCAAACGTGGGGTTAGTATCTTACCCAAGGATATTTGGCATGCAGCCAGGAGGCAGCCTGGGATCGAACCACCAACCTTCTGATTAGTGGCTGACCTGCTAGTACGAGTACATTAAATATATACAATAAATGCCTTGTTATTCAAAATCCATTAGGTGTGAGTAGCTTTTGTTTTTTGTTTTTTTAATCTGAAATAAGCGTTAATATATTTAGTGTCAGAAGAACTGATTTTGGCAACCAGAAAAACAAAGTTTGGAAAGACGTACCAACTGTTGTGTTTTAGAACACAATATCTACAATATTTTTTGCAACCTACCAAAGTACTGCCTTACGTTAGCCAAGTAGTTTTTAGTGCCTAAACCAAACCAAGCAACATGTTTGTCATTAACAATGTGTTTTGTTATGTTGTTTTTTTAAAATCCCACAAATGATGTGTGAATATCTATGATGTTTGTGAGTTGAATTTGACGTGAAATCCAAGCCGACTCAGTTCATGATTATAAGTGCCCTGATTCATTTCTGTAACCAATTGGGAAATTTATTTTTGATATTTGACAAAATTTAAGTACCCCAATGGGAGACGAGATGAAGTGACATGAACCAACTATAGAACACATGTTCACTCACAAAAGCTTACTCTGATCAGTCACTCAGATAGCAGAAAAAATATAAACCTTTAGCTATTTTTTTTCCCAACAATAAGCTTCATACTCTACAGTACACTAAACAGGAGTGAATACTGGATCCAACTGCAGTAGCACTTCAGGATGTGGCCCTCTTCTAATATACATTTCAGATGACACCATTTCTTATGCGAATGCACTGTTTACTAGACAAATTTGTGTTCACTGACATGAAAAATGTAACAACTGATGTCCAAGAATACATAAAGGATTTATTTTGATGATTACTTCACAAGCTGTTGTGAAAGTGGGCTGAGTAGTTAGGGGTCTTAATCACAGGACACAACACATTCACAACACACTGCCCAGGTGATACAATAGTTATGTGATACTAGATAAAATGTAAGACAATCTCAGCAGCCCTGTTTTTATCGTTTTTTGTTTTTGGAGGGGCGAGCAGGGGTGTTTCACATTTTGACCGCATAGAACTCTGCATAGAAAATGACCCTGCTGCTCCTGCACGCATCACGTCTCAAGCTAAGCCTCAAGCTAAAATTGTCAGCTTGAGGCTTCTAAAATAGCGTGTTCATTTTTTTGGTAGCCTACAGTTACCAGATATCACTACCTAATGCGCACTTACTCAATGCTTTTACCCGCCCACTGCTTCCAGTTATAACTGGTGATCACCAGTTGCTTTCTGTTTCCACAGTTTTTAACAACCAAACAAGAGGGGTCCAAGCAAGTGTGCCAGAGATGGCCAGAGAGAGAGAGAGCGAGACCCACAGGAAACTAGTAGTTGGACTGAGACACACTCATCTCAAATACACTTCAGTTCTACTAGAATCAAAGCGGAAATCACCATCAGGGAAACAAAACGCACACACAAACACACATACAGAGCAAGAAGACATGAACACATCCTTATTTAAGTGTAAGATCTCTGGGAGTGTGTGTGTTACACAACATTACAAAATACAGTCTGCATCCACGCTCTCCTCACATGTGCTGGTTTTATGTGTGTAAGCGTAATTAGCTGTGGCAGATAAACAACAAGAGCATCTGGCTTTTATATGCCTTAAGAGATGGTAAAACAACTGTACACGGAGTCTGCATGGCTGACATTCAGACAAGAAAATGGAAAGATTTTTGTCCACTAGGGAAAATAAATGTGCATCAGAAAAGCTGCCATAATTCTCCAGAGACCAGGGTTTTAATTGTTTTTAGCGCCAAAGTCTACAGTGGATCCGGAACATATTCACAGCATTTTAATTGTCCCTCATTTTGACATATTGACATGTCTTATTCCAAATTTATTTTCACCTCAAAATTCAACACACAGTACCCCATAATGACAAATTGAAAAATGAGTTTTTTAATTAAAAAAAAACAAACAAACAAAAAAAACAGGTAAAATGTACTTTTCACAGCTTTTGCTGAGGTACCTTTATATTTGTATTTTGTGGGCATCTTCTCACAATCTTTTTTACAGAACTAATAAAGCACCAGGTTGCCTGGTTTTCTCCAGATATGACCCTTGGCACTCAGTGTGAGCCTTTCCAAATCATGTCATGTCAAATCAACTGAATTTACCACTCAAAGCAAGTTATAGAAACAGCTGACAGATTATCGGTTGAAACACTATATATCTGAATGCTGTGAATCTGTGCTATAGAGAACTTTAAACTTTAAACTCACTGTACTGTAACTTTCTCTATGTCAAACAGCAAACAACTCGATTTTGAAATAGAGAAAGTGGACAACTAAGCAGCTGAATAACCAGATGTTTCCCTCAGAAGTTGGTAGAGACTGAAATCAGAGGTGAAAATTGATGAACACCTATGCTGATCTACTGAATTTGGTATACATGAGATGAAAGCATTAGGGGTGCAACGATACACAAAATTCACAGTTCAGTTCGGTTCGGTACTTTGGTGTCACGGTTCGATATTTTTTCGATACAAAAAAATGTTCATGCTTTTTTAATTTGTCATTTATTAAAATTATAAATATATATTTTAACTCAAACGTAAAGTTTTTAAATTTAATGTTGCTGAAACAACAAAGTAATAAAATAATAAATCTATCTGATCGAGAAATCACTCATCTTTGGAAAAGAGAGTTTACTACAGAGAAATGGCTCTTTCTAAAATAAAAGCTATACTATCTTCTGGGCTATATTCTCAGCAGCATATTAAACATATCAGGTCCCCATAAGGAGAATCATGTGCTAACGGCTGTCTAAATGACTCGGGTAAAGTTTGTAGCATGCGTGCTTGTTGTTTTTGTCTGCTTCCACTTGTCTTTGCACTAGGATGATGTCGGCGTAAATGTGCAGTCATATTCGTTGTGTTCCCACTAGTGCTGTCAGCGTTAATCTTGTTAAAATGACATTAACGCCACAATGCGGCAAATCTCAGTTAACGAGCTACCGCGGATCGCCCCGTGTGTGGGGCTGGACGGCGTCAACACGTTAACGAGCTAACTGCGCTAACGCAGTAGTTCCCACCCATGTAATTGAGCATTGCGTGGCACATCCGACATAATGTTTTACTTTAGTCCATGACGCGCTTACCTTCAGGGTCATACTTCACATGAAGACCAAAATAGTTCCAAAGGCCAGATCTGAATGAGGGTGGGGGAGGTTCAATTTGCCATGTTGCAACGAGCTTAGCTTCTGTCTTGCTAGCTTGCGCTGCGCTCAATATCGATATGACCTGAATCATTTGGCTGACCATGTCTATGCCAATTTTCTGATGCCTTCATCAAACGGGATACTGCACCATGTAGTAAAGAAATCTGCAAAGTAGCAATTGCATGATTTAAATGTGTCAACATGGACCAAATCGCTAAACTGTGATTTCACATTCTCCAAATATCAGAATTTAGATACACTTTTCTCGTACCAGGTTGGACCTCAATTTGTCTTCAGTCAATCAGTCCCAGCCTGCTTCAAAATGGCCACCGTCGTCCCTGTACCCAAATCCTCCACCATCTCCTCATTGAACGACTGGCGACCTGTAGCCCTGACCCCCATCGTAAGCAAATGCTTCGAGAAGCTGGTCAGGGACTTCATCTGCTCTGCACTACCCGACTCACTGGACCCTCTACAGTTCGCATACCGCCACAACAGGTCCACTGATGATGCCATAGCCCTGACACTACATACTGCCCTGTCACACCTGGAGAAGAGAGACACGTATGTGAGAATGCTGTTTGTAGATTACAGCTCAGCATTCAATACCATCGTTCCCTCGAAGCTGGACAGGAAACTGCAGGATCTAGGACTGAGCAGCTCCCTCTGCAGCTGGATCCTTAGCTTCCTGTCTGACAGACGCCAGGTGGTCAGACTGGGCAGCATCACCTCATCCCCCGTCACACTGAACACTGGTGCTCCACAGGGGTGTGTACTGAGCCCTCTCCTGTACTCACTCTACACCTACGACTGCACAGCCACTAACAGCTCCAACATCATTGTGAAGTTTGCGGACGACACTACAGTGGTGGGTCTTATCACCAATGGTGATGAGACGGCCTACAGGGAGGAGGTCAGCGCCCTGACCCACTGGTGTCAAGACAACCATCTCACACTCAACGTCGCAAAGACAAAGGAGTTGATAGTGGACTTCCGGAGGTGCAGAGAAGTACACACCCCCATCACCATCAACGGCGCTGCTGTGGAGAGAGTGAGCAGCTTCCGGTTCCTTGGTGTACATCTGGCTGAGGATCTTACGTGGTCAGTACACACAAACAAAACAGTGAAGAAGGCGCAGCAGCGCCTCTTCTTTCTCAGGAGACTGAAAAGATTTGGCATGAACCCCCGCATCCTCAGGACCTTCTATCACTGTGCCATTGAGAGCATCCTCACTGGATGCATCACCACCTGGTATGGCAACAGCACCGCCTACAACTGCAAAGCTCTCCAGCGAGTAGTGCGGTGCTCTGAACGGATAATTGGAGGTGAGCTTCCCTCCCTCCAAGACATCTACAGGAAGCGCTGCCTGAGGAAAGCGGGGAGGATCATCAAGGACTCCAGTCACCCCAGCCATAAACTGTTCAGACTGCTTCCATCAGGAAGGAGGTTCTGCAGCATCCGGTCCCGTACCAGCAGACTGAGAGACAGCTTCTTCCATCAGGCCATCAGACTGCTGAACACGTCATAGACACCTCACCTCCACTACTGGAACTTCAACATTATGCACTCCATACTGTACAGTAACGCCACTGTTTTGCACATGTCTCAACTCTGTATATTTTTATAGATTTTATTTTATTGTTTACTCTATTTAAATTGTAAAATATGTGTATACACACACACACACACGTGGAAAACATTTAGTATACACATCCAGAAATGCATATACTATTATATATTGTACATATATTTATTAGTTTAAGATGTAGCCATTCTTGTATTTTGCTTGTTTACGTTATTGTATTTTGCACAACTCTGTTGCTTGTGAAGCTCGCACACAAGAATTTCACTCATATGTACTGTACCAATGTACCTGCACATGTGATGTGACAATAAAAGTGATTTGATTTGATTTGAAGAATTGCCTTAATTCTTTGTGGCATAAAGATCCTTACCAAAAAAGTGGAAGAACTGTGAAAAGGGTTCAGCCGCGCACAGTTTTATTTCATTTTGCACTTAAAATATAATGTAGTAATAGCTCTGCTCAGCAGTGCCTCTCTGCTCCACAGGTCTGGTTCCAGACATTGCATTAACTGCCTCAAGGGCAAACTGCTCTCTGCTTACTGTACTAACTGCATAAACCTTTATTTTAATATATAATCCATACTCAAAACATCTGTCGGGAGTCAGATATGCTGAGGTAAAGTGTTGGGAAGCTGAGCCACCAAGGTAAATGCCACGAGAATCCCACGCAGTCATAACTGAGACATTTGCCGCAAAAACATCTGTGACTGTGATGGGTAGCATAAGCTCCTCCCATCATGCTCATCGCCATCACTCTGGAAAAATTCAGCATTTTGGTTTCTATGGTGGGCAAAAGCTGTCAATAGCACTGTGTAGGCTGTGTGCCAGAGTATTTAATACAGAGGCAGGAGAGCGCAGCAGGTCAGGTAAAAAGTCAGCTTTTTGTTACTATTGGCAACTGCTTTCAAACAAAAACAAAATCTCTTTTGGCTTTTTGTGCAGGTGTAAAGCATGAGAGCAGCACTCTACTCTTTCAGTCTAACATGTGAAAATACCATGATGACTTGCACATAGCAGCCATTGTGTGAAACTAATTAAGCACAGCATTTTCGTTATTTGAGTCTAACATTCAGGTGCAACTCAGTAAAGAATTGCTGATGGTCAATCCAACCAGACAAAAAAGTAGTTCATTATACAAACTCACTCTCTGTTGGACCACGCTCTTCTGTATTTGAAGGAAACAAATGACTTCATTTGTTAATGATAATAATAATAATGGATTGGATTTATATAGCGCTTTTCAAGGCACCCAAAGCGCTTTACAATGCCACTATTCATTCACTCTCACATTCACACACTGGTGGAGGCAGCTACAGTTGTAGCCACAGCTGCCCTGGGGCAGACTGACAGAAGCGAGGCTGCCATATTGCGCCATCGGCCCCTCTGGCCAACACCAGTGGGCGGTAGGGTAAAGTGTCTTGCCCAGGGACACAACAACCAGGACAAAGAGCCCGGGGATCGAACCGGCGACCTTCCGGTGTTAATGAGACCTTTTACAATAATAACAAAAAACCCTGGGATGTTAAATCGTGTTGCCATTCAGTACACACTCTGGCTTACATAGAAAAAAGCTTTGATTTTGTGAATTTGTTTCACATGGTAATAGCACGTCCTTTGTGATCCCTCATATGAGTCTCTGCTCACTTTGCCTGGCAATAGCAGGCACCTAATCTTTTCCCACTCAGCAGCTGAATTACCTCATGGTGGGGTGAGGGTGACCAATCCATTAGAGTGAGTTGATCATGTGTGTGTCTGTGTTTCTATCAAAGCAATTGTTGGAACTTAAAACTAATAACTTTATTTAACCAGGAAAAACAACCCATTGAGATTTAAAATCTCATTTACAAGGTTGACATTATCATTGTGAGAGAGCTTTCCAACTAGAAATATGTTTGTTTTTTTAATGAAGTATAAACCCTTTAAGTACTAGAGACAGAAAAAGGAATGCAAACAACATGTCTGACACGTTTCAGGTAAGGAACAACCCACACAGCCAGAGTTATGCAAATGCTACTTCTTTGCTGTCTTTGTCCTGTTTTCCTCCTCTCTTAACAACAGGTAAGGGCAGATGGCCGCCCAACTCTGAGCCTGGTTTTACCGGAAGCTTCTTCCTGTTAAAAGGGAGTTTTTCCTCTCCTCTGTCGCCAAATCATCTTTTTCCCTCTTTTCCTCTTCTGTTGTAGGTTTTTTACCATACAATATAAAGCGCCTTGAGGTGTCTGTTGTTGTGATTTCATGCTACATAAATAAAACTGAACTGAACAAAATTTTCCAATATGCCCCACTCTGACCCATTTGGTCATAGCCAAAAGCATTTAACATCATGCACTTGGCCACTTGAGCTTTCATTTAGAAAACGAAAACTCAGAACATATTATGTAAACAGGTTATGTGTTTAGCATACATTACCCCAGTGATTTAGCCAGGTAAAAAGAACAATTCTGCTGCGATCCTGGTCCTTGCTTGGAAGTGAGGATGAATAGAGCTTATTTTATGTTATCCTCAGGCTTTTTGAGTAGGTTACAGGCTTTGGTTAGAAATATGAACTTAGGTTACAAAAAGTCCATGTTTACTGTCTGGCATTTAGGTATTCAAGGACCAAATGAAAAGCTGCCAAATCAGAATCTAACTTGCATATACAAGTTTCTGCTCAGACCAGACAAAATTGCACCACTTCTTGCTTCCATATGTTATATTCTATAGCTATTTAGCCTAAGGTCAGAATAACATCTTTTCAGCTTTCAGCAAGCATTTTGCTGTCACCAGGGCTGGACTGGGACAAAAAATTGGCCCAGGCATTTAGAGACCGGTCCACCAGGTATTCTAGGAAAAGCCATAAAGCCTTTGAATGAAAACAGATGCTGTTGTTACAGTGATGTACAGTCTTGTTGCTATATGTATGATTTCTATACATTTTACATCAGATAAAAACTTTGGTTGTAAGATTCAGATAATTATTTATTAAAAGCGAGACATTTTAAATGAGAATAAGAAAGAAAAGTATTTCTTTGTGCCCCCCTCTCCCTGTTAATGCCCGACCTGCCCCCCTGGCAAAACTTTGCTAGACCCGCCCCTGCACAGTTACCAGCTGTCAGTTACTTAGAAAAGGATCCTGGTGTTATTTCTCAGAAACAGTTTATAACTTCCCTTCAACTCATTCATGTCACCTAAAAGGTAAACCTGTTTCTCCATCACCTGTTTAGCTGTGATGATTCAGTAAGGACATCTCCTGGTTTTATCCTCATGTTTCCCTCTCAACAGATCATGACCAGCAGCTTTTACAGCTGTGGCTCCAGCAAACATAGCAAATATATTTTTGCTCCAGCAAATATTTAAAAAATTCTAACAACAACTGATCAATCTTAAACGGGCTGCTGTTGTTCCGCTGGTTTCGTCTTTCTGGCGCAAAGTGGACGATAAACAAACGATGGGATTTGCAACAGAAAAGCCAATCAGCTGATCATTGATCAGTTTCATTGAAGTAGCAACAGGAGAGGGAGGGGAGAGAATGAGAGAAGAAGAGGCAGCTGTGCAGCATAAACACACAGAATAACTCCAGGCTTGTGTCTTTTTCCATTCTAGCTGAAGTACGGGACAAACTGTGTTTCTTTTCAGCTCAATACAAAACGCGTAATATTTTCTCTGAATAGAAGACGATTCCATTTTTTACGGGACGGTTGGCAACTCTACTAACTAACCTTATAAATAAAATCAAGTTCACTATCAGTAACATCATAGCACCCACCCAGCTGTATAGAAACTCCGTCATGTTAGCTAGCACGCAGTAGTTATTGTAACTGACTGTGAAAAGTCAGCACAACGAAAATAAACTCCACCTAAACTTGGTTTATATCTGACCCAGAGAGACTGCAGGTCATAACTTCTTACCTGAAGTTCAGTTCACCTGACACTCGGACCGGCGGCCACCTCGGGTCTCTGCTCCTCCTGCCTCCACTTTCCCTCATCCACCTGCTGGCCTCTGTGGAAGCTCCGCCATAGCCACTACAAAGCAACTGAGTTATTTTTACACATCGGCCAGCATCTGGCCAATCCACCACCTTTCATTGTTGATACCATTACAGAAAAAAACATCGGCCCATAAAAACGAAAAATCACCATCTGCCCACCGAGCGATGGCCAGTCCAGCTATGGCTGTCGTTGACCATTTGTCTGAGAATGATTGCATATGGATTTTCTTTGAAAATAGCAATTATGCACATGTACTCCAGGTGCCCGTTCTCTTTTAAGACCTCTACTGCTGATGTTAAACCTGAAGGGACAAACATGTCAAGAATTTAAAGCCTTGGGATAACTTGGACCTTTTACTGTTAGCTCTGGACAACTCATAGTATGCAATCTATATTTAATCTTTCCAGTGATCGTTCATTCAGTGGTCAAAACGACTGACTCAGGTCATGTCTCTGTATACAAAAACGGCCAGGAACAGACTGACCAGCGTTCCTGTAGTATCAGGAGTATATAACAAGGAAACACTTTGACATTGTGCTCTTCTGTCCATTATTGTTAAATAATACTTGCACTACACTAGTAATTATGTTTATTTCATAACCAAGAAATTGTGCTTCATTCATAATGCACATGAAGATGCTCGTTTCAGTGAGGAGAAAACACAACATGTGTGTTGATTCTCACTGTCACCATTTTCTAATGTTAAAATGACTTCGGGCCAACAGTACAGTCCTATTTTTTTCCTATTTTTCATTTCTGGCTGAAGATATACAGTGGGGCAAAAAAGTATTTAGTCAGCCACCGATTGTGCAAGTTCCCCCACTTAAAATGATGACAGAGGTCAGTAATTTGCACCAGAGGTACACTTCAACTGTGAGAGACAGAATGTGAAAAAAAAATCCATGAATCCACATGGTAGGATTTGTAAAGAATTTATTCGTAAATCAGGGTGGAAAATAAGTATTTGGTCAATAACAAAAATACAACTCAGGTCAAACGTTTACTATAGGTCTTTACCAGGTTTGCACACACAGTAGCTGGTATTTTGGCCCATTCCTCCATGCAGATCTTCTCGAGAGCAGTGATGTTTTGGGGCTGTCGCCGAGCAACACGGACTTTCAACTCCCGCCACAGATTTTCTATGGGGTTAAGGTCTGGAGACTGGCTAGGCCACTCCAGGACTTTCAAATGCTTCTTACGGAGCCACTCCTTTGTTGCCCGGGCGGTGTGTTTTGGATCATTGTCATGTTGGAAGACCCAGCCTCGTTTCATCTTCAAAGTTCTCACTGATGGAAGGAGGTTTTGGCTCAAAATCTCACGATACATGGCCCCATTCATTCTGTCCTTAACACGGATCAGTCGTCCTGTCCCCTTGGCAGAAAAACAGCCCCATAGCATGATGTTTCCACCCCCATGCTTCACAGTAGGTATGGTGTTCTTGGGATGCAACTCAGTATTCTTCTTCCTCCAAACACGACGAGTTGAGTTTATACCAAAAAGTTCTACTTTGGTTTCATCTGACCACATGATATTCTCCCAATCCTCTGCTGTATCATCCATGTGCTCTCTGGCAAACTTCAGACGGGCCTGGACATGCACTGGCTTCAGCAGCGGAACACGTCTGGCACTGCGGCATTTGATTCCCTGCCGTTGTAGTGTGTTACTGATGGTGACCTTTGTTACTTTGGTCCCAGCTCTCTGCAGGTCATTCACCAGGTCCCCCCGTGTGGTTCTGGGATCTTTGCTCACCGTTCTCATGATCATTTTGACCCCACGGGATGAGATCTTGCGTGGAGCCCCAGATCGAGGGAGATTATCAGTGGTCTTGTATGTCTTCCATTTTCTGATGATTGCTCCCACAGTTGATTTTTTCACACCAAGCTGCTTGCCTGTTGTAGATTCACTCTTCCCAGTCTGGTGCAGGTCTACAATACTTTTCCTGGTGTCCTTCCAAAGCTCTTTGGTCTTGGCCATGGCGGAGTTTGGAGTCTGACTGTTTGAGGCTGTGGACAGGTGTCTTTTATACAGATGATGAGTTCAAACAGGTGCCATTCATACAGGTAACGAGTGGGGGACAGAAAAGCTTCTTACAGAAGACGTTACAGGTCTGTGAGAGCCAGAGATTTTCCTTGTTTGAGGTGACCAAATACTTATTTTCCACCCTGATTTACGAATAAATTCTTTACAAATCCTACCATGTGAATTCATGGATTTTTTTTTCACATTCTGTCTCTCACAGTTGAAGTGTACCTCTGGTGCAAATTACTGACCTCTGTCATCATTTTAAGTGGGGGAACTTGCACAATTGGTGGCTGACTAAATACTTTTTTGCCCCACTGTAGTGTAGATGCCCCAATTTTAATGCCATTAGGTGGCATGTTTAGGTTCACCGAAAGTATTACAATAACTATTCTTTTGCAGTGCTTATAATGACCAGATTTGCATTTACTACAAGTTTTATTCAGAGCAGATAGTAAACCCAAATGTAAACATTGTGTGCTTTAAAAATATATGCTACTTCCAGGTTCATCTTCTAGTCCAGTGCAGATCAGACTCTTGATGGTAAACAGTTTGTGCTGTTTTAATAGAAAATTCTCGCATTTCCCTGACTGTTGGTTATATTGAACCTTTTGGAGCAAGCCTTTCTGAGAATTTGAGGCACTAAAAAGCAAGCATTTTCTCACTCTCACTAGGTGTTTCATTTTTAAAGGAAAGTTAATACAGACAGGAGAAGTTAGTCATGAAAGCATGTGGTCCTAAAAGTTAAACTATTTTTTCTCATCTCCATGTTTTTCCATGTTTTTCCCAAGACAATTGGGTAATAATAGAAAGCAATGGATACAGAATGTCTATAAATATGTACATGATCATTGGTGCATTTTTTTAATAGTTTTTTCAAATGGGATATTTCTGAACTATGAAACTACATATTTTATATTGGTGCCTTTCTGAACAACGCACTAATGCAAAGGGTCTCATGCTTTGTGTTGTATGTGAACATGGTAACAATGCCGTGCTTGCTTTTCCTTGCTTTCACAAAACATATACTGTAGCGCACAATGAAAAAATATATACACTACTGATCAAAAGTTTTAGAACACCCCAATTTTTCCAGTTATTTATTGCAGTTCCAGTCCTTCAACTTCATTGAATAGCTTGAAATGGTACAAAGGTAAGTGGTGAACTGCCAGAGGTTAAAAAAAAGAAAGAAAAATAATGTACGTTTCAGAATTATGCAAAAAGGCCCTTTTCAGGGACCATACAATGGGCTGTTCTGTAGCAGTGGAGGTTGATCAAGCCTTGAAAGCTGGTGCTACTAATTCCTACAGGTGTTCCACCTTTCTGGATTTCTTAAAACCCCCTCTGTCTGCATAATAGCAGGAACACACTGTGCTACTATGCCCTCGTGAGCATCAGATGAACGGTATTATACTGCAGAAAGTAGTGAGTTGCTACAAAAATGGCGAGAAAAAGTAAATTAACAATGGAAGAGAGACAGATCATCATAACGCTTAAAGACTTAGGTCTTTCCTACAGAGAATTTGCAAAGAAAGTCAAGGTGTCAGTGAGTACAGTTTCCTTCACCATCGAAAGACACTCTGAAAATGGGAAAACTCTGACAGGAAGCGACCCGAAGCCACAACTGAATCAGAGGACAAGTTTCTGAGAGTTAACAGCTTGCGTTTTAGGCGGCTCACAGGACAGCAGCTGAAAGCACAGTTTTCGTAGCAAGCAAGTCTTAGTTGTTGTGTTTTTGTTTGTTTGTTTTTTTCAGTCGTTACAGACGGGACAGACATGACTGGGGGATAGGACAGGGAGAAAGAAAGAATGAAAGAAAGAGAGGGAGAGAAAGATAAAATAGAGGGGAGAAGAGATGGTGAGAAAGGGGGGAAGAGAAAAAAAAAGCAAACAAACAAAAAAAAACAAAAAAAAAACACCTGGATCACTTGTCGAGACAACAAAAAAGAGCAACATAACAAACATAACAAATACAAAACATCACAATAAACTAGCTAACAGTAGATACTAAATATTAAATGTTATTGTGCAGCACGCAAGACGACAGCGCACAATGTGCTTTGAGGTAGCAGCCAAGAAAGGTAGTTTGTGTCTGTGCACACCTGTGTGGAACAGCGCACTTGTATTCAAAAGGTTTCTCCATGTAACAATCTGCTAGGGCAGACCTTCCCAAAGTGTGGGGCTCAGAGCCATGGCAGGGGGGGCATGGGATGAAAAGGGGGGAAAAAAAACAAAACGCTTGGACACTGCCAGCACGGGGCGCCTACAGAAACGCAAAGCAGGAGATGAAGAATCTCTGAATATGTTTCCAAACCAACTTCATTCTAAGCCAAAGACTAGAAAATATGGTGAAGCATATCTTCCCTTTGGTTTCACCTGCACAAGTGCCGAGGTAGGTCTCCTTGTAGAATTGGTTTTCCCTTCGTGGGGAGCAGTGCTGGGCTGTTTAAATCACAGACAAATAGTATCCCACATTCGTGATTTTTAGTTCACAAACACTTCTTGTAATGACTAACTACTCCTGACATTTTGGAGATGTTTGCTCTTTATACAGTAAAGTTACAGTGGGATACAAATAACATCAGGCTGATCCTGCCACGATTTGTCCCCCGGTTCAAATCCCGGACAAACAGTATCCCACAGTTGTTTATGTTTTTAAACCCATTTTGCACAGAGAGGCATTTTCTGAAAAATGTATTGACAGCAATGTTGAATATTATTACACAGGAAAAAAAACAACGACACGTAAAATTATCACACCGTGACACCTCTGCCTTTGTAAATGGAGGGACAGTAACTGTATGTGTGTATGTAAGCATGTAAAGCCTGCAGATAGTCAGATTAACAGTATTTTGTCTCAATCTGCCATTGTAGAAATTCATCTCATGTAAACAATAACGTGGTGCACAGCCTGACGTGAAAAAAGGCACATACCTTTGACGTTGCGTGATGAACTCTGTATTCCTCGTCCACACGTAAACGCAAAAAAGGAGTTTTAGAAAATCTCAGTTTTCGGTGATTCGAAACGCCGTTTATGTGTGGACGAAACAGCTGCGTTTTCAAAAATACCCGTGTAGGTGCGGATGTAGCGTAAAAAAGTTAGTAGTTTATTTTCTTACTACCTGTAATTTATTGCAGATTACTTGTATTTGCTTAATTGTTTGCTAAATGTTTGAGGTGTGAAATAAATCGCAATGGAGCAAAATATGGGTGTGCACACGCACGCGCGAACATTTTTCTTGTAAAACAAAGGGGGGCCCAGCAAAAAAAGTTTGGGAACCACTGTGCTAGGGAGTGTGGGGAGCCATAGCCCCGTCCCCCAGGGCATGAAGCAGGTATGGAGGAGATCCAGGCCCCAGACATCCAGAGGCCCCAGAGTACAAGGACCCAAGGAGGACCACCAAAGGGGGGGGGGGACCATGCCACCCTCCTGGGAAGAGCTGAGGAGAGCCTCAGGTGAGCAGTCACCCAGCAGCCATGGAGCAGAGGCCGGAGGGGGTTGCAGTGACGTGCCCGCGGGCTCTGCCAGCAGCCAGCTGTGCCAGAGAGGACCGAGCCCCAGGCCCAGGGGCCTGAGGGCGCCCCACCCCCGAGAAGGGGCCCAGCTGGGCCACAGGCACCAGGCCCCGCCAAGCGGCCACCAGGAGTGAGCCGGTACATACATGAGCTCCCAGCCCCTGACACCAAGAACCACCAGCGCACCAAATTCTGAGGGCATCAGCCACCAGCAGGGAGTGTGGTGAGGGGAGATAGGCCTTCATACCTTGGAGAGCCTGAGGTGTTCCCAGAGAGGTGGAGTCTGAGACCCAACCTGACATATAGACACAGACGAACATGCGAACGCAGACACAAACGTGCATTCCCACCCCCATATACACATAAGCAAACATTCGGCACTCACCCAACGTGTAGCAAGTCTTAGTTTTTAACAGTCAAGAGAAGACTTCGAGCTCGAGTCGCAGCAAGAAAACCCTTGCTAAGGCATCACAAAAAGACAAAGAGGCTTGCCTGGGCCATGAAACACTGCTATTGGACTACTGAAAACTAGGAGAAGGTATTATGGACTGATGAATCAAAATTTGAAATCTTCAGTTCATCACGCAGGATCTCGAGTAGGCGAAAGGATGGTTCCATAGTGTCTGGCATCAAGTGTGAAACATGGAAGAGGAAGTGTGATGGTCCAGGTGTCGGTGACTTGTACAGAGTGAGGCACCTTGATCCAAAACAGCTACCACAGCATTCTGCAGCACCATGGAATAACCTCTGGTATGTGCCTAGTTGGTCAGGGGTTCATCCTACAGCAAGATAATGACTCAGAACATAAGTCCAAGCTATGCCAGAACTACCTCAGGAAAAAAACCCAAGATGGTTTCCAGACTTAAACCCCATCCAGCTGGATGAACTGGACAGAAGAGTGAAAGAGAAGCAAGCTACAAGTGCCACACATTTATGGGAACTTCTGCAACAGAAATGGAAGGAACTTTCTGAAAAATATTTTATTTCTATTATCATTTCAGAGTGCAATGAGACATTAAACTGCATAATTTTCAATAAAAAAAAAAACTGGAGCAATTGAGGTATTCTAAAGCTTTTGACCAGTAGTGTATAGATAGATAGATATTCCTGCAGTACACAAGGAAGATGCAGAGATGCACAGGTAGAGGGAAATAGAGAAACAAACAAAAGAAAAAAGTACTAGTAGCACAGGCAAAGACTACCTCTGCCAAACATTTCCTCCTGTGAAATAAATGAGGAAGATTAAATTAGGAGGGTAAATGCTGCCAAATCTTCAGATTACATCCTTCTATCCATCTACAAAAGAAAAAAAGAACCCTACTTGTTTTTTTGCTTTAACAAATCACCTACATCTACACCTTGACACAGCATGCTTTATGACAGCAATAAAGGTGGAAATGGGCAGAGATTCAAAGCAGTGGGGTCCTGATAGCACTGAGTGGAATCCATGCCAGGATTATTTGTAGGTGGTACAAATGATCAGACAGATTCCTGTTAGCTTGCAGGGATTCTTTTTCATTAACATGATGGAGGAAGAGAGACAATTAGGCAATCTGTCCTGCGCTACAAAATTACAAGAGGAGCGATATGAAGCAGAACGAAGAAGTTGAAAGGAGGATTACAAGTGTACAGACAGAAAAAAAGAGATACACTTTCATAATCAGGATTTATAGATTAATCAGTAATAAATGTCTGCCTGTTGTAACAAGACGATGATGATTAAATAGGGCTTGCTTACTTGCACTACAGCAAAGGGGAAAGATGCTAAGTTTAGTGGTTTTTAGATACATTTTCAGGCCAGTTAAAGTACATTTTACTGATTTCCAGAGGTGAGAACCAACAAAGCACAAACACTTCTTTAGTTTACTTAAGTAGTATTTTCAGGTATCTCTATATTAAATGGGTATTTATTTTTTCTGACAACTTTCTAATCCTTAAATTTTCAAAACAGGCACGTTACTTTAGGTTTAACACATTTTAACTTGCGCCTTCAGACAAATATCAAACTGATTTGAGCCTAAAATGAGGGAGCAGAGGAAGAGGAGAGGCTATATTTAAAGGTGCAGACTGACATTTGACCAACTGTAAATTTAAAGCTGATGTATAATGGTCTCGTTTTCATATCCAACATTGTGTATTGTGTTAGTGAAGTCGTGTTTTTTTCATATTGTGAAACATCATTCAAAACAAACTGACTTCTACTAACTTCATGTTACTTCAAGGTTGATGGGTGGCATACTGTGTTGTAAAGACAATATAAACAGTACACTCGAGTGTAGGGAAAATTAGCCAAGATGGGTTGTGAGATATTGGGTTACATCTTGTTGAATTCAGTTGTGTAAATCCATAAAGAGCAGTACAGCTCAAGGCAGCAGCAGCACAGGTCAGCTGATCACAAAGAAATGATTGTGAGTTGTGATTTTTTTAACCACACTGACCCACTATAACCAATCTTGGGGTGCCCCACCTGCCAAATCTCACTTTAACTGTTGATTTTTTCTGTTTTGGTTAGGAAGCAAAGTCAAAATAAAGTCTCTATTCCCATGTACTAATATTTTGTTAATATGGCATAAAGATTAGCTAGTGTTGCACAGTAATAGCTGGTAAAAATATTCTTTCTGACTTTGAGTAAGCCTGTAGTTTTTCACTTTTTACTTGGGTAAAAAAGAAGAATGCCTGAAACTTTTGCCACTGTTGCTGATCTCATAATGACCCAGAAATGGAATAACTTTAAGATCCTTTGTGTAAAATCCAAAAAAAGTCACTTGACACTAGAATCTTTTACATGAACTTTTACATGAACTTCACTAACATCCTCCTATCCTATTTTGTATGTGTAGAGCTCACAGCGCTTTTATTCACATATGAAAACCTCCAATGTGCAAGGTGCTAGTGGGTGAACTACCAAATATATGTTTTTTAAAGTCCACATCAGTTCTCTGTGTTGCCTGACAGTTTTCCGTGCTGCTTTCAATTTCCTGCAAGGTTTGATGGCAAATTACTGAGCAAATGCAAAAACCACTGCAGTTCTCACTACAAGCTCATAAAATAAAGGGATATTTAGATCTGCAATTGCTTCTAAATTCTGATAACCACTGAGTAAAATGTTGAAAACTGCGGTTTAGTTTTCATCCATTACACCCATTTTCAAGTAAAATTTTCAAAATTACACATTTTGCTGACCCACCCATCAACCCTTCTCTAGCTTCGCTTTTTTGTGAACTCCATCAGCCAGTGAATGAAAGAACTGCAGTAAACTGGTATTTGTGAGTGCGCTGTTGTTCTATTTGACCACATTTAAAGCTAGACTCCATTTGGAATCTGGCCTTGAAGAGAAATAGTGTTTGCACCACAGGAAGCATCTGTTCTCTGAAAATGACTTCATATTCCTTTGCTGCTGCTCTGTGTTACCATGCAGAGCATTTAAACGAGTTAATGACTCCAAGTAGATGCTGTTGTGCTTCTGCCAGAAGTTAAAGGTGTCCCTTGTTGATGAGCTTTGAATCACACACACTGTTTCTCTGCTTATGTATGCTTAAGCAGAGAAGGTTTCCTTTTAGCGAAGCCTCACTCTGCAGTGTACCTGCATCCTGCCACGTGGACAGCCAGACTGTGTTTGATGTGTGTGTATGACTCAAACATACTAAAAAGAAACAAACCTTTTCTTTGGTAAAGAACCATCTAGTCAGTGTCATACTTTTCCCCTCAGTATTTCTAGCCTACTTAATGGTTACTACCAACTTCACTCAGCATATCCAATTAACATTGTGACTGGTGTTGTGATGCAGCAGGTACAGTATGTCCTCACAATGGTAACCTGTGTATAAAAGGTTTTCTGTCTTTCTTCTTCCTATTCTCGATATGGAGTGCTTCATTATTAGTCAACTAATTAAAAGAAACATGCTACATGCAGCTTATACGCACCACTTATGCTAAACAAAGACAGGATAAGAGTCTGCAGCCATGCCAACAGCTCTCAGAGGTTGTACTGCTTGGAGAAAGAAAAGCATACTGCAATATGGAAAGAGGTTTGAAGTTCGGTAATGAGCCTGTTACTGAGGAGTAAATATAAATAAGATATAAACTATAATGGTAGCAGCTTTTATGTAACATCTGCCATCACAGTTTAATCTGATAAGCCTTCATCATATTCCACAAGAAATATAGACAACCTGCAGACAAGTACACACCAACATCAGTACAGCACCTTTGTTTCATGAATTGTCCATGGCAACATCAAACAGTACAATTAAAATTAAAATGAGTAAATAAAATAAAAAGCAATGTGCTACTACTTGATAAGACTCATAATGCTGGTTAAGTGATGACGTATAGAGTCTCTGTTAGCTGCTGAAGCCTCTCCTGTGTTTGCTGAGGCTCTTGTCTTTTCAATGGGCTGCAGTGCTGTATTTCCTCTTATCGGAAGAGACACGGTCCTTGTCATTCTCTTGTACACCATTTTATGTGGATGCCTTTAAGCTAAGCTTTTACATCTTTGCTACATATTCTGGGCTTACAGTGTTCCTGACTCCAATTTTCAATAATGAGTCAAAATGTGTCACTATTAAACCAAGTACGATTTCAGTGCGTATGTTTAAGTTTAGAATCTTGATTTTTGGTAGGAAATTCATTCAAACAGTGTAGCGTGTTAATGACTAAAATGAAGCTTATGCCAAAGTTCAATAAGAAAGATCAGTAGTCACACATCTGTCTGCTTCCCAGATGTTAGGTGGCTAATCTAACTTTTATATCCCTTCCACTTTCCCATGCTGTCAAGCTCCTCCAATCTCCACCTCTCCTAGACTCCACAGGATCCTGGCCTAATTCCTATCACCGCTGGGATTCCATTCTGCTGTGCGGTGTTCAGTTCCTAACAATGACCCCTCCCTACTGAACTCTGCTGAATGTTGTCTGAAACACTCTTGGTTGCAGTTTAGTCTGTTTTGTTGTCTTCTTCCAGCCATATATTGAAACTTGTCTCTGCATATTGTTTCAATGCTGAATCAAGTGTAGCAAATGGTTTACCAGCCACTAAGAAACATATAAATTACTCATCTTGTGCTGTAAATGGAGTCTTGTCAGTGACTCTCATGCTGAAGCTTTGTTTTGGTTTCTTGTCTTTCTTTCATGTTGGTGTTTGTTTGTGTCCACTGTTCATCCATACTACTGCACCACAATGACCATCAGTTTGTATTCTCTTTGTTTCTGATGAAAAATGTAACCCTCATCCTAAAACTTTAACCATTATTAAACACATTGCCAATGCCGCCCCTACAAAAGAAATTTCTGTACCAGCACAGCGGTAACGCTCTTTGCTGTCTCTTATGTCTGCTTAACATTTCAAATGATGTCATACTGAGATGTAGCTAATGCTCCCAAACCTGGTATTTAGTTGTTTTTTATATAAGAGCTTTTAGGTGCTTTGTCACTTTTGTTGTTGTCGTCAGCCAGATCATGTTGTACACATTGTAAAGAACTCATGCAATTCAGTTGTGGTATTGTAACAGGATGCCACCACTGCAGGTCAGGTCACTTTAGGAAATTATTTCTCTCCTAGATGTTCCATGATAAACTGTAAGTGGTATTAAGTGGAAGTGTTTAGGAACCACATCAACTCGGGAGCAAAGTGCCCACACAAGTCACCGTGTGTTGAGCTGCATTGTGCATGAAAGTTGCCAGCTACTCTAACATTAACTTCAGCTTCAAAGCTATGTGCAGGAGATTCACGGCATACAGTCTCTTCAATGTGTAGATATCCATTTTGTCCATATACTATATGCCTCATTTTAATTAGTAAATGGAGTGGTTCTTGGAGTGGTTCTTATATGATGCGTTTCTACTTAAGCTCTCAAATCGCTTTATACAAACTGTCTCATTCCCACAAAGCTATGCGGGCCACATTCTAAGTGCTTTCTCGTTAGCATTCACACTCACATGAACACATTCAGAATTAATGATGCGTTCTTTCTCAAGGAAAGAGAAAGATACTCAGCGCTAATGTATCCTTAGCACATAGACTGAAGTCGCCAGGAATCAAACCACCAACCTTCTGATTAATGACCTGCTCTACCTCCTGAGCCACTCAGCACATGAGAACAGATATTCTGCACATTTTATTAGGCTTTGAAGACTGCTTTTACCTCTAAATTGCTCTCAGTGTTTGTCTCTTGTGAGGAAGTCATTTGGAGTGCAATGTCAGACTAACAGGTGAAAAGTCAATGTTTAGAGTGCGAGCACAATGTGCATGAAAGAGTTGCCTTCACCTCCATATGCAGTTGGAAATTCTTGTGTTGCCGAAATGTTGTAGTTGGTGTATGCTTAGCAGAATCAAAAGAACTGGACTTTGAATTTAATGGTTTCCTTTTTTAAAATAGAATTATTGTAAAGTATTTAAAGTATGGGGCATTCACCTGAACATTATTCTGGTTAATAATTCGCATGTCATGTGTCAGTCTCTCACCTGAACTGAACACAGCAGAAAATGAAACACTTACTTGAACTTTTTCCTTTTTTTTTAAAACTCTGACTTTCTCTCAGTAGGGAGTTTACACTACCTACTATCCACCCCTGGAGCAGGGAATTGAATCTTAATTACCAAGAAGCTCCATCTTACGTTTCATGTATGAGTGACCTCATTCGTTTCCTAACTCCCTGCAACATATATGGTGGGCCAAGAACTCACATTCCTCACATCAGCTGTGCTAATACCGTAAAGATCCAGCTTAATGGGTTGTTTGTTGAGTGGAACATTCTTATGATATGCTAATTCTAAACCCTATCAGAATTTCATTATAAAATTGGCTCTTAAGGCTGGCACTTCAGTCCATGTGTCACTGTAGTGTTGTGTCACCTGTGTTGGCTCAGTTCAGTTAATTATCTTCTAAAGTCATGGATCACTGGGGGGTTTCTGATTGCTTATAACAATGCTGGGAGGAGTATCAGGCTATTCAAAACTGCTTGGATACATGAATGATTCATTTTGTTTCATTTTAACTTAATGTGACCAGCCCTGTACTTATATTACGTATACATTGTAGTTTACTTGGAATCATTCCCACATAAATTGCCCAGAAATATAAAACAGGGAATCAGTTGCTACTTTTTATCTGTGACTCTTTGGTTTCCCTCAGCAGAAGAGCTCTGAACGTTGGGCACAATGACACAAACTTAGTGTTGACTTTTGGGTTTGGGGGATTTATAAAAAACAACAAACATACAGTTTCTTTCCCTTTTCTGATCAAATCACAAGGCCATGAGTCAAACTGAAATGCCACCACATTAGATCGGCTGATGGCATCAAATTTTGTATCTGACTTTGTATCAGTGTCATGTCTGTTGTCATCAGTGCTTGCTTTGTTTTGTGTTGCCATCCTGCTGCTGCAATATTCTTCAATATTCTGTGGAAGGGCAGAATGTCCCAAAAGAGAGACAGGCCACCAAATATCATAATAAAATATCGATCTTCTGTTAACTACGGTGTTATTGACTGAACAATTTTGGAGATCACTGACTATGTTAAGAATCTGAAGCATAATTTTAAGAATTCAACTTTCTTTCCTTTACCCTCTCATTACTGTCATCACTGCTGACAACCCCAAATCTAACCCTGCAATATGCAAATGAAGCACCAACCCAAGGCAATCAGAATGTAGAATTATTGTTTTTATTAAGTTGTTGTCAGAAATCTTGGCAACCAGGGACCAATGAAAGCAATCATTTTAACTTAAACACACCCAAAACGTTTTCATTAGGGTCAGGGTTACCAGCTAAGATGCCTTAAACAGCTTCTAATTAAATCATTTCAGCAATGTAATCGTGCTGTGCTGTGTTCACACTGGCACAGTGGTGGCATCTCGTTCCTTCATTCTGATTTATTTTTCTTTGTCATCATTACTCCCATCTGAGTGTACCAGTCTGGAGATGCCTCACTAAACTACTGGAGGGCTTTACATTTGAAACTATAATGTCCCGAGTTTAAGAGGGCAAATTAGAGTAGATCAAAGAAAAACCCTGGACCAACATATGATCAGTTACACTGATTAAACAGGGAGAAATTAAAATCCTACCACTAATTACATTTTAGCTTTAAGTAGAGGCTTATAAGGCCTTTATCTTATGTGGCTGGGGAAAATAAAGGCTCTGGTCACTGTTTGTGGAAATATGATTATATATGTTTGTTTATTAGTGTATGTACTGTCACAAAAGATGGCCAATCAGACACTGAGAAAATAGAACTAAGCAGTATTGTATCAAGGCAAAACTACTCTGTACCAACTTTTAAGCCTGTGACAGAGGACACATAAATTACAGCACTGTATTACAAATATGTCACTTCAATTTCATAAACACACCATGAAGTCAAGGTATTAGAGGATCTGGTGCTAAGCCTTAAAGCTGGTAGTGTTTTCCAATTTCACGAAACCAAAGGTGTGATGTTCCAACTTATTCACACCTTCCTGGGACATCTTGCCTCCCAAAACCTTGCATAAGATCTATCAGAGAGAGAGAAGAGCCTTAGAACAGAGAGCTCTTGTGATGTATGTGTGTGTGTGTGTGTGTGTGTGTGTGCGCGCGCGTGCGTGTGTGTATGTGTGTGATTGTAGCTAGCTATCAACCTAGCTTTGGGACTTTGGTTTTCAAATTGCAATTGGCTGAGGTTCGAGGGTATTATTCTCCTCTTTTGTTTGGCACACACAGTGATGTAGTCTCTTCTATGTCCTCCTTCTGTCTCTCTGACACACACATGAGCAATCTGTCACACACACCAACCTCCCAGTTGTTTTCCTCTCGCCACAATAAATTTATCAGCCTGTCCCAGCAGACGAGATTCAGCCCAACTTCCTAGACAACCCCAGAAGCTAGAATCCACTTTGTGTGTGTGTGTGTGTGTGTGTGTGTGTGTGTGTGTGTGTGTGTGTGTGTGTGTGTGTGTGTGTGTGTGTGTGTGTGTTCGTGTTCGAGTGAAAAGTTGCTGAAAAACTAGCAAGAGAGAAAGAGGGAGAGACAATGAATACTAACACCTGCTCTTAAAGCTCTGAAAGTCAAACAATATTTGTCATGTAGATTAGCCTCCTCTCTTTTTTCTGCATTCATTTTTCATCCCAACTCGCCTCATGCTAGGTGACTGGTAGTGTGTGAACGTGAAATTGGATTGTGAGTGTTCCCTAAAATTAGATAAAACTTTGATGATCCCCTGAATGCAGTCATGCCTGTGGCTGAGCAATCTATGCCTGCCTGTGCTTTGGTCTGCCCTTTGTTGGTGTGTTACAAACTGGGGAGCCTTTCCGGATATTTTCTTAGCTCATTGCTCAAACACACAGGGCTGCAGATGTACTAAAGGCCTCATATTCTATGACAAACAACACAAAGTTAAGCTCCTGACAAAACCCATAAAGTCAGCAGAACAAGAAAAGCCATGCAATTACACATCCTCCTCCTGTCTGTGCTCCTTGTCAGCGCCTCTTTATAAAGACTTAACACGCAGCAAAAGGAAGTAAAAGAAACCTTGCAAAGTCAGGTGCTGTCAAAATGAGCCTAAGTGAATGCACAAAAATGCTGTTTAGCAACATAATGTCACTTAAAGAGCAATTTCAACCTATATGTCAGCACACACACACACAATCTGCTAATCTCTGTGAGGAAACTCAAGATGCTCACAAAAAAACTGCCAGAAACCCGTCTCCAATTAAATTCTGCCTACATATTCCAAGTCATTAAGAAGTGAGCTGGTGATGTGTTGAGATGTAGCAAAGGAGAAAAAAAAACAATGCTTTATCCAGTTTAGGAAATGATGTCCGAGTTATTGGCATCATTGCCATCATTATATGACACACCTGTGTCTTGCTTTCTATGACGAATAGGTCGGCTTGCTGGAAAACAACAAGAGTGAGATTGTTAACCTGATTGAGGCTCTCTCATTGTTTCTCAGCATGCTCAAGTATAACCTTCACTTTCCTGTAAATTGGTCAGAAACCATGGTTATGGCCAGAAATTTTGGCAGTGATGAACAAGCTTTTCATGTATTCTGTAGCTTCTGTGTTTTTATTTTTTGTTTGTTGTTTTTGAAAATTTTCAAGTTTCAAAAGCTTTTATTGGCAGTAAATCAAATTTTTAATCTGGACTATGATTGTACTACATTATGTTTATACAGCACCGGCTTAAATACTAAATTCTACAAAGTAACATCAAATGTATTGTGTGCCTATCATTTGCACATAGATTGAGACAACATTTAACTTTTTTAATAACTACATACTTTCCTCACCTGTGCCCAGATGCATATTTTCTATATAAATCGTGTAAACCTCAGTAATGACAGTGCTTATAGTCTGTGGTTCCAAAGTATCCTCATGCAATCAAAAGTTAAAATACGGTATGAGCAAACTGCAACCATAAACCCATTAGGAAAGTGATTACTGAGGCCATAAATCAAAAATTGCTCAAAAACTTAAATACACCTTCTTTAAGTATACAGAGGAGTGTCCCCGCCGCCGCTGGTCATTGCCACCAATTTGAAATTTAAGGTACTTCTGCACTGGCTTTAGATTTAAGGCTCGGGAACATTGCTCTGTCTTTGAGGATCCACATTACAGCATTAGCATTAGTGTAAGCTAATGCTGCTTGCCTTAGCTTGCATTGCTGCTAGCAAAATACTGATTTGAGTGGATAATGTAAGCTAGCGCATTCAAACTTTAATGATGTCTCTGCCTGCATTCTGCTGATCTACTTGGATCAATTAATGCTGCAAATAAATGTAAATCTAGTTAACTTTAGCTTGCTAAAAATATTACTAACACAATACTATCTAAATTGAAATAATTAAAAAATGTAGCAATGTTTTCTAACTTTTTTAATTATTTACAAAGAACAGCGGTTTTCTAGATGTTACACAGAACAGCCTACTTTTAATTATACTTTGCTGTATTTGCAATAAAAGTATCATTACTTGTATACATACTTTTCATCTCTGAGCATACAACATGTTAAACCTTGGAGCAGATGGTGCCACTTCAGTCAGTTCGCTCCACTCAAATGACCACACAGTCACCAGATCTCAGACCAATGAACCAAACTGACCAAAATCCCCCTTGTTGAATCTATACAACAAAGAATTAAGGCAATTCAGAAGATACAGGGGATCCAAACTCTTACTAACAAGAAGTACATACTTAAGTGTTTAGTGAGTATATCAGGCTGTTAATGAAGTTTGCATTAACTGAGCTGTGAACCGAGTACCAACTTATTGTTTTGGTCTGTCAGAAACTTGCAAACTGACTAATTATGAACATAATCATAGCAACACTTCACAGGTACACACTGTATAACCAGAGTGTTACTGAGCATAAACTGCTTCCAGCTTGGAGGAATAAATCATCACCACCCCACCTGCTGCATCTACATCTGGTACTGGAACCGAACAAACTTGTGCAACACGCTCCCTGTCCAGCTGTCCACAGCTCATCCTTTCTGTACAGCCTACCTCAATGCAAGGCCAGCAAATAAGATTTTCAGTGTTATTATAGCTGTGTGGAAAATGTTGCTAAGTAATGTCAAAACTAAAGAAAACGAATCTGCATAAAAACCACAAATACTCTAAGGATTTGTAATTCATTGAATATTTGTTTTGTATCTAAGAGGTTTAAAGAGCAGAACAATTCAGTATCAACTCATTTGTTGAACAACATTTCTTCAAGCTTCTTTCTGAAATTAAATTGCTGCTAGTGCTGAGTGCACTGCACTCTTGCTGGTTATCCAACTATTTCATTGCAGCTCCAAGCAAGCATTAAATAGACATACTGTGAGTCTTTTTGATTCTCAAGTGTAATGCTAATTATGCTGAAATATGAACAAAAAATATGTTTTAGTTTTTTTGGACAGTGTACGATTGTGGTTCCAACACTGTGTGCTAAAGCAGACTGGTGTGGTCTATAAATATTCAAATATTATTTTAGATTTACTAAATGCATAGAAGGATAATTGTCTTCTGGACTGTAAGTGGCTCACACTAGATGTGTGTTGAATGTGTTACATACATATCTGCTGGAAGAAAAAAAAACCTGAACCTCAAAGATCCAAGTCAAGTGGAACATATTTTTCGATGGATGTTAAAGTTGTTCCCATAAGTGTTACAGGTTTCATCACAACGACAACAGTGACAAGACATATAGCATCTGAGAATCAAACTCAAAACACCACACCGCAGACTTACCGCCAAAATACATCTTGCATTAGTTATCAGCAGGCTTTTGAATCGCCATACAAACCTTTTATACGCATTCAGATGTTAAGTGAAGCATTTTTCTTCCAAAGCAGTTCAGAAACGAAACCAAAGCATTCTTCAGCGCAACCTCTTTATAGCTCAACTGCAGCTCAACAGCTTGCTTAGAAACATGAACCCATACCTGATTCCATGAACTCTTGGTTGAAGTTGTTCCACGCCTCTTTGCTCTTTTCCAGGTTCTCCTCCATGACCTTGATGTCAGCAAAAGGACAGTTGCATTCTGGGAAGCGAGGAGAGCACCGGCACCAGCAGTCATTGTTGCGACAGAGCAACTCGCCCTCCGAGTTGCATGCCACGTAGCTGAGGGCTGCCTCCACAAAACGCCCACGCAGAAACTCTGGCAGGACATCTTGTAATCCTGGAAAGAAAAGGAAGCACATGGTAAAGCATTTGGGATTTTTTTTTTTTAGAATGCTCTTATTTTTGAACAAGCAGACTCTAAAAGAGTCATATTTTATTTTAGGCTATTTTTAAGGCTTCAAGTAAAAATACATTTTTAGCACTTGCGATTTAATTGAGAAGACTGTGAAGTAAAATTCTTGACATTTGGCATTTCTAACCCAGCTGATTTCTTGTAGGATTTTAAACAATTGTTAATTTCCTTTATCATACACTCAACAAAAATATAAACGCAACACCTTTGTTACTGCTCCCATTCCCCATGGGATGGACGTAGAGACCTAAAATTCATTCCAGATACACAATATAACCATCCCTCCCAAACAGTGGTCACAAATCAGTCCAAATGTGTGGTAGTGGGCACATCTGCTATATTGAGATAATCCATCCCACCTCACAGGTGTGCCACATCAGGATGCTGATCTGA
This sequence comes from Rhamphochromis sp. 'chilingali', assembly GCF_963969265.1. Lineage (NCBI taxonomy): Eukaryota > Metazoa > Chordata > Actinopteri > Cichliformes > Cichlidae > Rhamphochromis > Rhamphochromis sp. 'chilingali'. Next base: position 4,283,424 of record NC_137943.1, on the reverse strand, counting down.
CATCATGAGTAGTGCACAGGTGTACCTCAGACTGCCCACAACAAAAGGCCACCCTGGAATGTGCAGTTTTTTGCGCTATTGGGGGTCTGGGGACCCAGAACCGGTCAGTATCTGGTGTGACCACTGTGGAATACACCAGGCACAAATACACGCACACGCAGGTATGTACTGCCAATTTCCACATTTATTGAATTGTTTGTTTCGACAGCTGACTCAGTCGCACAGCCTGACAGCTCACGAGCCCAGCTGATCTCCTCGCCGCTCCTCCCCGTCTCACTATAAACACAGCGGAGGGAGACCATCATCAGTACATAAACACCATCAGCTGTTCTTACCGGCCTCGCAGCGCCGCCCTGTTGAGCCTTCTGCTCCACTCCTCCCCGGTGGAGAAGGCCGTTTTCTCCCTGGCCTCGGCAGACAAGGGAATCTGCCAATAGCCCTTGGTTAAGTCCAGCGTCGTGAAAAAGCGGGCCGTGCCTAACCGGTCCAGGAGCTCGTCGACCCGAGGCATGGGGTAGGCATCAAAGCGTGACACTTCGTTCACCCTGCGATAGTCGACACAGAACCGTATAGACCCATCCTTCTTCGCCACCAGAACGATGGGGCTACACCAGGCGCTGTGGGACTCTTCTATTACTCCCATCCTCAGCATTTCCGCCAATTCCCTCTGCACGATTTTTCGCTTATGCTCCGGGAGCCTGTAGGGCCGTGAACGCACCGTCACGCCGGGCTGCGTCACGAAATGGTGCTCGATGAGGGACGTCCGGCCGGGCAGGGGGGAGAACACGTCCGCAAAGCGCTGTTGCAACGCGACAACGTCCGCTCTCTGGGCCTGTGTGAGATGGTCATCACAAGGGAGGGAGGTGGGAATGATAGAATTTGGCACCTCAGGCCCCAACTCATCTCTCTCCTTCACCAGGCTCACCAGAGAAGCGGTTTCGACCTCTCGCCACAGTTTGAGGAGATTGAGGTGATAAATCTGCGCGGCTCCTCCCCTGTCCGACCGAGCGACCTCATAGTCCACGTCCCCGACACGCCGTGTGACCACAAAGGGACCTTGCCACTTGGCGAGCAACTTCGAGCTGGAAGAAGGGAGTAACACAAGCACTTTATCCCCCGGTGAAAATTGCCTGAGTCTAGCCCCTCTGTTATACAGGTGTTGCTGACGCTGCTGAGCCTGGAGCAAATTCTCCCGTGACAACCTCCCCAAAGTGTGGAGTTTTGCTCTCAGGTCCAACACGTACTGAATCTCATTTTTGGCGGGGCTCGGACCGTCCTCCCAGCTTTCTTTAATCAGGTCGAGCACCCCACGTGGCCTCCTGCCGAACAGCAGTTCAAAGGGAGAAAATCCCGTGGAGGCCTGGGGCACCTCCCGCACCGCGAATAACAGAGGGTCTAGCCAGTGATCCCAATTGCGTTCATCCTCGTTAATGAACTTCCGAATCATGGACTTTAAGGTCTTATTCAGCCGCTCCACCAGCCCGTCAGTCTGAGGGTGGTAGACGCTGGTCCGAATAGATTTAATGCCCAGTAATTCGTACAGTTCCCGCAGTGTACGAGACATAAACGACGTGCCCTGGTCAGTCAGTATCTCTTTCGGGATTCCGACTCGGGAGATGACCTGAAACAGTGCCTGCGCCACACTCTTAGCCGAGATGGTGCGCAGCGGAACTGCTTCCGGGTACCGCGTTGCGTAATCCACCAGGACTAACACAAAGCGGTAACCGCGTGCACTCCGGTGAAACGGCCCGATGAGGTCCATGCAGATGCGCTCAAACGGGACCTCAATGAGTGGGAGAGGGCGCAGAGGCGCTCTCGGTATGGCCGGCTGGTTAACAAGTTGGCAGTCCGGGCAGGACGCGCACCAGCGGCGCACATCCGCTCGGATGCCAGGCCAATAAAATCGGGCCGTTATTCGCTCCAGAGTTTTCTCGTAGCCCATATGCCCTGCCATGGGGTTATAGTGGGCCGCCCGGAAAAGCGTTTCCCGGCGGCCCTGCGGCACCAACAACTGGGTGTGTGTTTCCTCAGTCTGAGTGTCACGACTCACTCGATATAATCGGTCATTTAATAAGACGAAACGCGGGTAGGTCTGCGCGGACTCAGGGCGCACCACATGACCATCAATAGCCATCACTTGGTCAAAGGCTGAGCGTAGGGTGCCGTCACGAGACTGCTCCAGTGGGAAATCACCCATGGGGGACACTTCCGGGGCCGGCGGGACGTCCCGTGAGGGACCCGCCGGCTCCTTCCCCCCGGAGTCGGTGTCGGACGACCCCGCGTCACCGCTGAATGCCGCGCACACGCTACACCCCGCTTCCGGTCGTGATCGCACTCCCGCGTACTACCCCAGTAGCTGATGAAACCCCGGCCAATTGGTACCCAGAATCAGGGGGTGCGACAGGCGCGGGCTAACCGCCGCCGTTACCCTATGTGTATGGCCCTTGTATTTTAGCAGCAGCGGCACTATGGGGTACCGGTGCACATCACCATGAACACACCTCACCTCCACCCATTCTGCCTCCAATAATGCCCCGGGGCGAACCAAGCCTTGGTGCACGAGGGTCTGTGTGCAGCCCGTGTCCACCAACGCTTGGCGTATACCCCCTCGAGTCCTTACCGGAATACTGTATGTCCCTCCTGGACCGGGGGAGGGTGCTGGGGCGCCAGCAACGCGGAACACCTGCCCCACTTCCATAAGCGGACAATCCCTCCTCAGGTGTCCCGGCTGCCCGCACTTCCAACACTCCGGCCCCGGCGTTTGTGCTGCCCTCCGTGGCTCGGGGGCGGCTCCACTCGGCTCAGTTCCCCTGGACGGCACCATCGCCGCGAACGGGTTAGTGGGGCTCAGCGCCGGCAGCCGCTCTGCCTGCCCTGGTGCCGGCACACGGCGCCTCGGGGCCGGCACTGGGGCCTGTTTGGTCGGCCTCCGTCCGGCGTCCCCGGACTCCCCTGCTCCAGCGGCAAGGTGGTCCTCCAGCGGCAAGGTGGTCCTCCACCAGCGTCACCGCCACCTCCAAGCTTGCGGGCCGGTGGCACCGGACCCATCTCGCCGTCTCCGCTGGCAATCCTTCCGTGAACTGCTCCAGCACCACCTTGTCCACCAGCTTCGTCTCGCCCTCCGATGTTCCCGGCTGCAGCCAGCGCACCGCCGCGTCGCGCAGCTGTCGGGCCCAGGCGAATGGTCGGTCCGTTGTAGCCAGCCGACAGGCCCGGAACCACCGGCGATGGTCTTCGGCGGTGAGCCCCAGCCTGTCCACCACCGCCCGGCTCACATCCGGGAAGCTGCTCCTTGACGCCGAAGGCAGACTCAGGGCCGCTGTTTGTGCCTCCCCAGACAGCAGGGGGAGCAGCCGAGGGGCCCACTCCTCCCGCGGCCATTGGCAAGCCTCCGCCGTGGCACGGAAGGTCTCCAAAAAAATCTGTGGGTCATTCCCGTCCCCCATCCGGGGCACCGTCACCGACAGTGGCGAGGGCTTCGGCGTGGCAGCGGCCCCGACCAGCCGCTCCAGAACTTGTGTCTGTCGGTCCGTTTGCTCCCGCAGCGCGGCCAGGTGGGCACGCTGGTCGGCCGCCTGATCCCGGCTCATCGCCGCCATCTCCGCCAGCATCTGCGCCAAGTATTGTAGGGGCTGGGCGGGTGGCGCGGCCTGTGGGTCGGACATTTCCCCACCGGCACTTTCCTGGGTTTCGGCACCACTTGTGGAATACACCAGGCACAAATACACGCACACGCAGGTATGTACTGCCAATTTCCACATTTATTGAATTGTTTGTTTCGACAGCTGACTTAGTCGCACAGCCTGACAGCTCACGAGCCCAGCTGATCTCCTCGCCGCTCCTCCCCGTCTCACTATAAACACAGCGGAGGGAGACCATCATCAGTACATAAACACCATCAGCTGTTCTTACCGGCCTCGCAGCGCCGCCCTGTTGAGCCTTCTGCTCCACTCCTCCCCGGCAGCTGCGCCCGGGGCCACGCCTCCGCCACAACCACCATTTGCCTCATGCAGTGCAACACATCGTCGCATGGAGTCTATCAGATTGTCAATTGTGGCCTGTGGCATGCAGTTGAGCGTCCCTGAGACGGTTTCTGACAGTTTGTGCAGAAATTCTTTGGTTGTGCAAAACAATTGTTCCAGCAGCTGTCTGGGTGGCTGGTCTCAGACGATCTTGGAGGTGAACCTGCTGGATGTGGAGGTCCTGGGCTGGTGTGGTTACACGAGGTCTGCGGTTGTGAGGCCGGTTGGATGTGCTGCCATATTCTCTGAAACACTTGTGGAGACGGCTTATGGTTGAGAAATGAACATTCAATGCACGGGCGACAGATCTGGTTGACATTCCTGCTGTCAGCATGCCAAATGCACGGTCCCTCATTGCTTGTGGCATCTGTGGCATTTTGCTGTGAGACAAAACTGCACATTCCAGGGTGGCCTTTTGTTGTGGGCAGTCTGAGGTACACCTGTGCACTACTCATGATGTCAGATCAGCATCCTGATGTGGCACACCTGTGAGGTGGGATGGATTATCTCAATATAGCAGATGTGCCCACTACCACACATTTAGACTGATTTGTGACCACTGTTTGGGAGGGATGGTTATATTGTGTATCTGGAATGAATTTTAGGTCTCTATGTCCATCCCATGGGGAATGGGAGCAGTAACAAAGGTGTTGCGTTTATATTTTTGTTGAGTGTATATAATATACTGAACAAAAATATAAACACAACACTTTTGTTTTTGCTCCCATTTTTCATGAGATGAACTTAAAGATATGAAACATTTTCTACATACACAAAGGACCCATTACTATCAAATATTGTTCACAAATCTGGTTAAATCTGTGTTAATGAGAACCTCTCATTTGCCGAGATAATCCATCCCACCACCATGTCAAGGTGCTGATTAGACAGCATGTCTATTGCACAGGTGTGGCTTAGACTTTCCACAATAAAAGGCCACTCTGAAATATGCAGTCTGATCACACAGCACAATGCTACAGATGTCTAAAACCAGTCAGTATCTGGTGTGGCCACCATTTGCCTCACACAGTGCAACACATCTCCATTAGATGTGTTGCACTGTGTGAGGCAAATGGTGTGCAATGGGCATAGAGTTGATCAGGTTGTTGATTGAGGGCTGTGGAATGTTGGTCCACTGCTCTTCAATACTTGTGCAAAGTTGCTGAATATTGGCAGGAACTGGAACACGCTGTCATATACACCGAGCCGAGCATCCCAAACATGCTCAATGGGTGACATGTCTGGTGAGTATGCGGGCCATGCAAGAACTGGGATGTTTTCAGCTTCCAAGGAATTGTGTACAGAACCTTGCAATATGGGGCCGTGCATTATCATGCTGTAAAATGAGGTTATGGCCATGGATAAATGGCACAACAATGGTCATCAGGATCTCAACATGGTATCTCTGTGCATTCAAAATATCAACAATAAAATGCACTCGTGTTCACTGTCCATAACCCCACTGCCACCATGGGCCAGTAAATCCACAATGTTGACGTCAGCAAACCGCTCACCCACACGATGCAACACAAGCTGTCTGCCATCTGCCCTGAACAGTAAAAACATCTGTCAACAGAACACCTCTCCAACGTCCCAGACGGCATCAAATGTGAGCATTTGCCCACTCAAGTTGGTCACAATGACAAACTGCAGTCAGGTCCAGACCCCGATGAGGACAACGAGCATGCAGATGAGCTTCCCTGAGACGGTTTCTGACAGTTTTTGCAGAAATTCTTTGGTTATGCAAACCGATTGTTGCTGCAGCTGTCCGGGTGGCTGGTCTCCACCTGGTCGACCATTCTGGAGGTGAACATGCTCGATGTGGAGGTCCTGGGCTGGTGTGGTTACATGTGGTCTGCAATTGTGAGGCCGGTTGGATGTACTGCCAAATTCTCTGAAACGCCTTTGAAGACAGCTTATGGCAGAGAAATTAACATTCATTTCACAGGCAACAGCTCTGGTAGACAATCCTGCAGTCAGCATGGCAACTGCACGCTCCCTCAAAAGCTGCGACATCTGTAGCATTGTATTGTGTGATCAAACTGCATATTTCAGAGTGGCCTTTTATTGTGGGCAGTCTAAGGCACACCTGTGCAATATTCATGCTTTCTAATCAGCACCTTGACATGCCACACCTGTGAGGTGGGATGATTATCTCGGCAAACGAGAAGTTCTCACTAAAACAGATTTAGACAGATTTGTGAACAATATTTGATAGTAATGGGTCCTTTGTGTATGTAGAAAATGTTTCAGACCTTTAAGTTCAGCTCATGAAAAATGAGCAAAACAAAAGTGTTGTGTTTATATTTTTGTTGAGTGTATATAGTAGACATAGCCTTAGGAGGATATGATCACGGTTTTCACAAACTACAAAGTAGTTTCAGCTATAACATCGATTCACAAGCTATAACACTGGAGCGATGCCTTGAAGTGAAGTGCCAATATTTTTGAATCAGCCACAATATTAGAACCACCAGCCCATTCTCATTGAGGTAATACCATTTTGTCAAAAAATACTGGTGTGGCCCATTTCCTTCCATTTTCTCTGCCATGATACACCGTTTTATGGCTTTAGTGAGACAGGCCAGGTACTTCCAATTCCTAACTTGTCAGTGATTGTGATTACTCTTGAGAATAGGTATATTTTACCCCAAAATAAGATTGTTTTATGGATCTAACGAAGCAGTTTTTAAACCTCATACCTTACCCAGGATATTTCACTAGTTAAATCTAATCAGTCTTAGGGGCCTAAACTTAACAAGAAAGTAAAAAGTGTGTAAAAAAAACAACACAAATCTGTAAGAGAGGAAAGAAAGACAGAATGATCCCACACAGGTTTCCAAATCATGGTATCTTGGCTGACATACCTGCAACTTATACCACCACTAGTCCCTGAACCTACTAATGTAGGTCTCTAAGATCGGTTCACTTCTTAACGGTTGATATTGCTGGGACTAACTAGCACTGTATTACTACTTAGGATGGGAAGTCGTTGGAACCACTGTCAGATAATTGAATAATATTCTGCTGAATATAAAGTTCTGCTGGTAAACTTTGGGCCTTGGATTTCATGTGGCTGTTACTTTGAAATGTAGCATTTCAAAGTCATTGCATATCAAGGACACTTGTTGACCTAGGCTACAAACAACAGACAGATTCCAAACTAATATGTCGGATATGACATAACAAGCACAATTCATAAAGACCCAAACCCACTGCCAAGATGCCTGACATCACAGATACACTCACAGAAATGTGTACCATTTTTGAGGCAGAGCTGTTTTGTATATAAACCCAATTCCAAAAAGATTGGGTTTGTGTAAAAAGTAAATCAAAACACAATGTAGTGATTGGTAGAACTTAGAAACTTGTATTTATAACAACAGAACACAGAAAACATCAAATGTTTAAACAGAAATTTTGCTATTTTATGAAAAATCTTTTCATGAAAAATTATTTTTTAATTTGATTGCACAAACAAACAAAAAGAAAAGACAGAAAAGGCTGAAAAAGAAGAAACAGTATGAAGAATATTTTGTCTGCTTTGCAGAAGATCAGTAACATTATTGGGTGTAAAAGGACTATCTTATAGAAGCAGTGTTTCTTAGAAGTAAAGATGTGCAAAGGTTTACCAATCTGCAAAAAAAGGCAAATAATTGTGGAACAATTTCAGTTTGTGTTCGCATCTACAGTACAAAGTGCATAAGAGAATCTGGAATAATCTCTGTGTGCAAGAGACAAAGCTGAAGGCTGAAAATCAGTAAATCAGTATGTAGATTCTTGTGATCTTTAGGCCACACATCTGAAAGCATATTGATTTGCTCTCCTGATATTTAGACTGTAGTATTGATATTTTAACCTTTTTCACTTAGAGTAAAGATACTCTAAGCGATCAGCGTGAGTAACAAGCAGAACAATTACATTCTCTTCCACTAGACTACCTGCTCTAATTAAATGGGTTGCCAACTGCAAGTAAAACAGAAGAAAACGAAGAAGAAGAATAACAATAGATAAATATTTGAAAAGAAAAAGTAGTCAGTCTGACCTGGGTCCTGGAGAAACTTGCGACCCAGTAGAAGGCAAAAAAGGTATACTGGGGAAAAACTGAGCTAATTCTGCTATGCCTGGTGCGCCGGGAAAAATGATCAAAATGCTTTTTGTGACATTTTTGTTTGGCGGTGTGCCGTGTGATTTTTCTAAGGTGAAATATGTGCCGTGGCTCCAAAAGGTTGGGAAACACTATTCTAAACACGTTGCCATGTTATCTACAAATACAGATTAAAGCTCACTCATGCAAAGTAGAAACTATATGTGAACATAATCCAGAAATGTTGCTGTCTTCTCTGGGCCAAAGCTCATTTGTGTATAAAGAGTCCAGGTGCTAAACTTTCCTGCCTACAGTCCAGACCTCTCACTAACTGGAAAGATTTGGTGCATCGTGAAAAAAAATGCAACAGAAGAAAAAAAGACTCTTGATCAGAGTCCCAAATTTTTCAGAATTAAGTTGCACGTGGATTGTAATGTAGTGGCACATGCTTATATATAATTAGAACATTAACTAACATACACTATGTTGACAAAAGTCACTCCTCTCAGTCTCTAAATTTAGATGTTTTCAGTCCCTTTGCTACAGGTGTATAAAATCAAGCACCTAATCATGCGGTTACAAACATTTGTGAAAAGAACTGGGTATTACAAAGAGCTCACTGAATTTGAACATGGTGCTCTAATAGCCTGCTAGCATTGCAACAAGTCAGTCTGTGTTATTTTCTTTATCAACTCTAAGTTACTAACACTCTGCTGACTAAATAAATGCAGAGAATCCTCCTCGGGCATTAAGATAATCACAAAAACTGTGCCCCAGGATTTTCATGACTTGGGTTTCCATGCCCAAGCAGCTCCTGAAAGCGTCATGTAGGTGGCCTAGTAAATGTGTTCATGTACACATATGTATATACACAGTACAATATGAGCAATTGTATTAACCCAGTGAGATAAAGATGGTTATGTACTTGTTTTATTTTCAGTTGCAATTCCTAGTTATGATGACAAGTAGGGATGGGTACCGGTGTCCGGTGCCATGATGGCACCGGTTCTGACATAAACGGTAGTAACCAGACCGAAAAGCAGCGCACATTTCGGTGCTTTATTTCGGTGCTTTTTTTTCCTGAGCTGTGATACACTTTAGATTCTAGCCAATCATTTTACGTTTCCGAGGATAGTAGGCGGGGCCAGGTACGTACGTTCTGTTAGAGCAGAGCTACAGATTAAAAATGTCCAAGGCGAAGCGGTCAAAAGTCTGGCTGTACCTCATAGCAAAAGATGCAAACTCAGCAGCCTGCAACAAGTGCTTTAAGCTGATACTGTGATGCTGTCAAAGGAGGTAACACCTCGAATCCGATGAAACACCTGGCGACGCATAGCGTTTTTTTTAAAAGCCCAGAAATGCGCCGTATTTGATAGCTTGCTGCGAGACCTCACATCGAGCACATCTACTGCGGGTGGGTTGCCTGTTATGCAACATCCCCCAAAAACACGAAGAGGAGAGTCCTGGCCCCTAGCCCTGCCAGTGTAGCAGAAATGATGACGGATGATGGTGGCAGCAGCCGTTCTTCTCTGCGTGAGTGGCTAATTTACGTTGAGTAGGCTAACCACGTTATTACATTAATGCATGTAAGGTGAACTAGCAAACATCATCATAGCTACATGCGGCTGTCCTCTTGTTTGATGGCAGATACTCCCTTCACCCTGGCTAAAAAGGCTAAAATGACCAAAGAAAAAGTGGAAAACAGTTAAACATGAGAGGTTTTTGGACAAAGTTTGTGTTTTATCCATTGTTTAAGCACTGCTTCCAGCCAAGAGTGATACCATATATGCCCCATAGCTGCAGAAAAGGCTAACATTGTTATCTTTTTACAAAAAACAGCTGAACATGAGAGGTTTTTGGACCAATTTTGTGTTCTCCATTCTTTAAGCACCGGTTTGAGCACCGTTTGAGCACCGGCACCGTTTCAAAAGTACCGATTTGGCACCGGTATCGGATAAAACCTAAACGATACCCATCCCTAATGACAAGTCTTGACTGGGACGTATTTCAGAACTAATCATCAGTAGCAACTGTCACCTAGTCTATAATCACCAAAAAAAGCCCTACAGCCTCAGCCACATGCAGCTTGTTTGTTGCCTGCAGCTTTCACTATTTCTCAGCCTGATATTAAAAAGAATACTTAATTCAATAGTTATGGACGTGATGGATATGGAGCCTTATTTATGTGAGCAATCCAAATGTATTCTGCATGTCTTGTTTTGTTTTTCGCTCACCTTTCAAAATAATTAGTCTGCAGAAAGAAAACATTTGGTATTTTATTAAAAGCTGCTTCTTCCTAAATGTTTTTTTTTTTTGGTTGCTTCTTTTCCATATGAAAGTGTGGACCAGCCTTTCACCAATGTTTACAACGACTAAAAGCAATGGGCCAAATACCCCTTACTCCCAAGCCGCCTTCTAAAGGATATCCTAAGGGATGCTGTCAGATGCCTTCTGCAATATGGTTTCTTCCACCATTTGTTTCATTCCTTTTATAAAAGGAAGAATTAAAAAGTTGCTGATACAATATCAAAAAAGCCTGAAAAAGTCTAATCAAAGTAGACTGTAATTGTGTTTTGTTTTGCAGTTTTGTGGCAGAGTTTTTAATTTCATTGAAATCTGTTTGGGTTCTTAGCTGTTGTCACACTAACAGTGGAATCCTGAGTGAATGTAAGCCATCGTTAACATAATCACATTACATTATTATTACTTTGCAATGCCATGCTTTTCCACCGACTGGTCTTCTAGTCTGGCATGATGTTGAAAGCCCAACTGGCAAATGAGAAAATTGCACAACCAATGTTACATAATCAACTACCTATAAGCCATTACACCTACACGAACACCTCTTACAAAACAAGTGTTTTTATGCTAAGAATGAAATTTTGCAGGATTTAAGATAGTTAATAATTTCAGATTGATGTTACACTAACTGAAGATTCAAATGCTCAGGCTGTGGGAAATACTGTCCGCCTTCATGTCCTTTAACAGCAGGGTACACGCTTGTTTCAATTTTGCTGCTTTTATTGTTGAAATTATTTTAAATTCTAGGGGTATGCTAATTATGGTGCTGTTTCATGGGTGCACAGCCTATTAAAAATCAAAAAGCTCACGTGTGATATTTAAAGAGCAGCATCATCCCGTAGAAACTAGCAGGCAGCTTTCTTTGTGGCGCTCATGCTGCTTCTCTGAATCTGCCTCCCTGTCTGTCGCTCTAATAATCATCAATTTGTTGTGTCAAAAGCTTCCTCTCTCCTCGCTTCAGAAGCTCATTCTGGAGGATTTTCAACAGCCAAGTCAATCCCGCTGTGCCCTGCTATGAATATGCATGTCTCTTCTTTGGTATTTACTCTTTCAATGGCTTGGAAAGAGATGTAATTAGTCACATTTTTCCTCTTCCATGATTTGGCAGGTGTTTTGAGGTCTTTGTGTGTGTGGGGGTGTGTGTGTGTCTGTGTTTGTGTGTGTGTTTGTGCTTGTTCCAAATCTGGACGGGGCTTCTTCAGTTTAGGAGACAGCTAAATAACACAAATAACACACGTTCCATCACCAGCCACTAAAACACTTTGTCTCTATTCCACCTCACTCTTTGTTGCTCTGTTTTTCCACTTTGCTTCTTCTTGTTTTTTGTGCTTCATTCTTTAGCTGGAGTAACAGAATAACACTGGGAAAGTTGTTGTTTAAGAATTATTATCCAAGTAAATATTGGAATTAAAGAATCAGATCACCTTTTAAACGTTTCATTTAATTAGAAATACTGTAAAAAAATAAAAATAAAAAAAAAGAGAAGCTCTTTTTGTCATATTAGAACAATGCTGACAACACAGATACACAGTGCAACAATATCCTCTTTAAACCACAGGGAGTCTCTCCCATGTATTCCTGCTCTGTATCAGAAAACCTCCCAGCAGATTATGAAGTTTCAAGTATTATAAATATATAGCCAAGTACTTTTCTGTTTACTGGTTCTTTTCAATTTTACTCAGTAATGCATTGACATTACCCAAAATGAAATGTAAACATGTCATTATGCAAAACGCATTATAGCCCCATCTAAACATTCCTTCTTAACATGAGCTTTGTGTTTTGCAACAAGATGAATATTTAAAACAAATTAATAATAAAATATTTTGCGGAAAAAAGTGCATTTTTACACCAGATTAACCTGTTTCCCTTCTGAAGAATGCAAACAACTGTGTCATTAATTGCCCTGACCACTGTTACTCAAAAAGCTTGAAAGAAAAAAAAAACTGAAAGTTTTCATTATTGAAGCTCGAAGCTGCAGCTGGGAAAAAAAGCTCAGTTTATTGATTTAGCTGCTAGCTAGTTGGAAGCCAGAGTAACTTGGCCCAAATATTGTCTTTCATTACTTTTCCCCTTTTTGCAATGTAAACTGATTACGCTTTGTATGTTCTACAGCCAGCAACAGTATCAAATTTAAGAGACAGGGCAATGGGAGAAAGTGAACAAGTGAGAGGCAGGTCATGGAAGATACCATTTCTTTCTCTATTATTATAAGACTTAAGCAAAGGCAGTGCCTTAGTATACTGTCACTGCACCTAAGTAACATGAACAGAGGACATGATAGGTCATGTTTAGAAGAATTTCAAATTCTAAACTTTAATTTTCAGATTTGTAAGATTATTGTAAACTTATCAGTAGGAACAAAGAAGACTACTGACATAAACTGATGTCCATGTTCTTTATTCTTCTTCATTGTCAAATATTACACAGTGTATCGACATTTTACATTCATTTCCAGAAATCTGAATTTCCTTACTTTTAATTTCTTGACTTCCTTCTTTTCCAAAAAAAAACAAAAAAACAACAAAAAACAACCAAACACTGGAAATGGCCATGCAGAAATACAGGACTGGAAAATAAGGAGTACTGTGATCTAAGTATAACACACAGAGACATACAGATATAGCCACAGCTGGCTAGTAGCTACATGCTGACTATGGGAAAATGAGAATCTTTACCACCTGCTGCAACCAATTTGTAGGATGGTCATGCAGAAAGAGGTGTGTTAAGTAATACGCAATAAAAAACTTGAAGTGACACACTTCCAAAGTGTCGCTGGGCATTTCAGCACCAATAGGCTGCCCAGAGATTTTGTACCAGTCTACCGCTTTTGTGCAGCCATCACATATTAGTACTTTTTATATGCAACATAATAAAACTGTTGAGTGAAAATGAAGACAACTAATTCAGCACGGCTGTTAGGCAGTGACTGCTCCTCCTCTCACCTTGATGCTTTTCACATTTGAAATGCATGTTGTTATTGAAGGGGCACATTAGCTTCCAGCAACTTCAGTGAAAGAGGTTGCCTTGATCATCATGCAGCTCACATCTGCTGATCCAATGCGAATAAAAACACGAACACTTTAATTTGTCACATAGAGTGTCTAGGCCGAATATTAGTCCCCATTTGGCATTTCATATCATTTAAAGCCCCAGCGATGTAATTAAACCTGTATGAATGTCACTGAGGTGGGATGACATGGCAGACTTATTTTGGTTAAAAGGGGCCATCAATGTGACTTTTTCTGAATTGTCAAATAAACTCAGAAAGGAGGATTAGCTGAAAAGGAGTCACATCCTCTGACATTTGAATGGAAGCTGAAATGAAAGCCTTTTCACCATCTAGTCAATCAAATGAAAGTGCATCTCCTGGCTCTCAACTTTTAAAGAACTTGGAAAACAGACTTGTTTTCCCATTAACCCTCCGAGGCCTGAGCCATCATCCCAACTATATCTCTGTCTCTAACCCTACTCAGTCAGGATGTGTTTGTTTCTCAGCCATCGTAGGTTGTAACCCTAAACCCTACACTAACCCATCTTGAAAAAAAATCATTTTCAATGTGTAACTGTTATATAGATTATTTTGTTTTGTTATCTGATTTCCAAGACTTTAAAAATCAACTGAATAAAAAAGAGAGAAAGGGAGAGAGGTTATAATCCATTTTTTTTGAGTTTCCTGGTTACATTTTGTACATGTTAATAAAATCTGAGCCATTTTCACAGATGATGACTGCAGACGACTGTAGGAAAAATCAGGTCACACTGTGACAAGTTATTTGGGGAATCTTAAACCTGTCAAACTGCATATGTCATATTTGTGTATGGTTTTTATGTGGAGCAGTTGTGACAGAGTTCAAAGGAAACCCTGAAACTCTTTTATGTGTGTTCCAACTACCTTTGTCCAGGTTCCCATAGAGACAGGCACCCGGTGTTCTTTGAAGGGTCATGGAGGAGAAACGGTGAAATAGTAAAACAGCACAGGAGTGATCATAGATGGTACACAAAAAGAACAGAGGTCATAAAGAGGTCAGAAGGTGCCTTGAGAGATGGTGCCCGGATACAGATATGAGATTCATAGCTGCTGCACACCACAGTGTTGCAGGGGCTTGCACTGTTGCCTTACAGCGAGAAGGTAATCCCTGTGGGGCCTTTTTTATGTATAGTTGCCTGTATGGCTTTCCTTCAGGTAATCTCGCTTCAGTAAGTTTATGAAGACACCTGAAAGCCCATGCCCCTGCATATGGGAAACACATGCTAATTTCAATTTTATCACAACAACAACGCCTCAAGTTGCTTTGTATTGTAAGGTAGATCCTACTATAATACATACAGAGAAAACCCAGCAATCATATGACCCCCTATGAGCAAGCACTTTGGTGACAGTGAGAAGGAAAAACTCTCTTTTAACAGGAAGAAACCTCCGGCAGAACCAGGCTCAGGGAGGGGCGGGGCCATCTGCCACGACCGGTTGGGGTGAGAGAAGGAAGACAGGATAAAAGACAAAGAAAGTTTCCCGGCATTGCTTTGAATGCACAGAAAACTTGCAATAAGCAAGTTTTGTGCTCTAAGTGTTAATTAGTGTTGAATTATCATCCATAATTATAACTGGTCGTGGTAGAGATTTATTTATGATATCACAGTGAGGATAGGGTTTAATAGTTATGCACAGTCATATAATCAAGTTCTTGCCAGTTTCATCTCCAATAAAATACTTTTTTAACAGCTGGTGTGTTTTGATGTCTTTGATAAAACAGGATATGATTCTGTGTGATAGCAGATGTTTTCGTCCAAACACAACCAAAGTGTTTTCGCTCTATTCTTTTCACTCTAAAATAATAATTAAGGGTTAGAATGTCAGATACATTCAAAATAGCGCCGTAGCGCAACATTTGGTATTGTGACTTATTATGAGGGAACAAGCTCCATTCTACATTCTTCTATATCAACAGCATAGCAGTGCAGAGGTTAGCACTGTTACCTCATAGCTAGGGCCTTTGTTCTACCTGTGCTGAGTGGATTTTCTGTGGGTGCATGTTAGGTTAATTGATGGTTCGAAGTTAGCTGTAGGTACATTTTGGAAGTCTACGTGAAGGTACAAAATTATTCGCCTTAACTACAAACTACAAGGATCCAAATAAGTATCCTCTGTCAAGAGTACCTTAGAGGGTACAGCTCCAGTGGGAAGCTGTTTTTACCCCTTAAATTATATTTAGGTATTTTAATTTCTGTGAGAGTAATAAGCAGGACAGAGAGGAAAGCATCTTAGAAGACAGCTTTGGTAAATATTACGGGTGTAAATGTGATATGAAGTGCCCACTCTGATACTGCATTTTAATAAATATCAGAGTTGGTACCTTGCATGAGTTTCCAGTAGTACTGCAGTGGGTAACTTTTTTGACAGTTATTAATGGTAATGTGATAAAAAATTCAGAAAATAACAGAAAATGCTGATGTGATGATGAAGGACGGCAAAACAGAAAATAGTTACTTGCTACTATGTCACCAGGTTGGTTGTTTCTTTTGTATTCCACATTGATTTATAGTCTGTTTTACATTGAAGTCTAATTAATTTAACACTGTTGTCATTTTATTAATTAAATGTTGCTCTGAGAAGGGCGTATTAAGACATTCATTTCATCACTTAATGATTTAAATAATCATCAGTCCGTCGAAGTGAGTGTTACAAAGTTAATTTGCATACAGATATTACACCAAGTTTTAAGCTTTGAACGGAGAGCTGGTTGTAACTTGCCTTTTGATCATTTTGTTATTCTGACAGATTATGGATGAAAAGCCTTATCTGTATTGACTTGACCTTTATGATTTGCAGTTTTGGCTAAAAACTGTGATAATATAAGACTGTCATTCGTTGCTTTTTGTTTTCAGCTTTCAGCTATTTTATCACACCTGGTTCCAGTCACCACCATGAATATCAGAAAAAAACTGTGGGTGTCTCTTTTTGATGTGGGCTTTTAGGGTCATTACCCAGGAGGCTTTACTTCCATCCAGCCGCAGATTTAGATCCCCCTAGTAGACCAAAAATAGCAGACCCATGGTTCCCTCTCTATCTCTCAATCTCCTGCAGAGAGCACACTTTCCATTTTGGGCAATTTGAAGCTCTTAAGCCTCCACCATTATCACTACCCCTCTTTTATCAGTGTGTGTGTGTGTGTGTGTGTGTGTGTGTGTGTGTGTGTGTGTGTGTGTGTGTGTGTGTGTGTGTGTTCTTTCTAAGCCTTTGCTTTGGTGAGAGCTTGGTCCACTACACTGGAATGCACTCGTGGCTGAAGAGGAGATGGTGTTGTACCCTTGGATTGTGCTCCTGCTCTCATGACCTCAGGATTCAGGCAGTCCTGCTTTAATGCACAGTAGAGTAAAGGCCCTTTCATGCAGGAAGCCACATGCACTGTGCTCCAAAACCCATTGTTTTCCAAGGCTTGCACCTGTACAGCATCTAGTAAAGCACAGCGCAGTGTGACGTACATTCATGCAAATGTACATCACATCAGTCTACTAAGGCTTTAATGGGCTGGTATAGATGCTGCTGTATAGTATGTAACACCATAGCCCTGTAGGCCAATTGTCTAGTTCTACAATATAGTTCATTACCTTTATAGTTGAAATGACAAAAAATCCATTGTCCTGACTTAATTTGGATGTCCAAGAAGATGTTTTCAAAAGAATGGCTTGCACCTTGCAATATAAAAGCAGAAATGCAAAAGATCCTTAAGAAATTTTACTTGACTCTGATGTGGTGCTCCTTTATTTTACTGTGCATCTTAAAATTGACTTTAGCCCACCTTAAAAGGATCAAGCTGAAGGTTTTCTTACAGCTCCCATAGCATTATAATCTGAATATCACAGAAAATCTATGGATAGAACTCTCAAAAGAGCAGGGCATGCATGGTAAAAGGAGAATCGCACTGAATTAGAAGACATTGGCAATAATACCAGTTTAAATTTCCCACCCTAGTCTTGTAGCTGTAAATTTAAAAAAAAGAAAAAGGCTTTCTTTTTTGCCATGTTTGTTTTGAACACTTAAAAGTTGCAAATTTAAAAAAAGTAAAGCTCAACAATGTGGATGTATGTAAAAGGCAGGGCAGTAAGGCTGGGAATAGATGAGGGCTTGTTGTCAAGTGAGTTAGATCTAATTGATGTTTCACTTAAAAGGAAAAAATGTCTCCAGAGTTGCAAGTACTTTTTCAAAGCATGAAGTGTCATTTGGCTCTTTCCTTTTACCTTGTGCTCTCTGTTTAAACAACTTTTACACTTGAGACTGCCATTTAGAGCTTTAATGTCAGCCGCTGATGAGAGATTTGGCAAATGACTAGCATGCTATGTTATATAAAGTCAAAGTCAAAGTCAAAGTCAACTTTATTTGTCGATTCTGCCACATGTACAGGACATACAGAGAATAGAAATTGCGTTACTCTCAATCCCTAGATAAATAGCAAATGAACATTTAAATATATTATATTATATTATATCATATTATATTATATTATATTATATTATATTATATTATATTATATTATATTATATTTAAATATATTATATATAGTGACAGCTGGTGTGCTGAGAATTTGTTTCAGTGACTGCCCAGACTTAGGCCTGAGCAGAGGGAGGCACTTGACAGACCTCTCACCCTGCAGGAGCTCACAAGAGTAATACTGCATCTGTCCCCAGGCCCTGCTCCCACTATTGATGCAATTCCAACAGAGTTCTAAAGGCCTGTTTGGGGTGCTGTGAAGGGGATCGGTTAGAGGTTTTCTTGGAGTTTGTCTCAGAAGGCTACCCAGCAGCTGTCAGCAGGCAATGGTGTCATTTCTGACCAAAGAATGAGGCCTGCAGCTTCATCTTTGTGCTGTTATTATAACATTTTTCTTACCAATACAGTAAGGACCTACTTAGAGTGTGATACACTAGGGACAAGCTGATATCATGTTCCAGGTATATTTGTGTTATATAACTACTTTCATGATGAAGATCCTAATCAGACGGGAAAAAAACTCCAAACAAACAAAAATAGTAGTAGAGATAATTTTTTAGGTTAGGATTGGACTATGTAAGGTTTGATTCAGGTATTATTGGGTCAGGAACTGAGTCCATGTTAAAATGAACTTATATTTAGGAGATCATGATGATAATCTATCATAATGACATAGGAGAAGGAGAATGTCATGCTGTGACCAAGGGACCTCTAGCCCTCTGAGGTCTGACTCATCATCAGTGATGACCTCAACCTGAACCCTAAGGGTATTATTTAAATGTGTAATTATTATTAAAATTTTCTACCAAATCTTGACAACAAGACAAAACAAGTAATATAAAAGTAATAACAGATAAAAAAAATCTAGCTTTTTTTCCCCAAAAAAATCTTTTCTTATGCCTTCCTCCACAGTATGGGGTTAGGTAAGGTTACCACCATGACCACAGCCTGGAAATGATAAAAGCTAGAATGCTTTAGAGCCTATGGACAGAACCACAGATTCTTCTCTATATAGCTGGTGGTTAATAGATAAGACAAATACAATCTGCAGGGGAATGTGGAAATAGAACAGAAAATAGGGGCAAGGTTACAGCAAAGCCATAAAATGGTAGTGGTTGATGCAAAAGTCCTTTGAGTCTAAAATCCTGGCTGCAAATGAACTGGCTGTTTTTACTCTCTGGCATCACTTCTGTGTGTTGAGCCCCTAAAAGACCTGCAGGAGGTCTCAAAGGATGACTAAAGTGGCAATTGTGTACATGCCAGTGCAGAACAGAGGCCGAGGTCTGGTAAATTTACAAAGTAGGCTTTGTTCTTTCTAGCCAAAAATGTAACAAAGCTTGTTGTTACAGCTTAATGCCTTTGGGTAGTCTTTTAATCAGCTCAGTGCCATTAGAAATTTTGCCCATGTGGACAATGAGCCTTGCTATTTACAGACGATTTTAACATTCAGTGCTACTATAGAAACTTGTACATGCTATATGAATCAGAATACTTTATTCATCCCATGAAGCCATGCAGATAAATGTGCCCCCCTTGCCAGGCTCCCAACTTCTTAACAATCACATTAAGTGACAGTGTCTATGTCCAATAAAAAAAATGTTCACAAGGTTTCCTTTTTTTAGTGGCCACAATCCAAATCTCTCCCTAACCTGAACAACCTGAACCAAACATTTTAAAGACTAAAATTCAATCTAAACATCACAGTGGCCCCTGGTCACGACCCCTCATGGTTGCAGTTGCCACTGGATTCAATTCTAACCAAAATTAAGTGTTTTATTTGCTGAAATGTAAACCATATTTATTCTGTAATAAAACAAAAACTCTTAAATATTCTGGATAATGAAATATACATTCAATATGGGAGTGAAAAGATGTGTGGCTGAAAAATGTAATTTTCCTGGTTATTTTTCCTTGACCTCGGTGGAAAATGTCACAAGGTCAAGAACAGATGTGTGAAAACTCATAAGGACCGGAGAAAAGAGAAGCTCAATGCTCAGAGAAGCAAACTGCACTTCCACTAGATTCCTTAATAGATGAGCTGAGGTGTTGAAACTACATTTTCCAGGTAGTGCACTACAAAATGTGCTTATAACTGCCATGTCATGTTGTTTTATTCAGGTCATATAAAGGAGAACCACCGGTGAAAAATATGAAGAGGAGGGTGAGACGGGAGGTAAGTGACCCATGTTGTAGGTGACGTCAGACGCTGGAGATTTGGCAGAAAAAAAGCGAATGGTAGCGTAGAATTTAACAAAGTTTCTTTAAGCTTCAGTATTGCCAAATAAACTAATCAATTGTCATATAACTAACAACATCTGTCCAATCATCTCTAACACCCTGGAGGACAACGGGGAGAGTTTAGACGCTCTCCAAGATTACATCGACCGGTGCTTCCAAGATTTAGTAATGAAGAAGGCTCAGAGTGCATCCTCCCCGGCCAAAATTGAGACACCGTCATCAAAGAGATGTCGCCCGGCAGACTCCCCCGGCACAACATCGCCTGCCGGCAAAGATAAAGCAGACATCCTGGAGTCAATTGACAAGCGATTGGCCAGTTTCGATGCGAGGCTGTCCCTGGTGGAGATTTTAACCTTCAACCAGCAGCAGATGGAAACGCTCGCTGCTGAAACTGCCACGCTACAGGAGTCGGTCAAATCTCTCACCGATAACGTGACCCAGTTAAACATAGAAAATAAAAAAACAAAAGAATCTGCTATTGATCTACAAGCCCGTAGCATGCGAGACAACCTTGTGTTTTCTGGTATTCCAGAATCTGCCGGAGAGGACACGGAAGCAACGATGAAAAGCTTCATTAAAACCCACCTGAAGCTGCCGTTGGACACCGTAAAGAACATCGACTTCGAAAGAGTACATCGCTTGGGGGCTGTGAGGTCGCCGACTGGGAGACCACGTCTAATTGTTCAAAAGCAATTCGGCCAATTCAAACAGAAGGAACAGGTGAAGAGTTGCGGCAGGGAGCTGAAAGGAACGGACTTCAGCGTGAACGACCAGTTCCCCAAAGAGATCCTGGAACGACACAAGGCCCTGTTCCTAGTTTGACGTAGCTTCATCCAGAGAGGCTCCCGCGCTGTCATCGCCGTGGACGGACAGCTCTACCGTGACCCCGGCACCACTCCGTGGTTATATTGACTGCACTCCAGATAAGATAAGAACCCGCTACACTCTTTTCTGATTCATTCACACTTTCTCCTTTAACATGGGTTTAACCTAGTAATATCAGTATGATGTCATAGCCGATATAACACCGTCACCCTCCGTCATTGCTTTAATTGGAATGTTTCCGTTTCTTTTCTTTTTTGTTGTCGCTCACCGTTTCTTTCTTTCTCTTTTCTTTTACTGCTGTGATCAACTACTTCCCCACTCACCTACAAACAACACCCTCTATTTCTGCATATTCACACACCACGATCACGCAAACACACGCGCTCAACGGCACCACATTTCCAACAGCCTAACAGCGCACACAGACTTATAGGACACACACGCACGCCACGCTTGTTCATATTAGTGAATATACACACACATAGTCAGACTTATGGAGCCTCTCACCACACATTTTTTTTCTCTTTCTATTTACAAACAAGTGATCTTTCCACATTCTCTTCTCCCATCTTAACGAAACACCCAGCGTACATCATTAGACATACACACACAATTATGGGCACAATAAGGTTTGTCACATGGAATGTAAATGGAGCTGGCACCAGAGAAAAAAGATATTTAACCAGCTTAAAAAACTACAGGCAGATGTTGTTTTATTACAAGAGACTCACAGACCTGTCACAGGTTTAAACGAACTTAAAACACCTGAGTTTCCTAACGTGTTTGCAGCCTGTTATAATTCTAGACAAAGGGGAGTAGCAATTTTAACACATAAAAATGTTAATTTTACAGTACTCGATACAGTTATAGATCCAGAGGGTAGATTCCTTATTATTAAATTATCAGTATTTAACAAAAAACTATGTATTGTAAGTATATATGGTCCAAATGTTGATGAACCCTCATTCTTCCACGAATTTTTTAGTGCACTCTCTGAACACCTTGATTGCACACTCATTCTTGGCGGTGACCTCAACCTTGGACTAAATGAAGACATGGATAGGCTCAACACAACAGGAACTCAGCGCAATTGGCAATCCACAAATATAATCAAACAGTATATGAGCGACTTTGGTCTTTGCGATGCATGGCACTCCCTTCACCCCAACAGTAAGGAATATTCTTTCTTTTCACATGTCCATTACTGCTACTCTTGTCTGGATTATTTCCTAGTCAGCAGCTCACTGCTCAGTGACATTTCAGACACTGAGATTCACCCTATAGCTGTCAGCGATCATGCTCCTGTATCTTTAACACTAATACATAAGAAGAACGCTACACCAAGTAAAAACTGGAGATTCAATACATCGCTGCTCAAAGATGAAGACTTTATTAAATATTTTAAAAAAGAGTGGACTTCATATTTAGACTATAATGACACTCCTGGAACATCAGCTTCTGTTCTATGGTAAGCAGGGAAAGCTGTGATGATTCTCATCACACAAAAAGAAAGAAGAAAACAAAAATATTCAGGAACTAGAAAAAAAACATCAAATCCTTAGAAGAAGCCTACGCGTGCAACCAAGATAAAGAAATAATGAACAAAATATGCAAAACAAAACTAGGATTAAATGAAATTATTAATAAAAAAACACAATTCCTAGTACAAAGACTTCACTTGCAGAATTTTGAACACAGTAACAAATCAAGTCGATTTCTAGCTAACCAGTTAAAAATAAATAAAGAAAAAACAACTATATGTGCTGCTAAAGATTTATCTGGAAACACAATATATGACCCTGGAAGAATAAACAACATTTTTAGGGATTTCTAAGAAACTCTATATTCACCACAAATAAACCCGTCTAAAAATGAAATTCATCAGTTTCTTGACAACGTAACACCAGGTGAACTCCAGGAAGCCCTGATAAGTATGCCCAATAATAAGGCTCCAGGTCCAGACGGCTACCCTGCAGAATTCTACAAAGAATTCTGGACAATTTTGGCACCAGTATTCCACGGAAATCAAGGAAAATGGCAGACTACCACCAAATATGAATTCTGCCAACATTAGTCTCCTGCTAAAACCAGGCAACGACCCTTTATTTCCCTCAAGCTATTGTCCAATATCCCTTATAAATGCAAACCTCAAAATAATCTGCAAAGCCCTCTCAAAAAGATTAGAGAAGATAACCCCCTTTTTCATAAAAGGTAGGCACTCATCAACAAATACACGTAGATTACTTAATTTAATAGACTACTCATAAATTAAAAACATTGAAACCATAATATTATCTCTAGATGCAGAAAAAAGCATTTAACAGAGTTAACTGGAAATTTTTATTTGCAACTTTACACAAATTTGGTTTTGGAAACTCTTTCATAAACTGGCTAAGAATATTATATAATTCCCTAACAGCTTGTGTCAGAACAAATGACCAGACATCCTCCAGCTTCTGTCTCCTGAGGGCCACCAGGCAGGGATGCCCACTCTCCCCTTCACTGTTTGCAATTTTTATCGAACCTCTAGCAGCAGCATTTAGACAGGCTACAACAATTAAGGGCATAAAATGTAAGAACGTAGAACATAAAATCAGTCTCTATGCGGATGATATGTTGCTTTTTCTGCAAAACTCACAAACCAACCTTTCTGAGGTAATTACTCTAATAAACTGGTTTTCAAGAGTTTCAGATTATTCAATTAATCTACAGTTCTTCCAATTAACTGCTCCTTCCATAATTCTTCTTCTGCCCCACTACAATCTGGAAATATTAAATATTTAGGTGTTAATGTCTCTCCTAAGCTTTCAGACTTAACTAACTTAAACCACATCCCACTTCTAAAGAAAGTAGAAGGCGATCTGACTAGATGGAAATCTCTACCCATATCACTCATGGGAAGGGTCGCCACTATAAAAATGATGATCTTGCCAAATATAAATTACTTATTTTTAATGATCCTGAACAAACCATCACAAGATTGGTTCAGATCTCTGGAGTCGTATATTTCTAAATTCCTTTGGAAAGATAAACCCCCGCGTACCAGCTTAAAAACGCTTCAAAGAACCAAGGATAAAGGAGGATTAGATCTGCCTAATTTTCAACAATATTTCTTAGCCAACAGGCTTCAGTTCATCTCAGGATGGTTAAAACTTCTTAGATGAGCCCTGGCTAGATGTTGAACAAGCACTATGCAATAATCTAGAGATTTCAGACCTACCATTTATCAGCTCAAGCATCAAAAGACATTAATGCTTTAAAAGCATCAACATCAGCTCTTCTCTGACAGCATGGTGGGAGTTTCTAAAAATAACAGAGTCTTCATTAATCCCATGCAAACGTACACCTATCTGGAATAACCCTGACATATTACAAAACAATAATATGATTAATTTTCCAGAATGGAGTTGTAAAGGAATTAAATACTTAGAACATATATTAGAAGGAACAGAATTTATTCCATTTGACAGACTAGTTATACAATATGGGATCAATAAGAAAAGATTTTTAGAATATCAACAAATGAAATCCATAGTAAAAAAGAAGTTTAACCTCAGTCAAGTTGAATTACAAATACCACCAAGCGCGGTACATTTTCTTACTCTTAAATCCCCTAAATTATTGTCTAAAATATACAGAACACTTTCTAAAATAGATGAATCAATATCCCTTCCTATTGCAGTGGGAAGCAGATTTGTCAGTCAGCTTAGACCAAAACTTCTGGTCTCAGATTTGCTTAAAAACCTTTAAATTGATTAGAAATCCCAGTCTGCAATTAATACAATACAAAATACTACATAGAGTGCACTATTCAGGTCATCGGATGTTCAAGATGGGCTTTACATCTTCCAACAACTGCTCACACTGTCAAGGCAATACACCAGACAATTACATCCACGCTCTTTGGTTCTGTCCACCAGTGCAGAAGTTTTGGCACGAGATATGTGAAGACTTATCAAAGTGTCTGAAATGTAAAATTCCAACCTACCCTTTAGTATGCTTGTTGGGCAAATTGGATGATGTCACTACAGAAACTAATACAGTCCACATGGTTTTTACTGCTCTATGCATTGCCAAGAAAACGGTCCTCATGAACTGGAAAAATAAAAATAATCTTAATTCTAGCCAATATAGAAACCATCTAATAGATCACAATAGTCTCGAGACAGCCTCTGCCACCACATTAGAGCAATCCCTCTGGGCTCCTTTGATCGGCTTCATCACCTAGCGGGGGTGGGGGGTCGTGGCTTGGTCCCGCCTTCGCCATTGTGGTTGATGTGGAGGTTGGGACGGGCTTAGGGTGTCTGGAGAATCCCTAGAGACATTATCCCTGGAGGGCTTAACCCAGGGGTTGTGGTCATAACCTGGTTAGTGGCTCTGATTGCTCTTAGAGGGTGTTCGCCTTGTGGCTGCGTGCAGCAGGCCTGGGGGAGGGTCTGTGCTGGTGGACGTAGGTTACTGGCCTGGTAGCCTCGCTGCCCCTGAGTGGATCCGGGGCAGGCGTGGGGGCTTGGGGTTCGGGGGTGCTTCTCCTCCATGCTAGGGCTCTGGCTGGGCCTTGGGGGCTTCGGTCCTTGTTGGTGTGTTGCCGAGGTTATGGGCGGGTGGGTACACGGGGGCTTATCCCTGGCGCAGGTAGCCACTGGCGCATCGGCCTAACTAGGGGGCTCTTCAACTAACAGGGAGTTTGTTCCATCCTTGCAGGAGTCCACTCTGCAGGTGGGGGAGAGTCATAGGAGAAGTGGAGAATAAACTTGACCTGGGTGTTCCACAACTTAGACATCCACATTACTCACACTCTCATAACACATACATATAGGGCCTTCAGGGTGGGCATGTTAACGGCGTCCAGTGGACGGTCTGTGTATTCAACCCCACCTCTGGCGCCGGTGCCCACCTCTCAATTTTAAATCCATGTAGACATTGAGGGTTCTCGGGAGGGGCCGTGCTAACACCTGCTGCTCTCTGGCAGCAGCACCATGCTCTCCCTTGTTTTAAATGCACCTTAGAACAACACGCAGCAACACTACACATGAGCGAGAGGAGGGAGGTTTGGGGTATTCACACACCCCTGTTCTCTGCTGGCCATCGGGGCAGGGGGGCTGGAAGCAGGTTTTGGCCGTCCGATTGGGATCTGGGATGTGGGGCCTCCCTGCTGCTGCGGAGCCTGGGGCGGTCTGCATGCCTCCTGGAAAGGGTAACATTTCCTGGGTCTAGGTACCGTTTCCCGCTCCAGGGGCGAGGATACCTAGACCCGGGGTATAGAGTTTGTTTGGGGAGTGTGATTGTGTGTACAGTGTCCATGTATGTCTATCCCTGCATTGGGTGAGTGCTGAGTATTTGTATATGTGTGCATGAGGGTGGGAATGCATGTTTGTGTCTGTGTGTGCCTGTTTGTCTGTGTCTATATGTCAGGTCGGGTCTTACAATCCACCTCTCTGGGAACTCCCAGGCCCTCCAAAGGCCTATCTCCCCTCACCACACTCCCTGCCGGTAACTGATGCCCTCAGGGGTCGGTGCGTTGGTGGTTCTTGGTGTCCGGGGCTGGGCGCTCAGGTATGTACCAGCTCACTCCCGGTGACTACTTGGCGGGGCCTGGTGCCTGTTGCTCGGTCAGGCCTCTTCCGGGGCAAAGGGGGCCCTCGGGCCTTCAGCTCGGTTCACTCTGGCACAGCTGGCTGCCGGCAGAGCCGACTGGGCACGCCACTGCAGCCCCCACTAGCTTCTGCTCCGTGGCTAATGGGTGACTGCTCATCTGGGGCTCTCCTCAGCTCTTCCCAGGAGGGTGGCACGGATGCCCCTCCGGTGGTCCTCCTTGGGCTCTCGCACTCTGGGGCCCCTGGATGTCTGGAGCCTGGATCTCCTCCATGCCTGCTTCATGCCCTGGGGGACGGGGCTATGGCTCTCTACATCCTCTAGCAGACCATTACATGTGGAAACCATTTGAATACAAGCGCGCTGATCCACACAGGTGTGCACTCGGGTGTTCACTGTTCATAGACATAAACTACACCTTTATTGGCTGCTATTTCCAAGCACATTGTGCACTGTCGGTCCTCCTTGCTACACAACAACATTCAATATTTAGTATTTACTGCTGTTTACACTTAGCTAGATTAACGTGATGGAGATTTTTTTTTCTTCTTTCTCTTTTTAAGTGCCCTTTCTCACTCTCCCTCTTCCCTTCTGTTTTTCTTTTCCTTCATCTTTCTTTCTCCCTTTCCTATCCCTCACTCATGTCTGTCCCGTCTGTAACAACTGAAAATAAAATAAAATAATAAATAACAACAAAGGTCGATCAAATGGACCAATATGGCAAGGCCGTGATGATCCATTTGGCAAAGTAAATCCATTGGGTATACTTGTTGGTCTTCAGACAACAATTCTGATGGCTAAAGAACCAAATGGGATAGGCAAAAAAAAAAAAAAAAAAAAAAAAAAAAAAATATATATATATATATATATATATATATATATATATATATATATATATATATATAATATCACATTCTTTAAAAAATAAATAAATAAAATATGGAGGCTTATTTTATTATTTCTTGCTTGACAGATGATCCAATGCAACTATTTGTATTTGTATATTTCACTCCATTCATCACCTATCCAAGTACCTGGAGCTTATCATAGCTGACCCTAAGTAAACTGTTGTTGAAAATTCAGAATATTTTAATTATGGCATGAAAAAGAAAAAATGAATTAACATTTATATGATCTGTGCCACTTTGTCAGTTACTTATGATCAGTTTCGCAAATCTTCCTCTTTTTCTCTCATAGAAGATGGTCCAGTTCATCCTTTGCTAAAGGAAGTAATAAAAGATACAGTGAACCACCTTACCTTAGTATTTATTGAATTCAGCAAGCTCTGATTATGAGTGCCGCCTGCATACTTCTGGGTCATTTCACTCAGTTAAGAATCTTACTGAGTACATTTGGGTATGGTTGAACAGTCAATGTCTTAAATGGTCATGACATAACATATCGTCAGGATGTCACTGTGCCATATAATTCTGGTTGAGCATTCTCCTCTGAGTACTGGCTTATTTGTGGTTCCTAGAGTTTTTGAAAGCAGAATAGTAAAGCTTATAGTTCGATCATGTGACCCTGAACCATGAACCATGACCCATGTTACTATGGGCTCAGGCTGTTGGTGGACCTCTCATGACCCACAGAGTACTACTTCTCTACTTTCCTCTCATTGCTTACTATGCAATTGTATGCCACTATTGAATGCCTTTCCTTTTGTCTGCCCTCTAGTTTTTCATCTTGCTGTTTGTCATCTCTCTGTGTTTATTATCTTTATTCCTTTCTTTTCCCTCCTACTCCAACATCTGAGTTTGGTTCTGTACCCAAGACTTTGCTAATAAAGTTTCATTAGATTTGAGGTTTTCACTAATTTTGCGGGGCGTCTTACCTTACGTATAAAACACCTTGAGATTTCTGTTGTTGCAAAATGGTTCTATAGAAATAAAACTGAACTGAGTTGGATTAGATGAATGTTCTCCACTGTTATTTCCTCTTTGAAGAACGATTGCCTGAAATGCTATTTTGTCAACTCTATCCCCTGGTAGTTTGAAGTGTAGCTTCTAGTCTGAGCCATGACCGACCAACTATGGACCTTTTATTTTCAAGAAAAGAACTGACAACCTCAAATACTTCAAGTAGAAGTATTTGAGGTAATTTAAAGATAACCTAAAGAGAAAAATCAGTGAGGGCAAAAGCTACAAACATATTTTCTGTTTCCTCATAACGTCAGGACATGGCTGCTTGCTTAGTTTGCTCCTGTACATGTCTTGCCCATATAGACATACTGGCTCGGTTGAATGTAATCTAGTCTCAACACAGTGTTTCTTTGACGCTATGTGTTATCCCTTTTTTAGATACCGTGAAGTGATGAGGATTGGTCTGTTTTGCAGATTTTGAGATCGCCCCAAAGGAAATGACCTCATCCTCTGCCTGACTTCCACAGTGATTGCTGGGGATGACTGAGGGAAAAATGTGTTAATTTAATTTTATTCTGCTTTTTTAATGAGTGATGATTGAGAACTTGCTGATACACACACAGAAAATTAGGCTGCTCAGCTGCAGTGACACCTTGTTTATGGCATCCCAACAGATGCCATAAACAATGGCACTTATAGAATCCTTTAGAAAAATAAAGGGGAATTCTGTATTGGCAAACCTGGCAAAACAGAAAGTCCAAGCAGACACAAGCCAAGATTACAATGCTCTTTTGTGTATCCTTCATATTTAAGAAACCTCAAAGGATGATGATACAAAAACCAACACTGTGAAATCTCTGAAACATTCAGTATAACTCAATAGACACCATATATCCTTTAATTCTACCAACATCCTTAAGGACTCTGTTTTCTTAAACACATCTGTCTGTGGCAGTCCTTCATCCAACTAATCTGCCATTCAAAAAAACGATGATTAAGCATGTTTGGCACTAGCTAAAACTGCTAAAAATGTATGCATGCACCATGAGTAAGGAAAAGCGTAAACTTTTTTTATTTTTTTTATTTTGTGTTCTCTTTCTAATTTGATTAGCCAATAAATCCATCCTCACTGCTTGTATTTCTTGTAGTATCAAACTCTGCATTTGCAGAAGGCAACAGTAAAGACTAAGTAACGCCCAAGTGTTTGTTTTAAACTCAGTCTTTCTGTATCACGTGTTTTGAGTTTGTTTGTTTTTTCGATGATAAAACTGTTCAGTGGTTTCAGTATGTGGCTGGCTGAAGTCTTTTGAAGGTCAGTCCTGTGGATTTGGGAAGCTGCTTATTTTGTTGCCAGAGAGCAGCATCACTGCAGGTCCTAATAAATATTTCGTAAGAAGTAGCCAGGCTGCCCTACTTCAGCGAGGTATGACATAAATGGCATGGATCTGTAGTCTCAGAGTTCCTTTTTCGACGAGCACCCGACCTACACTTGCCTCAGGGTGAAGTCTGAGCTCTACAGAATTCTTCCCAGTGAGTTCATGTATATACTCACACTGGGCATTGTGTCGAGAGCGGGGTTGCTTTACTTAGTTTTGTGAGAAAAGATTATATAAACTAAAGCTTGCCAAAGCCGACTTATGCACTTGTTTCTGTATTTTGAGTCCCCCTATCTCCCCACACAGTCCAATGTATTGTTATCAGACTTACTTTTTTTGACTCTTGATGTACTGTTGATCCACTCACACTCAAGCACACCACCCACACTTGCTCACAAATATGCATCTTCATATATACAATGGACCTGTGCAGATAATAACCTAGCAGGTTTAATTTTGCAGTCAGAAAACCTGGCAAAAACATTCAATAAAAATAATGATGATTTTGCAGCTCCACTTCAAAGCAACACTCTGATTTGAGACAAAAGTCAGGCTGTTTTCATCAACAGTTACTGATGAGAAAAGGGTAACCACTGCTGGCATCAATGAAGGCTGAATTTATTGCATAGAAACCCCACCACCACCACCACCCACAAACACACACACACAGACACACACACACACACACACACACAGACACACACACACACACACACACACACACACACACACACACAGGAACACAGCCGAAAGATACAAAATATAAGCAAACAGGCATGCAATCGGAGTCAGAGATCAGGGAGTGAAATGCTGAAACAGTTGGGGAATAGAATAATAGAAAAAGAGGGTTTCTTCTGGCCTGAAGATTATACAGCACAGAGCTTTTGAGCTGCTACCTTATCACCATAGCATAATGCTTCTGTCCTATTTGTTCTTTAGTGATTTATGTGTCCAGCAGGGCCTCAAACTCAAAGAGACTGTGTAGTTAGAGTGGTTCATCCTATTATAATGGAGTGGATGTTGTGGGATATACATCCTGCATAGAGAGACAACATTCATTCATTCTGTTTCTTCTGTAATTAAAGACTATATACCTAAATCTTGACTTTACTTAGTGCTAGAAAAGCCAGCAACACATTCAACAGAATGCCATAATGTTTATCAACTGGCCTCTTGGGACAAGAGGTTTTGAAGTGCAAGAAATGAATGCCATCAATCTAACCGACTGGAATTTTGATAAAAGTTACTCTTGCTCATTGCTGTGGTTCTCAATTTCCAGAGCAAGCACATCATGCATTACGCCATTAGTAAATAGAATGACGACTTTTAGCAGTGACATCACTATATGGAATTGATAGGCTGCATTTGAGAAATTCAATAGCTGAGATACAATCAATATAAAACCAATGTTTTAATGTGGCCATGAAGAAGACTTCCCAGGGACTGATCATGACTTATCCGACCACACCATGTCCTTACCACAATTTAAGGGAGTTTGCCCTCTCTTAGAGGAGAATTATGTACTGACTATTCTGTGCACCAATCAAACTATTCATTTGTATCAACATAAGCATTACAATTTAAGAAAAACTGCTTGCCTGTATTTCTGTTCTACATTTGTTTAAATTACGCTTATCCCGCCTAGTGACAGTCAACAGATTTAGCAGTTCATGTATAAGTAAGAGTTTGTTTTTAGCAAGGTTTTAGCAATGACACAATTTGTCTTAAAATTTTGCCTTTGTACAACATTTCGAATCAAACATTCAAGAGGTAATTGTAGTGCAGACTTTCAACTTTAATTCAAGTGATATAGCACTCTATTGCATTAACTGGTTTTTACATGTAGCCCCCCACATTTTCAGAGGCTCAAAAATGATTGGCAAAGCAGCTTAATGACCAACTGAGACCTTTTTCCTTATCATTCAAAAATAAACTAAAAATAAACTATGCCATTAAGAACTAGTTTGTTTACAACTGGCTTACAATATTTTCACTGTTCATTTCTACCTGCATGTATCAACTGTCCACAGTTCATTTATACATTTATGGAACACCTCTCAATATTGTACTGTCTAATATGAGATGTTAGACAGAGTTTCTGCTCTGACTCCAAACCTTTTAAAAACTTTTTAAATGCACCATCGGAGCCCTATCCAGTGGTGATAACACTTGAAAAGCAGAATGTACACTGACTGAATCCCAGCAACACAGTTGCCTTTGGCATGGCATCAGAACTACGATGAAATGTTAAAAGTTAAAGTGGTACTCCAAGAGAAGTGGCGCTTTGTCAGCCTTGACTAGAGAGAAAGACTCAAATGGGGGATGGTTGGATTTGTTGAATGCAGTGCATAATCATACAGACCAAAAGTGACCACACCATCACAAGATCTAAATGTCATGCTTTGTTCACTGTACAAAAACAATGTTCAACCATCTGCTTTGCATCTTTGTGGAGAAGGACAGAAAGAGTCAGACCACACTACGATAAAAAGCCCAAACACACTTCCAAACTACTACAGAACTACTTAAATACCAAAGAAGACAAAAGAGTTCTGACTCTCAGTGAGTTTCCTCCATCATCACTTGATCTAAACCACACTGAACATTTATGGGGCACTTGAAGATGGAGAACCACGTCATGAGTTATCAGGTTCAGACAAATTGGTGGATTCCATGTATGTTGAGTACTGCTGTGCCATTAAAGCAAGAAGAGAGGCAGAGTAAGATAATTACGAAACGTTATGATAAGGCTGATGTTCTCAGATCATCTGTATAATTAACAACCAATTTTCTTGCAGTGTCACAAGGAAAAGCATACCAGATGCATGTTCTTATATGGATAAACAAATGTTCCAATGCAGAAGTTAAGTGATTTGAAGCTTTCAGAGATCAGCCCTAAAAAATATCTAACATCTACACTCATTTCTCTATGACACTTTCCTAATGACTTTATAATAAGCTCAACCTCTAGTAGCAGGTTGTACTGCTAGCTAGTAGTTTATTGGTCGCAGATAATACCACATAATGCTTATTTTGTAAATTAGAGTTCATTGGAATCAAAAATGAGAACAAATCCAGGTACTCATTAGTTTACAACTTCTCCTTCAAGTGACAAAGCCAGTGAGCATCCCTTGATTACACTTTCAGATTCTATATGTTGTACACAACAGTGGGACACATTACATACAATGTTTCCCCAATAGCACACACAAATGTTGACCACTACTGCATGGCCACCCTGCCAGGCAGTATCATGCTAGTGTTTGCAGTTTAACAAACTTCACTGTAGTCACTCAAGTTACACAAATACAATTGAAACTATTCTCACCCAAAGTTAACTGCAAAGAAATACTTGTTCTGACATCATAAAGATAAGTAAACGTGTCTGCTTAACCATCAAATTTAGCCTTTATAGGTGGGTGATTTAACCAATTTCATTTCTGTGTGCAAACAAAATGGCAATTAGCCTAAACAGGCACTTTTCCCTTGATAATTATCTTTCCCTGTCAGGAGAAACAGCAGGAGTGGAGTGCATAAACTAAGAGTAGTATGATTAACGAAAACACTATCAAAGAAAGCCCCTTCAATATTCCTGCAAGTATAAGCTACATGCATATTGAAAGAATCCTTTGTCTGCTCACCTTTGATCCAGGTAGATGTGTATGAAACAAAAACAGAATTGCCATGGAGAATGGGCGTCAAATTTATATAAAATGCTCATCTATGCCTTTTAATTACCTGACCCGACTGAACTCTTTAGATGCTCATCAAAAGATTCTGCTTTATTAATGGATATATCATTTTATGTGTTCTAATGTGCATTTGTATGTTTCCATATCTCGAAATATTAGCGCTTAACATTTTTCAGTGACTATTTTAAAGTAGTATTCTTTTCTTTCTAAACACTACACACTATTAAGCATTAAAGTTTTCAATATACAATATAAAGCACCTTGAGGCAGCTGTTTTTTTTTTATTTGGCACTATATAAATAAAAATGCATTGAATTGAATTAAATTAGTGCTATTTAATATTTTGTTCATCATTTATAAATCACTACTCCTCCTTAGTTGGTCATTTAAAAACATGGATATACAATTTATATACAGTCAAGTATATAGTTACTATGTTTTCAAATCGTATGTATTTTTATACTTTATACCTGATAGTTACACATTATTCAATGTTCTCTTTAACCAAAAGTGTAAAACAACACTTTTGCACACTATTCCAGGAGTAACTGCGCTGGATTTATCTTGGGTTCAGCTGAGTTTAGCTAGCGCAGCTCTATATGTTCTCTATTCTCCATAGTCTCTGTTGATGTGTTTGGATCACAGTCTCTGTTTTCCCCCATTTTAACAGATGAACTTAACTTTACTTTACATATTTACTGCTATAATGGGCTGTTTTAAACCTGTGGTTAATATAGCATATTTCAATAATAATAAACTGAACAGGAATTTTCTAAATTAAGCTTTCTTTGCTTTTGATGCTAGGTTACGGTTGTCCTGTGTAAAAGTTGCAGTGCGAACAGCTGCAGCGGCTGTCTATTA
This sequence comes from Rhamphochromis sp. 'chilingali', assembly GCF_963969265.1. NCBI lineage: Eukaryota > Metazoa > Chordata > Actinopteri > Cichliformes > Cichlidae > Rhamphochromis > Rhamphochromis sp. 'chilingali'. The sequence goes on along the minus strand of NC_137943.1, from coordinate 4,249,076 downwards.
AGCTAAACACATACGCAATATATCTGTTAAAATACTTATTGTGATAAAAAGTTAGACTACCCTGAGTATTGCTGCAGTAACATAATGTAGCATAAATGTAAGGATTAACTAATGTTTTAAAGTAGCATATTAAGCATTTGTTTTATCTTAATTATGGTAGTTGCATACTGGTATTTCCTGATTTCATGCAAAAACAGCCGTGTTTTATAAAGGCTGGAGTTTTGAGATTCTGTGGAAATGCCACATGCTTTGGGATTCTCCGTGACAATGGCCATAACAACCCTCCCATGAACCTGGTTACCTCCTTACCCTGAGGTGCTGGTTTAAGTGTTCATTGTGCTGGAAAAGAAGACAATCCAGTACTTTGTTCATTTCAGTTCAACTGCGTGAACGCACAAAGCCAGAGAGCTTGACTTCTTCATTCAATTCACAGACACTTGGTAACTGAATCTGACTGGGCACTTGCATGTTTTAAAAGCTAAAGCTAGCTAACTTAGCAAGGGAAAGCTTACCGAGGAATTCCAAATCCCAGTAAAGACGTTTTCCTGTGTTGGCAGATTAATATGATGCACACTTGGTATTTACACTAGTTTATGAAATATTCACTACAGCTTTGTGAGAACGTTATTCATGTTTTCCATTAAATGAAGAAGCCTCGGTACCTGTAATATTAATATCTCTATCTGTAATATCTCTTCGTGTCTCTTTATCTCTTCAACCCTCTTAAAAACGCAGAACCTAGTCTTTCTTACATATCTGTAATTATTTGCATATAATGCAAATCTTGGAATAAATATTAATATTTTGTGCATCACATTGTCTTTTATTTGTTTCCTTTTTTCTGTTTTGAAGACAGCTTGAGACGTGTTTGAGTCTCAAGGTTCAGCTGACCTTTCACTTTCATTTGTTAATCTTTTGTAAGGCACAGACTCAAAATTAGTGGCAACAGGGTTTATGAAATATTGAATCCAAATTTGATAGTTTTAGTTTAAATTGTTGTCCATCAATATGTAGGGAGTGTTTTAGGTGAAAGGACCAATAGTGAGTGTCTGCAGTCTACTGTGAAACACGATGGAGGCTCTGTCATGGATTGGAGCTGCATTTCAGCCCATGGTGTCGGGGATCAGTGAAATTAGCAGAAAACTACCACCAGATTGTGATCCACCATGCAATTTCATCTGGCTTTATTTTTCATTATGACCTTAACAATCTTGAAGCACTGTGGGATCATGATCATTTACAGAAAACAGATCAAATGAAGCCAGCATCCAAGGATGAATTTTGAAATGGCTGTCAAGAAGCCTGTAGAGCTACTTAAAGAAATTAAAAGAAAGCTTGCCTAAGAAAATTGAAGCTGTGTTGAAGAATAAAGGAATAAAGGCAGTACAATTCTAACTTTCAAGCTAGTTTGAATTGTACAAACTCTGCTCTGCAAACTGATGCTGCACCAATTTGCATTCCACACACAAAATAAGTGTTGCTAATTGAGCCTTGTAGCAGTGGAGGCAAGAAAGGAATTCACTTATTGTCATATATTGTCATGTGTACTGTACTGTATCTAGAACCTATGTCATACAGACAGCTAGAGCTGGGCGATATGTTTTTTACGTAACAAGTCACGCGACGTGACGCTGCGGCTGTGATTGGTTCGGCTCTGCGCTACTTAGTTTGGATTGGCTGACCTTTTTTTAATTTAATTTAATTTAATTTTTTATTTTAAGAGGACAAGAGCGGTGAGGTCTATCGCGATAGCTTAATTTCTCTATCGAGTAAAAGTTATATCGCGATACATATCGTTATCGTTCTATCGCCCAGCTCTATAGACAGCCTATGTAAATGGCAGTATCAGAGTGCAGAATCTTTTTGTCATGTATTCATGTTCACTAAATGTTGTAATGCTGCATTTTTGACTATCTTTTCGAACCTCACATTTGTTCCAGACCTGTGCGTGCTGACTAAAGTTATTTCAGTAAACTGCACTGCAGTAAGGCGATCGGAATCTAAAGGTCACGTGATTGTTGATGCAACCTCCAACGTATGAAGGCACATGCACCGAGTCTCTGCCCATATTATTCTTCATGTATAATTTGTCGTATTGTGCAATTTAAAATGCAGAAAGTGTAATAGTGTTTTAGTTTTTTTTTCTAAACCTAAGCTTGGATGTAATGGAAGTTATGTGTCATGGGACTAATGAACCTTGCAGATGCCATGAAGAAGTCCACACACAGTAAGGGGTCACTACCTAAGATGACACATGTACAAAGCCCCGCATCGTTTATTTGAACAGCAACATTTTTCATCAGTGTTTTAACATAGTCAAAAATTGCACTTAAAGAGTCATCTGAAGTTGGATTATTAAAAAATCAGACAATCATGCAAACGAATCCTACATCATTATATCCAAATCTGTCAGCCTCCAGCACATGCACCAAAACATTTACAAAGGCCAGGTTATCACACTGCAAGTGAACATGTCTGACTTGCTGAATAGACTGTTTTCTCATGGTAAACAGCTGTCTTAACTTCTTTTTCCTAATTAAAGGAATGAGATATTGATCCTGTTATATTTGGCAGAAAACTAGAAAACTGGAGTTGCTTACTACCTTACTGTTGTATTTTTTCAACAATCACTCAAGTTGAAATCAACAGCCCCGTGTGTTTAGACACAAAAAATATATGTAGTGAAGTAGGGGTGGGCGATAGAAACGATATACGATAGAAACGATATAAATTTGGCCAACGACAGAGATTTAAACTATACCGCTCTATCGCGATAGCACATGTTGATGATGTCATCAAGCTGCGCCTGTTTTGGTCGAAAGCATCGCAGCAGCTACAACCATTATCATCTGCAAATTATGCCGGGCGTCAGTCACAGCAAAGAGATGAAGCACTTTTGAAATATGGGGAAAGCCAAAAACTGCGCTTCCTCCACTTCCGTAACATTGATTCATTAATGTTGAATTCTCTCACAGCTGCTCTATTCCCATGTTGTTGCAGTATATTAATAACTAATGAATTCCTGTTAACTTGTAACTCCGTTAAATTTAATAAATTCTGTTTTCATGGATGCATGGATGTTAAACTTAATTGTTACACCTAGTAAAGCAGCAACGCTGATGATTTAATTAAAGATGAAAGAATTTAGACCGTTTTTAACTCTCAGTGTTCGTTTGACTTTGGGACCTGAAACGGACGGAGTTTTGGACCCAGATTACTCCGCGAAGCTCCTCACTACGGCAGCCGTAATGCTCTGACAATCCATCAAGCAGTGCGACTTACCAAAGTTGTACTAAAACATTTTTAACAGATTTCTGCAGCCAAATTTGGTTCGAGGTCAGTAAGCACAACCAGAATTCATACATAAGGCACACTCTTGATTTTTGAGAAAATTAAAGGATTTTAAGTGTGCCTTACAGTGTGGAAAATACGTTATACAGAAGAAAAGAATATATCGTGATACATATTGTTACCGCACGTGCTTCAAATTATATCGCGATATGGATTTTAGGCCATATCGCCCAGCCCTAGAGTGAAGACTAGATGTGAAATGTGACTACAGTGCCCTTCACTGTTCCAAATGTTTGGTGTTGAATAATGTCTAGGAAAGTGTTTTTGTTGAACATTATTATGACACCCATAAGATGAACTTTGACCTTTTGGATATGAAATTTCATTACCTTTTAGGCATTGAAATAATAGCACAAGAATTCACACAAGAAAAAAATAGTTTTTGGAGTTGAGTGATCTAATTCTCCTTTTTCCTCAAGTCCAAGTGAAACATACACTATATAGACAAAAAGAAGACTGAAAAGAAGAGGCCAAAAGTATTGGCCAACACCCCTCATGCTTTGAACTCTGGTGTTTTCAGTCACATTGCTACAGGTGTATAAAGTCGCGTGCCTAGCCATGCAGTCTGTGAAAGAGCTCACTGAATTTGAGCGTGACGCTGTAATAAAATACAATCACTGCAACAAGTCAGTTCATGTAATTTCATAGTCCATGTTCAACTGTAAATGCTATTACTGCAAAGTAGAAGTGTTTAGGAACCACAGCACAGACCATGTAAAGTTACAGAGCAGGGTCACTGCAGAGGCACACAGTGCATAAAATGCTCTGCTGACTCACAACCTGCAGATTTTAAACCTCCTCTGGCGTTGATATCAACACAAAAACAGTTGCTCTCCACAGCTGAGCAGCTTCTGTAGCTGTAATGTGTAGGTGGTACTTAGTCACAGTGATGTTTGACCACAAACTAAAAGCCATGGTTATCAGACATTAACTAAAGTGTGATCACAATCATTACACATTTAAAACCCTTCACAGGATGCCTACAGTTATAAAAATACCAAAACTGTTTAAAATTGTACATGAAAAGTGGTAGTGGTGTCCAATAGATGCCTTTAGCATTTTAGCATCTGGATAAAACACTAAATACTAAGAGAAGCAGTGTAAATACCCTGATGTACTGACCTTAAAACTGTATTTACACCCAACAGTTGATGTACAGTGGAGCAAAAAAGTATTTAGTCAGCCACCGATTGTGCAAGTTCCCCCACTTAAAATGATGACAGAGGTCAGTAATTTGCACCAGAAGTACACTTCAACTGTGAGAGACAGAATGTGAAAAAAAAATCCATGAATCCACATGGTAGGATTTGTAAAGAATTTATTCGTAAATTAGGGTGGAAAATAAGTATTTGGTCACCTCAAACAAGGAAAATCTCTGGCTCTCACAGACCTGTAACGTCTTCTGTAAGAAGCTTTTCTGTCCCCCACTTGTTACCTGTATGAATGGCACCTGTTTGAACTCATCATCTGTATAAAAGACACCTGTCCACAGCCTCAAACAGTCAGACTCCAAACTCCGCCATGGCCAAGACCAAAGAGCTTTCGAAGGACACCAGGAAAAGTATTGTAGACCTGCACCAGACTGGGAAGAGTGAATCTACGATAGGCAAGCAGCTTGGTGTGAAAAAATCAACTGTGGGAGCAATCATCAGAAAATGGAAGACATACAAGACCACTGATAATCTCCCTCGATCTGGGGCTCCACGCAAGATCTCATCCCGTGGGGTCAAAATGATCATGAGAACGGTGAGCAAAGATCCCAGAACCACACGGGGGGACCTGGTGAATGACCTGCAGAGAGCTGGGACCAAAGTAACAAAGGTCACCATCAGTAACACACTACAACGGCAGGGAATCAAATCCCGCAGTGCCAGACGTGTTCCGCTGCTGAAGCCAGTGCATGTCCAGGCCCGTCTGAAGTTTGCCAGAGAGCACATGGATGATACAGCAGAGGATTGGGAGAATGTCATGTGGCCAGATGAAACCAAAGTAGAACTTTTTGGTATAAACTCAACTCGTCGTGTTTGGAAGAAGAAGAATACTGAGTTGCATCCCAAGAACACCATACCTACTGTGAAGCATGGGGGTGGAAACATCATGCTATGGGACTGTTTTTCTGCCAAGGGGACAGGACGACTGATCCGTGTTAAGGACAGAATGAATGGGGCCATGTATCGTGAGATTTGGAGCCAAAACCTCCTTCCATCAGTGAGAACTTTGAAGATGAAACGAGGCTGGGTCTTCCAACATGACAATGATCCAAAACACACCGCCCGGGCAACAAAGGAGTGGCTCCGTAAGAAGCATTTGAAAGTCCTGGAGTGGCCTAGCCAGTCTCCAGACCTCAACCCCATAGAAAATCTGTGGCGGGAGATGAAAGTCCGTGTTGCTCGGCGACAGCCCCAAAACATCACTGCTCTCGAGAAGATCTGCATGGAGGAATGGGCCAAAATACCAGCTACTGTGTGTGCAAACCTGGTAAAGACCTATAGTAAACGTTTGACCTCTGTTATTGCCAACAAAGGTTATGTTACAAAGTATTGAGTTGTATTTTTGTTATTGACCAAATACTTATTTTCCACCCTGATTTACGAATAAATTCTTTACAAATCCTACCATGTGGATTCATGGATTTTTTTTTTCACATTCTGTCTCTCACAGTTGAAGTGTACCTCTGGTGCAAATTACTGACCTCTGTCATCATTTTAGGTGGGGGAACTTGCACAATCGGTGGCTGACTAAATACTTAGTTCAGCCCCCGAACTGATTTAAGTGGATGATAGGTTAAGAATTACTTAGTCAAACTGGTGTGTAGAACAGTTCATTCAAAACCTAAAAAGTAAGAGTACTCAAAACAGTAAGTATAAGTCAGCAAGATGATGACAACAAGCAAGGTAGGAACAAAAAACGAATAAAATGAAGGGGGGAAACCTTAAGGCATTAAAGCTTAAACAACACATCCATGACAGGTTATTTTAATCACGTAAAGCTCTAAATAGGACAGTTTACTGGAAGAGAAATACCAGCATAAATGTGACTTTTTATTAATCACCAATGGAAACTATAGTAATTTACTGTATCTACACATTTCATATGTTCAGACAAGACCTTAGCTTAAATAAAAGATATTTTAATAAACATAAACTTACAAAACACAAACAGAGAAAGTTCATGATGCGGGATGGAGCCAAAAAGAGTGCAACATTATATCCTCATCATCTTAGAGCCTAAGAACCCTCAGATGAGCTGCATCAGCTGATGACCCCCCTTAATTTTTAGCATGAGGATCAACAAGGAAACACTCCCAGTACAGAGGGATGAGTGTCATGATATTCACTAATAATTTGGTGATAAATATAAGCAAACAGTGTTTTACTTTACACATTAACACTTCAGCTTTACTTGTGAACTGAGTGCTCCAGGTAAGGAAAGGTTAGGCTGAGGTCAGTGTGGCCAGACATGCTCCATCTACAGCCTTGGTAAGATAACAGATTCTCTGTGAGCCTGAACGCCACTGAGGCAGAAACAGACATATAAACTACTGCAGCGTAAAGTAAAGGGTCATCCTGGCCAACTACTACAACACTGGAGGCGAAAGGCTTGGCATGGTGGTGGATGGAGGTGGCAGAAATGTGTGAGTTCAAGTGTGTGCGTACAAAAAGAAGAAAAAACTTATCCCATAAGTGGATCCTCCAGGGCAGAGGCTGTGTGTTTCCATGAATTTAAAACACAGTATATGGGGAAATGTGTGTGTGTGTGTGTGTGTGTGTGTGTGTGTGTGTGTGTGTGTGTGTGTGTGTGTGTGTGTGTGTGTGTGTGTGTGTGTGTGTGTGTGTTGTGAGCCTTACCCTTTAGGTGGATCTTATTTTCCGGGCTGTGCACCAACACCGAGCTAACTGAATCCAAGCTGTCGTAGTTACTGCAGCCGAGAGGGCCTGTCCTTGTTTCGGTTACCTAGGAAATACAGGAGGGATAGCTCTGTTTACTTCAACAGCTACCTCATCCACTAAATAGTGGATGAGGTAGCTGTTTGTTTCTCTTTCTGGCAGTCATGTACACAGCTGTAGCAGGTGAAGTGTGTGAAGGCAGGCAGAATACTGGATGTGGCAGAGCCCTCTGACAGCAGAGAAACTGTCACCATCTTTGGCTTCACTCGTACACCTGCAGACACAGCTGTGTGCAACGTGAGGGCTTTCTTCAAAGAATGGTGGAAAATATGTGAAGAAAAGTAAAAAGTTAACAGATGCAGATACTTGTGAAGGACTCACAAAATCAAATATTGAAAGGTAGGCTGTTAAGCAGCTGTTTTTAGTAGAGGCAATAAGCATGGTAATGACCACTTTTACATGTTAGTGTTCTTAAATCATCAAAATCTGCAAATTTCTTAAATATTACACTAAGATGTTTATTATTTTTATGACTATAATTATTCCTATTAGCAGAAATCATGATATTTGTTGTTCCATTGAATTATTACAAATGCATCTTACTTAAAATGTTCATATAATCTGCTGATTTGTTTGAGCCTATATTTTTATCACAGCGTCACAGACAGGATTGCTTTGCCCAAACCCCACAAATTTAACAATATGTCTGTAATTCTACTTCATTATTAATTTTAGATACTTTGTGGTATGTATTTAAGAATATTTACCATGTAGTCTCTCTTATTATTAGGGTTTAAAAACATATTTCTATTCACAAGTTAAAATAAATAAATACATATAATTTATCTTGGCTTTAGAATAACTGTGAAACACATTTCCCTTAAGATTCAAGGCAGCAGGCTTTAGACAGCTGTAATGTTTAAGTGTGACCAATGATAATGCTGCATCTGTTACAGCAGCAAAACACTCAAGAGATAACATGCAAGAACTGTAATTTTAAGTAAACCTTGGAGCGGTTTAAATACAAGGCACTGGTAGTGCTCCACCCTCTCCACCCGTCTTATTCTGAGGCTGTAAAATGGCCATTCATAAACCAAATGCTGACATCATCTTCCAACATAAGATACTTTTGCTACACTACAAGAAATTAAGAATCAAGAATCATGCTCTTCTTTTTTTATATTATCTTTATGCACCACTTCACACAACCTTACACTCTGTCGAGAAAATAAAGACAACTATTACTGATGCAAACATCATTTTTTAAAAATCGCTTATATAACATGTAGATAAAGAAATACTCTCCAGTGTGTATTGTATTTGATTCAAAGGTTTCTTTAAAATGCTAGCAGCATCAAAGTACAGGTATTGTGCATCGAAGTCAGATGCTTAGATAGAAGTTCTAACTGGTCCTTTCTAGATCCAGCATCTCCTTAGCAGTAAAAGTATAGTTACAACTTAAAAACTATGGATTAATCTCCTTCACGTAAGCCTTTGTTGTAAACTAATTACACTCATGTAGTGGTCAATCAAAGATAAGCTAGTGGCTATTTCCTGGCTATTGTCGACAATTCCAGCACACTGTAAAAAAAAAAAAATCCCCTTCTTTTGGTATGAATATACAACATCATCACTGAACAAAAATATTATAGGGACTTGTTGATTGCAAGTGATGATGACAAGTGATCATACAATACAAAGCTGGCTAGCTGCGCTGGAGTACCAGTGCAACAGTCACAGAACTGAACTGAAAATTTCTTCCGTACAAGATGCAAAAAAAGTAAATTGTAATAGTACAATTTAGTTTTTAAAAATATATAAATTGAAGCTGAATATTAGTGGTTTTGCAAGAGATGTAATGGAAATTATGATATGTTGACAATATTGTTGTTGTGACATGAACAGAGGGTGAAGAGAAAAGGTGCACACAGAGCAATGAGTGTAAACAGAAAAAAGTCACATAAGCGTGACAGATGGAACAAAAGGGATAAGACACAAGAAAGAAAAGAAAATACTGTAAAAAATTAAGCAAACATTATTTTGCAGATATCGCACACAGTTCATTTTCCCAAGCAGTTGTTCAAAATAGAACGTAACAATATGGACATGTCCTCTGGCAAAACCATTCTGCAGCTAAATCAGGCCATTTGGCAAATAAGGTAGCCTGTGCAAATTTGCTGTCCTTAACACAGCCCTGCGCCTTACATCTCCACACTCTGCCTTGCATTAAGATTGGATCTAATATCAAAAGAAATAGAAGTTACCCTTGAAGGTGCTACAGGAGATACACATCTCAAACATCACTCAAATAACCAACTAAAAAACCAGACACTGCTGAGATGAAGTCAAAGATAAGCTACAGATAAAGGCTAGCAACAAGGAAAGATTAGTGAAGGAGGACGGGGCTGTTTGGGGATGTTGTTTCAGCCACACGTACCACTGATAATCCCTGCCTTAAAAAGAAACCAAAAGAAACCTGTTGCATCTCATTCATGTTTTGGAATTGGCTGTGTAACATAATCCCTTGGGTTTTTCTTTGTTCACATTAAACTCTACCTCATAGGGTGCGCTCAAAGTCTGTGAAGTCGGATAAATTTTATGATTCCACAAAACCAAAGCAGTTTGTATTTTTTTAATAAATTGCATGCAGTTAAAATTAAAAGCCTGCAGAATGTGCACAGTGGTTATGAAAAGGTACAAAAATGATCAGGGTAGGATAACTATTTTGCAGATATTTGGCTGGAGTAAGAGAAATATACTACTAACCAAACAGTGCATGTTTTTCCTTTTATTTGTTGTATTTTCGAGGTTATCCTCTGAATCTTTTAGCCAACAAATGATTCTGAATTGGATTTGGATAAGTAAGTGGATGGATTGATGGATAGATGGATGGACGGATGGATGGATGGACGGATGGATGGACAGATGGATGGCATTTCCCTTTTTTGTGTTAGTCTCTTTGTTTTCACTTCCTCTTTCTTTCTGATGACATCATTCTTCTTCCTGTGTGATTTTTTTGTCCCATGCTGACTCACCTTTGTTAAGTTCCATTCTCTGTATATACATACTGTAGTCTTGCATCGCCTTTATCAAGCTGCCAGTCTGTGTACTTCCTGTCATGGTCCTGCGACCATGACTCAGTGACTTTATGTTTATGTTCTTTATTGTTATTACTTTCATTATTATTCATGGCTGTTTTGGGATGGTTTGTGTTTGGGATTTTAGACACTGGGTTCTGGGTTTGTGCTCCCTCTGTTGGTCCCTGGTGTTAGTGTCCCCCTGTCTCGTCAGGTTAATCAGGTCCAGCTGTTTCCCCCACCTGTGTGTGATTTCCCAGTGTCTCTTTGTGTACTTATAGTGTGTGATTTCCTCTGCTCCTCGTCGCGTCGTCTGTGTTCATACCCGGTGAATCCCCTGCGTGCTCTCCCTGCTGTTCTCCCTTCATGTTCAGGTTTGCCACTCCCTTTGTGTAGTTTCTCCCAGTTTAGTTCGTCCTTAGTTCTGTTTTGCCATCTCCACTTTATGTTCAGTATTGTCAATAAATCACCTTCACATCTGAGTAAGTGCTGCATCTGAGTCCTCCTTTCCACTCTTCACACGGCCGCTGCCCCGGACCGTGACAGTACGACGCGACCACAAGATGGACCCAGCAGCGCTTAATCCGTCCAGGGAGCTACGGGAGACGCTCATCGATGCCACACAGGAGCTGATCGACCTGTGGCTGGAAAGCCCGGGTGGCACGTCCCAGCGCGCTATAGAGAGGCGGCTACAGCGTCTGGTGACCGGTCTCCCATGGCTGCTGGACTCGCTCTGTTCGTGGGAGCGGGAGTTTCTCCTTTTGGACCTTGGACTTCACCCCCCGTCTGCATTCACTTTCGAGCAGCCCGATGCGGTGAGTCAGCGGGATGCATTGCTTTCCCCAGTTTCCGGGACTTTGTTTTCTGGGGCTATTCAGAGCGGGATGGGAGACTGTATGGATCGCTTACCTACCTTCGTGGTAACGGATCCTTCCCAAGTGGGCGTGTACAAACCCGCTGCAAAACTGACAGACTGTGTCTCTGCCTGGCTCCTTCTGAGCCAGGACTTTATTGCCATTCTCCGGCTCAGTTCTGTGTCCAGCCACAAGCTTCCCAGTCTGTAGCTCAACCATTAGCCTCCCTTAAGCCACAATTTTCACACTGTTTTTCCACCGCTGTTTCTGAGCAGGGAGACAAACTGTTTCACTACGGATCTGTTCCTCAAAAGCTGGCTACATTAGAGACTATTGCTCACTCCGGGGCTTCCCCAGAGGCTGGGTTTCTGCCCTCAGCTTACTCTGGACCCCTGGAGGCCAAGATGCCAGCTGTGAACTGCACCGGGCTGTCACTGCCTGAGCAGGGTCAGTGCTCTGCGCAGCTGCAGCCCTCCTTATGTGTGCCGGAGGCCCACGTGCCTACTGGTTTTGTTTCATATGTGCCAGAGGCCCACGTGCCTACTGGTTTTGTTTCATGTGTGCCGGAGGCCCACGTGCCTACTGGTTTTGTTTCATATGTGCCAGAGGCCCACGTGCCTACTGGTTTTGTTTCATGTGTGCCGGGGGCCCCGGTGCCCACTGGTTCTGCGGCTGTTTTCGCTGGGGGGCCCGAGGAGCCCGTCCAGCCTCCTGTTTCGCCTGCTGGGGGGCCCGAGGAGCCCGTCCAGCCTCTTGTTTCGCCTGCTGGGGGGCCCGAGGAGCCCGTCCAGACTCCTGTTTCGCCTGCTGGGGGGCCCGAGGAGCCCGTCCAACCTCATGCCACACTGACTGCCACGTCGGCTGGGGGGCCCGAGGATCCCGTCCGGCCACCTGTGGCTGCTTCTCCACCTGTGGCTGCTTCTCCACCTGTGGCTGCAGCGCCGCCTCCTGCAGTATCATCACCTCCAGCGCTACCACCTGCTACTGCCACGCCTCAGCCTGAAGCTTCAGCCTCGCCTGGTTCTGGTCCAGCTTCATCCTCACCTGGCCCAGCTTCAGCTTCAGCTTCAGCCTCGTCTGGTCCAGCTTCATCCTCACCTGGCCCAGCTTCAGCTTCAGCGTCAGCTTCGCCTGGCCCAGCTTCAGCTACAGCGTCAGCTTCGCCTGGCCCAGTTTCGGCTACAGCTTCATCCTCGCCTGGCCCGGTTTCATCCTCGCCTGGCCCGGTTTCATCCACGCCTGGCCCGGTTTCATCCACGCCTGGCCCGGTTTCATCCTCGCCTGATTCTGGTCCAGTTTCATCCTCGCCTGGCCCAGCTTCAGCTACAGCGTCAGCTTCAGCTACAGCTTTGTTCTCGCCCGGCCCGGCTTCAGCTACAGCTTCTTCATCGCCTGGTCCGGCTTCATCCTCGCCTGGCCCGGTTTCATCCACGCCTGGTCCGGCTTCATTCTCGGCTTCATCCTCGCCTGATTCTGGTCCAGCTTCATCCTCACCTGGCCCAGCTTCAGCTACAGCGTCAGCTTCGCCTGGCCCGGTTTCATCCACGCCTGGCCCAGCTTCATCCACGCCTGGCCCGGCTTCATCCACGCCTGGTCCGGCTTCATCCACGCCTGGCCCGGTTTCATCTCCAGCTTCATCCACGCCTGGTCTGGCTTCGGCTTCTGCTTCAGCATCGCCTGGTCCAGCCTTCGTGTCTGCATCCTCGTCTGGTCCAGCCTTCGTGCCCGCATCCTCGGCCACAGCATCCTCATCTTCACCCACTGCGCCTGGTCCAGCCTCCGCTTCAGCATCCTCATCAGCATCGCCTGGTCCAGCTTCAGCATCCTCATCAGCCTCGCCTGGTCCAGCCTTCGTGTCTGCATCCTCGTCTGGTCCAGCCTTCGTGTCTGCATCATCGTCTGGTCCGGCCTTCGTGTCTGCATCATCGTCTCCGCCTGCTGCGGTCCCGGCTTCCGTGCCCTCAGCCTCGCCTGGCCCAGCCTCGTTTGGGTCTGGAGCTAAACGGCCGTTTTCTGGACTACTGGCCGGGCGCCGTTGCCTGACTGGCCGCCGTTGCCTTCCGCACGGCCGGCCCCCGGACCGCCATTGCCTGAGCGGCCGCCGTTGCCTTCCGCACGGCCGGCCCCCGGACCCTCTTCACCTGAGTGGCCGCTGTTGCCTTCCGCACGGCCGGCCTCCTGAACCTTTTGTGCGCCTCCACGGCCTTCTTCGTGGCCGGCCTCCTGAACTGTCCCATCCTGGCCTCCTGTGTTATCGGGCCCCTGGCCGGCCACCTGAACTGTGTTTTGGACTCTGCTCCCCTGTGAGTTTTTTTTTTGTGAACATTTGTTTGGGACTCTGGGGCCTCCGTCTTTGGTCTTGGCCCGGTCCCTCCGTCCTGGGCCCCCTGCCGCCCGCCCGGATCTGGTGGTGTGTTTCTGTGGCTGTCGGGGGCCAGCCCTTGAGGGGGGGGTACTGTCATGGTCCTGCGACCATGACTCAGTGACTTTATGTTTATGTTCTTTATTGTTATTACTTTCATTATTATTCATGGCTGTTTTGGGATGGTTTGTGTTTGGGATTTTAGACACTGGGTTCTGGGTTTGTGCTCCCTCTGTTGGTCCCTGGTGTTAGTGTCCCCCTGTCTCGTCAGGTTAATCAGGTCCAGCTGTTTCCCCCACCTGTGTGTGATTTCCCAGTGTCTCTTTGTGTACTTATAGTGTGTGATTTCCTCTGCTCCTCGTCGCGTCGTCTGTGTTCATACCCGGTGAATCCCCTGCATGCTCTCCCTGCTGTTCTCCCTTCATGTTCAGGTTTGCCACTCCCTTTGTGTAGTTTCTCCCAGTTTAGTTCGTCCTTAGTTCTGTTTTGCCATCTCCACTTTATGTTCAGTATTGTCAATAAATCACCTTCACATCTGAGTAAGTGCTGCATCTGAGTCCTCCTTTCCACTCTTCACACGGCCGCTGCCCCGGACCGTGACACTTCCACCTGCTGGATGAGTTCTTTGTTAACTCGTTCTAGTTTCAAAGTGGATCCCTGGGGTGTTTTTTTTTTGGACCGTCCTTTATTTTTGGACCTTGCTAATTATTAACGGGTCTTTCTCTTGTACTTCACCTACTATAATTTTCTCTCTTATGTACACTAAAAAAAAATCCATCACTTGTGTTATCCCACTAAAACACTTTACTACACCCAGCAGGAATATAAAGGAATACACGCTGCTTAGTGGGGTTCTTTGTGACCCTCAATCTCAACAAAGGAAGTGGAGACAGCAAACACAGCATGACTCACAGAACCACAACTACCACACTGAGGAAAAATTCATATAATAAATATAAAAAACGAGACTAAAGATGGACCAGTTTAGCTTAAGAGGAGAAGTTAGAGCAGGTCTAAATAATTTAGTTCATAATTTGGAATTTCCAGCTGTAGCACAGTCAAGAGGTCACATTCTTAGGCAAGAAAATACTGCCAAATTGTTCCACTGTGGACCTAGTTTAACAGTTTGTTAGTCTTTTATATTTTGTGAAACTGAAACCGTCTGTTTCTATTTAGTGCAAGAACTTTGAAGATTTTTCATTTTTCATGCCATGTTTGAATGCAGAATGAACTGTGAGATCAATACAGCTCGGTAAGTTTTGTTGTAGCAACAAACAAATTCAAACATGTACTACAGATTGTGTAAGAAGCATTAAGTTTGATCATTATTCTTCATGAAGAAAACTAAAGGTTTTAGCCACTTTTCAAGCCCATGGAGAGTGACGGTTTAATACTTAAAACCAACTGCACAATTATCACTATAATGTAACAATTTCATACATCTTTTTTCAAATTATCTACAGCGATTTTTATTATCATGATTTATTTCCTAAAGGTCTACATAAATTGTGTTCTCTGTCTGTTGAAATGATAAATGCATCAGAACTCTCAGCTGTGTTGCAGTGAATACACACCAGGCTGTTTTGTAACTCCTGTGAGGAACTTCAATAATAACCCACCTGAGAGCTGCCACCCTGCCTCTGCTTTTGTTTCAAACTCCCAAGAGCCCTTCAGTGAGTGGATCATTCAAACTAGACCACTTTGTCTTTTGTGTTTACTCAATAACATGCATTGTTCAAACATAGCAGAGTAGTGTGTGTTTTCCTATGATCCTAGAAAGTTTTGTATGGATTGTGTGAGATCAAGTAATGCATTGCTGTTTGTTTCACTCAGCTTATTATGGCTGATGATCTAACAAACTGCTGTTTATACTCTTGTGTACCTTTAACCTCTTTATTGATAAAACAGGTTTTATTTTACATCAAATACTTTTCAGCTTTCTTATTAAGTGCACATTTGTTCGGAGTGAAATATATATTTATGCAGGTTTTGCATTGATACCATTCGTGCCCTGCATCTTAATCTTATTTGAAGTTACCTCAAAGTAATGAATGCAATGAAAACCTGAGAACACTTGGATAGAAGAACATTAGTACTGCTTGATCTCTGGATGTTTTAACAGACCTGATTAGTCATTATTAGTTATTAAAAGTATCTAGAATAATTCCTAAATATACAACAGTGCCTTGTTCATTTTTCACCTCATTTGGGACATGTTTTTATCATTGTGAAACTGGCTTGTTCCATCGCATATGAGCTAGAGGACTCACTACTTTGGAAGTCATTTTTCCTTTTATATGGCATCAGCAAATCTACTTTGTACACCTCCAAGAATTATTGGAGTTTAACGTCATTGTAGAGGTGTGGTGTTTGTGCTTTACATCGTTTTCAGATCTCTGTCAGTGTATTAAAAGCGTTGGCGTGTTCCTTCTTGCGTAATGCGTTGTGATGAGCTTTTATTTAGGACTGGGGTTTCACTGTGCACTTCCCCTGCCGATCTTGGCTCTTGCTGACAGTGTGGTAAAAATACCATGCCTTCACTTGCGTCAACAGAGACAGTTCCTCTACCTTTCCAAACAGCAGATTTCACACATACGCTACAGAGGATTTATTTATTTATTTGTTTGTTTATTTGAAGTGTAGCTTAAACTGAACATGTGAGTTTCTTCTCCTTTACTGCTACAGATAGAGGCAATGCATGTGGCTCCTGCCGCCTACTCTCAGCTGCAGAGACAAAGAACCCAAGGGCCTGTATGCGCACAGGTCAAGTACATCCCACTCAGTGTTGTTCCCTTTTGGGTGATGAGTGGATGTGGCAGAACATGGCTCGGCAGGTGGCCCGAATGCCATTCAGAGAGCCTCATTTAGCACATACGTAAAGGATGCTCTTCTCAAAGTGGGAGTCTGTGTTTGTTGTGTTTGCACATGCGTGTATGTGCAGGCAGGTGTGCAAAAACACTGGCTGTTTGAAGTTGCCTTTCAGTCTAGAAGAAAAGCTGCTCTAGTCCCTTATCAGCAGGTAAACTAGTTGGTATGTGTGTTTATACTTTTTTAGATGATTTTCACTTGAATGCAAAGTTAAATTCTGAATTTTCATGAAGATGAACACCCACTGCAGATTTTTTTTTATCTATATGCACAACACTCCAGAGGTGGGACCAAGTCATTGTTTTGCAAGTCTCAAGTAAGTCTCAAGTCTTTATCCTCAAGTCTCAAGTCAAGTCTCAAGTAATGTCAGGCAAGTCAGAGTCGAGTCTCAAGTCACTGGTGTAAAAGTCCGAGTCAAGTCACAAGTCTGAAACTTTGAATTTCAAGTCCTTTCGAGTCTTTAAAAAAAAAAAAAAACGAAAAAATAATGTTGCAGTTATGCTAAATGTAAATATTAGACCATGTAATTTTAAAATCTGTGTTTTTCTCAACACATGACAAAATAGTGAACTTAGAAAATATACACAAATTGTGAAATTGCACCTCTTTAAAATGCAGCTCAATTAAACCTAGCTCCTAGAATAATTTTCACCGACAGTTCTGTGATAAGCTGCATGTTATTCTTGGATGCGGTTGTAGGACCAGCTTTAAAATCACATGACAAAAATATCATACACATTAAAAAAAACTGCATCACCAACGTAGCCTGGAAAACATTTGCTAGTTAGATGAAGTCAGCTATCTCATCGTAGCATATTTATATGCATATTTATAATCATACGGCTCTTGGAGTGAGTGCATACACTCATGAAGTTTAGTAACTTCAGGTCACTGCAACAAGCCCAGGTACAGTTTACCGCCGGATGGGTGCAGGACCTTGAAATGTACCGTGTAGAACGAAAGACCATCGTACCTATCATAAGTTTACCAGTCTCACAAATCGTCTTCATAAATACACATTCCTTAACCGTTTATTAATAGGACCTTTGAGCTCAACGGTAATTAATTAGCAGTGGAAATAATTTCTGGTAGCATCACAGAAATGTAGCAGTGACAATAAGACTGTATGCTGTAATCGTACTGGGCAATTAGTGATACAAACCTGTTTTATCCTGTGAATAAAAGTATATGTTTTTGTCAATGTACCATAATAACAGAGGAGAAACGCAATATTGTGTCAGGACAATTCACTATTTATGCACAATAAATAAAGGAGCATAGCGCGACAATTTCTGTTCAGCGCCAGACTTGCTTGTAACCTATATCACTAATTATGTTATGAAAATGACGCATTAACTACTAAAAAACACTGACCTTCGTGTAAATGCTTGGAGCAGACTAACCTGTGAGCTGGAGTGTTCTGGGACGTTATATTTGGTCTTTGAATGGCTGCAATCCAGTCGCCTCTTTGTTACTTCGGAAACATGGTTTGAACAATTTCTCTTCAACGACGTAATCCGATAACAACCGATCTCTTTACCCGTCGGCTTCCCGTGGCTGTCATGCGACCGGCTATTGCAGTTAATAATACAACGGCTTCTTGACATTTTTGTGTTTCTTTTTATCGCTGTGTAACTGATTTTAATTGAAAGCCTGCGTGCGCTAGTACCGCTTGCCACGAGTTCCCAGAATCCTTTGCGGTTCTACCCGTGAATGACGTCACATTTTCAATCTCTATATAATATGCATGTTAAATTTTATATTTGGGGTAAAATATCAAGTCTTTTCAAGTAAACCGGTTCAAGTCCAATTCAAGTCCCAAGTCATTGGTGTAAAAGTCCAAGTCAAGTCACAAGTCTTAGAACATTTTTTCAAGTCAAGTCTAAAGTCATAAAATTAATGACTCGAGTCTGACTCGAGTCCAAGTCATGTGACTCGAGTCCACACCTCTGCAACACTCTATATCCGTTTTTGTTTTGACAGCTTGTTTAGTTTTCAGTCTTTTGATGAAAATGTGAGCTAAGTTTTAGCCAACAGACTCTAAAGGCACTGTAACCTGTTTTTCTTTAGCAAACTTTCAGCCTCACTTGTTATGTGTGCTTTTGATCGGTGAATCTTCTGTGTTTTCTGACTCCAGCGGAAAAGGCGCTATTTCTGTGTTCCCACACAGTTTACATGAAGCAAGCAAAACAGATTAACTCTTCTCTGTGACTGTGGCTATCATTTCCAAACTGTTTGAAGCTTTAGCTTTAGATCTGGCATTACCATGGCTACCTGGTCTTCCTACTGCTGGGTGGGTTATCATTCAGAAGCTGACTCCCTCTCTTGTTCGCTAAATTCATGTTTCCATGCCTGGAGTTTGACCGAGTGAAGGTAAACGGTTACATAACACTAATACAGTGATATTTCTTAAATAAATGACAGGCTGCCATCAGTTATTACTCATTCCACATGAGCTTGCCTTTTCAGAACTGCTTACAGGGGTGTTGTTGTGCATCTATCGGGGTACGGCTAGCCAGTAATTAAATCCCAATTTAAAATTTTCAGTGTGTCAAAATGTGCTATCTTGCTTATTCCTTACTATTCTGATCTCTTTTGAGTTAATCACATCAAATGATGTTTAATAATTCAAGCAATAAACTTTTGACAAACTGGCTAATACCTGGACAATGACTCAGCTTACTGTCAGGGCGTGTTAGGATGCAATAATCTTGATTCTTGTTTCATGCAGAGCACAAATCCACGCAGCAACAACATCCTTGCTATATATTCAAGTTGGCACTTCAGTCTCTATTTTGGGTTTTGTTACACTGGTACTCTGCAATAGAAAAAAAAATCTATTTTCTTGCTGCGTTTCCCGCTAGTATCAGTCTAAAGGAAAAGAAAGAAGCAGCTGTAACGGCTAAACTTTAAGAGGTTTAACACACTTTTACTGCCCAATAAGCCGGGTTTATTTTATTTGGCTGACACCTGGAGAGTAGGTTAGCCGATAAAAAGAGCTTAGAGATGCTCATGACTGCTTGCTAACTGCAGTTTCATAGGTTGTCTTGGTGGTTCTTAGCTGACTGTGGTGTAATTTAGCCTCATTAGCCTCTTGACACAGAAACGACTGTGTCAGACATTTCTGTTCCAAAGTAATTCTGGCTCAGCAGGTAATATATTTCTGGAAATTTCTGATGTAGTGGTATCCCACTGCAGAAGTGATCCTAGTGATTCTAAATGGAAGTGCAAGGATTCATATTTTTGACTGTGGATGGCAGATGACATGGATGGATTGAAAGAACGTTGTGGCATTTGAGGCTTTATGATAATGTTACCTGCACACTGCTCTATTCAGATTTCCTAAACATGTTAAGCTGGGATGACCCTGGGGTCATGAGGACTGGAAATGGGACTGGGAAGCTGCTGGTTTGCGCAGATTCCAAATACGCAGCAGAAAATGAACAGATTAATGAGATGACAGATTTGTCGAGCAATTAACAATTCAACTTCACCCCAGGATGAAAATCTTTGAGTGAAAGGGACCAGGTTGGGCATTTCCAAGTTGACCTACAGTGAAAGCGAGGCTTCATTTGAAGAATTCCTTCATTCAGAAGTCATAAAGATATTCCAGGGATATATGGAGACATTTTCAGGTGCAGAACTACAGCAAAGTTAATGCTAAATGAGGCTTATTTTTATGTGTAACTTCAAGAAAGTAATTACATCGTGGACGTTTAGAGAAAGGCATTCAAGTTGAACATTTTAGCCTGTTAATTAAAAACAGTTACATACAGTTTTTATATGGGCTTGTCGGATAGTAAAATTTACATTTCCATCTTTTTCCACATGAGATCAGCAGCATTTCAAATGTAGTTTTATTCGAGTTTTCCTGTCAGCTGGAGTCTTTTGAGCTTGGTTTGTCTCTTCACTGGTATACCTTCAGGGCCACACTGGTCTCCTCTTATGTTGAGCTGTTGCATCTAGCTCTTCCAATTTTAATGTTACCCCATCCCAGTGCTTTCCCTCTCACAAAAAAAGCTGAACTCTCTGAGGTTGGCCGTGGGGGGGGCTTTGTACTTTTTGAAAGAGTCTGAAGAGTCAGTGGTGTGCCCACTGCAGCTGACAGTGGGTGTTACTCAAGCTAACACTTCTTGACTTTCTGTGTCTATTACCTCACACGCCCAGGAACACTAATCTAATAGCTGTTTAATGAGTTATGATCAAAAGTTGTTAAGAATAACATTTTTTGAAGCTTTCCCTTTGTGGAATTATGTACAACTAAACTTAACTCAGCTCACAGAATATTACTCATACTGCATACACCAAACTGGGTATAGTGGGCTGTAGTTTCAAACTGAGTGCTTACACACTCCCAACAGACACCATTACATCACATACTGGTCTCTGGTTTCACATTTGAAACCCTCAACATTAGCATTTTACCGACTGCCCCATTGTTCTACTTGAGCCAGAAGTGACCATATTAGGAAACCATGTTATTTATCACATAATTGCCTGTTTTAGTACATCTTTCAATAATAACAGTCACAATATTAACTTTGAACCTTGACAAAAAAGTTAAGAAATAAGTTCAACTCTGTATAATTGCTATGAAGGGACGATTTAGCTAATAATTTAGCTTTTTTTTTTTTTTTTTTTTTTTACAAGACTTCAACAATTCTTCATGGGAGTCATGATTGACAACAAACCATATGAGCTCGACGGGCAACCAGCTTTGACAAGGGGACATTCACCTTAGTCACTTTGCTATTTATTTCAAAATACTCCAAAATCTCAGGCGGCTGAGGCAGTTTTTGTGTTTTGCAATTACAAGTAGGGTCATACTTTCAAACAACCTCTTTTTAGTTTCAAAGAGATATGACAGGTACTTCCCAGAGTTTGACCTGCACAGGCCCATCCACTCAGTGTCATCCTCTGTCATGCTCGTCATTACGACTGCTGCAGAACTACTGTTGATCAAATAATAATGAATTCAATAAATATATATTTAATTGAATCGATATGGGCAAATTGCGTGAATTAGTGTAACTTACTTTAGTGAGACTTTACTGGGTGGGCCTGGACCCCTGAAGCCCATCCAAAGAGTTGATGCTGATGGCAGTCATCTCTAAAGTCAGCTTCAAGTTGCCATTAGCAAAACTGCAGTTTTGGCACTCCCATGTTGACTTATTTTCCAGCCACAGAGATGCCACCGCTATGACCTACTTACATCACTCAAATTAAACCACTATATTTTTAGCTGATGTCCACTTGGTCGTTAACACTTGGATTAGAGCATTCACACTCTCCTTTACAAAAGCAGAGCCAAGAGGCAACATCTCCAAAAGTTGATTCTGTTCATCTGGACGTAGCGTTTTGTGGGAGAAACATTTCGTCACTCATCCAAGTGACTTCTTCAGTCTCAGCTGACTGCAGGTTTCCCCAGATCGTATAAACAGTACATTTGCATAATGACTGAAACCAGCCCAGTGAAGAAACAATGGGCTGGGAGGTCAGTCCCTTAAATTTAATTATGCTACGCTACGTCCAGATGAACAGAATCAACTTCTGGAGATTTACTTACCTGGATGATTGAGCAAGCATCAAGAGACAACATGGTAACTAAGGACCTGATTTCAGAGATAGAGCTCAAACTTTGTTTTTACTTTAATAATACCGCTCGGCAAATATTTGACTACATATCGATTCTTCTGAAACTCCAAATATTGCATTAATGATTTTGTTGAATCAGACCAAATACACTAAGCTGGCTGTAAACATGACTGATACGTGACTGTAGGAATGCAGTTCAATATGCATGAGAAGCAGTTGGGTTCTGGACGCGTTCTTCACAGAATATCACTGGATGGACTGAAGGCAGACTCACTGATGTGGAAAACAGATCTAAATGGTCGCTACTAATTTATTTATCTGCCATTGTGGACTTCTTTGCAGAAGCTGACGGATTGTTTCAGTGCGCCAGTCACTTAGCCTCCCCCAGCACAAAAGGATCACGCTGAGCAAAGATTTCAGTTCATAATTAATTCAAGCTTAGCAGCCTTTTCTGCAGTGGTGAGATGCAGCGCTCATACTTTGCATACTTAAGTAAGCAAGAAAATTCCTTTGTTTTGATTTTGCTCACGTTCTAAAGCGACGGTTTGCTGGGATAAACCGTGTCAATAAGCATAAAAGCTGTAGGCACGCAGAGGTTATCTTTTTTTTTTTTCTTTTTTGACCAAGCCTGCATTGTAGGGAAGTTTGTTTTGATGCTGCTTTCATTGAGATTGCCTTTAGCTAAACAAACTTTTCTCATTCATTAAAATTCCATTTCATGCCCTCATACTAATCAAACTTTTCTCTCTCCCAGTAAAAGCTATTTGCAATAAGTCCAGGAGTCCTTTGTGTTGCCCGGTTCTTGTGCACAACCATTCAAGGCTTTTTGGGAGAGCAATCAAGTACTTCAGGGTCTGTTTTAAAGAGACTGTTGGCAGCCAAAAAAGGTCTGAGAGCCAATCTCACCTCTGCATGCCGTGTTTTCGGCAACTGTGCTTGGAAAGGAGCCACCTCACACAAGGTACGCACAAGGCTGACACTTTGCAATTACTCATTTCAATCAGATTTCATATTTAAGTTAAAGCATGAAGGCATGGTCCACCCACCCACACACCTGCTGTCATCAAGTGAAAGCCAACAGATTTGTTCTGATGTGAAAAATGCATTGCTCGGTTAAGCTTTGCTTCCAGTCTGGAAGGGAGGGGATTTGGGAAGGTAAAACCAGGCAGAGAGGAGATAATAGGATTTATTTGACTGTGTTTTTGAGTGTTTTCAACAAAACTGAGCCTCGTCGCAATTAAAGAGCTTGCACAAGCCCAGAGGTGGATTTTGGCTAAGTGACGACTCATCACATCAAGTGTTGAGTGTGCAGGTAAATAAAATGAACTTGGCTGTAAGAGTGTGTTAAAATCGCTTCAAGTTTGACAGTCGCAGCCACTTCGTTGCTAAAATCAAACAGCTTTATTTGAAAAGAAATGATAATTGTGTTTTTAACCCTTGTGTGATCCAGATGCATGCACCCACACTGAGACTGTGCTGCTTTTCACATCGGGACTTTGGAGAAACTTGCCATTTGCCATGCTCTGGTGCCTCTGTGGGTTATAGCACATGCACTGTCCTTTTAAACCAGCTTGCTACATTTGAAAAATGTTGTGCACTTGCTTTCATCTCTTGCCAGCTTTTGAGCAACGACGCACCTTGAAAATATGCTTTAAAAAAAGATTGCTTGTTAGAGCCATTTATTTTAGGTGGAGCATGGAGCAATGCATTTTAAAGGGACAGTTTTATAGGAGTGTTAATTTGTGTGTCTTTTTTTTCCGTAACTCTTTTTGAATCTAGAGAATTGCAAACACTCAGAAACACACATTTGCATATACATGGTTTATACTGAAAACTAATTTCTTAGTAAATCAAAGACTATACATCTGAGCATGTGCTCCAGGTGCATTTGCTGTGTGAATGTGAACAGTACCTTAATAGCAGAGGTGGCAATCTGGAGGTGGTGCAGTCGCCTCAGGGTGCTCTCTCGATCTGTGAAGTAGGAAGCGGCCAGCTGATGGAGCAGCTCCAAAGACACTACTGAGCTGTTGCTGTTGCCTTCGGACTTCTTATTCAGCTTCTGCTTGTCCAGGAAAATGGTCAGAGACTCTTCTCCTGTGGATCGATGATAATTATTTTACAGAGCACTCTGTGATGAACAGTTTTCATTGAGAAAATCATTTGTTTCTTTCTGAATCCTCTTTAACGTGGATAAAAAGCCAAATGAAGAAGAGCGCGTACGTTATATTTGGAAAAACTGGAGTGACAATCTTTGAGTTTGACATTTCTTTGGAAAGGCCTTCAGGTTTTGTGGTTTGTCTGCTGAGGTGCAGGTACTGTATCATTTGGATTGGCAGCAACAGAACCATTGCCACTAAAATTGGACACAGGCAAGAGAGGAGGTTGTATTCCTTCCCCAGACACCAATCGTTTGAAATTATGAAAGGCGAACGTGGCATTTATCTCGTGCAAGCTAAAACATGTAAGCAATATAAAGCGTGAGCAAGTATTTCTCAGCAATGCCAGCAGCTACTGATGTGGGAAACTTTTTAACAAATCACATGAGGCAGGATTCTCTTACTGTAAATGCACCAAACACCTTTTTATTTGCCCGTGTAATGTCCAAATAAATTGCAGACAGCTCTTACTGTAATTTCTCTAAAACTTTCAGAGTGATAAGTTCAATTACTGGACACTACAGGGAACACTTTATTCCCAACCTCCCTAAATTGAATCTGAATGGGAGCTTAAGTGTGATCTTTAGCAAAGCCGCCACTCCAAAAGTGTCTTGCTAAGCATAAGATTTGCTTAGAAAAGCCACATTTTCTTGGTCTTCAACAAAACACACCATTATTTATGGATGAGCGCCAAGAGGCTTTAAAGCCATTCAGAGAAACACAGAGAGACTAACTCTGATCTGAAATTCATGGGTGTTCAGTTATTTGGGAAGCGCAGGGTGTTTATATTTACCGCCACCTTTTCATTTGAGTTTCTATTGCAAAGTGCAAGGTCACAACTACAGCCAAAAAGTACTTTTGTTCACAAAGTGTAAGGCAATTCATTTTATTAATGTAAAAGGTACCTTTCTGAGGCTGAGTGGCTTTTTTTTTTTTTGGGGGGGGGGGGGGGGGGGGAATGAATCAGTTTTTCACTCTTTCACTTTCACTCAACTGTTTAACAAAATACACTTAGATGTAACCACAGCAGAAGAAAAGAGAACAAAAACCAGATATTTCATGCGTTTTCACTCTGCTACAGTAATCAGTATGCAGAATGGATCTGCCCATTTAGTCGAGGCTGTTAATTACACATAGACACTATCAGTGTGACACTGCATTCACCCCGGCTCCATCTCTGAAACTGCTCCAGTGCATACATTCAGTGATGAGTGGCATTAAAGTTAGGCGTCTGCAGACGTGAATATCAGAGCGGCTGTTAGGAGACTGTTCCTGTGAGAGAACCGGATTTGTCTGCTATGTGAACTGTGTTTGGGTAATTTTGGTATTAAACATTTCAAGCCTGAACCGTGAAATAATTGAAACTGAACCTTCTGACAATTTTTTTCAAAAGTAATGAAATTAATTATTAATTTGCACATTTGAAGTTTTTTTGTGTTTGTTTTTTTCAATTTATTGCTGAAAAATGTATTGTGCAATTTATGTTGGTTTTTCAAATATGATGCACTAGACGTTAAGTTTTAGACTAATTATATCATCGTAAAATCTCCAATTTCATATATTCATAGCATATTTTATGTGGCTGAATGATCTGAGTAACCTAGGATTGTAAATCCTGACCGGGTCCTTACATATGCCTAGACTCACTATCACTCCTTGCAAATGTACTTGTATATCTGCACTATACTAGTTGATGACTGAGATTAGGTATTTATCAATATCACTAGGTTGTCATCTTGAACACTACACAGGTCTCACTCTTGTTTTTGTGACCCTCACACGATCGATGCTGCTGCCGATCTGTTTTGTGAGTTACTTCTCTCCTTGGGGATTGAGGCAAAAAAGAAATCCAATGAAGAAACACGGGGGTATGAAACAGGTCATTTTAATCCCTCTTCTGCTCTGCGAGGCTCTAATGTTCATCAGAGGGAACGATGAGTGGAAAATTACCTCTGAGGGAGACAAGCATTGTTGAGTGCTGCAAGTGCAAGATGTAAGCATTGTTGCTATTTCTACTTAAAACGTGAGACTCTTTCTTGGTATAAAAGGACAGCTAGACTCCTGGAGCTACACTAACACAGGCAACATCCTCCGAGACCTAAAACGAACGGTTTCTCTATTTCTGGCGTGTCCCGACACTTCCTAACCCGAGAATAAAGGAGAGTGTGTCACCTGCAGTCCTCCCTTACCTCCCAGGGTGGCAGTAACCAAGAAGTGGGTCCCGTACTTCTTGATGAGGTTTTCATTGATTTGCTGCAGGGTTGGTCGTCGGCCCAGTAACCGCAGGTTGCGTAGGAACTCTGGTGCTAAGGGCAATGGAGATTTGAGGAAATCTCTCTTCTCCGTAGCCAGGCTGTTCACCTTCCAGTGGCTGAACTCCCTGAAATTATAAATACATGAAAAAGTGATTACATGCTCGAGCATTTTAGCATGATGTGGAATTACAGGCAACTGACTAGAATATACTGCTAAATATAATGACAGGAACATTTAAGGTTACAGTCATACATTTCTGAAGTGACTACAGAGAGAGAGTCTACTTATTGCACAATGGTCCCTGGAAAATCATGACTTGCTGTCTTTCATTGTGAGATTGTCTTGACCATTATATGTTAAAAAAAGGTCTCCGCAGGTCACAAAAAAAGAAACGTCTGATCTATTCTTATCTATAATGTGATCCTATTGGCCAACGTCATAAAGATCACAGACAAAGTAACACTTGTTGTGGCGTGTTAACACTGTATGTATAAGAAACAGTCTGGTGTATGAATGTGTGAATGTAGGAATAAAGTAAAGTACTCTGAATGGTCAAAAGTTTAGGAATTTGTTATAGATAATGTGCAAATCTGTGACAAAATAAAGATATATTTATATATGATGAGCTACACTGAGAAATATTCAAAAGCCCCAACGTGAGTACAGATGTAGGAGTCATGCAAAAAAGCAAATATTCACGGGATAGTCAGGGTTAAAGTGGGATGGTGGGGAACCGTAAAATCAGCTGCAGTGGGCCGGCGTTTGGAAAAGAATTAAAGCTCAAGATAACTTCTATCGTAAACTCGAGTCATTTTTCTTTGTGTCCAGGCTGGCGTCAGCTCACATGTGCTGCTGTGGCTCTGAGGTTTACAACAAGCTGTAAGCAGATGTTTCACAGCTATCTTAGCAGATTTCTATTCAGTCCCCTGACAGTTCACTTTATACTGTTTTTACACCAGACAATATAGAGTTGGTATAAAGGTTTAATAAATTTTAGAACCATCAGCTGAAATTCAAATTCATCAGTTGATATAACTTAAATGACCATGAGCACCACAGCCACCGTTGGCCAGTCCAACACAGTGCTTTACTGTAAATTCACAACAGTGTGGTGAGCTGCTTATCCTGCACTAAATAAAAAGCACTGGTGATGGAGGATATAGGAGTGTCTTTTACGTGTTCTTGTTCCCTCCATTTAAATCCAAATCTGGTTGATTTTTTAAGATTTACAGTGATGTAAAATAAAGCCGGGGTGTCAAATGTGTTTGGCTTAAAGAAACAAGCCTGTTTTGAAAATGTAAGGAATAGAAATTACAAATATTGGAAATTTGTGCAAAAAATGTGAAGAGTAGCAATAAAAAGTTGTCAGAAAACAAATACTGAAGTGAAGTACAGATGCCTGAAAATTCTACCAAAGTAGAGTAACAAAGTATTTGTATTTTTTTTCTTCACACTTCTGCAGACAGACAGCCTGGGGTAAGAAGATCACACACCTCGGGCATTCCAAGGTTTGGGACTGTAAAGAAAGTCCGTGTTTTCCACCAAATACAACCTAGTGACTCATTAAATGCAACATGGATGTCAGGAGACGCTATCAGTATTCTCAGTTGCGGTCGTGTTTGTTCACATTTAATTCAGTGAAATCTGAAAGATGAATGTGGTAATTATTAAATGGTGCTAGAACTTTACATTTGGGACATGTCCTTAATTAAGCAAATTAGGTTGGACCACGCTGGGCTTTCTGTAACCAGCAACACTATTTTCAGATTGCTGTTGAATATCACTGATAAATTCAAGAGACATCACCCTTCTGTATTCAGTCAGTGTCAAATGCCTCATAAGAGCCTCAGACCTTTTGATCTCTTATTGTTATGACTTTAAAATGATGGCAGAAAAAACACTAACATGTAATGTCTGTGAAGGTTCTCAGTCATCCAGGTCAAGGTCAAGGTCAAGGTAACTTTATTTATACCCAAAGGCAAGGTAAATTTGCTTTACAGAAAAATGACAGCATTTGGCATCCCTTTAAAAACGCACATACCTAGTAAATATATAAAACTCACTGTGGCCCATATATAGTAGTTTTGATATTTCAAATCAAAAACAATTCTTATTGTCATGGCCTGGGTCTAGGGACCCAGGGCTCAGGCATTTTCAGTGTATGTTTATGTTTATGTTTTCCGTGTGTTGTATTGGTTTGCTCTCCATCTCTCCATGTGTCTCTGTGTGAGCTTCCGGAGGTGTGGGTTCGCTGAGGAGACTGCGAACCCGGAAGTGGTCTACTCGAGAGACGGCCGCACCTGCCGCTCGTCGTCCTCTGCCAGCTGCAGCAGATTACGCTCGTCTAGGAACGGCATTTAGGACTGCAGCTGAGCTGAGGCCGACGCTGGATCCTTGAGTCAGAACTCGAATCGGGAGCGGAGTACGCCTCTAAAGTCACGGTGTGGGAATTGGAGTTTTTTGGAGTCGCCACCTTTCACTTCTCACGGACATCTGCACTGTGTGGGATTCAGGGAGAATCACCACGGGACCACAGTGCTGGGATTTTGTATATAGTTGTGTGTTTTTCACCTCCTGTAAATAAATCCACTGTCCTTCACTTAGAGTCTCGCGTTTGGGCCCTGCTTTCACTGTCACTCCACGGTCTGCCATCGCAGCCCGTGACAGAAGGATCCAGCCACTATGGACCCAGCGGACTCACCGCGGAAGCGCAGCTCCCGTTTTGACGGGACCCAACTAGTGCTTGGAGGGCCTCCGTGCTGCTGTTCCTCGCTGGCAGCCTACCCTTCGGCCCACTCGTCTGCTTCCTCTCCGCGGACGCCTCGGTCTCGCAGAGAACGCCCTAGCCGGTCCCGGGAGGATTACTATGAGCCTGACAGCAATCAGCTTACGCCCGCTCAGGCATTCTATAAGATGCTAGGGATTATTCTCGTGCCACCCGACACACCCAGCGCTCCCACATCACTGCAGGAGCAGCCACATCAAAATCCGCCCTCGTCACATTCCGCCAGCTTCATGAACACTACAGCTCGTGTTTCTCCGGTTTGGGAAAATAGAAGTTTTCGTTTTAAGAGCGATTATTCTCCCATAGGTTCAGAAGACTGTGCGCCTGACATTCTTTCAAATCCAGGAATCAAGACTGTTTCGTCTGGAACTCTTTATTCTGGGGCTATGTTTGTTCAGTCAGCTGATCAGCAGCCACCTTCAGTTCGGTTAGCTGATCAGCAGCCATCTTCAGTTCGGTTAGCCGATCAGCGGCCACCTTCAGCTCGGTTTACAGCGCCACGTCTGGACCCAGCGGTCTCTGAGGAGAGGCTCAGGGGGGAGGTTATGGACAAGGTTTACCGCATGTGTGAGTTGTGGTGGGAGAAGCCCACGGAGGGGTTGCGTCGCGCCGTGGAGAGGCGGCTGCAGGGGATGCTGTTTGAATTCCCCTGGTTGGTGGACTCCCTTAATTCAGTTGTCCTGGACTTCCTGCTTTCCACCCTCCACCTCCACTCTCCTCCTCAGGCTGCTCACCGGCCCGGACAGCTGGTGGATTCACAGCCTGAGACGCCGGCCCCGACGTCTACATGGAAACGACGTTCGCGCCGCCGGCGTTCCTCACCGCAGCCGCCCTCCCGGACATCTCAAGAACCGGCTGTGGTGAGTAATAAGGACACTTTTTCATTTCTCACCCCATCTGCTTTTTTGTTTTCAGTGGATGGTGACGCCGCTGACGCTGCTGCAAGCCGGCCTACAGCAGGGGCGGAGCGTGGGGGTGGCTTACTGGGCTTAAGCCCGGGTTGTTTTGTCAGAAGCCCGGGGTATTTTGGAGTGCAATTTTTTCATAGTTAGATGCCTGGCTGACAACTGTATAAAACAAAAAGTACACACAATATTCGAAGCACATAGTGCACACTGTGGGAATTTACGACTGTGCGTGAATCCCCCCCTGATATTGGTATGATCCAAGCTCAGGCACTAAGCGACTGAGCGAGGGGGCGGGGCAGCTGCTGCCCGTGAGTGCGCTGTTGGAGAGACGGAGCCAGCCATACTAAGGAGAGCTTAAGTTTGACCAGGTACCAAAGCAAATCATTCGTACCGTACAAATAATGTAAATATGACGGTGCATCACGAAAGATTGATATCAAACTGATCACTTGACCAATATTACGTTACTTGCTCTTCAAGTGAATCAACAAATGGCGAAATGAAAAGCCGAACAAATGCTTTTTTTTTTTAGAGATTCTTAGCTTACGTGTGTTTATTTCATATTTTCAGTTCTTACCCTCCCCGACTAAATCGGTTTCAGTTATGTACTGAAATATAAGAATGGACATTAGAGGGTTCTTTCAAAGAAAAAACTCAGGTAAATGTTATTTTATATATTATGCTTTGTATGTTGTTCAGTATATTTCTATGCAAAACAAGAGGAATTTCAGTACACAGCAGGATATTCACATTTGTAACCAGATATTTACACTTTAGGGAGAAAACATAAAACATTTTTACTGCACAACATCAATTTAGAGTAAACTTTTGTTTTAGATAAATATTGAAATATCTTTTGAATTAGTTTAATGTCACAATAAAGAGAGACAGAGCTGTCTATTTTTTTATCACTTTCATTAAATTTAGGAGTACATGTACACTAAGTTTATTGTTAATTAATAAGAAAACTCCAGACGATTCCATTCTGAGCTGAAGAAGCTTCTGATAGGTTAGTAGAGTCCATGTGAGTAAATTGGTGGCACAGCTGTGGATGCATATAAGGCAAAACACAGAGCCTGTTTCTGTGACATGGGAAAATCAAGAGATGTCAACCAAAACACCAGGAAAAGAACTGTGGAGCTCCATAAGTGTGGCTCAAGTTTGAATACAATTTGGTGCCATTTGCAATTAAGAAATACAGACGATTTCTCTCTTTACTCTTAAAGTTAACAAATATGTTTTTTATATTTATCAATCTAAAAAAATAAACATTTAGTCTGATTTGATGTTACAATTAAAAAGTGTTTGTGTTTTGATCTGAAGAGTTTGTAAATATCTGTATATTTGATGATTGTCAGCACAAAGAGGGAGAGAGGAACAGAGAGGGAGAGAGAGGAACAGAGAGGGAGAGAGAGGAACAGAGAGGGAGATGGAGAATGAGGACAGAACAGAGATGAACAAGAGCAGGTGAGACACACATGTTAGTCAAATGGTTGTTTACCAAAAGTATCACCGTATCATAGGTACTCATGTATCTCATACCTAGTGTTTCTTTTTAGGTTTGTTATTTTTCAAATTCTATATTTATTAAGTTATGAAGGCTTGTTTGCACAACAAGGCTAAATAATTATATAAACCTTTCTCAATCTAAATATTGTACTTTGGTAATATTAAAAAATAAATGTAGTGCAGGTCTATGATGATTTTTAGTGCTACTATCATCTAGTTCTGATTCTGATTCTGTCTTGGTTAAGTCCCAAGTAGTCCTGATTTTGAACTGTTGTAGTCCTGTTTTAATTCTGGATCAGTTCTTGGTCTGGTTGAATTGGGGTTTAGTCCTCGTGTCTTGATACAGCCCTGATTTTGTTATGCCTTGCTGCTTAATTAAAAAACTAGTTTAAGGTGTTCTGCACATGTGATATATATTTTTCCCTATATGAAGTCATTCTTTTTTGAACAAAACTCAAAACAGAGCCAATTAATCTTTCAGTCATTTCTACCCCCCCCCCCCCCCCCCAAGGGAAAAAAAAATCCCACATGCATACTATCCTTTTGGGCTAAGCCCCGGGTGTTTCAAATGTCTGGCTCCGCCTCTGGCCTACAGTACGACTAGCGTCGCCTCATTCAGCAGTCTCCATGCCGCTGGCGGCTTCACCATCTGTGGATGTAGCGCCGTCGTCATCTCATCCGCATGTAGTCACCCCTCAGCCATCTTCTTCACCGGCTCTGCCTTCACCTTCCCCGCCTGCGTACACCGCATCACCATCTTCGCCTCCGGATCATCCATCTGTGACTGGAGCGCAGCCGGAGGTGCCCGCACGGCCAGCTGTGGGGGCCTGCGAGCGGGAGCCGGAGCCCAGCGAGCGGGAGC
Source organism: Rhamphochromis sp. 'chilingali' (assembly GCF_963969265.1). NCBI lineage: Eukaryota > Metazoa > Chordata > Actinopteri > Cichliformes > Cichlidae > Rhamphochromis > Rhamphochromis sp. 'chilingali'. Next base: position 4,216,606 of record NC_137943.1, on the reverse strand, counting down.
CGGAGCCCAGCGAGCCGGAGGAGCTCAGCGAGCCGGAGGAGCTCAGCGAGCCCGAGCAGGAGCAGCTCAGCGAGCCGGAGGAGCTCAGCGAGCCCGAGCAGGAGCAGCTCAGCGAGCCGGAGGAGCTCAGCATGCCCGAGCAGAAGCAGCTCAGCGAGCCGGAGGAGCTCAGCGAGCCGGAGGAGCTCAGCGAGCGGAAGGAACAACCGGCGCTGCCAGCCGAGGAGGGGCTCTCGCTGCCAGCCGAGGAGGGGCTCTCGCTGCCAGCCGAGGAGGGACCCGCTCAGCCGGAGGTCAGCGAACCGGAGGGACCTCCACGTCTAGCGCGGCCTCCACGCCATCCACGTCCAGTGCGTCCACGTCAGCGACCGGCGCGTCATAGACCATGTGCCACGCCTCGCTGTTGCTCACTGGAGCAGCGACGTTGCCATCGGACCCGTGGCAGGCCACCAGAACCGTTCCGCCGCCACCGGACCCGTGGCAGGCCGCCGGAGGAGCAGCGCCGCCGCCACCGGACCCGTGGCAGGCCACCAGAACCGTTCCGCCGCCACCGGACCCGTGGCAGGCCGCCGGAGGAGCAGCGCCGCCGCCACCGGACCCGTGGCGGGCCACCGGAACCGTTCCGCCGCGGCTGCCGGACCCGTGGCCGCCCGCCGGAGCGGAGTTTAGCGGAGTGGTTTTGGGGCCCTCCTTCCTGGACCTCCCGCCGCCTGCCCTGGGTTGGTTGTACTGTTGTTTTTGGTTTGTGTTTTTGGGTCGTCGGGAGCCGACCCTTAGAGGGGGGGTACTGTCATGGCCTGGGTCTAGGGACCCAGGGCTCAGGCATTTTCAGTGTATGTTTATGTTTATGTTTTCCGTGTGTTGTATTGGTTTGCTCTCCATCTCTCCATGTGTCTCTGTGTGAGCTCCCGGAGGTGTGGGTTCGCTGAGGAGACTGCGAACCCGGAAGTGGTCTACTCGAGAGACGGCCGCACCTGCCGCTCGTCGTCCTCTGCCAGCTGCAGCAGATTACGCTCGTCTAGGAACGGCATTTAGGACTGCAGCTGAGCTGAGGCCGACGCTGGATCCTTGAGTCAGAACTCGAATCGGGAGCGGAGTACGCCTCTAAAGTCACGGTGTGGGAATTGGAGTTTTTTGGAGTCGCCACCTTTCACTTCTCACGGACATCTGCACTGTGTGGGATTCAGGAAGAATCACCACGGGACCACAGTGCTGGGATTTTGTATATAGTTGTGTGTTTTTCACCTCCTGTAAATAAATCCACTGTCCTTCACTTAGAGTCTCGCGTTTGGGCCCTGCTTTCACTGTCACTCCACGGTCTGCCATCGCAGCCCGTGACACTTATTGTTTTCTTATCAAAAACAGGTCATCGTAGTCAAAGGAGCTTGCAAAGAAAAGCGTCTGGACTTCTTTAAGTTGCTTGAAGACGTTCCAAGCTTCTCGGATGAGAGGTGAAACGTCTTCAAGCAACTTAAAGAAGTCCAGACTAACATGTAATCTGCATGGTTTACATATATTGGTGTATTAAACCCATTATAAGTATATTAAGCGCATAAACAACTATGAATAAACCTTTTAGTTACTTTAACGTAGCAGCTTATTGTTTTGATTTCATGGTCTCTAACTGTACAGATTTGATTCAGTCTGGCAGCTGTTATGATAAGCATAACATTTGCCTGGGAGCTGGTGCAGAGAAAATAGTTTCTGGACTCACACTTGGTGGGTGGCTAGAAACACCTGTCAATATTAAAGTTAAGAATATGAATATATAACATTTCTGCTTGTTGACTGTGCAGCCTTGCATGAAGAAATTGTCAGTGTTGTGATTAGAGCCTGGTATGACATGCCCAAGTGCCCAGCTGTCTTCGTTTCAATCAAACAAATAAATAAAGTTAAGCTTAAATGAACGTTAACCACTATTGGGAGTTTACTTTTTCCAAAACTCATGCAGCAATAGCTCTTTCATCACATCCTGTTGAGAACTTGAAACCTTGCATCATGTCTAAAGTACAGTAATCCCAATCATGGCCTAAAATGACATGAAAAGTTGGCAGTGCATATACTTGATTTGAAAGAACTTTCTCCCTATAAACAAATCCAGGATGTCACATATAAGTTTGCAGCCTTAGCAAAGTTTAAATAACTAAACCTCTGGTGAATCCAGTTCTTTAGCTGTCCAGACAAATACCAGTGGCAGTGACAATGACCTTAAAAGTGGTCAGAGAGAGGGATGAGTCTGGAAAAGCATTTTAAGTGACTGATGGTCATTTCATCACTTTACTACTTCAACAGTGGAACCCTGAGGTATGTGAGGAAGATTATGCAAATCTCAGAAGAAAAGTTCAGATCCACCTCATCTGCATAAATTTGCTGGCAAAACAAGGGAAGTTGAATCGTAGCACATTATGCACCAAACAAAATGCCAGCAGTGATACACCGCTTTCCCATGAGTGCACTCTTTCTCTCTCACACATCCTCACAGTGGAGCATTCACAGAGGGAGACACATATGCAATATCATTGCCTCACTTGCACTAGCTGCTCTCACATTGCATTTTTATGGTCAAAAGTTTACTATTACCAACACAAAATTGTAATTATGCTGTTGACAGCGTTGTGACTAAACTACAATACGCTACTTCCTGTAATAATACAAAGTAAATATGCATAGGTCATTCAGATAGTACTACAGTAAAGACAGCAATGCACTGTAATTAGTTTTTAGTTCCTGCATTGCATATTAGTCTTCAAAGGAGAGCTGGGATTTGTAGCCATTTAGCACATGGCATGACAAAGCCTTCCTCAGAAGGAATGGCCTCAGGAGCGTACGGTCAAACTAGTGCTTCATTAGGAGGTTCATTCTCACATAATGCACCAATTAATGTCTGTAGTCTGGCCACAGTCACAGCACAATTTGTTCACGCTATCATTAACTCACAATGTTCTCCCATGAAAGGAGGGCAACTCAGGGAAAGCAAGTTGGAAGGTTTAATGCTGCAAAAAAAAGTGTTATAAAAAAGATCAAGAAGCGCAAGATAAAGCTTTGTTTTCTCACTCTTGTGTGTTTTCTTCTCTGCACTCTTTAACTTAAGGATTCAAATTATACAATAAAAAAACGCTCAGATTCATTAAATTAGGGCTGGGTATCGTCACTGATCTCTAGAATCGATTCAATTCCGATTCACAAGGTCCCGAATCGATTTGATCCACGATTTCATTCGATTCGATTTGATTCGAATCGGGGAAATTTTGACTCAGACAGTCAGAAATATTATAATTCTGATCACGCATCAGTACATTTCCATATTTTTTGTCTATAAAAAGACAGCTGACACTTGTGAGACTTTATCCAAGGTGTGAGCTTCACAGCAGATGCCTTTGTGTCAAAGTAACTGAGGATAAAACACAGAAAAACATGAAGGAGATTTTCCTGGCCTGGGATTTTATAGCAGCTGATCTTAAGAATATTCTGCAGTAGATCAAAAACGAAAGAAAACCATTAATCAACATATGAACATTATCTGATGCTGCTGACGTGAAGCAGAGCAAAGTTACAGAGGTTTTAGAGACACAGCTGAGCGTTTTGCAATTTTGCATAATTTTAAAAAGTAATTTTAAAATTTGTTCAGAAGCCTATTGAGCGGCAGAAATGAGACTTTCTTTTTGGAAGTAAGTAAAAGGAAAACACAGCGGCCCACAGCGCTGTAAACAACGGTAGACTTGTGCGTAACAAGCAAGCGAATAATGCAGAAAACAGATTTTTAGACGGGAAACTGTTCTTGAAGTACAGAGAGAGAGAGAGCTGTGCATGAAGTGTGATTTTATCCTGGTGGAAGCAAAACAGGAAAAGTCAGAGGGAATTCATGATGATGTTTACGTGAAGCAAAATGTGAAGCATAGTTTGGATCTTCTTTTGCTGCTGGTTTAGTCAATATTGTTTGGAGAGAGATTAAACCTGCAGCTTTTGAATCAGTGCAAAAAGGACGTGAACACAAAGCGCGGAGCCGCCGACGGATCAGAATCGGTGAGCTGTCCGCGCCGTCAGGTGAGAAAGGCGACGTCTCACTGATTCTGATGCGTCGGCGGCTCCGCGCTTTGTGTTTACGTCTTTGTGCAGAATCCGTGTTCCTGCTCTCCTTTTAGCTGTTTGGTGGTCGTTGAAATTTTGTGAGGTTTCAACCTGAGGGCAAAATAAATTATATTTAAAAATCGATTCAGGATTTTAATGAATCGATATCACGTTATCCAAGCTAGAATCATCAAACCCCAGCCCTACATTAAATTAGGGTTCTTCAAACTTAAGGTTTAAAAATCATCTTTTTGCATACTGTACCTAACAGGGCTTTGCTAAGCATTTAAACTGACTTTTGTTCTAGTTAGTTTTTCTTATACTGCAAGTTGTGTCTGCATTAACTGATATCCTGTAATCTGCATAAGCAACACTGATTAGCATGTGATGTTCTCAGACGTTCTGGGGATTTTTAAACATTTAAAAACACAAGTTGTCATGTATTGTAACAACATTCTAGTAAATAAACATGTCACCAAAACATTCACCAACTGAAAATAGTGCATTCAGCCAAAAATGTTATCAGAGTGAAGTCGTGTCTTGGGATTAAGCAAGCACTTTGGATCAGTTGGGTTCAACTGATCCAAAGTGGACACACCATCAAAATGTTGTTAAATGAGTGGAAAAGCACAAATATAAGATTTGCTAATTAAAAGGGGGAAGGGAAGCTATGCAGGGGTCTCAGAGGAAGAGCAGCCTCTCTAAACCATTCTTCTGGAGAAGAGAAACAGTGCTTGGGACAAAGATGCACCAGCTGTTCACAGGAAATGATCAGACAAAAAAAATCTACGGTAGTTGGTGATGAAATAACAGTAGGATTTATGTAACAAGGCAACAGGGCAGATGATAAGCCCAACTGTCCTACTTGTGTCAGTCTACTCAATTAGTTATCTATCAGGAGCTGACTAAATGCCATTATTGATACTGATCCTATCGAGCAGACAAGAATTTTTTCTTCTTTTTGTTAAATTTCCTTATTAGATGTGTCTTGCATTAGTATCCCTGATGCAAACTTACTTGAGTTTGACTGTGTATACTTTATAGGTGAGCAAGTTAAACTGAGGCAAATTTATCCTACTGGCGATGGTCATGGACAAAAAAGGGGAGTCTCCTGACACTAAATGGGGCAATGTCACTCTAAAAGGCTTTTAGAAAACTGGATAAATTAAAATCCAAGTAAACAAACATCCTGTCCAAAGGAGGCTGCGCAGCAGAAATCTTCGTCCAAAGGTGGGCAAAGACATGCCAGCACTTTGCAGTGGAATTCAAAGAGTAACAGTGTTGTGAGAAGGCTTTGATTCCTCTCATGGTCTATGATCCAACCTCCAGCAGAAAAAACTAAACAAAGAAAAACAAACCCTAAAACATCTCAAAGCTTTAAAAACTATTTGAGAATCAATGAAGACCGTGCATGCTGCCAATCACAGATTTTCCTCCACGACTGCCTGACCTCAACCGCCCTGAGCTTTTATTAGAAAACCTGAGCACAGAAGAAAGCCAAACATTTCTGACATCACAAGAAGCTCAAAGGAACATTGTCAGATGATGATACAATTAAAATGTACAAAAAACAAACAACAAGAAGAGCCATGTCCCTGGTTAACAGCTTTATTCTGCTGTAACTCTGGCAATCTGTGTGACAGACAATAAAATGAGTGACTTTGATAACTCTCCCGCGTGTAAAGCTGTGTAGTACAGGATTATAAACCCCGTGTCATATTTAAAGGGTCTGATAAGATGAAATCCTTGGAGGATATATCATATTCTTACTGATACCTGAAAGAATACAATAAATCTTATTTTCTCCTGCTCATTTCCAGCAGCAAGCCTTTCTGCACAACGATCAACTTAAAACAGAAAATGCAGGGACACTAAGTGAAGAGGAAAGTCCAGCTTTCAGTAGAAAGACTATCATTCTGTCTTTTGACAATCAAGTTATAGTTGATGTGCGCGCACTGCACATCACAACATACAAAATTGCTGCATATTTCAGATACACCTGGTAAATCCATCCAGTGCCTCTTATTATGTTTATCGAATGTAATGTAGAAAAGCAGCGAGTCTAAAAGTAAATTAACTGAACTGCTCTTAAATCAAATGAATAAATGACACTGAAATGAAGAAACATTTGCATATCGAAGAACTGATGCTATTTTATATGCAATTTATCAGACAAGCGCTCTCTTCTTTCATCTTGTGGTGTTTTAATGACTCACTCCTGTCAGACACTGACATTACTCTCCTCTGAAAACCTTCTTCCCACTCCTGCCATATGACTAAATACTGGGATGGATTTCAGAGCTCCAACACTTTTCAGTCCTTGGTAAGCAGTGCTTTTTGTAGCATACCTGCCTCTTATGTGCTCACACGAGTATGAAAAACATACAATGCATGGAGCCCGCAATACTGCACTGAACAACAAAGCAAATTAGCAGGACAACTGAAGTGTATTGAGGGGCAAAACAAATTGCCTTTTTGTCACCTTTAGTCATTTACTGCAAATGGACTGGTTCTTATATATCACTTTTCAACTGTGCCTGAGCATTGTACAACACGCCTCACTCAACAATTCACAACAACACATTCTCTATCCTTAAGTGCTTTCTATTTAACATTCAAAGACACTCCTGTGGATGCAACTTGGAGTAAGTATCTTGTCTAAATATGCAGACTGGAACAGCCAGGGATCAAACCACCAACCTTCCAATTAGTAGATGACCTGCTCCACTTCCTGAGCTGCCACCACCCCAGTATAGTTTTAAAGTTCAACAAAGCAAAAGAAGAATTCTGATTTGGATTTCTGTTCCATAAAGCTCGAAAAAAACAGCAAAATCACCCCATTGTAGTTATAGGACCATCTGAATACTACATCGAATTTAATGGGGGGAAAAGCCAAAACATTAAGAACACAAAGTTTTTTTTGTTTGGTTTTTGTTTTCTGTCCCATTAAATTCAGTGTAGTGTTCAGGCAGTCCTATAGAACTACAATAGAGTGATTTTGCTACAGGCTCCAAGATGTGCTCTATGAATTCTCTATGGCTCTTGTTCATGTGTTTGTTTTATCTGCTTATTTATACTACTTATTTAATCATCTATATAAATATTATGTCAGTTATGACATTATTTAATATGGTACAGTATAGTATGACAATGTCTAAGATTACAGGCAGGAGGAAAAAATAAAAATATATAATAAAAGTATAGAACATGTAGAAATGCACTCTGTGTTGTAGATTGCTGCACCTGTAAGAAAAAAAAATCATCACCTGGAGCACAAAAATACAAAAAAATGGAGAAAAAATTGAATTTGCATTTTTAAGGTGTACAATATGAAGTAAAAAAAACAAAGGGGGGGGGGGGTCAAAGTTATTTCAGCAGCACTTCAAACAAATATAGCCATTCAAATTCCTCCAGCGGTCACATGACAAATATCCCAAACCAGAGGCCAGTCTCAGTTGAATAAGGCAAAGTATGACAATTAGTCTGCGGCCATCACATGCATCAGCAAGCATTAGTTTTAGCTTACTATTTAGTCCAGCGAGGAACAAGACGGCAGCCATCCTGATTAACTGAGGCTGATGTAGACTGATGTGTTTTTAGAGATGCTCAACAGTGACTGAGTACAACGAAGGAGAGCTGATGGCGACGGGGCCGAAACGCAAAGAAGCGCAGTGCATCATTTACTTTTCTCCTCGCTTCACTCTCTAAGAGTTAACGGCAAGACTGCTGGCTGACCATTCAGCTAATGATGATAGATGGTGTTAATTAAAAGGTTTTAGCACAGCGCTGATTGCACCTGCAGCTCCAGCACTCAGTTCCACTGAAGCACAGGGAATTGTGTTGTTTTTACTGGACAAAAAAAGGAGGAAACATCTCAGCCTATGCAGAAAATTCTTCTGGATGATCCTCCTGGCAGAATATCAGAAAGCCACACCAAAATGCTATTTGCTCTTTGATATTTTACAGAGCGAGCGAAGGACACCTTTCAGGGTATCTTGGTGAACCATTAATATAGTTACCAAACGCTTTTCAGCGGTGCGGCGCCGAGGGCTCAGAATATATGTTGTTTATCATGTTGTTTACATTTAAAATGAGATCACGCTTTGTTTGTATAACGTTTAACAGCTTAGATATGATTTATGTAGAACAGCCATCAGATTCCTCAGCATTTGCATTTCCAAAACACACAGAAGTAAACACAAGCAGGTCACCACGCTGGTTTACAGTACAGGTATATGAACACATTCTTATTCGCTTCAGAAACCACAGTAACACTGGCTGTTGATTAATGTGCAGCACTAGTGTGCCACCCCCTTCCAATTACCCAGAGAAGACAGGCTACTTAAACACGTTACACATAAATTATTTGTGTTGTGCAAAATAATTATAAAATAAAAAGTGTTTTATGTACCCAATGGGCATGTCAGCATTTATTTTAAGTAGCGTCCAATTTGTTTTTGTGTTAGATCTTTGTGAATGCATTTTTCCTGTGTCAAGGGCACCAGCCAAACGAGCGCGCTTGTAGGTCAGCTCAGCTAAAAACATCTGTCGGCTGATGTTGGCTCACGGCTTTCTCGGTTGCTTTGGCTCAATTCTCGAATGACACTTGAAGTTTTCAAAACAATACGTGAAATCCTTAAAGGCACTTTGTGACTCGGGCGTATTTGAGCTGGCCCTTCTCATTTCCCAAAAACATTCGCAACAAACAAATGCAAATGACTCAGTGCAGTATCACAGTATCTAGTGCAAACTAGATAGTATTTCCATCTTTCCATAATATGTCAGCATTGTGACCGTGTAAGCCATAGCATGCAGAGCAGTCAGATTTTCAAATCTGCCAAACTGAAAGGTGAAAATCTCTCAAATGAGGATTATAAAACACAGTTTTATAAGAGCTTGAACAAAAGGGAGTTACTGTGATTTGTTATCATGGAGGAGACTGCCCGGATAAATATATTACCGAGGAAACAGCCTGCCCATGGATGAGCACTAAGGATCTGCAGCACTGCAGGGAAGATAACGGAATAAAAAAAGATGCAGAAGAATGAAAAGCATAGATGTGGCACACGTGCTAGTTATCCCGTCGTCACATTCTGTTGGTCAGCATCATGATGTCCAGCACACAGTATGGGCTTTGGTACTGGACTATAGAACTGTGCATAAGCAGGTTCAAGTTTAGGCCCACCCCCCACTCCACTCCTCTCCCACCTTGGACTCTGTGTACTTTTTCTGTTTTTGTATTTTGGTCACTATACCTTTAGTTTACTGCATTTTGGGAACATTGGAGGAAAACATTTTTTTTTCCATTGAGCACATGCAAATGAACAAGCTTTTTCTTTACGAGGGAGGATGTAAAACCATGTGCTCCTGAAATCAGCATCTGAAAAGTATTCACTTTGATACACAGTATCAGTCCCCCATCCTCAGAAAAATAACAGGAAGGCCATTGAAAAAACATGCAGGGTGAGACAGCTATGGAAATTAGAAGGTGAGAAACATGTACTCTCGTGTCTATAAACACTTTGAGCACTTCCGTTTACAAAGTGTCAAAGAAAGGTTTTGTTTTGAAATGTGAATTAAAGGTTTTGGAGCTGAGAACGGCAAAAATGTTAAATGAAAAATGCAAAACAAAGCAATCAAGAAGAACTGTAGACGACGATACTGCCAAACACAGACTGCTCTTTCTGTCCTATTTGGCAGCTTCAGTTTTGCTCTTAATTTATGTTTTCTTTTCACTCGTGGTTAAATATATTTTTGCTCAGTTAGGATTAGGTGGTAAATCGAGTAAGTCAGGTCTAGGAAGTGATCGTTGGATTAATAAGCAGTTTTAGGACCTTGTATGTTGCCCAGGCTCAACTGTATTATTTCATGTAATATATATGTCAAATGAGCTGCAGTACAGTGGAGACTTGGCCATAGTATAACTGCCTGTCGCCCTTTGACAGCTGGGAAATGTCAGAGGAGACACATGATATATGGAGTTATCTATAAAGGGATGTTTGACAATCACTGCTCCACTACATCATATTGTGCTCACTAATCCACATCCAATTTTGGGCAATCCCATCCAGCTATACACCTCCCACATACTCCCATTCCACCAGAGACGTGACATTACAACAGAGAGAGATTCTCCAGCAGCTGTTGAAGAGTCCTTAGTACTGAGCTTAACAGATGGCAGATGTGTTGTTTAGTTAATTTTAAATCACAATGCTTCTATTTTTGCTCCTGCATATTAAATACAGGTGTACATTCAGAAGTACAAACATTTTTGGAGCACCAACAGGCATTTCATAGGTCCCTCTGCTTCATTAGTCATCTACACAACTTTAGAATTTAGTAAAAGAAAAAAAGAAAATGATTTTTAGTTGAAATTTGAGAGGTAAAGATGGGAGAAAAAGAAGAGAGAAACCATAAAAGGAGAAAATTGCAAGTTCACTTCACTGTATGCACTTTTGCACTCTACCCCAGCGTTCACCACAAGCCTATTTGTTCCGAGCTTTGACTCATGATGAGAGGTTTGTGGTGTTGCAAGGGAACAGAGCTGAAACTTTATAATGAACAGTTTCACCTGAATCAGGTGCAGTCTCACCTATTAATAAGAAGTGACCCACATATGATTTCTGGCTATTTCTGGAGTGGGTGGTTGGCGGAGTGCACAATCTTCAAGTTCCTCCGTGAAAATTGTGCCTCACTGCTCACAACCAATGTTCAATGGAAATGAGCCCTGATCCATAAGAAGTGGGGTGATATTTTCCAGACATCGCATTGAAAGTGTTTTTATCATGCTCAACTTTGGAACTGCAGTAGAAGAGAAGATTTTTTTTTAAATGCATGAAGCAGGAAATGACAAGGACACTTTGGAAGTAATTACAACAGCCTAAAATACTTAAAGATTGATTGGTAACTAATTAATAAAACTGTACTGACTGATTCCTTAAAGACATATGACAAAGTATCGTGAAACCCAAATTCCCGCATGTTTCAGAAATCTAAATGTCACTTTTGCCGTCTGTAAGCACCGAGGTGAAGCAGCACAAACGTCTGCCACAAACTGTGATGCAAAAAAATATATATGCATGTCCTTTTAGCCATCTAGAAATACCATTGGTATTGACAGAGGACATAGTAAACTCTTAACAAAACTTATCAGCTGGTCATCGTGGAGGCACCTGATGAGACACTCATGTGTCTTAGCTGTTCTCTTTTATTTGGACATCCGTTCTGCATCTTCAGAATAATATAAACAGTATGTAAAGTGTACAGTTTACAAGTGTACAGTGTGTAGGTAATAATATGACCCTGGGTGTCTTTCAATAGAACAACGTTGGTAGGGAGACACACTTTATTACATCAGATTAAAGCCATATTTTAAAATTACATTGTTCTGCCTGTTCATTACATTTTCAAAAACATTTAATATATACAAACATTTGTTTATTTCTCATTTGAACTGATAAATACATCTGGATGTAGATGAAATTGGGTCTTTGGGGATTTGATTTAGATGTGTTTTAGCTGTCACACTACTTGCATGTGCTGTTTGAGAAAGGTTTACCTCAGTAAGTGTGCCCAGTGTCAGCTCTGTTTCACTCTCAAAGATCTTGAAACTTCTGGTTCTCACAAATGTAGCACTGCAGTCTGAGCTAAATTCAAAGATCTTGGATTGCTTTAAAAAGAAATTGTTTGGTATTCTAAAATGATGACTGACATCCCCATTACTTTCTTATATATCAATCAGTTAAGAGTTAGCCTGTTCATATGGCCTGTGAACCTTTAAGTTGCCACATAACATTTGTCAAACTGTCTTGTCAAACACTTGACCAAAGGTTATTACTCCCAAATGGTATAATAAATGAAGCTCTACTGCTCTGGACTGAGGGCTGTGTTACCTTCCAAGTCTGGGAGCTGAATCACAAAGTCTCTTTTCTTGTCCTCGGATGGGAGTTCATTAAAACTCCCTCCTGCCTTTTGGGAACCCACTAGGAAATAGACCCTCCACCCAGCCTGGAGGGTCTTTGCCAGGGCATGATTTTTTAATGATGTCTGAGTTGTTCCCACCAGAGTCATTATACATGTCCTGAAAGGAATTAACCTGGAAGTCGACTGCAAGGGAACCCAAACTGCAGTTACATTATGGCAGCTTATAGCAGCTTTGACACAAAGGAACCAATAAAGATTATTTGTGGGCAAAAACTGATTTCATGTTGCTTCAGTAATTTTCAAGTATGTATCAATCCAGATTTAGAGTTTATGGTATAGAGGGGAAGTCAAACCAATTTAATGTGTGGTAATGTTAAATTTGCACACTGTGTCCTAAATCTGTACTACGCATCACCTGCCTACTTATGAGGTTGGCATATCTAGGTTGAGTATCACTGTCAGCTATTTTTAAAATTTGTCACGCTTCAGCTGAATCTTCTCGGCTTAGGACACAGGGATATATAGGATATATGTCAATGACACTGCTGAAATTTGGCAGTCGAAATTAGAGGAGCCAGTTTTACCTTTAAGGACAGAGCCCAGTTTATATTACTGTAACCTCAATTGTAAGAACTCTAAGAATGAGATATGGTCCTCTTGTGAAAAGTAAATATAATTTAATCTATAACATAGTGCATCACAAAGAAATTAAAAAAAGCTAGCAATAGCTCCATGTTGACCAGCTACCAATACCGTGATGCTCTTAATGGTCTTGCTATAACATGAATGCTATAAATTGACCATATGCCTACATTTAAAATCCTTTTACCTTTCATACTTGACTATAAATTCCCCACACACGTTCTAAATAAATAAATGCCAATAATGTGATAGCAATAAATAAATTTCACTTAATGTCAAAACTTACACATCCTAGACTTTTAGACAATAAAACAATGGAGCAATGGATTTTACAGTCAGGCAATTCAACTCATCATCTTAACCAATACCTGGTGGTGTTCAGGAAAACATGTGGCACTTAACAACTATGTATTAGTATTTAATGATTCTTCAGATAATTTGAACTGCCAGCATCCACCAACCAAAAGCTTTTGTTGGCAAATAACAAACCTAATGTCCAGCTCTTGCTATGCAAAAACAACATGTGATATTATGTTCACCACAGCGGCTGGTGAACAAAATATAACAATTCAGCAGCTACAGACAGATTCTCTAACAATAAACACACAGCTGAAATAGAATGCACAGCACCCCGGTACTGTTGTGCTAAAATTGCTTATTACGTTTATCAATGAATATTGCTTAGATTTCATCAATACCAATGCCATTCTCAGTTCTTTATCAATTTCTTTACTTATGCTTGATCATCCTTTGTGTGTGTGGGGAAAAAAGAATCAGTGCAAGACCTTTATTCTCTCTGAATCTGACCATCTGAGTTTCCATGTTGTCTAAAAGCTGTTGTGTCAATTTGATATCACTGTTTTGCAAAACATAGCTATCATAGAAATATGCCTACAATGATAGAATTGTTATGCTTGTACTGTTTTTCCGTTTTCATTGTAAGTCTGTTCACTACTTTGCTTCATGTGAAGGTTCAAATGTAATCCAAATTAGTAAATTAAAATAACCACTTTGGGCCTCGTACATCTTTATTTAGCTCCAAAGACTTGCAATTGTAATGTAATTTCATTTCATTTAATAATAAATATATGAAATCATTTTTAATCAATCAATCAAACAAAAATCACCATCTTGGACAGTTTAGTAACTTTACACTAGATTTATGTTGGTCAATGACACTTTTATTACCTCTGTAGCTATTAGTCCTGTTTTACAATGTCTTTCAAAGTAAGTTTAGTTACTCCTAATATGATGCATTCTGAATGTAATGGTTGCGATACAAAATACTCAAATGAAATGGGAACTCAAGTTACTATAAAAACCGTCTTAATGCATTAATCATGTAAATAAAATAATGAATAATTTGCACATATTTAAAGCTAAAGAACTGGAAAACATATGAATTTGTCTTTGAGGAGATGTTTATCAGGATGCATGGATGTTATCTTACAAAAGTGTATAACATGCACGTTCATGTAACGAGTGCTGTGTACTAAAATATGAAGCACGGGTACAGAACTAGGATCTCTTTTACGTGTATGTGAATAAAGATTTCACCCAGTAGCTGAATGCACAAGTATTGTACACTGAAAGAAAACGTTTTTTCTTTATTTGTTTGCTTGCTTTTTTTTTCTCCAGGATTGTAAAGAAAGAGTACAAAAGCATGACAATCTGCCAACATTTAGGTCGCCTAACCCTGCTTCAATCAGCCTGAAACGATGCAGGCATGACATGGTGATTCAGTGGCATCGAACATATTTCAGTGTTACTTTAAGAGGTCTTTCTGAACACATTTTGCAGGGGAGGACTTTAAAAAAAACAAGTTAACCCCGAGGAGTCGTGATGTGTGCTGAATCTGCTTGCCAACTTCCCTGCCTTTCTATATTAATATCATCCTGGAGAAATCAAGGAGCTGAGCGCCTCACTTTCCATGTTAAATTTCTCTCAGCTATTTTGAGAGTCTGTAGCTAGTCTGTGTGTGTGTGTGTGAGAGAGAGAGAGAGAGAGCGAGAGCAAAACAGAAGCCTGATGTGTCCTATTTCTCTTCAAAACTAAAAAAAAAAAAAGTTTGGGGTTTATTAACATTTGTATCGCACCGAACGAGGAAACAGGTCTATCCCTTCAGCATGAGATTACTCTTTCTGCATTAACATGAATTCATTTCCAATGAGAAGACTTCAATATGATTGTTTCTCAGGCTGAATAATTCCTCTGAATGACACTGAGATTAAATATCTTGGGTGTCTTTGACATTAAAAAGTGGCCTGCCAGTGTTAATTTGAGGAGATATGCTCTGCCCGTCTCTGTGTGGTATTCCAGACACTTTCCAGTAATACATTTTTGAAAAGGCGCAGCTATATGGGCGCTTGAATTATTCATAATTCCTACTGCATGAGGGAAATTTCTTATCAATGTAGATAGGTATCCTTGGATCACATGGTAAGAAAGTTGTTTTTTTTAAGGTTTTCGGTATGGTGATAGAATTAATGTGCGCTCACCGATTGCAGTCACAGGGTAATTAGTGTCAGTTCCCTTTCCCAGCTGTGTTTTATGTCCAAATATAGTATTGACAATAAAATGGTTAAATACTCAGGAAAACATCCCATTCCAATACATCCCTTTCACACCTTAAAGTATGTGAAACAAGCGATCTGATAAACAACCGTGTTTATCACCACTGAAGCTAACTTGATATCCGTTGTTATCACACATATGATGACTGAACTGAATGTACTGTATATTACATGGTGTATATTTTGCAGGATGTGAAATTTAGTAGCCTGGTAAATATGCAAATAACATCAAAGTTCATAATAAGAGTTTACAGTGTCTTTACAGAGGAATCAGAGTATTCATTGTTTTACACCATTTGCTGTGTTGCAGATATAAATCATCCAATTTACTAACACAAAGTGAAAATGTGTTTTCTTGTTTATTTGTTTTTAAGAAAACTCAGGACCAACAATAGACTGGCAGCCTGTCCAGAGTGTACCTACGATTCTTACAAACGTCTTTGGTCAGAGCAAAGGACACAAACTAATTGCTTTTCTTTAGATCTGTGCAGTTTTAATCCTTGCAGATGTAACCTCTGGAAGAAATACCTTCAAGTTTCTGTTGCATCTTTTTGATTTGTTTCTTTCAATCAACTCATCTTTCATCTTAACCTTTTCAGCTGCTCTGCCTTGAGTCTTTTGGGAAGCTCAGACATACCTGAAAACATCTAATTCAAAATCCTTGTGACATTTGCAAGAATGCTAAACCACCGGGGAAAAGAGTTTTTGGGGTTTTTTTTTACAGTATGACATGTGGCTCAAAGATGACGTTAGTAAATGAAACATTGTCTAATATTGCTGCTTGTGTAACATTACTCTCTTTTAATTAACCCAGGATTTTTTTTTATTGAAATGAAACCCATTTCCCATTAGCCCCTGACCTTCATAACATAATTTAGATGGTTGTTTTATTCAAATTGGTATACTTTGTGCTTTTATTAGAGGGGGGAATAGAACCTAAATGCAACATAGCTTCATCTAGTTATCAGAATATACCACCATTCTTTTCTTTCTTTCTTTGTATGGATGCTTTCCTGTCTCCATTTGTCAGATGCTGACTGTGATGAGTTAGTGAACCAGCTGAAAGGTCCTCAAACAGGATGCAACTTAATGACTTCAACCATCTATGATAAATGTAAAGATAATTCTAACCATCTCTAAACTAACAATTCAAATAAAATATAATTTACAGGTTAATAATACAGCACAAAAAGCTTTATTTCGTATGCAATGAATTCTCTAATTTAAAAGCATTTCAGGACATTTAAGAGGTCTCTGAGGTGCTGCTTCCAGCAAAGAGGACAGCACCTCACTTGTCACTCAGTATGCATGTTGAGTATAATTCCACAGAAAATAATCTACTGTCCCTTAATAGATCGACATTACTGGGAGCAATGCTGCCTTTTCTGTTTTCTTTTAATTGTGGAGAAAAGGATCAGTTTGATACTGAAGAACTCGTAAGAAGACACTGGCAGCCACGCTGTGACCAGACCACAGAAAGTCAGTGAGACTTAGTGACTTTAAATGAACGATTGGTCATGTGAAGTAAGCAGCTCCCGTGTCAAACAGTTCTCAATTGAAGTGACCACCAGTCAGAGCGACTAATTGATATATGATGGTCACCAAGACAATGTGTGACAAACAAATCACTTCCAATATAAATGCAATTAATCTGTAACTTTTAAAACCGGAACTGTATACCCACCCACACACTGGCACTTTTAAGGTATACTGTATATAATATGTTGGAGCTATGTTTTGAGAGAAAAATAATTTAATGCCACTTGACTAGATATGAGCAGTCATCCCTGTCATTATGTCTATATTTGTCATCCTAATGTGTCATGTTTTCTTTGCTTCACCCTCAGCACAGGCTTTATGTATCCCTACTTCTTTTTCTGTTTTGTGACACTGTGGCTCTTAACATACCCTGTCAGAAGACCCAAGTTTGCCTTATCACAAAATGAAATAATTCAGCCAGCAGACAAAAGCAAAACAGAGAGATGCCATTTTTTTTTCTTATTTTGTAATAGGGACAATTTCACCTAAATTAGATCAAGTATTGTTAGAGACAGCAGTGAAGCTTTCTGCCCCCCTTGCCAACCTCCACCAGCACCAACTCCCACCCTGTACTTAGTGAATAGAGGCCGCACCTTTGAATTATAATTCAAATTGACTCTTGTTAAATTGAAAGGGAGAGCGCATAAGTAGCGAGCATACAAATGCAGGTTATTCATTTCTCTTACAAAATTTTCTTGCCCAGGAGGCATTCCCAACAGAAAATTGGCAGAATGTAGAGAAATGAGTATGTTTGTGGCTTTTCCTGTCTAGCTGGGATGAAATAATTGAATCGGTACGTGCTTATATTCAAATATTGGCGGTGCTCGTTATCGTTCGCATACTGCACATAGACATGTGCACACATGTGGACAGAAGGACCAATTACTGTTCAGTTCTGGTGCATTGGTGAGGGCTGCTGCTTCCTGCAGCCACCAAACAATACCAAAACAATATAATACACAGAAAACACTGACAAAAACAATGGCCATCTAATAGGAAACCCTTAGGTTACTCCCAGCTGGACACGGTTCTTTCCACAATAGACTGTTTAAAGCAAACAAACAGGTTTCGAGTGAACTTAGCAGACCGTTTGCTTTTTAGAGTGAAGGCAAAACAACATTTGATAAAAATGCAGTACATATATAAACTAAATACATTATCACCCAATCCAGGACCTATACAGTTTTTTATCCACTCATGCACAATGCCAAACAGAAAAAGTACATAGAGTCCAAAACAAAGCTTAAAAGAGAATAGATAATGTGCTTGCATTAAACTGTGTGGAGAAGAAAATTACCTTTTGTCAGTTAACATTTCAGTTAACACTTTCCTAATTACTTTTTGGTCTCAACTGCAATTGGATTAACCAATAATCTCATAGCCATAGTTTCCTAAACGACCTTTTTTTCTGAGGAAAATGTCAAGATAACTAAATAAAAATGGACAAATGTTTGGAAGTGAGCCAATCAGAACTAATCTCCTTGTGCAGTACGGTTAGATGCAAACATTTGATCTACCCTGGGAAATCAAACAACCAGCAACCATGCTCCACGTTTCTCATGAAAACACAACAAAATGTCAGCACTTGGGAGGAAGAGAAGACTAGATATATGGGCACATATTGCATTTGATGTCAAGGAAAATGAATAAAGTGTGTGGAGCAACTGTCACTGCTAAAAACATAACAAACCTTTACACTCTATATTTTTGTCAACTTCAGATTTATTCGTCTATAATCATATGATATGTAGACTAAAGTAATTTAGATGCATAAATTATGACTTAAACTAAATGACATTTTAGTCTAAAATGTGACTAGGAACACATAGTTCATAGTCACATTGACTAAAACCATCAAAATTTGCTGCCAAAATTCATTGATAATTAATAATTGATAAATTGATGTCATTCTAAATACAGTTTTATTTTCATTTTGTAAATTCTAGTCATTATTAACACAAATGACAAAGTAAGTCGCTACCCTGTGAGCAAACAGTCAGCAAAAGTTTCCTAGTCAGTCCCTGGTCACATCTGGTTTGAAAACGCCATGATGGTGATGACAAGAACACCCTCAGCTCAAAGCTTCACAATGGGATCTTACTAACCAACATCCTGTTAACAGGACACCACAGTACATACATCTTGTATAGACGGTATTTGAAAATTACATTCATCAGGTGACCTAAAAGACATCTGCCATCTTGTTAAAGAAGTAGTCTATGCATTGCTAGCAGACAAAGTGGGTAAGATATGCTAACATGACATTTTCTCTCACAGCCTAATGCCTGTGTGTAAGATCCACTCTTATTTAAGTTCTGTTTTAGTCTCCACCAACTACGACAGAGACACAACTTTTTCACTGGAATCCATTTTTCTCACGACTGATGAAAACAAAGTTGATGAGACTGGATCGACTGATTAAGTCATGGATCACAAAAACAGAGTAAATCTCAGAGGAACTCGAGTTACATGAACTCTCTGTAGGTCGTAAGCTAAAATGCAATTGGTGTACTTTATATGGTATAATTTTATTAGGTGCCAATAAAGAGTATTGATTCATTATTATTGATTATTATTTCTTTCTATGGTTACAGTACAATACCCTCTTCACTTTTAATCTTCCTTTCATTGGGCAGCCAGCACAGTCCAGATGAAATACTCATCATACTACTTAATAAAAATATTATATATATATTATATAATATTGGGTTACTGATTCCACTGGACTACTTTTGGCATTGCTATGGCATCAAGGAAATATACATGATCATATTTTCAGCAGCTGCTGTGTTAGACAATGTACCTTGCAGTGTCCTGGAATCCTTAAAAAGCCTACACTGTGGCAGTTTGCATGTGTCCATTACTTTGCCAGTTCCCAGTGTGCTAAACATTAGGCTTACTGCCCAACAACAGAATGTGCTAGAACTAACTGGTTCCTAACGCAACCTGGCCACCGTCTGCTCTTATCCATATGGGCAATTTGTCTTCTGCCCTCACAGTGAAGTGAAAACAAATGAGCACACGCATCATACACGCTCTGTCTCTTTCCCAAAACACCACTGCCCTCATACCAGCTCCTCTTCTCATTTCCTTTCTTCATGTTCTCACTGGTCTCTTTTTCTTTTAATTCCCTTCTATTGTCTCCCTCGTCTCCATCTTGCTTCTTACGCTTGCTCCCATCTCTCTCATTGGTTTGCCCAGGTAACATTTCTACAAACCCTGAGCCCTTCTGATGCCTCAATGTTCACTATAGGGAAATTCTTTCCTCTGATGTTTTCACAATCCTTTGCTAAGTAAGCCATTTGGCTTCTGCTATCGCCACTGGAAAATTTATTCCACCCAAAGATTTGTCCACGGATCATAGGAGGGGAGCATAAGACTGAACAAAGCAAATATAATGCTGCAAAGTCATGATTTCAGCAATATCTTACATGAAAGGGAAATGGGAGGGAAAGTTCATCTTTCTGCAGAGGAAATGAAATTCCTGTAGTTGGTGTCAGGAATTCTTAAGAAAATGTTGAAATGATAATGATATTTTTCTGCACCAGTTTGTGACATAAGGTTGTGACGATCCTGACTAAATGAGATGAAATTGTTTTTGTAACGGTTGTTTTTGCTGGAGAATTTGCCGAAGCTGGAAATATTTAAGACAGGCAGTTAAAACGGAGGCCACTAAAATCATGTCTTGATATATTTAACTGTTTACCAAATCAGGAGTCGTCCAGCTTAGAGGAAAAACACTGTCAACCAGTTGTATAACTCTGCTTAAATTACAACAGATGGGAACAAACATAACATAGATGTGAAAAAAACAACAACTGGGGATTGTCTGGAGTCAGTTGCCAATGGTTACACCGATAACAAAGCCATATTACTAAACAAGACAGCACAGTTAAACTAATTATTATTAAGGTGATGTCGGACTCTACAATGAAACGTGTACAGTGAATTTCCTCAAATGTGTGCTAGTGAAGAAAATGAAAAAATGTTTCTGGCTTAAAGTCAGAAAAATGATGAGAGGCAGCCAAATCGAAATTGGCAACTGGCCATCTAAAAAGATAACTTCACTGGTAATGATGTTTTTAGACTCTGCATGTACTGATCCTCCACCTCAAAATAAGAAACAGCACAGAACACAGAATCATTCCAAATCACAGACCACTTTCTCACAGCTCTAAAAAGTCAGACATCACTATATCATCACTTTTTATGTGCTTAAAACACTAGCGTAAGTTGTTAAGCTGTTTTTTAACTGCTTGATTAGGTGACTAAGGATTCAATAGTATTTGGCTGCATGACCAGGGTGGCTGTATGACCAGGGTGCTCATTACTAGGATTTTATCAGAATTTTCATTAACTTGTGCTAAGCACTGGTTATAATAACTTTGTGTGTCATTTTAGATATTGGCAGTACTTGCCGACTGCCATTATACCAAGCACATGTCTTTCAAAGGGGAATGTAAGACTTAAAGTGCACATCATCATTGGGAAAATGAAAACGTGCCACCATGATTTAGATGTAAATCATACCATGAGATATGTACATAGGTAATGCAATGTACATATCCCTGCTGTTGAAGGGATTTTTCTTATTTTCCACATGTGCAGCTATGTTATAAGAAATCACAAGAGAATTTTCACAGGTTGGGGTGGTTGGTGGACTAAAAGGAAGTGATATGAACCTTAGAGTTTTTTTCATCCTTCTTAGTATTCAGAGTTAACCGTTTTTACAGCAAGAATGCTGATAATGATGTCACATTTTCAACATTCAATCCATGTCTCTCTTTTTTTACATAAACAACAGAAACCACAACAATGGTTTATCATGTGACATCAACCAGTCATGGGTACAGACAAAGATTTATGAATAGTCAGCAAAATATAACACAAAAAGTTTACCATAAAAACTCCCACCTAGTTGTATCACAGTGTCTCTGCAATTTGTCAGCACAAAGAAAAGTGCATAACACTTCTGGATCATCCTACACATTTTTGTGTAAACTGGGTATAAATTATTTTTTCTCTTTTCAGAACTTGCTGAAATTCCTCAAATGAGCTGTCAGATGATGACTTCAGATGATTTAGCAAGCATGTTGTGTGAAGGATTCTGTGACCTTTGGTCTTCATCTGGCTGTATTGTTGTCGTTCATCCTCTCCAGCAAAATTTCTGCAGAGCAGCTCAGGAATATATTCACACACAGAGTAAGCGCAGCCTGAAGATTTGCATCGCAGGGTAGTACTTATAATAGCACACTGCATGTGAGTGATGTTGTTGCATGGCTAGGCAGCATATTAATAGTGTACTGTAAGTTACGGAGCGAATTAAACATTTCTGCCAGATTCCAAAATTCTTTCCATCTACTTGCAAGAGTTTGACATTTATAATAGCAATCACAGCAGCAAGAAGACTTAGTACTCCTCCTTCATGCTGCCTCTTAGCTTTAGCCCATCTACTGTGGATATATTTTCACTTCACTGTGTTTAAATCCACAGGGGAACTCCCGTTAGGTTCACACTACCTTCCCAAATCCTTATGCTGATTGCATGGTGCCAGTCATTAACAGCAGGGTATTTATTGGCCCAGTTAGTGGTACCTATTCTGTGGTGCCTGCTGCTTCATCGCTGCCAACATTCCACCACCACCTGCTTTTCAAAGTGTTCTTGAACGTGTTTGACCAGAGAGTAAGGGCTGACTCTGTAATGCACTCGAAATCCAGCACGATTCATAAATGGGAAAAATGACAGTATTGATTACTGTAATTCCCTCCTATTTGGTCTCCCTAAAAGGTCCCTTCATAAACTCCAACTTCTTCAAAATTCTGCAGCTTGGGTCATAACTTCCGTCGAGAGCTCATATTACCTCAGTTCTTCAGCAGCTTCACTGGTTGCCCGTAGAAGCCAGGATAAATTTTAAAATCTTACTTCTTATATACAAGTGTATCCATAAATCTGCTCCTTCATATTTGTGTGACCTGCTCCATATCACCACTGTTTCCCGCCCTCTCAGATCATCATCTGCCATTCATCTTACTGTTCTGTCCTCACACCTTAGTACTATGGGGAACAGAGCCTTCAGTCGCTCTGCTCCCCGGCTCTGGAACTCTCTTCCTCCTGCGCTAAGAAATATTGACTCCCTCTCGGTATTTAAGTCACAGCTCAAAACACATCTGTTTAAACTGGCTTATTCGCTTTAATGCTGATTTTATCTGTTGTCAAGCTCTGTTTTGTAATTTTAACTTATTTTATGTATTTTATGACTACTGTTCCTTTTATTAATTTTATTTTTTGTAAGGTGACCTTGGGTTTCTGAAAGGCGCCCTCAAATAAAACGCATTATTATTATTATTATTATAAAGTGGAAAATGGATGAATATGCATTTTCTGCAAAGGGCAGAAAATGCATATTCAAAATGCATACACATACATATTCATCCATATGTATGTATCCATATGTATCCATATGTATGTGTGTGTATATATATATATATATACACATTAGTACTGTCAAAATGAACGCAGATTAAGCCATCATCACTGTTGGCTTAATCATCACCCAACACGATACAAAACATTTTATTAATGCATCTGGAGTGCAGAATGACTCAAAATCCCTGAACTGTTCCTGTCAATGCATTTCGGGCTGTTTGTCCAAGTAGAGTTACCTTTGCACATGCGCAAATGAGCAGCTGAACCAATCAACTCAATTTGGAAGACGATAAACGCATATGGGCCTTCTCGATGGGAAGTTTGAGTATAAAAAAAAAAAAAACAAGACAGAACAGTCGACCGACATAGATTATTATGCACATTGTGCAAGAAGGAATTTTCTTTTCACCAAAGCACTTCCAGCTTAAAATATCACATTGACGCAACGTATACGTTAGCCAGGGATGCTGCTAGCACTTTGGCTAACGCGTCACCCAGCTTGTGACAAACCACTCACGGACTCAGTAAGTCTACCTCGGATATATTGACAGACACAATTGCCAAGTGGATTGCAACAAACTGCAGACCTGTTAATATTGTTGAGAACACGCACTTTACATAGCTTTGGTTCCTCATTTCAAGGACTTGAAGTGCCTCCGCAAGAGTGACAGAGAGAGAGTGGATAAATGTTTACAGAGCTTTTTGTCGGTCTGCAAAATGAAATGCGATTAATATAGATTAAAAATGAATGATATTTAATCGTGATTAATCAAAATTTATCCACAGTAACCCTGTGATGAATCTGATTAAATGGTTTAATTGTTTGACAGAACTAATATATATTATATATTAGTGCATACTTACCTATTAGTATATAGGTTTTTTTTCAAAGTTGCATTTCACAGGAGAGAACCTGTGCTAAAAGATCGAAGAAAACTATTCAAATTCTCTTTGAATTTAAGCATACATTCTTTGTTTATTCTCCATTTATTTCATTATATTGCATAAATGTCTGTTACAAGCTAAAATATAAAGTTGAAAAAGTGTAATTGCAGCCAGGCTATCGATCAAGTAATTGTGATTAATCGTGATTAATTACAGAAAATTGTGAGATTAATTAGTTAATTTTTTTAATAATAATAATGGATTGGATTTATATAGCGCTTTTCAAGGCACCCAAAGCGCTTTACAATTCCACTATTCATTCACTCTCACATTCACACACTGGTGGAGGCAGCTACAGTTGTAGCCACAGCTGCCCTGGGGCAGACTGACAGAAGCGAGGCTGCCATATCGCGCCATCGGCCCCTCTGGCCAACACCAGTAGGCAAGTAGGGTAAAGTGTCTTGCCCAAGGACACAATGACCAGGACAGAGAGCCCAGGGATCGAACCGGCGACCTTCCGGTTATATATATATATATATATATATATATATATATATCTGCAAAAGATGAATATTTGTAGCTTCTGTTGCTACTGTTACTGTATGCTATGTTAGTACCGTGAAAACGACTCAGCCACACAGGCACCCTAAATAGGTTAGGTCATTTATTGCAACACAATGTGATAACATGGCCAGTGTAGCCAATAAATAACATCTTCCCTCTACATTACTTTCATTAATACGTTCCTCTTGTTTTCTTTTTCTGACATATCCCACTAAGCGTCACTTAGTGGTAGGCCATTCGCTTATTTTCCATCAGCTTAAAAAAGGATTATAATATCGTGATATAATAAATTAAACACAGTGACAGCTGTGTTTAATTTGAGTAGAAAAATATATAAAAATTCTGGAACCATCCTCTGAGCTGTGCATATCACAAGAAGATAGCAGCTTGAAATGAGCTTTAAGAGAACAAATGTATTCTTGCAGCAGGAATCCAATTTGTGCCAACAGAAGGTATAAATGAAAACCTGTGTTCAGAATGGAAAATCGGGATACTTTTCATTAAAATTGGTTAAAAAAAAAGAAGAAGAAGAAAGAGCGAGGGACAAAACATGCACTGTAATTTAAAATCCTTAAAGTTTTCGTGTGTTTAGAGGTTAAATTAAATTATGCTCGTAACCACAGAAAGCCAACATGGCTGTGAGCGAGTTGCTCATGAAACTCCTTTATTGGAGTGACACTTGGAGAGAAGCGTAGCATGTGCTGCTGTGGTTTTCTGAGTACGTTTTCCTGAGTGGGGGGTGGAGAGTGTTTTATTCAGAAAACCTAATCTTTTGATGATGAAATAAGAGGAAAATATTGCCCGGATTTCCATTCCATGAGTGTTGTATCTAAAGTAATCTTCTTTGATGGAACGATTCTTTTTTATGTTTTATTGTCTCTGCGAAGCTCCAAATTCTTTTTCTCTCCACTTCTCTCCGTTACTGTGACACACACACAGGTCTACTGCTGTGTGATTGTTCTCAGTCTCAGCAAACTCATTTTCACACTGAAAACTGTATCTATATATAATACAAATAGGAAATACAGTTTCCACATCTCTTGACCTGACTCAGGTCATGTCCACACTAATGACTTTGTTATTTTCAGCGTAATCATTTTGTTCTTTTAGTACAAGTGCTTTAATAAGATGGTTTCAGCAATAGCTACTCTTACAAATGTTGTACAGATATAAATGTCTCCTTTACAGTTTGCCTCCTTGTTGTTGTCTGTCCGTTTTCTCTTGTACCTTATTAGCCTTTGTTTGCAGGTGTGTACAGTCTGTATGCCTGATTATGTGTCCTTCCCTTTGGTGTGTATGCAGAGATGAGCATAATGGAAATCGCTTTGACAAGCATACTGTAGATTCTTGCAGTCCTTGGTAATAGGTACATTTTAGTGTACAGTTATTTTTCTTCTATTTATCCACATTCTCAAAGTTTTTTGAAAAGTATTGATGCATGTTTTAGTCGTGACTTATAGGTCACCACTGGAATCCATTGTGATTGCAGCACCTGAAAAGAAAACGGACGTTGCAGCTTCTCAGAGCCACGTTTTAAACTTGCTGGTGGTGATTTTTTTTTCCAAATTCAGAAGACCTCAAGTGTCATAGCTCTTTAAATTTTGCAGTTCTATGTGAACTTTTAGAGCTGAAGAACTTGGGCATTTCTTGGGCAAAGACTTCTTTTCGCTTGTTGTTTGTTATTTTACGGTTTTAAACCGGATAGAGGCCAAATGGAAAGGCACACTGATTCTCACCCACACATTCATATATCTCTCTTTTTGTGTTTCTCAGTCTGTCTTTCAAAAATATTTTGTTTGCTTCATATTTTCAGCAGTCAAACTTCACTTTAAGGCCAAATACTATAGCTTATACTGAAGGTTAATGTGAAATCTCATTTGAAGTGATTCAATTTTTTAAGGACAAGGTCTCTTTCTTTTCACCTGCCACTTTACCGACGTTTTATTTCACGCAATTGCTGCCGACTTCCTTTTTATAAAGGTAATGCATCACTCATTATGACTTTTCCCCTGAATACCAGAGGCTAATTCATTATACCAGTCCCGGGTGTAGCCCTAATTTGCGGATGAATTCTGTAGTGCACTGAAAAGCTAACGGAACTAAATTGCTTTTGCTGATAAGAGTCAGTGTTTGATGATTTGTTTGAATGTTTTCATGTATATGTCTTTTCCACAAAGACTTATTCACTGCCAAAACCTGCACAGAAATCATAAACGTCTAATATACAGTAAATATTTAACATGAAAAATAAAAAGACATTCCTTCACACACAATTACAATATTTATCTGCTGGTAAATTCCAGACTTGTAGCCATAGATCATACCAGACGTTGTCAAGGCGACCAGACAAATGTACTCAGATTAGAAAAACATAAAAAATCAACTGTATAAAATATGAATTTTGACTTTTAGATATGGTTTAACATTTTTTATGTTGTACATATAGGAAAATAGAGCGATATGTAAAACCTTGCACTGCAAAGTGATAAAATATAGCAAATAAATGTAAAAGATGTAGTAGTGCAGAAGTGAAATGGAGTATAAATGTCGAAGAACTATCGATTGATATATACATTTTTTTTTTTTTTTGTGTCCCGTTTGGATCTTTAGCCATCAGAATTGTTGTCTTAAGGCCAAGAAAGATGCCAAGCGGATTTATTTTACCACATGGATCATCATGGTCTTGCCATATTGGTCCATTTGATTGACCTTTATTATAATTATGAATTTATTTTATTTTCAGTTGCTACAAACGGGACAGACATGACTGGGGGATAGGACAGGGAGAAAGAATGAAAGAAAGAGAGGGAGAGAAAGAAAACCAAAGGGGAGAAGAGACGGTGAGAAGGGGGGGAAGCTGTGCCAGAGAGGACCGAGCTTCAGACCCAGAGGCCAGAGGCCTGAGGGCATCCCACTCCCCGGAAGGAGCCCAGCCGGGCCACAGGCGCCCGGCCCCGCCAATCGGCCACCAGGAGTGAGCCGGTACATACATGAGCGCCCAGCCCCAGACGACAAGGACCACCAACACACCAACGTCTGAGGGCATCAGCCACCGGCAGGGAGTGTGGTGAGGGGAGATAGGCCTCCGTACTTTAGAGGGCCTGAGATGTACCCAGAATATCGATTGATATTTAAACAACAATGCAAAATACTAATTTTCTAAAAACCATTGTTAATATCGTACTATCATGCACAAAACATCGCCATCTAAATGTTAATTTTCTCTAAAGCAAAGTAAATGATTTATCTAAACTTAGCACAGAAAGTAAGGAAATTCATGTTTGGTGGGTTATTATTTGGTACAGTGCTTCTCGTTAATAAATGTTATGCCACTGGAAAGCCTGTTTATTTCCCCTTTTACAGTTAATGGTGCCACGTTTGGAAGGAAATTGCGTTTGTAGATTTAGCAGCAGAGTTGAGGAAAACCAGTGCTGGTGGTGTTTAGCAAAGGTTCAAAGATACAGTCTAATTACACAAATCAAATCTTTACGTTTCAAATATTTTTAGCTTTCACTAACCACACTGCATCCACAGGAAAAGAACACACAGAAAACCCATGAATACATTTACATATGATGGTATTGTTTGCAGGCTCCAATGTCACTCTGACAGCAGCATATATAAAAACAGCCTCTTTTTTTCTTTTTTTAAAGTCTAGCTCTCTGTATTGTCCTGTGTGTTTTTCTCTTGCCTTCTGTGTACATTTGAACCCAGTTGGTGTTTAAAACCAGCGATAATGCACACAGCAGTTGGTGTTTCTTTTGCTTTATCCCTTTGTGAAACTAAGAGGTTAACATATCAAACAGCCAGCAAAGCCTCTGAACCTTTGTGTGCCTTTATGTGTGTCAGGCAGGGTGTGACCCACATTTGTTTGACGGCGATCTGTAGGAGTTATGGTGGTCAGACAGCACAGAACACACTAACTCAGAATACACACCATGTACCAGGAAAGTGTTCCCTGCTGTGCAGGCTGTTGCCTCCTGACTGTTTCCATCACAGAACCACAGGCCTGTTTCTGCACTGCTGCTCTGTCCATGCTAAGCCGTCTGCCTCTCTGATAATGTGGACCATAGAGAAAAAGCCCATAGCCCCCTCACATTCCACACGATCATACACACACCCTCCAGCCCCACCCAGCGCCTCATCAGCAGCTAATCTAACTCAAGTCCAACACAAGTAGAAGTGAAAATTAAGCAGAATCGCTGTCTGTCTCTCTACAAGAACTGCTTGACAGCTCTTCTTTTGTCATTTCAGACAGATGAAAATTGAAAAGAGTGTGATTATTCCATGCAGTTTTGTTGCTTTGCAGTCTGATTCAGCCAGATGAGACTTTTCTTTGCTGGAGTTTGAGGTGATGTAAAGTTTGAATGAATAAACAACAACAAGCATGGTTAATGCTGTAGTGATTTGTTCGCTCAGTTTGTACTTTAGATTGATTTTGGCGTAAAACATCAAGCAGCACAATAGAAATGTATTCAGTGTGGTATTATTTAACCCCTTTACTTTTCAAATTGACAGCCATATGTTAGAAAAATACTATGTACTATTGTTGTCAAGGACAGATAGGGCTGTGTCCACCAATTCATTTATTGAAAATATCTGTAATATATAGATATGTGTAATTATAATGAATAGAATAGAATAGTCCTTTAATTGTCCCACAAGGGGAAATTTGGTTGTAACAGCAGCCAGAAAGACACATTACAAACAAACAGTACACAGGACACAGAACAGAAACATACACAATTTTTCTTACATATTTACATATGGATAATGGCTACTATAAACAGAGGACTGTACAGTTAATAAATTAAATATAAACAACTACAGATAAGAGGCAAACCAGGTTGTAGTGCGAATCGGTTGATTAAATTATTGCAGTTACAGCGCAGATGTGAACATCTATGATTGTTGGGAGCAGTTCTGATTGTGCAGTCTGACAGCTGCAGGGAGGAAGGACCTGCGGAAACGCTCCTTCATGCATCGAGGATGCAGCAGTCTGTCACCGAAGGAGCTCTGCAGTGCAGCAACATAATGAATATATAATAATTATTATTATTATTATTATAATGAATGCATATATTAATATTAATTAAAAATTAATGCAAATATGACAGATTTGCAAATAATTGGGCGATCATAATTAAGTGACTGGTCAGTTCCAACTTCCTAAAAACTAACCAATCATCAACAAAACTCCAAAAGGTTTCTTAAATATACGAAGTAACAGGTCTAAAAACAATATCTACACAAATCCCACTCGTGCAGGTGAAAGCCCAACCTCATCTTTGTCACTCCATACTTTTTCCACCACAGGATGACGCATACTATTTTAGTATTTTTCCTGGTTTGTGAAGCTATCACATTGCAATTTTGTTACTGGTTATTCTCAACGATACCAATTACATCAGTAATATGATGGTATAAGGATCACACTAACACGATGATATCAGATACAAAACAACATTAAACACACTGGAAAGTGCAGATGTCATGACCTCAACCACTGATAGTTTTCACGCTTGTTTAAGGCCGTAGCAGCTGATGTAACTTGTGCAATGATGAGATTAAAGGATTTAACAGATTATGGGTAGCCCAGGAAAATGTGGCTAACATGTATTCCCATCTCCATTACCCCTGATTAAAAGCTAATGAGAGCAGCCAATTTTACTCTTGCTCTGTGGAAAGTTAATGCAGAGAAAAGCCTGCCAGTGCTTATTTTCCTTAGTGATAATCAGATATTAGCATTAGTAAGGTCACGGGAGTACAATTAGAAGCCAGACAGAAGTGCTTTTTACATGATGCAGAGTTGCTGTGTTTACTGTGCGACTTTTCGCAGGCTTCCTTTCTCAATGACACACAAAATTAACAGGACATATAGAAATAATTAAAGTCTAATTGCACCATTATGTGTTTGATCTGGACCATCACTCTCTTTATTCCTCTATCCATTGTACTATTATATGCATATTATCTTCACCATCACTAATCAGATTCTGGAGAATGTTCATGAAATTATGTTCCTCATTACAATGATTAGCATTTCTATTATTGCACCGCAAAAGTTTCTTATTTTACATCATAAGTCACATGCAAGGTTGGTTTTTTAAAATGTTACAACAATGAAGCTTTAATTAAAGAGAAAACAAAAGAAAAATGGGACTTAATGTTGATTACAAGAAAATGGATTCAGACTAAAAGAAGACTTTTGTTCTTGCCTGCGTCTGATTTCTTGAAGCAGTACTTTTTGCAAGGCCTCTTCTGGCATTTTTCACTGCCACTCTCATTGTTTTTGCACAAATATTGAGTAGAATACGTTGGCTGAAATGTACAAGCACTTTGTTGTCCTGTGATTGAATCATGATATGAGTATCTAGAAATATAAACGTATAAAGAAAGTGCATGCTCCTACAACACCAGTGCACTGTTTTTGTAGTTTTAAAGACGGCAATTTCAACATGTGTGAATTGTCGTCATTTTCGAACTAATTTTAATTCGGTCAGTACATCACCATTTGTGCATTTTCTGAATTTCTGTTTGAAATGTATGGCTTTCTGGCTGGACTATAGATAGTTTTTGTTTAATTGTGAATTTCTTTGTGTGTAGAAGGCAACAGATAGCAACAGGTTTGTAACTGATGGCAGCAGATTTGCAGATTTTTTTAAATCACAGTTAATAGCTGCATTATCACAAACAGATTGCATGTATTTGACATTATGACTTCAATGATTCTATCTTATTGGAGTTTTACCATCATTTTTATACAAAACAGTCACTTTGAAGACAGCTCAAAAAAACTGTTTCTTGTATTGATCAGTTAATAACTGTTTAATAACACTATAGAGTAGAAAGAGTGTTTCTGAAGGTCAAAGTCAGACACTTATGAGTGTATACCAGGGAAGCGGAAGAGAAAGAAAAGTGATGACGACTCTAAGGGGTCCTAAAGAACAGTAGAACAGTCAGCTAGACTTTTCTGGGGTTCTTTTAAAGACGTTATTAATCTGTCATCATAAAGTAATGTTAAAGATTAAAACCTTTGAGTTCTACTAGATCTGAAGACAGAGCTATTTTAGTTGGCTACACTTTGTTCAAAGATTATTTAAGTTATATTTGTCTATATTTAATATTACAAATAAAAATGTTCAAGCAGTACAAAATACTTTTACACCACTTGATAGATGAGAATTTAAATTTGCTTCCATCCAAAAAGTTAACATGGATTTTATTTGTATTTGTACTTGTAATAGTACAAATAGTAAATGATTTATCTAAACTTAGCACAGAAAGTAAGGAAATTCATGTTTGGTGGGTTATTATTTGGTACAGTGCTTCTTGTTAATAAATGTTGTGCCATTGGAAAGCCTGTTTATTTCCCCTTTTACAGTTAATGGTGCCACGTTTGGAAGGAAATTGCGTTTGTAGATTTAGCAGCAGAGCTGAGGAAAACCAGTGCTGGTGGTGTCTAGCAAAGGTTCAAAGATACAGTCTAATTAATCAAATCTTTACGTTTCAAATATTTTTAGCTTTCACTAACCACACTGCATCCACAGGAAAAGAACACACAGAAAATCCATGAACACATTTACATATGATGGTGTAAGGTACAGCGCCAATCAATGTAACAAAAAAAATGATAACATTATAATTTAAAGTATTGAAATCTAAAATATGGCTTGCACATATCTCTCTTGCATGAAATGAAAAAATCGATTTATCTGAGCAGAACTGTGATCCATGTCTGTTCAGTGTTATATTTTTAGGGTTGGCATGGTTTGCAATGGTAGCGGGGGGGCAAGGTGATTTTTTCTTTTCAAAATACCCGGTGGCAGCCCTGACTGTGTCCCACATGTCTGAGAGGGAGGCCGGTACCCAAATTACACCACCTCTGCAATGAACATTCTGACCTATTAGGCTACAGAGCTTGGGAGACTAATATCACAACCATGAAGAGTAAGTTAAGCAGCTATTACTCTGGCAACAAAAGGGTGCTTGTCATAAAAAAAAATGCTTATGAACTCTGTAAATGTTCCTAAAATGATCAGTTGTCTCTGCATGGGGAGAAAAAGCCCTTGAGGTGCTTAGATGTTGCCCCGGGTTCTTCTGTGGAACCTTAGAATATTGCAAGACATACTCATTGTTGGTCATCCAGTTGGATGACCATGCCTATAGAATACCCAGTTGTCCTCTCACTGTCAAAAAACCATGACTCAAAATTTAACCTCCATGTTTCATTCCATTTGTGTGTATTATTTGTATTTCCTCATATCAGTCTTTTCACCATGTGTGTGAAAATCAGAGGGTTCTTTATTTATGCACAATTCTGTAAAGGTTCACACACTTTCCCAAACTGCAGAACCTAAATTCAGTTCAGAATAATCTTCTTTTCTCCTTATACTGTATTTTTTCCTTCATACTTCAACATGCAATCTCAAACTGTGAGCAGAATTACAACCTTCTTCATAATGGATACGGTCGAAGTTCATTATATACTTTATACTGCGCTTATCTCTAATCCTCATCTACCGCTGTGTAACATAACATGTTAAACCGCAAAAGTTACCAGCACAAGATAAGCATAAGAAAAAATGTAAGATGTGCAAAATATTAGTTGTACTGCTGTCTCCTGTTAATGTTCATACATTGCACTGGTTGTGTGTGAGTTTGATTTCATTCTTATGCTCATTTAATACTAAAGCAGCAAACAAAAGACCCACAAAGGCAGCATAACCTCCTGAACTGAATGGCTCGATTGTGTCTTTTGAATAGTGAAGCATTACAACTCTTAACAACTTGGTGCGACAAATGCAAATGGTCCACGTTAATGCTAGTTTGTTTGCATAGCATCTATGCCAAGAAAAAGAAAGAAAAAAGAAGCACAAGCCAAAAACTCTGCAACTCAGAAAAAGGGGCAGATTCTCCCAAAGATGGCATCATATGACAACCTGTCCCACTTATGTCATAAAACTTCCACCTGTCATTTCACACTACACTTCCCCTTCATCTGTAAGTGATGCTGTCATTTCCATTTGATTCAAGTTGATGCAGAGGGATATGGAAAGGAGGAAAAGACAGCAGAGAGAGGAAAAAGAGAAATGGAACTGGTCAACTAAAAGAAATGTTGCTTAAATGCATTTCAAATCTCCCGCTGTCCAAGTGACCCGGGGAGAGGGAGGGAAAGAGACGAGCTGAGTGTAAAGAACTGCAGACCAGCTGGTGACAAATCATCATACACTGCCACAAAGAGAGAAGACAGAAAAGAGCAGTTGCATGTCTGTATAACACAGTCACCATCAACTCTTATAACAGCATAAGAACAAACAACAAAAAAACGCCACGAGTGATTGGAATGGATCATCTTCAGGCACGTCTACATTAGCGACAGAACAAATGGTGGTGACAGCTTTCATGGCTGGAGAATCTATTTTTAAAGAGCTGGAACGGAGGGGAAGGAAACGACAAGGCAAAGTAAAAAATCGGAATATAAATATAGATGTAATCCAAGTTGAGGAAATCGAAATTCAAATTGCAGCCTCAGCAGACACAGTGTGCATCTATCAATTTTGGTATTAAATTTGGAATAATGATAATGGTGACAGGGGCCAATATGAACTCTGGACCTGGCACAGGACTGCACTGCATCATTTATAGAGCACATAGTGAGAACCTGCTGGCTTAGCATACAATTTCCTCTCAGCAAGGAAACTGTCAGGCCCAAAATGCGCGTTCATTGTCAGAGGAAATTTAATAGGAAGCCTATACACAAGACTGAATTTTCCTCTTCTGTACAATTATGTGATATCAATAACATCAAAAACATTTTTAACTATCCATCCATCCATCCATCCATTCGCTTCCACTTATCCTTTTCAGGGTCGCGGGGGGCGCTGGAGCCTATCCCAGCTGTCATAGGGCGAGAGGCAGGGTACACCCTGGACAGGTCGCCAGTCTGTCGCAGGGCTAACACATAGGGACAGACAACCATTCACACTCACATTCACTCGCACATTCAAACCTAGTGGCAATTTGGATTATCCAATTAACCTATCCCCACAAGCTGCATGTCTTTGGACGGTGGGAGGAAGCCGGAGTACCCGGAGAGAACCCACGCAAACACGGGGAGAACATGCAAACTCCACACAGAAAGACCCCGGCCTGATGGTGGAATTGAACTCGGGACCTTCTTGCTGTGCGGCAACAGTGCTAACCACCGTGCCACCGTGCTGCCATTTTTAACTAAAGTGCTGTCAAATGAAGCACTGACAAATAAGATAGAAAGTCTTCTTTTGCTAATGTTTCACCTTCACTGTGCAGAATGACACATGCATGCACTTTACAGCAGGTACAAGTAACAAGGATGTTACTTTCAGCTGCCCCACTATGTGTTTCATCATATTATTGTGGCAAAACAAGTGACTAATAAAAGCTGAGTTAGTAATTGCTAGGTTATTTAGCATTAACTCTACTGCTCGGGTTTATATTTGTAATTTTTCATTAGTCTATTTTTTTTAAGGAAATGACTGTTAACAGTACAAAGTATGTGCATTGTAGACAATGTCGAATCATTTTGGCTAGTTGTTTACAAAGAACCTAAAGAAGACACGCAAAGGGCTGGTGTGACAGAAGAATATCCTCGGTATAGAGAGACATGGAGAAAGATGATCCACTTTGGCAACCCCTGAGCAGTAAGAAGGAGACAAATAAGATGGGGAAGAAGAATACGAAAAGTGAAATTGAGAGCTCCAGTAAACAGCTAACAAATGCAAGTTCAAGGTTTGGAACTGATCTTTTATCTCCTTTATTTGAAACAGGTTAATGAGAAAACAGGCCTCGCCTAGCCGTGAAACTGCTTGTCACCCAACGTCCAATTAAAAATGGCTGTAAACAGTTCATGCAGTACTTTTGTTAAACCCTTGAATTAAAGCTGAAAGTCTACACTTCAGTCACGCTTTGATTTAAAATTCACTGTGGCGTTGTACAGAGGCAAAGTTACAAAAACTGTGTAATTGTTTAAATGCTTCTGGGCCTAATCATATCAATCCAGTTCTGAGGCTGTCTGTCCAATGTGGGCATTTTTATACTTCAGACAAATATTAAACCCTAAATTCTGATAAGGTCGTTTTGTAATCTTTTGCCCGCAGCTCAGCTTTATGACCTTCATGCAGCTGCACGCATAACTGAACACAACATAAAGGGATGTAAAGAAACACTGCCAGAGAAAGGCTTTGAGGCTACTTTGTGTTACAGAGAAGAGCTTCTAGGCTTCACCTCTTCAGACCAAGTGGTTACTGATGAGAGTTAAAAAAAACAAACAAAAAAAACGTGGCCCACCAGGCTGAATTTTAAAGCCCAAATTATGCAAAAGGGACTAGTAAATATGTGGTTGCTAAGCTTCTGTTTTTACTACTATTGTTACCAAATAAGCTGGCAGGAGATCCGAGCAGTGTAATGTTTGGCTAGAGCTAAAAATGTATATATGCAATACAATTACTGTACCATACTTATGTAATAGTTCAGATTAAAAAAACACAGGGGACATCTGGTAAATGGACTGGATGGATCTAACATTCACACGTCAATTTACACTTTGGAAATGCAGACTGGAGAAGGCAAGGAACAAACCTCAAACCTTCTTATTAGTAGATTACTTGCTCTATCTTTTGACCTACAACCACCCTGAATACAAACACATAAACCCTAAGAAGGGTAAGGACTGAATCCTACAGATACAACCGATGAGTCCTTAAAACAGATATTATATTGACGGTATTTTAAAACCTTAAAACACACACACACACACACACACACACACACACACACACACACACACACACACACACACACACACAGTAATTGATTGATTAATTGCAATCTGTGTACCACACAGTCAGAATTCTAACTGGTTTGTAAGGGATCAATTACTTATTTCACCAAATATAGTATATACACACACAAATTGAGTGTGAGAGCAGCTAACCTGAAAGACAGGATTAGGGATGGATATCGAAACCCGGTTCTTGTTGAGAACCGGTTCCCACTGTTTCAATTCCTTGGAATTGTTTGGCAAACGATTCCCTTATCGATTCCAGTCGCCCTGAATGACGTTGCCACATTGCGGAGCGTCATTTACCTGGCAGGAAACACGGCGCCTAAGCGGCTCAAACGCTCAAAAGTTTGGTTATACTTTACGAGAACGGACGACAACAGGGCAACTTGCAATACTTGCAAAGTAGATATTTCATTTAAGGGAGGAAACACTACGAATATGCAAAAGCTCACAAAACACACGATGACCTTAGATGAATGTCGTGTTTTTAATTCCGCTCCGGACTCGTGAATCTCAACCCAGCAGCAGCGGTAACGTTTGCACGTCCTCTCCCGTTAATGCGGCAGGTAAATAATCAACTAACAGTGCATATTATGTTAGCGCGATCTGCCTTATTACAAACCTGCCATTACTGTGCATTTAGTGACCATGATGAGAGAGACAGACAGAGTCCCAAAGCTAGGTGAGTGGCTCTATCAGATCCCAGGAACAACATCCGAGATCTCTGTGCAGAAGAGAGCAGTCCTAGGAACAGCAAAGGCAGTGCACAGGACCCTCAAGCTCCCAGGCCTCTGGTAGAGGACCTGAGCTTGAAGGGTATACCGCCCACAGGGGTGAGAGGGGAATTTTTTATAGCTTCATTTAATGTGTCCACCTGTCAAAATGAAC
Source organism: Rhamphochromis sp. 'chilingali' (assembly GCF_963969265.1). Taxonomy (NCBI): domain Eukaryota; kingdom Metazoa; phylum Chordata; class Actinopteri; order Cichliformes; family Cichlidae; genus Rhamphochromis; species Rhamphochromis sp. 'chilingali'. The sequence goes on along the minus strand of NC_137943.1, from coordinate 4,179,274 downwards.
TGTTACTCGTTTATATCTTCAGATATTATATTGACGGTATTTTAAAAAAACGCTTGCTTTATTCTGGCAGATAAAATGCATTATCCATTCCCTCTGATCCATGTTTAGTCACTGTTTAACAGATTCAGCTAAGAGCATGTTTTGTTTCGATAAATTTGCAAAGACTGAATATATCACAGCAACATTCTAGGCTTACTTTAAAATAACTTTCCCTCAAGATAAAGACATAAAATGTGTCAAAACCATTCACTTGACATTAATTAGCTAATTAAATGTCTAAACTGGAGGCAAGAACTCGAATCTGCTATAATTAGCTGTGTTCAAAAGTATAAGTTTCTTTCTTTCTGTTTACTTTCTATTGGCCACAATCCTGTTCTTTTATGAAAAATAAAGAGATGCTGGAAAGTCTAGTAATATAGTTTGATTTTCACCCATTTACTTGACATTTTGAAGTGGTTCATGAATTGTGATTATATGTTTTATTGGTTAATGCCCTTTCATTTTTTCAATCAGCATTTGGCTATTTAATCTTTTTTTTAGTATGAACTTTGTGCTGAGTGTTGACATAAAAACAAAATCTCTCCATGATCATCTGGGGTAAAATTGTCCAGAAACATTTTCCTTCGAAGACCCTGGTCAACTGGTCATATCAAGAGAATCAGAACACATAAATGTGCACTAACTAACAGTAAAATGGATTTTAAATTCACAATCACCTAACCCTTAGGCAGCTGAAGAAAAAATGTACATCCAAAAAAAACCAAACGTTTCTTCTTCACTTTCTTCTTTGAGAATTTTGGCAGAAGTGAAATAACTTTACACTTCTTTCACAGGAAGAGAGATATGAGCATGTGCAAAGTTCAAAAACAGGCGTGTTGGGTTAACTGTTGGTTCAAAATGATGTGAATGAAAATGTGAACGTGTTAGCCCTGTGATGGACTGGTGACCTCTGTCACTAGCATCCCTGAAACACTTTTTTAACCATATGGATAAGTGCTAAGGATAGAAAAAAGGGGCAGAGAAGATTCTGTGTCAATATAAAATGACAAAAACATAAAATCCACTTTTGAAATAGTCCACTTAAAGAGCACTTCAAGGAAGAAACAGAGCTAGTGATTGCCTGCACAGTACATCAGCCAAGAGCATGCGATGTTGCAACATTTTAGAACAGCATTTTAAAGAAGTTTGAACATTTGAACAGCAAGCTGAAGTAATTTAACAGAGCTGTAAAAGAAGAACAGCTGGTAGATACAAAAATCTTTGCAGATAAAAAAAAAGGAATTATTTTTAAAAAATGAAGATGCAGGAAGGAAGAAGACAAAGTCACACCTATTTGTCTGCACAAAAGACAAAGAGAGTCTGTACATATTATATGATATGACAGAGAAAAATGGTCTCACTAAAAAACCCCATGCACTAGCCAGTGCAGATCCCTCTCACCTGTAAATCTTGTATCTGGTAGAAAATCCCTGCTGGAACCTCTCTCTGAACTCGGTGTACTCAGGACACCTGTGGAAAGGGCCCTTCTCTGACAGCAGCCAGTCCAGCTGCCCTCCGCTCTGCCTTGTGCTAAAACCCCATGGTGAGGAGCCAGAAGGGGATGTGGAGGAGGAGGAAGATGACGAAGATGAGGGGGACGAAAGGGATCCATGCGGCACCTTTCCGCCATGTCCCCCGCTGCCCACCTGTTCAGCTTGGGTAGGCCACGGCAGCCATAATAACATCCACGGCAACCATAGGAGCATCAAGGATGACGCCAACCATCTAGCAAGGCAGGCGGAGCCATGGGAGCACCTCTCTCTTCTCATTGGCCAAGGAGTCGCCATGGTCCCAGTGGTGATGTACTAGGGCACCTGGGACCGGCATTTCTTCTGACAGTCACCTCCCGCTGGCCTGAATGAAACGGAGAAATGATAGCATGCTGAAACATGTTTTGTAGTAGGAAGGAATTTCTGTTAATTCATAGCTTGTTGTCCTTGACAGACATTGTTGTCCATATATTGTGATTATGAAGGCAGCATAATGCCCCTCTAAGTGGTGTTTACAAAGTTAATATCAATCAAATCAGTGAGAGCGTTTTCATGTCTACTTTGAATGTTGACATGAAAGATATTCTGTGCACGTCTAAAGACACACATAATTATTATGAATAACCATGATCAAATACTAAATGGAGGTTTGCTGTTGCTCATACAGGGAAGTTCAATTATCATGAAACTGCATTTACTGCAGTGCTAATTGAAACTGTCCTTCTTCTTAAATGTGGACAAAATCCAGATTGTGTTTCCTTTGCTTCTGTATATACTTGGCCACATAAACATATCTTATATCTGTCTCTTATAGCTGCGTTGACCACAAAGGCATAACATCTGTTTTCACGGCCTTAGAGCAAATCAGCATCACTCCTTTAGTCCACATGGTGGTGATAATAGATCAGAGGTTGGTGAGTAATTGCCAAAAACCTTTCATTCTTGGAGTTCGGTTTTAAAAGCAGCATGTGTGACTAATAATGTCCATAGCAACTGCAAAGCCTTATTGTCTTCCTGTCATCCACACAGATCAGGGCTCATGCTTAAACACGTGCATGTTATGCCTTCCACCATTACTATGGGTGTGAGAAGTTCCTGTTGCAAATTTTTCAAAGGTCACAGACAACAGAGGACTTTCTGACATACTACTTCAATTGAGTTTAAATGAGTTAATACAGAGAAATTGCACCTTTTCAACATCTGGCTAGAATGCATCCCTGATTTCAATCCCTCTTTTAGGCCTCGGCAATACCATTAGCTTTTTTTGCTATGAGAGCTATCCAACCCACAAAAGATGCACAAGTGTTTGAGTGTGCTTAAATGCCTACACATTAATCTCACAATTAGTTTTGATATATACATCACTAAACCTAAACAAATTTGCTTTGGTGTGGAAATTATCAACTTATTTTTATAATAGCTTTACTATTTCACCACTTGCATAGTGTAAGAATTTGGTTGTTAACAGTCATGCACAGTTTGTTTGTTTTTTTCCATATCAAAATATTTCCATTTTTATTTGTTTGTTTTTGGTTTTTGGTTTAATCCTTGGTATTTCTTGGGATTTTACTATCTTTGGTGGGTGCTGAAAAAAGTGCCTAATGGAACAATTGGCACACAGTAACAAGTGCTGTTTTGTTTGACACCATAATGGGCTTCAGGAACAGTCTAGCGACTTCTTAAAGGTACAGAAACATACGGTTTCTTTTTCTGGTAAATAGATGTGGAAAAGGGCATGTGGAATTTCGTGTGAGAATAAAACTTCAGGACTGGATTCATTTCAATTCAATTCAATTTTATTTGTATAACACCAAATCACCAAAGCAGTTGCCTCAAGGTGCTTTATATTGTAAGTTAAAGAACAAGAAAGACAGAGAAAACAAAGAAAAAACTCCAACAATTAGGAAGCACTTTGGCAACAGTGAGAAGGATAAACTCCCTTATAACAGGAAGAAACCTCCAGCAGAACCGGGCTCAGGGAGGGACAGCCATTCATCTCCTTGAAATCAATGTTTAAACTTTTCATCATTAACATTCATTAACAGTCATTAGTGCACATGGTCAAACTTCATGACATTAATTTTCAGACCTTCTGTCCTCAGTAATAGTAACCCACATAGCAAAACTGGTACGGCCCGGATCTGGCCCACGCAATGTGCTTACACGTGACCCGCAAACAATAACGGCCCTTTGGTGGACCAGATCTGGTTTCCTAGTGGTGGCCCACACATTTGCCAGCACAAGGCCAGTTGCAGACACACTGCTGGCCCAGAACAGTTTCAGCTCTGGCCTCAGATGTCAGCCTAATGTGTACCTGAATCAAGCCATGTAATAACAACATGTGCAAGAACATAATAGCGCATAAGGAACAAGACAAAGCTCTGTTCAGACAATGAATGGACTGAATCTTATACACCCCTTTATCTACTCTCCCATTTTAATCAAAGTGCTCTATACAACATGCCACATTCACACACCTTCTCTAAACTGAGTGCTTCCTAACTACATTTATACTCTTGACATGCAGACTGGGGAAGCCAGGGATCGAACTACTACTATTCAGATCAGTAGGTGATCTGCTCTACCGCCTCAGCTACAGCCACCCAGTGGAAAACATGAGTAAATCCTCACTAGGTTTTGGATAAAGTGTACACTCACAAACCTGTCAAACTTGCATTTGAAACATTGGCTACCACAGCCGTATAGTATTGCAACATGGCATTTGGGTCTTCTAACTAAAATAGAAAAATAGGAACATAAATAGTGCCTCCATTGCCAGACCTGGCCCACATCTGGTTGACAGACACCCTTCCATGACACCAGTCAGTCAGAAGTGCCAGCTTGATGCCAGATCCAGGGTAGACCTGTTTTCTATGAGCCTAGGCCACATAAACCAATCCACAATCGGGCCAGATATGGCATGCCGTCACATAAACAGTGCCATCTAAGCCAGGCCTGGCCCATATCTGGATGACACACCTCTTACCATGCCAGAAGTCAGCCAGCAGTGCCGGGTTGACACCAGATCCGGCCCAGACCTGTCTGCTATGAGGGAATGTATGACTGCAGATTCACTTTGGGGGACACGTGTTTGCAGCACTAACACTCACCTAAACCAACTGTGGGAATCTTTTAATCTCATTCAAGTCTGTTAACCTTGATCTTGTTTTGTCATGTGGTTTTATAACATAGATCATCCTGTAATTGTGGATAATGTTTTAACTCACTTGTATGTTTTCAACCTTTGGTCCCTACAACTGTAGGAGGTTCAGCTCTTCCACAGATACACTACAACACTACAGCTCTTTCCTCTGCTGCTCACAATCTGGGTGTTCAAGAACTCAGTGTTTCTTTTCATGCGTTCTGTACTTGTGCTTTCGATTAGGCTCCACCACTCAGAGTGAGATTTAAATCTTATCCCTGGCTTAATGAATCTGTTAGGGTTGTCAGGAAAGAGAGGAGAGGTGAACACAGCTGGAGGAAAGTTCCAAGTGTCATTAGAAATTAGCCTTTTTCTTTGTGCATGCTTAGTTTAAGTCAAATTATTATACCATATCTTTTCATTTCTATGCAGATGATTTAAAACTGTATTTACCTGGAAATCACTTTTCCATATGAAGGGTCAATAAGTGCATTTTCATTTTTTTGACCTCCCACTGTTAGTTGAGAGATTAAACAATACCCTGTGCTTTTAAACTCTTTTTATGAAAAGCAAAAGAAGACGCATCAACAATTTGAAATGTTACCACTTTAAAAACAATTGTTGTCAAGAGCAGCTTCTTTGAGCTCAGAACAATCTTGACACTAAAATCCTTTTTAAAACCTTCTGATCTGGAAAGGGTTGTGCATGCCTTTGGTACAAAACTAAATTACTGGTATGACACCAAGGGCACAAAAACTCTGCATCCACAGGAATAAGGATTATCCCCAGGAAGTCCTTATTGGACTGCATATTATTTCGATTTACTGCCATGATTCAGTGTTAATGCAAAAAGGAGTGTGACATTTATGCAGTGAGGTGGAAAGAAAAGGTGTGGAGAAAGCCTGGTCGTTAAGTGCATTTGGATTCAGCAGAAAAAACATGTTTCCCGAGCTTGATATGAAATTTAGGGTCCTTAGCATATTATACAAGTGCAATATCATGGATGCTGTATGTAAGATATTAAATGTGAATGATATCAGCTACAAGTCGAAATCAGGTAAAGATGTGTTTAATCCCATAGTAAAACAAACCGTTGCACTGATCACAAGATGTAAGCAGCAAGGAAGAAATAATACAGTTTTGTATTTGCACAGTTTCTTCAAGGGATTGATTTTTTTTTCTTTTGACTTGTTGAACATTGGTCTAAAAGCTAGTGAAGGATAAAGCCTCTCACTTGTGTGCTATTGCCTGTGCATTTAGCCATTCATTTATATACTTTATGAATTATACAGAGCCACACAATGAATCTGACCCAGGAGAGCTAGGCGCTCTGCAAAAGCAGCTTTTGTAATGGTGCTAATGTGATTTTAGCTGAAATCTTCCTTTCTGTAGACAGTTCAGTAAAATGGAAGTATTTATTACAAGCCAAAAGACACCGCTCACAAGCTTTGAATAATTTCTGAATGAAACATTTTGAAAAAAGCATCATTGCTGTCATCCAAGCACTTGATATTTGAAATTTAAAACCACAGATTGGTTTCATAACACAGCTAATGTACAAATAAAAGCTATTTTGAAATAGCCTTGAAAATGGAAACATGGGCTTCTAAAATGAAATGGATCTCTGCTTTGTGACTCTGTGACCGTATTTTATAGTAACTTTTTGAAGGACTGAAAGCTAGTAATGCATCTGATGGAGATAGTCCCACGACAGTGGCATGCCTGACTGCTTTCAGTTTCTTTATGATTTGTGTGTTTGGACAAGCGTGTCATCACCTGCCTCCATACAGAATCATAGGCATTAGCAGTGTAGGCCACACGGCAGTTCAAGTGTGATTTCCCAGCATCTAACACCAAACAGCTCTTTCTAATGTGGCTTTCATTTATTCAGCCCAGGAGAAGGCAGAGTGCTTTGACACTGTCTTTAAGGTGACACTTTGAAAAGACTTCACAGTGCCCTTCAAAAGAGTCGAGGTTTGCTCTTCATTTCGGCGGTAATGACTAGCAGGACCGCCGGGTGGAGTCTTTAGGGACAAATCAGCATTTCAGAACGGATATGTAAAGCAGCGGAGGAGGTGCTTTAAGTGGATTGGGATCTCAAGTATTCCCTGTTTATCTCACAAACAAATTAGAGAATTAATTTCACGTAGATAAATGCAGGCTTAGACATGAAAAAACAATACTCAGGGTACTGCATTTTTAATTTTCACCCACTGCATCAGGAGATTACTGCAGTTTGAAAAGGCAATTAGCAAAGTCATCTGTCAAACGAACGTATTTATACAACTAAAAGCAGGATGAAAACTTGATGAATAGGATAGTCTGCTTATGCTGTTTCTTGTACCGTTTGGCCCAGAGGTAAAGCCGGTGTGCCAGATTTCTTGTTTTCTTATGTCCTGAGAGAGGTCCAGTTGTCTGTTTTGAAACGAGTCAGTCAAGCATTCTGAGCCTGAGTGCCTGTTTGAAAAAAAAGAAAGAAAGAAAAGAAAAGGAAAATTCTTCTATATAGTTAGAGTTACAAACGTAACTAATTCCACTGCCGACTAAAGAACAGTCCAATAGTACAGATTTTACAGGTAAGCATAAAGAGCGGTGGGGAAAATACTTACAGTTCAGTCACAACCACTGCAGTGAAATTCAGATTTTTGTTACAAACTACTGTACATTGGTTTCTGTTGATGGACCACAGAGATTTTGCACAGCAGCAGCAAGAACAGATCAACAGACCATCAGTGCAAACAAATATGACACTGATTAAGTCAGATATAGCATAAAGGAAGCAGCTGGTTTAGAGTTGGATTGTGTAGCTGTGGCTAGGTTAGAGAAGCTCCCTATATAAGAGTTGCTAATTGAATGTGAGAGCCTGCACCGAGGCGAGCTTGATCTGCCTAAGATTAAATATCTTTCCACTCCTAATAAAACTTACTGTTGTTGAAGGTAGCACAGTCACAATGCCACAACTGCACGGACACCTGAACAAACCCGTTTTTGTGTGTAATTCCATCTCTGTGCCAACTTTTCTGTGGATTATAAAGTGTCCTTTTTAGAACTGTAGTTTTGCTTCTATACGGTGGCCCATGTAGAGCAACCTTAGAACACTAGCAAACAGAAAAAGCACTTCAAAAGCACACAAAACAAAAAACATGCTCCACTGACACACACTGAAAAAAAGAAGAGGATTCATCGGTGTTGTGGGGGAGAAGAACACAGTAAGCGTCCTTTTCAGCTTGTCTCAGTACAATCCACAGCTGTTGTGTCCTTTTATTAATTTGTGAGGTTTTATTTCTTTCTCTTCTTTCTTCTTCTTTCTCCTTACATTGTGTTTTGTATGCTTTTGCAGTGTGTTTTGCTATTATGTGGTGTTTTCTTTGGTTGCACCGCATTCGACCTCTCAGGGCCGTCTACTATTGTAATATCCCTTTTTTGTTTTTGTTTAAAAAACCATTAATAAGCTATCAGGGCTTTTAAAAAAGCTTTGAAAAATAAACATAGTATTAAAGTATCGTACTATTTAAAAATGAACCATACCTTACAAAAAATAAAGTAACAATACTGTATATGAGAACACAGTAATAATGCTACAAATGACAATATAGCAATAATACTGTTAACAAGAACATAATGCTGCAAATTACAATACTGCAACATCAACGTAAACTTTTTTTTACAGTAGCTTACTGTCATCCAGCTACCACTGTAAAAATATACAGCAGCTCTTTTACTGTGATTACTGTGTTTACTGTGTATAACGAGTGTTTTGTGGTTTTCTAAACTGCATATCTGAATAAAATCTTACCTCAGCTGAATATATTGGAGTAATGTGAAAGAAGGAAGGCTATAGTTACTTCTCCAGTTACTGGTTGGTACCTGTTGCCTGTTAAATCAGCAGTACTGGAAAGTTAAAAAAATAATAATTTTGGGTTAGCAAAACCATGGCGATATTTTCATAGTCAAGCTGCAGAATGGAGAATCTTCTCAGCTTGTGCAGTTGTTTACTGGTACAAGAAAATCAGATCAACCATTGAACATGTCTGTGAATGTGTCTGTGCAATGCACAGTGTACAAGTGCAATGTACTATTCAATAGTTGGTATTGTTGTTTTTACTATGAAAATGGGGAAATGCAGAAGCAAATATCACTTAGTTCAATGTAACAGCCACACTGTATATGAAACTGGGGTAATACTTACAAGCTACACACTCTCTGTAGAATGTTTGACAGGAATATTCACTACACTGGTTATTTTAACAAATACCTACTACCCACAAATCACAAGGCAGATGACAGGGATAATGCTCAGGGAGTTTGACTTTAGAGGATAGGTTTTGTTTCAGAAGTTCTTGGCATCAAAAGGCCAAAAGGGCACTATTTACTGTTTCCTTCAGTCTGCACAGCTTAGTCACTGTGAGACAACATTGCACTAGAAGAACAAATATTGTTCAGAAAACCAAAAAGCTATACAATAGTAAAAAGAATACCATCGGACACGTTGCGACTTGGCTGTACAACAACATTTTACAACACTTAAGTCTGAATATGTAAACAACTGTAATAGAAACGTCAGCGCAAATGATGTGCAGGACCAAATGAGTTTCATATTGGGAATTCTTAAGTACCCAGTAAGGTACAGTTTTATTACAAGTATGTCTAATATCCTGAAAGTCTGTTAAGATCTAAATAATCTTACGGTTTACAGTAATATTAGTATAATTATTAATTACATTTTGCATATGAAAACATGAATAGAGTAAGAGTTGTCTCTGCACCACGATCAGCTGATCAAATGTTTGACTGGTACTGTGTTTGTGGGAAAACAGGAGAAAAGGTTTTGTTTGTATACTGAGGAGACATTCTGTCATGTAAATATAATATATAATCACAACACATGACAACTTAATTAACTAAAAATGGAAAATGGACTTTTAGACACTTGGTTGGTAAGATCGTCCTTTGGTGAATTTTTATGAATATAAAGACAGCTCATACATACATGCTGGCAGTGATATTGATTCAGAGAAAAAGAAATGCAATAGTCTTCCACTCCAAGGAGCTGTGAGATTTGCCTTTCAAATGAAGTTCTGTAACTTCTTAAAACACCACCTCTCGCAGAAATAAGTGTTCGTCGTTACTGCCAGGCCTCCTTCTCCTCCGAGACTCACTTACTAATTATAAAATGCATAAAACATGCCGCAAATGCCAGCGAGACAATAGAGGGAAATTGTGAATTTTCAGCCCTGACATTTAATGTACGCCTTGCATTATTCACATACCCTTTGCGTATTTACCCTTCTCTGTAACCCAACCTAGAGGAGCGGAAGGTAAGTGAAGAAGGCATGGACATTTCGAATCCATATTGGAAGGAAAGGAGGGAGCCGCGGAGGATAAGGAGGGGTGTGAGGGCATCTAGGTGGAATGGAAAAATCGACCACGTCGCGCTTAAATAACATCTCAGAGATGACAGCAGAGTCAAGGGGGAAGGAGGCTTATGTTTATTGGATTTTTTTTTTTTTTCATCCCATCTACTGGGCTTAGCGGGCAAAGAGTGTGCTGCTCTACTGTGTTTGCACTAAACTGGAGAAAAAAGGGGGAAAATGAGAAACATGGGGAAACCTGGGAAAGACAAGAGAGACTGGAAAAGGGACAGGCGTTCTCACAGGAGAACATTTATCTGGGAAAAAAGGCGCTCTTTGAGAGAAAGCAGCAGAACGTTCTCCTTAAACTTGCCACCTAGCTGCAGAGTGACCGAGGTAAAGGCTGAGGTGAAAACGGTTTGACCTCCTGACTCATCTAAGTAATTTGTGCTCCAGTTGGGAGGGCAGAGAATTATGGGAGGGAGCCAGTGTCCCAGCTTTTTTCCTTTTTATTTCTGAGTCAGACAAAATACAACTATCATTTTTCTCTGCAGTACTGAACCTTAATGTGCAGCAGAATTCATCAGCTCGCTATCTGTGCACTGCAATTACCACAGCTGGGATTCCTTATTGGATCTGACACACATATGTGTTTCATGGTCCGTTTGTAGCTGTGTGTGTGTGTGTGTGTGTGTGTGTGTGTGTGTGTGTGTGTGTGTGTGTGTGTGTGTGTGTGTGTGTGTGTGTGTGTGTGTGTGTGTGTGTGTAGAATCTGAGCTGGTTTCAGTCTGTGTTTGTGTGTTTGTGTGTGGATATGCTGCCAAGCACCTGGCCAGGCTCTTGGCAAACATTAAAGCAGGTGGAGGTCCATCAGCATTAGAGGTCAGCTGTATTCCTCAACCCCAGCAGCTCACTACTCACCTTTCAGCATTTATGCGAGTCAGCAGCAATAGCTGACCAGCTGCACACCTGCTCCTACCCTGCCTTGTTATTCGGGCTCTGAGACCTGGAGGAGGGGGAGGGAGTTGGGGATTTGGGGGGTTGTGGCAGCAAGAAAGCTAGCGGCGGAGAACTGATCCTAACAGAACAGGATGACAGTCAGAGAGATATAAACAGGGAGGTTAAGAGAGAGAGAGACGCAGAAGGACAGACAGATGAATACGATGGAAGAGACATAAAAGAGAGGAGGAGAAAGCCAGAGACACAGAGCAGCATACGTCTACACTTTGATGTGGGAGCTGAATAGTAAACACCGGCTGGAGTCCTGCGTGTACATTCACCAGACTGTCTGTCAGTATAAAGTGTGCCTATAGCTCTATCGCCTCCATGTTACCTGTGCTGAGATCTCACTCACCAACGTCGGCCTACTTCAGACTGCACCTACCTGCTTCTCACCTACACAGTAAGCCTGTCCTGCAGCAGTGGGAAGATATTATGGCAGTATGGCTAGGGTAGGGTTGCTTCTTTATTTAATTATTTTAGGAGCAATTGAAAGTCAAGCTGAACCTCAGCAGAATAACCTGGCAGCGTTCAATGAAATTAATATGGTGTGATGCCTACCCAAATCTTATTAACGTGTAGAGTTACTTACAATACGGGAGCTGTTTACATGATTTTCTATGTAAGGCATAATATGCTGAAAAGTTATTCCCCCTTTAAGCAAACTTCCATCTGACTGCCTGTATGGAAAGTATGGGAAGGTATAAGGAAAAAGTCAGCTTTAATAAAATGAGATTTATGCTCTAATACTGTTGCTCAAACACATTTCATAATTAAAAAAATAAGCAAAATATTATTTGTCAACATGAGAAGATATTTAGGACATAAATATTCTGAAATCATGGAACATGAAAATCCATCAAAGTCTTCCCACTCACCAAAGCCAGGCACTCACTGGGCTCCATATCCTCAGCATCTATTTTACAGACCTCTGCAATCTGTCCACATCAAATATGTGTCTTCAATTGACCTCTACTTTTCATTCAGTAGGTTTGTCTGTTTGCGTGCGTGTGCGTGTGTGTGTGTGTGTGTGCGTGTGTGTGTGTGTGTGTGTGCATGCTGTAGTTTTTAAAGGAGCTTCCTAACAATCCACCCCCCCCCCCCCCCCCCCCCCACAAAAAAGAGAAAAACTACATGATTTTAAGAAAGACAAATGCTATTCATCATGCACGGCCTAACGCCTACAAGTAGCTGTAGGAGGCATTCTCAAATCCGTCCCACTCCCTTTCTTGACTAACAAAAACTTGTTAACAGTCTAAGGACATAAGAATGATTATGGATTAAAAGAACAAACATGACCTGCAGTTAAAAAGTATGTTGGATTAATCAAATGAGAACAAAAAGAAAGGGGATGTTAAAGGGCATCTGATTAAAAATAGAGAAAGCGTAATAATGTAATTGGCTTTTTCTCAGACTCCCAGTGCCTACAGGCTGAGTCGGGTTTTGAATAAGCAGGTGGTGGGAACTCCCCTATGCACAACACACACACCACACACACACAAACTAACAACCACACAACTGGATTATGAAGCAGCAGAGCCAGCAATAATGTCAGTGCACAGCATAATGCCGATAATGTCGGGAGACACACTCTGATGGCCTGTGGTTAGAAACTGGAACCCCTACAAATTATATGCTGTGTTGGCTTCCTGTGTGTGTGTGTGTGTGTGAGAGAGTTCATGTTTCTGCGCAGTACATTTTACATCCATGTGTGTTAGTGTGTGTGTATGATTGTCTTATCAGTGCAGTCTCTGGCCAGTTTCCAGCTAAACAAACAAACAGCCATATGGTCAATTAAGGCCCATCAATACCTCTGTTAACATCTATACCAGCTGATAATTAAGAAAACAACAGCCTGTCAGCAGCACGCTCTGCTGAAAGTCATTTTGCCCCTAGTTACATACCTCGCCCACTCTTCTGTGTTAGAAATGTTAGAAAATGCTGCTTTTGTTAACAACTTGCTCAGTATGACACACCGTGGCCGGCTTCATCCTCCCAGGCGACCCTCGTGGCCAAATATTGCGGTTGGTCTCCTTTTGAACCCCACTATGCACCTTAATTATTCCTCCCAGGTCTACCTGAAACGATTAGCTGATTAATCAGTTAGCCTGAAAATGAAATGGCAATGTATTTGCCAACAATAATTTAAGTCATGTTTTTCATGGGAAAACATGACTTCTCTAATCTGAATATTTGCTGGTTCCAAATGTTTTACGACTTTGGAGTCAGGTAAATAAGCTCTCCTTTTTCCACTTTGTCTGAGTATTTAAGGAAAATACTTGAAATTAATGGCTACTGGCCACTGCAGGTAGCTTTTGAGTTCTTCTCTAATTAAATTTCTTTGCAATGACACAACCATGCATGAGGGTGACTGTGTACTAATTACTTGACACAGAGGTAAAGTAAATTCATTAAACACAACTTATTAAATTATCTAATCATTGACATTGTGGTTACAGTAACCAATAATGCATACAGTGATTATTGTAAAAGGACATGTCTGGAGTTTGGGATAGTAATAAATCAACTTGGTGGGAAAACATATTCAGATCATTTAACAAGCAGTGCAAGATTTAAAAAAAAATGCCACTACATAAAAGTCCTGTACCAAATGCCATTACATTAATGGCACAGTAGGGTGATGGTAATTTTCATACAAGACTATTAATATAAATAAATGTTAAAAGGATTGACACGGATGAAGAAAACTCTGCTTCTTTTCACTTTATTTCTCTTGTGCTGATTTCAGTTGAGCAGCAATCACCTTCTTAGATGCAGGAATTAGCATTGCACATTGCCTGTATTTAAGTAATTATGAGAACAATAAAACAGAATGCTCAGCAGTTGGCAAATCTCTTTGTGGCAATGAAAATGTGTTTAGAAGTAGGCTATGACTAATACTTACAAGTGGAGGTCATGCTTATTTTAAACATAGATTAGCATATACTTTCAACTGTGGTGCTTGAGATGAAAAACAAATGATACTTTAGTGAAATAATACAAAAGGAATGCGTTTGTGTTTTAACTGCAAGGTCCAGAGCATGCATGTTAGGCTAACTCAGAGCTTCCCAAAGTGTGGGGCGCAGAGCCATTGCAAGGGGGGGGGGCGCGCGCGGTATGAAAAGAAGAAGAAGAAAAAAATAACGCTTGGATACTGCTAGCATAATAGACAGGTTTTTGACGGGGCTCCCGCACAAACGCAAAGCAGGAGATGAAGCATCGCTGAATACGTTTCCAAACCAACTTCCTTCCAAGCCAGGGGTCAGCAACCTTTCACACTCAAAGAGCCATTTGGACCTGGTTTCCACACAAACGAAAACACTGGGAGCCGCAAATACTTTTTGACATCTAAAATGAAGATAACACTGCATATATTGTTTTTTACCTTCATGCTTTGTGTGAACAACTAAGGTGTGAAATCCCTGAAGTGCTACAGAGAAAATTACATTTTATTTATGTAATTAACACATTTTGAACTCTTAAAGAAATATAACAAAAGGAAAGACACCCAGCTGAACTAAAATGATCCATGTAGCAAACAAAAACTGTTGTGAGCCCCCACCCTTATACAACCTTTGTGCTTTTGGAGCCTTGACCTGACTTTTAAAAAATAATTGGGAAAAAAAGCACTAAAAATTAAAAATAGTGCTTTTAAAATAGGAATAGATATTTGCAAAATTCTGCCTAAATATGTATTTTACCTGGTTAATGTGTGTGGCGGGGCGTGGTCTGCAGTGCCGCTGCAGGGGAGTCAGACACACCTGAGCGGCGCCACAATCACGCCTCGCCGCCTTAACGTCTGTGCTCTCTCTGATGTTGTGTTGTTGTTGGTACGTGTCGGGCTGTGAGCTGAAAAGCTACAGCCGGCTGTATGCGTACAGCAGCCGTGTGTGAAAAGTTGTCAATGAAGAGATGCTGAAAAGCATTTTGATGGAAACATCGTCGGGTCTGCCGTGATATGTTTACAACGGGACTTCTGCTCCTGAACCTCTGCGCACAGCGTCTGCAGATCGGGGCTGTACGAAGTCACTTTCATCTTTACGCAGGACTGTAAGCTGTCGTATGTGAGGCGTGAGCGCTGTTTGTTTTTAACGTAGTTCATGGTGGAGAACAGCTGCTGACATAATGTGGATCCGAAGATCCATAATTGGCCTACCTGGGGTTGAAAGTCTCGATAAATGCCGTTTCTGCGGGTATACCAGCTTCCGCGAGTGTGACGCTTATTTTGAGCAATGAAAAAATAATAGAATATAATTATATTTTTATATTTCAATATCACAATAATCTTCCAGTTTAGAACTACAAGTTAAAAAGAACATAAATAAAATATACTTCAGCTAAATACTTCTAATTTATTTTCCCAAACCACTATCTGCCATTCTGCTATTCATCTCATGTAAACAATAACGTGGCGCACAGCGTGACGTGGAAAAAGGCACATACCTTTGACGTTGCGTGACGAACTCTGTATTCCTCGTCCACACGTAAACGCAAAAAAGGAGTTTTAAAAAATCTCAGTTTTTGGTGATGCAATACGTCGTTTACGTGTGGACGAAAGGCCCAAACACATAGAAACAGCTGCGTTTTCAAAAATACCCGTGTAGGTGCGGACGTAGCATAAAAGAGTTAGTAGTTTATTTTCTTACTACCTGTAATTTATTGCATTTGCTTAATTGTTTACTAAATGTTTGAGGTGTGAAATACACCGCAATGGGGGAGGGGCGTGAATATTTTTCTTGTAAAACAAAGGGGGGCCTAGCAAAAAAAGTTTGGGAACCACTGGGCTAACTGGTGCAGTGTTGGTATGGATTTGTGCATGACTTGGCGATCTGTCCAGAATGAATCTCTCTCCCAATGCCAGCTGGGATAGTTTCCAGACGCCTAGAGTTCCCAAGTTAGATAACAAGTTTAAGAAATGGATGAATCACAGAACACATTTTTTTCAAGTTATTAAACATACATACACTTTACACTTTTGTTGCTGAGCTGGAACTCAAAGATCCCCAAGCAAGGATTAGACTTATATCAATTTTCAGTTGCTCTGAGTCTGGAGCATTAAACCCTCTTTCATTTATCTTCGGCAACTTTGTTGGCAGGTACTAAAGTAAAGGTTCAACAAATAATGAAAAAACGAGGAGCTTAAAAACGCAATTAGTTGCAAGTTACTGATTACCTGCCCAAAACTGGTATTAAGAATAAGGGAAACAATCTCATTTCTATCAGTTACGTCCAGTTTGACAGACTGTAAAATGTGTAATGTGTTGATGATGCCACCAAATGGATTATGTAAAGCTGTTAACACATCCTAATGCATAAAATTTGCTTGATAATCAGTTTCTTAGGACAAATTTTAATACCCATTTATGATCTATAGGAATATTTTGCTTGGTTTTTAATTGTATGTTTTATTACACCACAGTGTGTTTTAACAGTACACACACTGCAGTTACACAACAAGTTGTGTAACTGCAGATGACAGTTACAGATACTTATTTCGTCACAGTCAATGGATGTGTTTCTGGATGCATTAATCAATGAATTCCTAGTACTCACTTAGTGCTGTTGTATGATTATTTTCTATTATATGTGAAACTACCACGCCCTCTTTTTTGTAGGTTTACCACCCATCCTCCTTCTCCCACCCCATCCCATCTCTCATCCCATCCTCATTAGCCCCCCATCCCCCACCCCCGATGCAAAATCTCCCTTTCCTGCTTCATTTTGGAATCTGATAATTACACAAGCTGCTCACCACTGAGTCAAGCTGCCTCATAAAGTCCCTATATGCATACTGCAACATCTCCTTTATTAGTTGCAAGCTAGTTTAATCCTTTCCAAATAGGTCCGCACAGAGTAAGTTGGGCTTCAGTTGATAATTTGCCAGCAGCAGCAGAAAGCAAATTCTAGTAACTAAAAAGGACCAGGGGGATGGGGAACTCAAATTAGACCACCTTACAGCAATATAGGTGTACTTTGGGTTGTTTTTTAAATATACAAAAGAGTAATTTATGCCAGTATAGCCCTGTGCATAAATGATATACCTGAGAGATTCTGACTGGTAGAAAATAATGCATTAACCCTTTAACACGCCACTGATAGCCAGTGTTGGGGAGTAACGGAATACATGTACCGCCGTTACGTATTTAGAATACAAAATATGAGTAACTGTATTCCGTTACAGTTACCGTTTAAAAAGGTGGTATTCAGAATACAGTTACTTTGTTGAAATAAATGGATTACACTGCGGTACTTTCCTGTTTCATTTTGTCGCGGATCAGGACTGTTTGGGTTTTGTTTGACAGCTACGTTCTGTTGTTCCAGGCGGCAGCGTTACGGTTGCCATGGTTACAGGGCGACGCTCTCTCTCTCTCTCTGCGACTGTGTGTTTCCTGGGTGAGAGAGCGCCTTTTCGTTGTTGTTGTTGTGCTAAGCTAACAGGCAGAATGCTACAAGCATAGCTCTAAAGAATGTAGCATCATGGCCAGTGTAGTCCGTGCTGCAGGGAGAATGCACTGCCATACACGTTATGTGTCTGTGAGCGCGAGGAGGGAGAAAAAGGAGAGTGGAAAGGTATGAGTTGTCGTCGAGGAAAAACGGGAGCTGGAAGCATGTAAATATAATAATAACCACTGCAGCCAAGAAGAGTGCCTGACGAGCCCAGTTGTAAGTAAGCTATTAAGACTCGACTGTACACCGTGTTCGTGTTTTCCTCCGAAAACAATAAGTTCCGTTGGAGCAGCCTTTCAACGCCTCGCTCTGTCTCTCGCAAGAAAAGTTGACCCACACAACAAAGTAAAGCTATTTTTCGGCTACGAGCCGACAGGGACCCCGCCGTATTAGTCAGAGGTCCCTTTACTACAGTTCGGAGTCGCGGACCTTCAGTAATAGTAATAAATCACACAGCAATAGTACATTCACGTTGTTGTAAAAAGCACGATAATATATTAAGTAATCCAAAGTATTCAGAATACGTTACTCTCATTGAGTAACGTAACGGAATACGTTACAGAATACATTTTGGGGCATGTATTCTGTATTCTGTAACGGAATACATTTTAAAAGTAACCTTCCCAACACTGCTGATAGCCAATGGCCTTTTCACGGTCAGGATGAGAAAAAAGGTTTGGGTTATATTCATATTTACTCTTCATATGATGTCATTGTTTATTTACCATACCCAAATTTACAACAGAAGCCATAGGTAACAAAAAAACATGCTTTAGCTTTTTAAGCCACACTTGTTACAATGCAGTATAAACCTGACTCTATTCCTAACAGATGTTAAAGTTTATTTTATATGCTGCACTAATCTGTTGTTTTTCTAAGTGTCTTCTTTATTGTACTGACAATTGATATTCATCTTGCAGTTAACCTTAGAAGGTACTTTTGGACAAAATTGTTTCTACAATCAAAACAATGTGGATTTAATAGGTAATATTCAGCAGGCAGCTGTGCTAATCTGATCAGCACCAATAGGCCGTAGACAGACAAAGTATGTTTCTAGAAAATGAAGATGATGGTGCAGTTAGCTGGTAAAGAGATGAAAGGCAAATCACAGCTAATAGAGGAGAAAGCAAATTAGATGACTAGAAACATGCTTTGCTATGACTCCTGTGCTAGACAAAATACTATTACAGTATATACATGGTTAGCATTACACCAACACCAAAACACAAACTGCTCTTTTTTTATATATACACATATATATATATATATATATATATATATATACATATGTATGTGTGTGTGTGTGTGTGTGTGTGTGTGTGTCTGACCCTTTGTTCAGCTCTATACAAAATCCATAAGAAACCTAGCAGAAATGTTGTTTAAAGCTCTGTACCGTACCAGCTGTAGGCTGGCATGTTGCAGCTGCTGCATAGTTGGCTCACTGAGGTACCTTCAGAATGCTAACTGCCTTGGTAACTGAAGGGTGAATCTCTGTCCACGTACAGCAGCTTACAGAGGAGAAATAATCCAGCAGAATTCAAATGTCATGACATACATGGCACTATCATAGAAGTTAATTACTGAATCACCCCAAGCTAACACTAAGTATAATTGGTGCTGCCTGAGACAGTGAGCTCACAAACAGCATTAACAAGCTCTTGGCAGAATTGTCCACAGCTGAGTAAAATCTTTACATATACAAACAGTTGGCATGTAATTGAGCAAGCGCTGGGCCCCATGTGGGCCATCGAAAGCTTATCAGTCTGGCCACGTAGACTACTGTGGCAGCCATACAATTATCACTGGTTTAAATGTAGGTATAATGATTATTCCAACTATTACACTGATGAAAAGGCTTTGACTGTAAACACTAACTAGCCACAATGTCGTTGTGTTAATAGCTGGACTGACATACATTAGGAAAGGCAAAGCTGATTCCTAACATATGTAGTTGAACAAACAGAGGCCACATTATAAACCAAGCACATCCATCTATGAGCTTATGGCAGCTTTTGTGGATGCAGATTGGTCTGTTTCAGCATGAAATCACTGCAGAGTCAGGAGGTTAGTGTTTCATCCACAGATGAATTTAGGCAATTATTTGCTTTTGTTGTTGGAATGCTATCAGATAATGGCATAATTTCTGTCAGTTTGAAGGATTGTTATTGGGGCTGATACATTCTGGTGCTGCCTTATATTCCTAATGAAGTAAATCTCTTCACATTGTTTAAAAGCCTTAGTAATGGAGTCACTAATAATATGTGAACTCGGATGTCGTTAATTTGTGACGAGCAGCAGCCTCAGCATTGACCAGCAGCATTTACTAATCAGCAGTGTAGTCACTTTTGTTATTTGCCAATACCACTAAGTTGACAATAACAACCAGTAATGAGTAGAATTAGCCACAGCCATGGGCACTACATTTAAAAGGAAATCCATAGATAAACAAACTGCTGGTCATTTAACTGCTGAATAGGTCACTTCTGATAATGTAGCAGACATCAAGGACAAACCAAAGCCATGCAAATGGGCTGGACAGTTAAACAAATCCACATCTCACGCACTGTTACACATTTGCACTTATTCCGGTCCATAACAGTAGAATAAAGCTCCTCTGGCAGCCAATAAATGATGATACTTGTGTGCAATTGCTGTGCTTTTTGTTGTAATGTTTTTTCAGGCCAGCCACAACAAAAGGACCCCAAAGCACTATTCATCATCAAATCATTAAGCTATTAGCACAATCAGTACAAATGTTACAATTGATGGGACTATTAGAATAGCTTTCACTACTGACTGTGGGTATCTTGGTTGATGTCAAAGGAATGCTCTAAAAGAACAGTTGGCTGGTAATTGGCTGGCTTAAGCACTTACAGCCTATCAGGCATTGCCAGGCAGACCATATGTGTACTAATGGGCAGACCATGGTGTTAGAATGAGTCGAGTGATAGAGGTGTTCCACCTTGCTAAATAGCCCAGATCCACAAACGCAAAAATTAACTTAGAAACAGAAGTGGACTAATTATAATTCCAAACACATACTGTGTCAGTGCTCTGTAACCTCAGCTACATTTTTATGGAAGTCAGTCACTTTGTGATGCTGTGACCAGACTCTGGACACATGCACCCAACACCTGATTAGAATAAAAATGAGAGACTAATTATGGAGGATCTGCATAGTTCCAGGAAGTATGACTTTCTCTCGGTATGTTGAGCTATAATGGAATTCTGATTTTAGTCAAAAGGATGGAATTCAGGAAAAGTCATCCAACAAGAACTGCTTTACTGTATAGTCTTTTTAGAAAATAATGGAAGAACATGATTATTCCCTTACTTCTCATTTCACCGTTACATTTCTTCTTCTCTTTGCAGAGCATCAAATACTACTATTCAGTCAGATGTTGCTGGGATCTCCAAATTATGCAAAAGGTGTACTGACACCTAGGCACTGTACACCTTTAGTTAGCGATTCTTCTTTAAAGAGCTCCACATTAGGAAACTTGAGGGATGGCAGTGGAGTAAGTGATTATCACTCAGGACACCGTGTTTTGTGTTAAGGGGCTTTTTGTTTTCCAACTGTAATGAATTCTGAGACACCTGTCTCATTATTGCCTAAAGCTGTGATGTCATGGCACTGATGCCAAAGGACACCTTGTGAATAATTTAGAGATGCCAACTCGTTTGGGAAAATTGCAGGATGTGATGCTTTGGTAATGACTATGGGTTGGATTATCATGGAATTTCGTACATAACATCATATTCAGAACATGATTTATTACATTGGTAAAATAAACTTTTATTTTACCAATTTATTTTTAAATTTCAATCAAGCTCAAAACTGCAGATTCTGAAGCAGGGGCTTCTTGGTCTGCACCTCTAAGTCGATGGCAATGTAAAACTAGCTTCACTGTGGATAGTGATACTGATGTTCCATCAGTTTCCAGTTGATTGCAGGATTGAGTCTTGGTGATTGGGTTGTTCCTGGTGTAAATATTTGATATTGTATGTATATTTTTGACCCTCTGTGGATTAGAGAAAGTCAAAAATAAGTTAAAACTAGCCATAAGTTAAAACTATTTGTTTTTTTACGTTGTTAAAGGTGTTTGCAGTACAATCTTTCCAGCCAAGAAAAACAACAGTTCAAATAAATCATTAATCATTTTCACATTTTCTGATCGTTTAAAAACATTTAAAGAAGATGCGTATGTACTCCAACTACAATATTTTTGAGTTTGCAATTTCATCTAGCAAATGATCTAAATTCTTTTTTGACTACTGAGGATATAAAACTTCAATTCCAAAAGATCTCATAAATCCCATGTTCACAACATAACACAGAAAGCATACTAAATAGAATTTTACAATTTCCTGAAGAAAATTAGCTCATTTGATTTGAATTTGATTACAGCAACATGTCTAAATAATTTAGGAGGAGGTCAACGAAAGGCTAGAAAAGTACTAAAAACAAGCAAAAGGAGGAAAATTTCACAACTAATTACATTACCTGCCAACAGATCATTGCCACATAAAAACATCTTAGAGCGAGATTGTGTTTTTCAGAGGTAAAGATGGTGGTAGTGCATTGAAAGCATATAGGAAATCACTGCATGGCCTCAGGGACACTTGCAAAAATCACTAGATATGAACACAGTTTACTGTGCCATCCACAAATATAGGTTTAAAGCTCCATCATGCAGGAGAAGCCACATATCAACATCATCCAAAAATGCACAATTCTTTCTGGGTCAAAACTCATTTAAAATGGACTGAGGCAAAGTAGAAAACTGTCCTTGGGTCAGATGAATCAACGTTTGAAAAACATGGACAAACGCATACATCAGCGCTCTTTAAAATTCATTTGCACTTTGCAGCTCTATGTTATGCTCCATTGTATACATGATTTTTTTCTTTTTCTTGTTTTTAATTTACTGTGGGATCAAAAGTACATTACGGGTTCACATTTTTGTACGTGTAATGGATCGCTTTTTAAATGAGCCTGACTTTATGGTGTTTGGTCACATTCACGCTGACAGGGGCTATGCTATCCCTTTTAAGCCCATTTCACAAGGTAAGTAATGGCCGCCCAAGGCTCATTCATCTCCAGTAAGTGGTGAGCAGGCAGGTGGAGAACCACAGGCTGTCTGGAAACTATAGAGCCGCGAGTGTTCGTTCTAAAACTGTCATGTTTATGTTCAATCGCTGCTCTCCCACACAGCTACTTGGCCAGAGTTTAATCATACAGAGGTTTCTTTACTTAAGCTATGAAATCACAGTTAGTCAGAAGAAGTCTAATAACATATAATAACAACAGACTGTGCTATATTATTAAATATTACAAGAGCAGTAAGAGAGAATGCTGGAATCAATTCAGAACTTTTTTCACATGATCTTATCAAGTAATTAAAAGTACATACTTCATTTCATCCTGTTAATCATGTGTTAATCAGGCTGCTGCCGTTGTGTAAAATTGCATGTCAGTTCACACGAAATCGCACCACAAGTAAAAAAAATGAAGAACTGTGGTGCCACAAGTGTGTTTTACATACACTATTATCAAGGTTTCTGGAACAGTCTACAATAGTGCAGTTTTAGTTTTGTTGTCATGCTAAGTAAACAAACTAATAATGATTATTTTACCATTCACCCATGAAAGTTGCTTTCAATGTCTCAGTTACCCAGGCAAAAAAACGAGAAAACGAAAGAAAGAAAAGACCAGAGGAGAAAAAAACAAGGTGTAAATAGGCAGACGTTGCATTCAGACATGTGCACGGTAGAATATTGGCAGTGACAGTACGTGACTGCCTGCTAACTGATAAGACTGTATTAACAATGCCCGCCCCACTAAATGCTGGGTAGGATTTTCTGCAAAAATACAAGAGGATTATGGACTGCATAGACAAAACGAGGTGTCCCAGAGATGACATTAACATCAAAGTGGTGGAAAGCACAAATTAATGCCGGTGTGACTTTCAATCACTAAACTGACTACTACTGCACTTTTCTTAAGAGCCTCTGTGCCATCTCATCCAGCAGCATCAACATTTCATTGGTATTAAGTTACATACAAAGGTTTGTAAAGCTGAGAGAGGAATGTACAGTCAAACGTTCAGAAAATGGGCAATTGTAAATATCAGTTTATTTCCCTACAGGTAAAATCTACACACACAAATTACTGGACTTCAAACTTAGTTATGTATGTAGTTTACAAAAACATGAATTTGATCTTTTCTTTCAGGAAGGAATCTACCAAAAATTCTTATTAATCTGACAAAGATAAGATTTTAGTCTTAACGCAAAGTCATGCATGTTAGGTTAGAACATCCATGTCTGCACAGATGTGAGATGAGGCTCCTCGGAAAAAGACTCACATTTGTAAGGTATATTTGAAAGTGTTAAGGAACAATAGTTCAAATGAAAAAATAACAAAAATTAGAGGGTATCAAATTTAGATTTTTTTTAAAAGGTGGGTACAAAATTGTATCAGATGATCAAGTCTGACCTTTATATACAAACCACAAGGGTACAAAAAAGCATCCCATGTCAAGAGCAGAATAACAGCACCTGTGAGATTTTTCCATGTGACTGACTTGTGAATTTAGTAAATGTATCACTACCTCAAAGAAAATTTGCTATATGCAGACAGAATTAGTCTTACGTCTGTTTAGGAGATGGTTCAGTGGAGGGTTTTACAAATGCTCAAACGTCTTCAGAAATTTCCAGTTCATCAGTCATATCACTGGCGAAGCTGCATGAAACCACAGATTGCATATTGCTTACCATCTTTATCCAGCCTCGCCTTGAAGTCATAACATAGGGATAAATCCCAGCTTTCACTTTAATCAGTTTTTTCTATATCAAATAGTTTTTGGGCCCACCGAGTGTCTGATGTACTCTTACTAAGCTTGTGGGGCCAGGCCAGTCAGCATTGGTAAACATAGCATTCTGCTTTCATTACACTGGTATTTTGTGAAGACATTTCTTATTTGCTTTGTTCTAACTTCATGTAGCCAGACAAATAACTGCTCTTTTCATCGTGCTCCTGTGAGCCAGATAGCTTTCTTTCTGTTCTTCCTAGTTATTTTATCATTAGGTAAAAAAAAAGTTTGATGTGGAATCTCAATACATCTCTTCGTTCTCTCAAATAACCTCCATATATAAGAGCTTCTAATAAACATTGTAACATCTGCTGCATAATTCAGAGGTTCTAAAACTTTTTCTGCTCCAGACCAAAATGAAAAATGTAACAGTATCCCCTGAGTCCCATGGAGCCTCATTATTCAATGCCACTATTGTCACACAGGAACCATAGCAGAGGTAAGACCAGGAAATATTACAGTTTCCAGTATATATTTTTAAAAAAACAATATATGTATATGTGACATGTTCTATTTGTTTTAAATCTGTGTGGCCAGTGCCAGTCACCAGGGGCAACCATTCTCTCTGTCGAGTATGAAAGGGCAATAATGCATGACCCAGAAAAATGATCTTCACTAGCAACTACTATTCTAGTGGTGTTGCTTAACCACGGCCAATTGCAAGCAAATCGTCACATCTCTCCAGCAGGCAATGTGTCTTAACGCATGTGTCCTTTGGACTTAATCCCAAGCATATCAGACATAATACAGTCAGCTAGTGTTTGCATGTTGTGCAGAGATAATATTAGAAAAAAACTTAAAAGAAAATAACACCCTTGGACTAACAGTGATGAGCAGGAATTTCACATGGGAACATGTTTCCATTTGGCTCATTAAAATCGTGCAAATTAAAATTAGTCAACTGTTTGAATTTGTGAAGGAAAAAAAAACTTAAATCAATAAAATAAATATCTCAAGGCCTTTTAATCTGTATAAAGTGCATCATAGCTGCCTTTGGGGGCAAACGAAGCCCCCTTCTATCTTTTATCTTTCATTTCCAAAGGACAGAGATATTGGTCACCTACTGTGAAAGGAAAAGAATGACTGAAGGCTTATTTACCCTTCCAAGCACTGTCAGTAGCAACCTATCTCTACTACCAGAGCATATTAGAAGCTTATAACAGTTCATTGAAATGTGTTTAAGTAGCCCCTTCAGCTGTAACAGATGTGCTTCACTCTCCTTGGTCTCATCCACAAACACACACGCACACACACACACAGAGTATATCTCCCACTGCATCATGGATAGATTGGGCACTATTTCTTAATGATCTTTTCCCCTGGGATTCTATAGAAAACCATTTAGTTAGCAGTGCCGCTCCTCAATAAAGCCTGAAGAGGTCTTGTAATTGCTTCAGCAGGCCTCAGCAGCAACGTTTGATTTTGCTAAGCAGAAACTGCTGCATAAAAATGGCCCATCACGCATCTGTGCTGTATTTAACCTCCACTGAAACCACTGTGCTTCTTTTAACCTCTCCAGTCTTAAATCCTCATAAGTCTAATGGGGTCAATGAAAACACGAGAATGTCAGTCAAGTGTTTCCTCAGTCATCAGCAACTACTGTAGAAATTATAACTACAGGCATTAGTTCTTTGTTAACGATGACAGAAACATGAAAATCCAAGCCATAGTCCAGTTCTTCTCTCTCTAACAAGTCTTGCAAAGCTTTATTTGTAACATAATTTATTATTACACCAAAAATCATTTTGTATTTCTGTGATCTTTGACTTCAGTGAAATCCAGCCCACACCATTTATGGACATGGTTTTGTCCAACATGGTTAGATTCATATGTGGATCTTTTTGGTCATGAAATCATACTAAGAATGAAACCTCATAAGATATATACATAGACAGTAAATGCACGATTCAAACCAGAGCAGGCTTGGCAGGAACATGATATTGGCATGTTAGCTTTTTCAGTCTGGCATCTAAAGCCTACAGAGTTACTTTTATCAGTTGGATTGCAGTCTGTTCAGTCACGATTTGTAACAATGGCCTAACATGCCGCGACAACAACCTGCTGCTTAACGTCAGCAAAACCAAGGAGCTCATTGCGGATTACAGGAGACTACAGAGAGGAGGCCACACCCCCATCCACATCGAAGGAGCAGAGGTGGAGAGAGTCAGCTGCTTCAGATTCCTGGGCATCAACATCAGCGAGGATCTGAGCTGGTCACACCATGTTGGTGTGATCACAAAAGCAGCAAGACAGCGGCTCTTCTTCCTGGGGCGCCTGAGAAGATTCGGCATGAACCCCAGAATACTTACAAATGTCTATCGATGCACCATTGAAAGTATTCTGACTGGCTGCATCACCACTTGGTACGGCAGCTCTGGACCGCAAAGCTCTGCAAAGGGTGGTGAGATCAGCACAGCGCATCACAGGGACTGAACTGCCAGCCACGCCGGATCTCTACAGACAGCGCTGCATGAGGAAGACACAGCGGATCCTCTCTGATCCCAGCCACCCCAGCCAAAGACTTTTCACACTCCTGCAGTCCGGCAGGCGGTTCAGGAGCATCCAGACCTGCACTACCAGACACAGGGACAGTTTTTACCCACAAGCCATCAGACTTTTGAACTGACATTCCATACACACCACTACACACTCACTACAATTACAGGACTCTGCACACTGTCACTTCAACAAATGAAACTTGAACATCGCCTGAAGCGTGCACTGATAAGAAGACATAAATTTTGTTGTTGTTTTTTTTTTTTTGTTGACAATTGGTAAATGATCAGCCAGCTCTCACGCTGATGCCAGACAACACAGCCATATTTTTCACTTAAAATGATACATATTTTTAATAAAACATTGCAGCGAATACGTCGGACTCTTGAGGATGTCTCAGTGCTATGGATAAATGTTCTTCTTCAGTGGTGAATAAATGAATTCTGTTTGAAGGCCTGGTCCATTACACTGATCCTCTCCAGTAGGACAAAGCCTCCTGAGAGTTCAAATTGCAAGCACATAATGCTAAACAAGAATTCTAAGCATCTATCCACTATTCTTACCTCATAAAATAATCATGAACATTGACATGCTACAAGACTCTTATTAGAAATTCTGATGAGCTTCTTTATAAGTGGTGTATTTCTTTGTACAATATGTGCATTGCTAAAGAGGTGATACCCAAGGGGAACGTCTGTTATTTACTCTTTACTGTGATTAGTTGTATAAAGCAGATGTACCATTATAATGATGGGAGCAGTATATCATCAAAGGTGTTCATGCAACTGTGTAACCAACACTTTGTCTTTTGTGAGTGTATCACAGAATAGGCCTGAATAAAGCCTACATGTAACTTTTGCTAAGATTTAACATATTAACAGGTAGCTTGGTTGAAACTGATTGTTGGATAATTTAAATGACCACACTGGTAACCCACTTGATTGCGTTAGAATGCACTTTAAGCGCTCTACTTAGGATACCAAGTACCTTTTAAGCAGACGTCGACCTGTATGCTCCTGCCAAACTATAATTATCACAATGAGGCTAAGTGTTCATGAGGTAACACGCCTCTCTCAAGTGAGTCGAGCTGAACGGAAAGTTTCAAGTTAATTCCTGTATCTGCTTAGAATCAACATATTTATTGAACTTGTTCCTTTAGAGCAGTGGTTCCCAAACGTTTTTTGCTGGGCCCCCGTTTGTTTTACAAGAAAAATGTTCACGCCTCCGCGCACACGCATGCACACATCCTTCAACCGCACACGCCCATATTTTGCTCCATTGCGGTTTATTTCACACCTCAAACATTTAGTAAACAATTAAGCAAATACAAGAAATCTGCAATAAATTACAGGTAGTAAGAAAATAAACTACTAACTCTTTTACGCTACGTCCGCACCTATACGGGTAGTTTTGAAAACGCAGCTGTTTCGTCCACATGTAAACGGCGTTTCGAATCACTGAAAACTGAGATTTTCTAAAACTCCTTTTTTGCGTTTACGTGTGGACGAGGAATACAGAGTTCGTCACGCAACGTCAAAGGTATGTGCCTTTTTTCACGTCACGCTGTGCACCACATTATTGTTTACATGAGATGAATAGCAGAATGGCAGATAGAGACAAAATACTGTTAATCTGACTATCTGCAGGTTTTACATGCTTACATACACACATACAGTTACTGTCCCTCCATTTACAAAGGCAGAGGTGTCACGGTGTGATAATTTTACGTGTCGTTGTTTTTTTTCCTGTGTAATAATATTCAACATTGCTGTCAATAAATTTTTCAGAAAATGCCTCTCTGTGCAAAATGGGTTTAAAAACCTAAACAGCTGTAGGATCCTGTTAGTCCGTGATTTAGACAGGAGGAACAAATCGTGGCAGGATCAGCCTGATATTATTTGTATCCCGCTGTAACTTTACTGTATAAAGAACAAACATCTCCAAAATGTCAGGAGTAGTTAGTCATTACAA
Source organism: Rhamphochromis sp. 'chilingali' (assembly GCF_963969265.1). Taxonomy (NCBI): domain Eukaryota; kingdom Metazoa; phylum Chordata; class Actinopteri; order Cichliformes; family Cichlidae; genus Rhamphochromis; species Rhamphochromis sp. 'chilingali'. The sequence continues at coordinate 4,150,464 of NC_137943.1, read as the reverse complement.
GAAGTGTTTGTGAACTAAAAATCACGAATGTGGGATACTGTTTGTCCGTGATTTAAACAGCCCAGCACTGCTCCCGACGAAGGGAAAACCAATCCTGCAGGGAGACCTACCTCGGCACTTGTGCAGGTGAAACCAAAGACAAGATAAGCTTCACCATATTTTCTAGTCTTTGGCTTAGAATGAAGTTGGTTTGGAAACATATTCAGCGATGCTTCATCTCCTGCTTTGCGTTTCTGTAGGCACCCCGTGCTGGCAGTGTCCAAGTGTTTTGTTTTTTTCCCCCCCTTTTCATCCCGTGCCCCCCCCCCCCCCCCCCCGGGCACACTTTGGGAAGGTCTGCTTAAGAGGATGTGAAAGATTTCTAAGGAAAGTTTTTTTGTATTCAAGGTTTGTTTTTATGCCTAAGATCAGTTGGTCTGAAACTAGGAGAAAAAAGTGAGTCTGGTACATTTTCTGTTAGCTCCGAATCTTAATATGTAATATGTAATGAACCAGACATGAAAAACATGAATTCATAGGCAGGTGAATCTTGGGCAAGCTGTGGCAACCCCATTATCAGCATTATATTAGCTTTGTAATTATCTTGCTTGGTTTGAAGATGTTCATGGAATATTCTTGTTAACCAGATTGTGATACAGCAGTTTCATGTCAACATTAATCAACACAAAACTTGCAATATTTGGTATACAGACCAGTTTCAACCTGTGGCAGCTGCTTGACTGATTTGTTGCTTTTTATCATGCAAAATATTATATTATGTCTTAGGGCTGTGTGATATGACGAAATATATCGGATGATGATATGAAAACATTTATCGTTTCATATTATCGTTTGTTTCATGGTCTTGCAAAATACACTGTTTATGGCAATATTTTTTTTCTCTTCTACCACCTACGCAAGAATTTACAGAAAGTGCACTATTTTCTCACATATGTCGTTATTGGGATAAGAAATGTTTTATATCGGGATATGAGATTTTATCGCACAGCCCTATTATGTCTGATTTCTGTATTTCTATATCTTATTTGTGTCCAATTTCTTCTGTACTTGTTCTTCTTTTACTTTGGTTTTCTTTTTCATTTCTGTGCCCTTCCTTTCAGTTTCAGTTGTTGCTTTGAAGTTTTGTATGCTACATATTGGTTTTTGTAACCCTTGACTTTTTTCTGTGGAGCATATTTTCGAAAAGCACTAAACAAATAAATATTTTCTTTCATATGGATTTCAGAAAGGTGGAGTGGGAGTTTACATTTCTGTTCACGAACTTTGGAATTTGCACAGCACATTCAGTCTTTGGCTCTGTATTTTTTGCAGCTATGTATCTATCTGTTGATCCTGCTTATTAAGCTCTGACTGACTGCATTTTTCATTTTCTTTGTTTTTATTATCATTGGATAACGACTGTATGGCAGCACAAAAATAGACAGCGCACATGTCTTGATATGCTGCTATATCCAGATAAATCCATTGTTTATACAGTTTACTTAGAAAAGCTCTCCCAGTAGACAGAGGTTAACATCAGCAGCAGTTTTCAAAATTGTCAATATTATTATCAATATCTCATTATCCTATCCAAATGGAAGTGGAAGAAACCCATCTTTTCTTGAGCATGTCAACTGAACACCAGAGTTCAACTGATTTTTTTATGCTTTTACGCTAAGCAGACTGAGCGAAATACCATAGGTCAAAAGTAAAATCACGTATTAACCAAGAAAGTGTGAAAATGTGCCCAGCCTTACAAGAAGTGCAGTATCAAGGTTAAATTGTTTATTCCCAACCAGCTCATGCTAAACAACCTTGTCTCTATGTATGATTTCTTCCCTACGATATCAGAATTCATGGGCACCACACTCACATGGCCTCAGATAGTCTCTGGGAACTTTTAATGTGATGGCACCCATGAGACATAATGATACCCAAGGTGTTCTTTCCTGTGATTATAAGTATGACAGCCACAAGGTTAGATGCATGAAAACTGCACCAAATGGTGCCATCGTTTTTGGAGAGTAAGGCCACAACTATAGAGCGAGCCTAGACTTTAAAATTAGTTCTCAATGATGCTCAACCTTTTTTTTTTACATGTGTGAGTGCACTTTTTAAGCCACTTTTTACCTCTCTCATGTATGAAATTTAGATGGAACAAAGTGGGAGGATGGGTGGTAAGAAGTAAAGGTTAACAGAAGGGATCAATAGCAACACATCTGCTGACATATCTCCAAACATATCCAACCACTGTTTTAAAAATCACTCACAACACATTCAAAGGCCAACACTCATTGACTTTCTACTTTATGTAGGTGAGTGTATATGTGTGTGTGTGTCTGTGCATGTGTGTTTGTGCATTTTTAATTGCTGCAGCGTGTCCTTTGAGAGTTCCCCACCACTTCTCAAACAATTAGTTTAATGGAGCATTGCACCAGTATCTGGGTTAGCAAAGTCAATACATTGACATTCGACAGACATGAAGTGTCAGCACAGCCATTTATACAGCCGTGGAAACTCTACCACACACGTTAGATTAAACACATCCAACTTAGTGTAAAGCAAAATCTGCCTTTATAGGTACCGTGGTGAGGTGTTATTACTGGGAGGTTGTGACCTTTGGAAGTTATGAGACATGACCATTCAAAACAAAAGTTATTATTAAATAATGTGCCATGTATGTCTTTTACAAACATTACACTGTTTTTCAGACATCTACTCTTGGTAACAATGGTAACTGATGGCATTTCAGCTTTCAAAGTTGTCTAATATGCATTTATACATAGTAGTATACTTACTGAATCTATTTTATAGTTTTAAAAACATTCATGGATGACCACTTGAAGCATTTGTAGTTTGGTTTTTGGAGTTTTTTGCACAGCTATTTTTTTGAGTGTTGAGAAATAGCAAGAGCAAAATAATGATACAGGAAAAAGGTTTCACATTTGCAAACCTGTCTTAAAGGAGAAAATAGTCAGGAAAGTTACTAATCAATGTTAGATAAAAAGGTCTACAACAAATCCCAAAAAATCCATCATGTTTACTTTGTCTGTAGTTAAAAATGACCCTTTAAGCATGTTTTTCTTTTTCTTTTCTAATTACTGCAGAGGCCGAGCTACACATCAAAGAACTATGCATGGCAAATGTTTCTTTAACTGAGTGCTCTGTACTGTCTGAGCTAAGAGAGATTAGCCCAAAGCAACCTGATACACTGTCAAGAGATGACATCTGTGAAAATGCACCTTATCTAACCTTTCTTTCCACTGACTCTAGAAATGACTGCTTACTGCAGGTCTGCACTGCAGTATTCATGTCAGCAACACATTTTCTTTAATCTTGCCATTCAAATTGTTATGCTCTTATTTCTACAAGCACTTTAGAAACTGACATGCAAGCAAGATTCCCTTTATTCATTCACCATGGCAAGTGTGGTTCTTTGCCTTACACGTCTTAAGTGCGGGTTCACATGAGGTGTGTGCGCAAGTTATTGTTACGGTCTTATTGCTCTCAGCCCTCAGGTCACGATGTGCATTCACTCAGTCCTGCTGCTGCTGCTGCAGCACATGATGATGTTTCTGAGGTCTGTTCTTTTCACATCTGTCTCTTTCTATTTGCCTATCTCAGGAGCACTTTAGGTATTAAGCAAAGAAGATTTAAAGAAGTAAAACCAAACCGATTTTGGAGATGCTGAGTATCACATACCTAAAGATTGATTCCGATGATATACCCTAGTAAATTATTTTGAGTCTACCTAGTTTTTTGCTATTGTGGATATTTTGAACCCTTTTCTGGGACAGGCTATGTTCATTTGGATCCTGGAGCTCCTTTTCTGTCAGCTTTGCTAAAGCCTCTGGCCCTCATTATGGTCACTTTGTAACTTTTCAGTCCAGGTTCATTATGCGACATATGTGGTCCTTGGTAGTAGGAGAAAATGCACTGAAGATCTTGTAATGTTGGAGTCAAGACTGTATGATATGGACAAAAGCAACAGACACTGCGTGTCAGGAACAAATCAAATATAAAAATATCGAGAGCATTAATCTTGATTAACGATGGTTCCTTTTTTTGTCCTCTTAGTCCTCATCTGACAACTTTAACAAGACCTGTGAGTAATATTTAGGACACAAATCGGTGAAATAGGAAAAGTTCTCACTACTTTCAGGTGGAAGAGTGGAATCGGTGCTAGGAAACTTCTTAGCAGCCATCTCAAGACCAGTTCTCTCAACACAAATAACATGAAAAATAATTTATGACTGTGTGATGGTTCAAGGTGAGACATTATAATCTGATCATGATAGATAGTCAGCATAATCACCACTCTTTCCACTCTTTAGTCATTCTTTTTCAGTGGGTGAAGGCCTGAATGTCAGTGGATGAATGTCTGGCTCTTTCAGTCAAAGGCGAGTTTTTCTCCCCACTGTTGCCACACACAGGTAATCGTTTTTCTTTACAGAAACAGGAAGGTCTGAACTAAAGAAAAAAACTGCCATGACATGACCTTAAAGACTAGAGAGGCTCTTAAATTAGTTGACTTTTACAGCCCTTTCTTATAAGCCTAATAGTGTGTGAGCGTGTGTGTGCGCACACTTCTACATTCACCAGCTGATTTGCTGTATCCTGCTGACATCAGGGCTTCTAATCTTGCAGGAACTCCTGTGATATGTAATCAGAACAGCAATGGATGATGTGAGCCAGCCTCTCTTTTCTGTGTAAGTCCTGAACTATCGGCAGTCTCTGTAATGCTTCACACACCACATGAGAGTTCAGGACCCCATAGATGGCTGCAAATATCAAACATGTTTGATATTCGTAGAGCGGTTCGCGAATTGATTGTTGTGGTTAAGATTGAATCTGGACTGTAAATGTTTCAGAAATGTTAAGGCCAAGTTATCATCTGCCTGGCTGCTGTTATAGCCCTCTCTCTCTCACTCCAAGTCTCTCTACTTCTGTGCCGCTCCTTTCATCCCCCATCCCGCTTTTTCCATCTAAAGTCAAAGTCATTTCACATAAATAAACCGATGATGTCTGGAATTTAATGAGTCCTTTCCCACACCCCTGTTTTAAAGGGTATTAAAAATCATGTAGCTTCATGAACAGCTGTTCAAAATGCTCTCCTGCTTTCATAATAATTTTTTTTTAAAGAAAGAAAATCACATTAAAGCCTGTTAAAGCCTGCTTGAGTCCAGCTGATGAAACATTCAAAGGAATTGTTTGACATTTTGAGGAGATGGACTTACTTCACTTCTTTGAGTATGATATAAGGTTGATGCTACATTCATCGCTGCAGGTCATATTTAAGGCTAGAGCCCACTGCTTGTAAGGAAAAAGCTGACCTGCGTTCGTCCAAAAGAAAAGTTTAATTAAATTAAATTGAATTAAATTAGATAAAATCTGTCGGACCCAACAGGCTAAAAAACAATTTTGATAACATTAAGAGAAGCTAGCTAATTTATAGAGAATTTGACTTTTATGCTTATAGTTAAAATCCAAACAATGTTGTTTATGTAACATTTATAATTCCCTTTATAATTATAATGGCCTCTACAATCAATATTAAATGAAAAGTCATGCTTTGCATTATTAGTATTCAGGTTTTTATTGAGTAAATAAAATAGCAAAATTGCTTTGATTCACTTAATCTAGTGTCCTTCATTTTAATCATGTGATAATAAATCTTGTTCTTATTATAATTACTTTCATTATATCAGTTACTGCCAGGCCTGTAGCACTTTTTTCAAATGTTTCATTCGATCTTTAGTGGTGAACAAAAGTCTGTCGTAGATACAAACTTTGGTTACATGAGGGGCATTATGTCATGTTCAGCGACAATTAAAGTCAAACAGGCAACATTTCTTTTGCAGGGGGTTGATGAAAATCACATACTATATAAACAAACTCAAAGAATTGGGATTGACAATAAATCTTTAAAGTTATTTAAAAAACATAGATGTTAACAATGTTTGTACAAAGTTTCATTCAGATTCAGATGCCTGGTACTTGAAGACATCTATGCAGACATATGCTGCAATTACATTAAGATTATTATTAGTAGTAGTGGTAGTAGTAGTATTTTCTTAATTTCAGCATCTTTTTACAGCAAAATAATATCATTAGTAAAGTACAGGGTGGTTCATTTATATGGATACACCCTGTAGTTTTTCCTGAGCATCCTGCTTCCAAGATTTATGTCATATGTTTATGTCATCCCCTTGAGTAATGAAGCCCATTACTAATTACCCATTATTGTTGTGTTTTTGAATTTAATCCGTATTAGATGCAAATTGCTCTAATTTAGCCTCAGTCCATTTATATCTTGGGTTTTCTCTGTGAGTAGGAAGGATCATATTAGACATAACATTAAATCCATCAGTCTGTTTCTGTGGATTGCATTTCTTTGCTCACTTTGAATGTTACTTTAAATATGCACTCACATCAACATTTGTGATGTTCTCAAATTATGTAGAGGACAAGGCAATGGAAATAGTAGCAATGTCATCCCAAGAGCCCTGCTGCTTTCATGGCTTAATATTTTGCAAGCACCACAATCACAGAAAACGGTTAACTCCCCCACTCACCGTGTTATGTGTTACATTAACCTGAATGTTACTGCATGACATACTACTCACAAAGTGTCCACGACATAATGACATCCATTATATAGAATGCAAAAATTCAGTTCAGAGAATCTAATTGTTATGCAGCGGACTTTGTTTTATTTCTTTTTTATCTTTTTAGTTTCAAATAGTTGTACAGCACTTTGTTTGAAAGCGCTTTATAAATAAAGTTATTATTATTATTATTATTATTATTAAGTGATATTATTTCAAAGCAAGTATCTGAAGGAAAACGTCTTTTATTTGCTAAAAGAAATCTCATTAATTTAGGAAACAAGCAACATTGGAAATTGGAAGGTGTTTTTCAGAGAGAAGCAAAAAAATATAGATTAGAAAGAGAAGTGATTGCATTGGTGCAGTGATTAATAGACCTCCCACAGAAAAACGCCCTCTTTGGTCATTTGTGCAAGCAGGTTATTCACCCTATAGTTACATTTCAAAATTAGGTGACCTCAAGCGGAGCTCTTGCATCGGTAATCTAGAATGAAAATCTTTCAAATATTTGTTTAATCCTGTCAAACCATGAAATCAAACAACAATCTTTTACTAAACTTACCAAATCAGGTTTGGTGTATAAACCTAGCAAACAGCAAGTTTAATGGCTCAGAAATGGTCCAAGGTGTTCTGTGCTGCATCTAAAATTAGGAAGGAATGCACTAGTCACTAATGGTGTAATCTTCTAATCTGCCTGTCTCTTTAGCTTTGGGGATGTATGAGGTTTACAGGGCCCCACCACTATTTTTGGATCAATAACACATGTATTGGCTTCTCTACTGGGGTTGCACTTTGTGGATCGATGCAACAATAGTTCTGCATGGTGCTTTGAATTAATCACACACAGCCTAGTATGCATGACTCACCTTATTCCTACAGTAGAGATTACAGGCTGGAAATGTTTCTTTAGGGAAGTCATTTATTTTTGTGGTCTGTAAATGTTGCTCAATACTGCCTGTCAGGATTTGTATGTGTGGAGTGTACGCTCTTCGCTTTGTGCTCTCTTGGTGCAGCAGAAAGTTTTGAAAAATTCCTTTTCCTATCAGCACAATGGTGAAGGAAATACTATTGCATTCCTACTCATGGGGCCTTATCCGACATCAGTTTTTTGGCATTGTAGACAAGTGGATAGGAGAAATTGATCACCCAAACTATTCTCAGTTTTAAGCAGCTTCGTGGGGAGGTAAAAGGGGGGTTTATATAACTACTTATTTACCACTATGCCAACACTGGAACCTCCCCAGGCTCTTTTGAATTGCCACAGCGATTTGACAAATCATTTTCTCCCAAGTGATATTGCTCCAAAGTGGTTGTGTGCATGCACCATCATTCTACTATAATAACACTGAGCGGAGCTGAACTCAGCAGAGATGAGATGAGAAAAACAGATTGGGACATACTGAGCATGGTGATGGCTTCACAGATAAAATGCATGTGATGTTGAAGAGGGAGGCACAACTAAGTGAAATCATATTGGTCAGATGTTCTTGAAATACGCTCCATCTTTGATATGTGACCAAAAGTCCAGTTTTGGGATGTAAAAGCATGTTATCCTAAAAGTATTTTAGTGCTTGATCATATGCAAGAACTGCATTCATCAAATCGTTTTCAAATACCAGAACGTCTCCGAGCAGTTGCTTGAATTAATTTCAATAGCTGCATACTGACGAGGTTCATTAGTACAGTCACAAAGATCGTACTAATGAAAAGTGTAACAGAGCTAACTGATCAGCTCCATGTTCTGGACAGCTTTATTCACAAAAAGGCTACCACACCACAAAGACCGCAGCCGTGCTGATGCAAAACAGAAAGCAGCAGTGGAGTAGAAAAAAAATGATGCTGAATTTTATGACTTTTTAGGCTATCGCCCACAATCAATTCCTAATCCAACATCTAGAATAAAGTGTTTGCACAAGAGCCCATCCCTGCTGATATTTGGAGACAGGCAGGGTACAAAAAGAACCACAAAACCACTGACAGTCGTTCATGCTCATATTCACACCTAAGGCCCATCAGCTAGCTTTTACTTGTGTTTGCTCTCATTCCTTTGCATTAAAAGCAGTTACTAATTATAATATCCATCCATCCATCCATTCGCTTCCACTTATCCTTTTCAGGGTCGCGGGGGGCGCTGGAGCCTATCCCAGCTGTCATAGGGCGAGAGGCAGGGTACACCCTGGACAGGTCGCCAGTCTGTCGCAGGGCCAACACACAAGGACAGACAACCATTCATACTCACATTCACTCTCACATTCACACCTAGTGGCAATTTGTATTATCCAATTAACCTATCCCCACAAGCTGCATGTCTTTGGACGGTGGGAGGAAGCCGGAGTACCCGGAGGGAACCCACGCAAACACGGGGAGAACATGCAAACTCTGCACAGAAAGACCCCGGCCTGATGGTGGAATTGAACTCAGGACCTTCTTGCTGTGCGACAACAGTGCTAACCACCGTGCCACCGTGCTGCCCCTAATTATAATATAAGAAACAAAAACTCTCAGCACCATAGTGAATGACTACTACTGAATGAATGAATGAATGAATGAATGAATGAACATTCAACAGATAATGAGTAATCAAATCTTATTTAATACTTAATGATAACTTAAATACTTTTTTAATGACTTAAAAAAATCAGGAACTACTTGATAACTTATGAACAGTCAATGAATACTTTTCCAATTAATTGCGTTAGTAGAGAACTGGCTGTGTGTGTCATTATGTAACAGTCGGTTCATGGGCACTACTTAAGAAATCATACTGACCACTTTCTTTGTGGTTCCTGATTAACTTAAAGTCAGCCAGGGAACAGCACAGGAGAAATAAAAGTAAAAAGTAAAGTGCATAGTGCTGAATGTGTACTAAATTATTTATCGTGATGTGTGTTTTAGTACTCACAAAGAAACTTTGTCAGAGACTCTGACTTCTCCTCCATTTGTAAATGTACAAACTACTTTTGTGTCTCACCTTTTAAAAATAATTTCTGTTGTACTTCAAGGAGCTTTTTAGAAACAAAGGAAAAGAACAAATTCTTTACAAAACCACTAAAAACAGCCTTGAAACTTTGTGTATTTCTTTGGATCAGAATGCAAACAGAGTTAAGTTTTGGAGAACAACAGTTACTCACTTACAGCCACAACTCCAAAAATATGTCTTCGGTCATCCCATAATCCACGACACCATTCCTAACAACACACTCTGGAGCAGCATGTGACATACCACATACATACACAGTAAGACAAAGTACATTAGATTCTGCCTCGACTTTCACGTCACTCCCATCTTGTGGGGAAGTCACTAGAGAGGCCTGTGAAACATTTGAAGGTAGACATATAATAAGCAACAGAGAGCGCTTTGCTGAAAGTTTGCCCAAAAAGAGATGGCTGAGATAGAAGGTTAGCAGATTTTACATTTACCACGGGGGCTAGTCCCAAATAAATAGTTTTACCAAGAGTGTGCAGGAAGAGAGGAATAGATTTAACAGTACAAAAACATCACTTTTGGAGCAATACGAATGTGCATTTCTGAAATTAGTTTCGAGATTGGTTTCTTCGTACACTCAAGGGAAATGAATCTTGCTCAGCACAAACAGTACTTGACCTCATAAGGGTTGGGGTCAAAATAAATAGTGGAACCAAGGATTTGAACACCAAAAATAGAGGGGAAGGCACAGCCATTGCCCTTTTTTTATTCTTTCAGAGTTATTCATCAATGCCATTGCCTTAGAAAGTACTTACTAACAACAAAAAACAATATTCTTCATTTGAATTGGGCCGCAAGTAAATGCTTCGAGTTGCTTCAGTTGACCACTTCTGTTGTACATATAGCTTCCAATCCTAAAAAGCCATTAATTTAAAGGCTTTTTTTCAGTCAAGCAGTAGAGAGGACAAGAATAAGGACAAAGATTAAGAAGAAAAGATTAAAAGTGGAGAAATAAAATTAAGACAGGAGAATGAGCAAAACACAGTGATCCCTATTTATATAGTACTATTGTGAGCCGGTGAATCTCCGTTGCCATGCTTCCCGTTACCTCTAAAATATACCAAAGAGGCTCCTCATGAAACTGCCTTGTACATCACAAGCGTGGTAAAGAAGAAAAAACATTATTTGCAACATGATGAAACCAAATGAAATAAATCTTTGATCATAAAACTAGATCTTTTGGTCTGAAGGAAAAAAAACAGTAATCAATAATAGTTACGTATTCTTTACATTTTATAGTCTTTAGATCTAAGAATGAGTCTTTTTTAGAGACTAAAACACTAGCCTTACACAGTACATTCTGTGCATGTATTTTCAAGAGTATAAGGGGGAAATTACAATATGTAGTTTTTAGACCTCACTAATAATAATTGTTAACATGGACTTTGTGCACCCTGCCTTATAGTTGCAGATTTTCTACATTTCTTCTAAACTTTCTGCCCTTTATTAGAGTGTAATCTACCATGTGCAATGTCTAAAATGGTTTTAGATTTATCATTGGGTTAATGATGATATGCACTGCCATACTTTGTATAACGTTCTCATTAGTAGTATGTTTACATCATTAATGTGTATTGCAGTGTTGCATTTTCAAGCTGCCTTCTTGACAAGGTCTAACTTGGGAAATGCATGATTTTCCATGAGACTTTTACACGGTAGGATAAAGAAACAAAAAAGAAAATAGTTCCTCCTTTTTATCAATGTTACACAAAGCATAGTACACTCATAACTAATTTTGGATTCATACAAGCACAAATGCGTTTTAGATGTTTCTGGGAATCCAGCATGCTGTGGTGTTAAATAATTATGAGCAGGTGGGTTGGGTGCTGAACCAAAGAGCACAGTGGGTGCAAAGCAGCATTGTCATACCAACTACTGGCCCTCAGGGTGAGAGAGGAGAAAAGAGGCAAAAAAGAGAGGACACAGGCTAAGAGGGAAGATCAGGTTAAAAATATGAACTTGATAAAAAACAAACTTGCCTTAAATGGTGTTTAAAGAAAAACGTAAAGAGGTAAAATCATATGTCAGGCAGACCTGAGGGAATGTGATTGTCTTTTTCTTTTAAATTATTGCTCATAGGAGTTTTAGGTGAAAACACTGAGGTTTTCTGGCTACCATCACTTCTCTCAGTGTAGGAACAAGGTTGCGATGCTGGAGGCACAGTGCCCCTGGCAACGCTGCCATGCCAACTCCAATCATGTGTCCTGCATCGCTACAAAACAGCCGAGTCCCCGGGGAGGATCCAGCTAACTAGAAACAAACACCTCTCTGTTCCTGATGCTCAATGAGAAAAGCCCACAGAGAGAGCGAGGGTCACAGAGAAAGAGAGAGATATGAGTGCGATAAAGCGACAACAAAAGCTTCATTTGCTGATACCTGCTTCTCAAAAGCAGTGTTTGCAGACACAGACAGCCAGCTATAGTTGTTAGCGACACTGTACTTTATTTTAGCAGGCGCCCGTGTGCTCAGTGTGAGAGGTAATTGTGTGTAAGATGAGCTCTAAAGAAGTTGATTCCACAGAATCTTTTTTGTTTTTTTTACTTGACTTTATCGCCAGAAGTTTGATGAAAGACTAAGCTTTTCCAGTAATAAAGACATCTCTTTTAGATGAAACAAAATCTCTGGATCAGTGCAATATAGTGAGCTGAAATTAAAGCAGTAGAAAAGTGGTGTAATTGCATATTGCTTCAAGTGACAAACCTAGTGTGAATTATCACCTGACTCTGCGGTTCTACTCAGCTTTTACTAAACTAATGCTCTGATCGGCCGTAGCAGCAGCTGTTTTAGATGCTGTCCAACATCAAACAGCTAAGAAATCTCCATTCTGTAGACTTGGAATCATCGCACCCATTTAATGGCACATACAGAACTAACAATATCAAAACGTCTCTTCGATGCATGAAAAGACCCGGATGTGGAGCTTTTTTGTAACCCTTTATATCGAGCGTGTTTCAAACTGTTCTTTTGTGTATCTGTCACCCCCCACCACACCCCATTATTTGTTCTTTCTGTAACCAGAATTAAAATAATTGAAAACAACCTTGATATACATTTGTAATCCCTCTTGCAGAGAAATGAGGGGAAACGAGGCCATAAAATACGTGTGATCAAAATGACACACAGGTAGTAATCTTTTTTTTAAGCACAACTGAGTAAAACTTGACAAAGCACACCTCTCAGACTTTTATCAGTTTAGTGTTAAATGATGATGTATAAATATTAAACATAAAAACTGGCAGTGTTGAAAACTGGAAGACTTTTCCCCACAAATAAAAAGCTTGGCTAAAGTAGCATAAATGGCCACAGCTATAATGGAGCAGCCCTTTAATGAAAGCAGTTACTCTCCAGCTATGCTCGGAAGTACAGAGACCGTGATTGCTTTTTAGACATAGTTAGACATGGATGTTAGGACAGAGAAATAGCCTCACTCCTTCTTCTGTGGCTGAGACGACATTTAGTGGGTGCACCGTGGGGCTGAAGTTTGAAATTAATTTCCTAAATTCACAAAAGTTTATAAAAAATGCATCAGAAGATAATGGAGGCAGCAACTTCGTCCCGTCTTTGCGCTATCTGTCAGCTGTCTCGGTCTCGCTTACTCTCCTTTTATTCCTTTTCCCACTCCAGATCTCTCTCTTCTGTTTGGCTCTGACCGTCTCTCTCATTCCCTCTTTTCCACATAACTCGCTTTCCCCTCGCCTTCTGAATCTATATCCATGGGCATATTTGGAATCTTCTTTTGCGGCAGTAGAAGAGCAACATCATTTTCAGGCTCCTTTTGAGCCTCCTGGCTCCATCTGCTTTCCTCTCTATCAACTGAAAAAATAGGAAGAAGAGGTGGAAAAGCTCTGCTGAGGACATTTAATATGCCGCCTACATGTTCAAATGGGCTGAACATGAGTGTACGGCTTGAGTCTTTATGCAGCTTAATGTAATGACGAGCAAGCTAAAAACTGTTCTTAACCTTCCCACCTCTCTAACAGGAATATGTGCATTTGGCTTTGCCAATAGCAAGTATCAGAGTTTAAAACGCCAGTTACAAATCAACTGGGTGTTATGCATTAAAGTGCAGCCCGTAGGTCCTGTGCAAACCTGCGAGGGGTTAAAAGGGTTATCCATTTTTGTATAGCTAAAAGGCAAAGGCTATCTCTTCTAGCACATTAGGCAGCATCAGGCAGCTAAGATGTACTCTTCTGAGCACACATTATAGCCTGTGTTGTAGCGGTAGCTGTTAAAGTACATAAAAGTTGTTTATACGCTTATGTAATCAATGTTGAGGTTTACTGACAAGTGCCTAGGAGCTCCAAAAACACGTGACAAGCAGTGTGCACCCCCATACTCCTAACAACAGTTAATTTAAGTTTCTTCAAGCTATGGCTGACCATTCACTGAAAATTAGTTGAAAAATCATAAATGTCTGAATTATACATTATACAATGGTCTGGAAATTTCACTGCAGCAGAGTGCATGATGATACACCCTGTTTCTGAGACTGACATGTGAAAACGCCCCGGTAGTGTAGAATGGACATATCCCCATGGCTAACAGTTCAACATGATTCCTCATGGGAATGTGACAAAAGCAGCATCCATCCTTCTTTTGTTTTGCCTCCTATTTGTATCACAGTTGCTTCAGTTTAAGCGTAGTTGCCTAGACCTCCCTTTCTGAGAGGTCTAGGCAACTACTCTCTAGCTCTAGCTATTCTTGGGGGGGGGCATTTTCAGGCCGAGTAAGAGACATAATCTCTCTCATGTTTCCTGGGTCAGCCCTGGGGTCTCCTCCCAGTTTGACATGCCCAAGAATTGCAGTTAGAAGGAGCCCAGGAGTCTTTCTAAACCACCTTTCAATGCAGAGGAGCAACGATTTTACCCCAACTTCCTCCTGAATAACTGAACTTCTCAAGTATGTCTGAGGCAGAGCCCAAACACACTTTGGAGGATGATTGCTTCTGCCCTTTGCATCTGCAACCTTTTTCTTTTGGTCACTACCCACAGCTTCTGGCCACTGGTGCGAGTCGGCATGCTGATAAACCAGTCAGTCAACGCTTTCACCTTCACGCTCAGGTCTCTTTACCACAAAACACTAATGCAGCGTCCACATCACGGGAGACAGTCCAGCAATTCACCTGTCAATCTCAGAGGCGCCACTGGTTTTTAATAAAAGCAGCAAAGGATTCACCTCAGTTCTTGCAAATCACATTTATTTCTGGTTGTTTCTGGTTATTTCTCACGCCACCAGTGGGCCTTGAGAAATAACTTGGAGCCATGTCTCTGTGAAACCAACACCACTTTCATGGGAGTCCCCTTGATTCTTTATTAGCTGGCCCACCTCATTGCCCAGTGCTCTCATAATCATCTACGACGACAGACAGGACATATTGCTCCTGACTTTTCTCTTATCACTCTTGCCTCACCACGATCGCTGTTGTTGGTCACCATTCAGTGACAATAGTAATAATTTCAACAAGACAGACAGCTTCTATATCTATGCTTTTGCTGTCACCACTGATAAAAGGAGGTTGTTTCAAAGTTTCACATTTTCAATGACCTGATCAGCTATTTTCTGATTATTTCTAACACAAAAAATATCAGTGTAGTGCAACACAACCTGCTATCAGTCATCTAAATTTAATATACTCAACAGTGTGCTGATGAATCAGCATGACAGTCAACAAAGCTGTTCAAATAAGTCTTTACGCTGAGCACTGGAGACACTGGAGAGTGCATTGAAGAAATATGTATCCAATATATTAAGATATAAACACAGTGGTTTAAATTACACTGTAAAAGTGACTTGTTGTTTGCTTAGTTACAGTAGGTATAAAAATTTGTTTTTATCACTGAAAAGCCTGTGTGGTCTAGTAAAATCAGGCCATAACAACACACACACACACACACACTTTTATTTTTTAGTATCACAACAATTCCGCCTGTGAGTTTAAAGAAATGCTTACCTGCAAAAAAGCATGTTTGATACAGTTATAGAGGACATTGGCATCAGTCACAACTAACATTAAATTCTCCCAAACTTTCTCTTTTTCAGTTTCCCTGCTGACGGCCATTGATGTGATCGACTAGTACATTATTATATGTATTTTTATGCTAAATAATGGTGTGAATCAAATAAAATCATTCTGACACCCTGGGCTTTTAGGTTATCACAGACAAATTCAAATTCAAATTTTATTTGTCACGTACACAGTCATACACAGTACAATATCTAGTGAAATGCTTGGTGAGAAAGAATCTGCCCACGAGAACAGAGCAGCTCCTCAGATATACTTTCTGCGCAGCGACGCGACGGAAAACAGTTTGTCTACTGTAAATCAATACAATTATAAATAAACAAAATAATGAGTAAACAAGCAGAAAATCCAGGCCATCTGGCTGCAGGTGTTCGGCGGGAGCAGTGCTGGGGGGAAGCCGAACCGCGTCAACTGATCTATAATTCCAGTATAGTTCTTATTTTTTAACAGGTGTCCTCACAAACAGAACAGATTGAGGCACGGCACAGAGTGGATGAGGACCACCCGACTTTTGGATCACTGCTGTGACTCTCCTGAAAAGTCCTCACACCAGCTGGTGGAAACGTGGTGCTCACTCTTCCCAGACAACTCCTTTTGTATAACATGTTTTAAATAAACAGCTCTGTATTATAAGGCTGCAGTATTCACCATTCACCAAGCTTAGATTCGCATATTAACCACATGCTGCGTGAAAGAGCCCCGTCTATTTTCTTGTTGTGATTACAACAGCTAGTTACTGGGGTGGCTTCATCTATGTCACATCTGCACCTACAACCCCCCTCTAATCAACAATTTACCTAGCATGCCAGCTGTGGGAATATGAAATGAAGGCCAGGTTGAGCATCGGTAGAACAAAGGCCCCAAAAATATCCCAACACAAACCTCATTTGGAGGTGGCGTGCTAACCTCAGCACCTCTTTTGCCACTGACACAGTATGAGTTCATTTTTTCACAAATAATGCTAAATGATTTTTTTTTCAATGTGTAAAATATATGTTGTACATTCAGTAGTTAAAGGCTTACATCTAGTAACCATGGGCATGCCATGGGTATTTTGGGCTTTTGATGTTTTCTTTGAACCGTTTCCAGGGTGCAATAATTGCACATTCAAAGTGCTGTTAACTGAAACTCTCAAAATCTGGTCCAAAGCGGTGCCAATCCAAGTGAAGGAGGTCATCAGCCTGGACAATGAAAATAAACCTGTTAGCAAGATAGCAAAATATTTGGGATTGGCAAATTCAACAGTCTGATATATCCTTAAAAGAAGGAATGTACTTGGACCCTTTTTTTACCCCTCAGAAGAGTGCACATAGTTACCTTGAGGACCAAAAATTAGCCCTCTTTAAATTGTGCACTGGCTGCAGCTGAACTCACCAAACTCCTTGCGACACTGTGACTGCCAAATAGAATTAAAAGCAAAGGGTGGTCAAATATTGTTTTTTTTGTTGACTGTGCTTAGTATGAAATGAAATACATTTTGAAAACATCGTATCTTTATGCTTGCTTTCATGCATTACTTCGCAAATACTTAAGTGGGCGTTGCTGTCATCAATTTGGTCCATCAACTCAACAGAAAAGTCCCAGTAATGATCAAACACCCCACACATTACATGTCACACATTCCAGCGGATTATGAATTCCCTCGTGTTTGACATACATTGCAAAGCACAGAAAGATTAGTGCACATAAGTCTGAATGTTTTGTTTTCGTTTAGATTTTTCGGTTTTCTTTTAAAAAATGTAACCATCCCTGAGTCCTGTCACGGATCACCTATCCCCTACAGAATTCAGTACCTCAACGTCCATACAGCCCCATTATATTTTCATGCTATTTAAGATGATAGGAAATTGTGTTTCGAAAAAGAATGTTGAATATTTCAGATGGCCCTTAGCAAAGCAGGAGAATTATTACATTGGATAGTCATTTCCAGTGGAGATGGGCATCAGCAGTATAACCTGGCTCATCAGGGAACGTTCTAAGCAGAAAACTGCAGACAAAGCTTTCGACAGAAATAGCTCATGACTTGCAATTTAGGCCGAACGGGAGTGGAGATCATTTTAGAATAACACAATGTGACTACCTCTATGGTTTCATGAGAGATGCCGAGCTGTACAGACTGATTAGATACTATACAATTGGCCTTCACAAATACACCTGACTTGATTTTGCCAAGTTACTTCCAACTCTCAAGGCGATATGTAAACAGTACACTGATGTATGGCACTGCAGGGGAGCGTCACAAGCATCATACAGAGGGTTTTTTAAGGTGCGTGATTTGTTCATGAAGGAAAAAATGGACCTTGAACCTTGAGCATACCTGTAGCTCCCATTCACAGACAGGCGCAGCAGCTTTTTTGATCTTGTAACATTAGTGCTTCAAGGTACTAATGTTTGGTTGGGGGGTCGGGGGGGGGGGGGGGGGGGGGGGGGGTCTTTTTGCATTCATATATTGGAGATGAAAGAGATACGGCTATCTAGAATGGGGTTGTTGTACACCAGGACAGACTTGAGTGATTTTCTCAACACAAAGGCAAAGCATCTGCTGCAATGAACAGTAAATAGTAAATACTGTGACAGGGATAACATGATACAGTACAGACAGTTCACAGTCCATGTGAATGCTGACGTGGCTCAGAGGATTGCATTAAAATTGGTGTAACACTTTGTGTCGGGATCGCTGACAATTTGTCATGGCATTTAGCATTAAGCCGAGCGTGTCACTCCTGTCATTTCTTGTTAATAGTGTGTTACAGTATTGGAAGATAGGAGGTAAGTGTTGGCTATATTTTCATTAGCTCTAATCCAATCAGGTCTGCCTGATATGCCTTGTCACGGAAATTAATTTATTTATTCTAAGATAGCCGGTTACCATATTTATGACACGACAGAGACTGCACTATGGTTGTTTTTCCAGCACAGCTGTGGAAATGATTTTCAAATAAAATCTTCATCAAACGGGGCGTATATTTCTATTTGTAATACCAAACCCTGTCTTTGCTTTACGTGCCCATTTTGCAGTGTACAACTTCCAGTCAGGAGGTGCAGCAGAGCTGGATGTCAGAGTGAAATAAAGAGTGTTTGTTCAAGCCATCACATATACTTAGAGTGGTGCTCAAAAACTGTGGGAGTTGATAGGTCCCTTGTTTGCCATCCGTCCTACATTACAGCAACAGCTGCCGCTGTAGCATATCCTTCCCAAAAGTCCTCTGGTGACAGCCAAGTCTCAGCTATTTGGGATTTCTTTTGCTTCAGGCAATTCTGATTCTGACACTGAGCTTACTTGTTTGGAGTTATGAGGTGTCAGCATGAACTACGTCATTGCAAGATAGAAGGTTCTGGGCAATGTGTGGGTGGAAACAGTAAAAAGTATCAATGAAGAATTTACTAAATTTGTATATGACTAACCTAGTTATCTACGCATCCCAGAAGCTTTGTTTTAAACCCATTGTATCAGCTGCCTTCGCCTTTTTGCCAATATTTCATAACCTTCTAAGCCCATATTGAAGATAAATTAAATCAAACTGGAAGGTAGTGTTTACTATATTGCTTCCAGCCTGCAAACAAGACAAAACTCAATAAAAAATACCCCATGGAAAATGCAATACAAGATATTTGAGCATAACATCTTCAGGGCACTCACTCTCGGGATGGCAATTTAATGTATAGATTATCTTTGTGCTATTTCAGAATCATGTGTTGACATGAGTGTGTAGAGTCGTGTGGGACTGTACAGAGAAAGCCTGTGTAAGCTTGGACATGTTGATTATAACTGTTATATCTCTGCTGCTATTGGATTTATATTTCATCCATAACCTCAGTGTACTATACATCATGTAAAGTGATTCAGTCTTTTACCGCTAGATGTACTATATAAGTGAGTTATATATGAGTTTTTATATCCTACACAGTAAACAAGTCATCATCAATTTCAATGGGTACCACTGTCATTGGTTATCAGTGATGTACCAGGTTATGTTAAAAATAAAAATGCTGCATACAAGTATCCCTCCATTGTCAGATAAAAGAAAATGTCCAATATCTGATTCTGAGGTTAGTAGTAGTATTAAAGTAGTAGTAGTAGTAAATGTTTTTACTACAGAAGATTTTTTAGAAAAGGTCAAGGTCACCGAGAGATTTTTAGTCGATGCATCCATGGCATCAATTTGAAAATCCCAGGTGATTTCCTTCTTGAGTTATATACAAGATTTTCAGAAAACTTGACCTCGGACCTTGAGGTTGAGGTTTTAATAGATGGAATCAACTTGAAACTCCTACATTTTGTTCATTCGTGCTTTGTTTTTAACCTGTCACAGTCACAAACTTGGGTGCCCCTTCTGCCTGCCAACCAGGCAGGGAGACAACAATAACCCATCAGCCTTTTACGGCTGATTCCATTTCTCTGCCGTATAAATAGATTTTTTTAATTGTTTGTTTAGAGTTTTATATAGTTGTCTATCAACAGCGTCCACATTAACTAAAGTATGTTTTCCCCACTGAATACAATGTGAGGTATGCCACAATAAATCAGAGATGTCAGTATTCATATATTCCTCATGCACTGTCGCAGTTTTATGTAGAATTTGTCTGCTTTGGCCTTTGCCAAAAGCAATAAATAAGCTTTAAGACATCCAGGCTGTGCATTGTATTAAAATAAGATGATATAGTAGAAGTGTCTTTTGGGCTTTATTCTACCGCTAGCCAAAAACTGAATGTTTTGTAGAAGATATCAAATCTCTTTCCTTATCATAGGTCACACGGTTTCAGGCAAAGTGTCTTTGGCACAAATAACGCAGTGATATGCAGAGTACACACAGCTGCAGATCTAAAGAGGAGTGGGTGTACGTAGGTGCATTATAAAGTCGTTTCATCTCTTTCCTTATTTTTAATGCACTCCTCAAAAGGTACATTTTACATTTAGCCTCCAGGTGTTGTCTGTCTCATTGTAAAGTCAGATATACACACAGATTTATTCCTACACATTCAGACACACATCCTTATGAGTACATCTCAAGTTAAAACAGTGCACATAAACACATATTATACCTGACAAGCAGGGCATACATAAACCATGACATCTCTGAATATTTGGACTCTCGGTGTGCACCGTGGGAAATATGATTGATGGCAGCAGTCAGATTGCATGATGGGAAGCCTGATAGATGGTGACAATGACATCAGCCACGCCTTTCTGGTTTTAGCCAGAGAAACACAGAAAAAACACCATGATGAATGATTTTATTTTCTTATGCTTGATGACGCCCTACAGTCCCAATGCTACACAGCAAAAATAGCTCACAGGCATGCCATTGTGTGTATAACAACAATTGATATGAGCCAGGTTTACAAACACTATGCTGCATTAGGTCTGTTGCCACTTCAGCTGGCAGGAAAGAAAAAGTTGCAGTTTTTATATTATTTGTAGCAGTTTCCTGTTTTCTTGCAACTTTTCATTTGTGGAGAGAAAATGCACAATATACTGTATATGCTTTCTTACATTATGTAACATGCACATTTTCTACACTATGTATGTGTTTTGCTCAGACCATTTATCAGATCTTTTCAGCCCAAAAATGTAAAAAAAACAACAAAACAAAACAAAAACATACTGCGTATTTTTTTTTTTCGAATTAGCTTTCTATAAAGTTCATTCAAATTAAAACTTAATTTGAAACTATTTATGTATCTTTGTGTGTGTGTGTGTGTGTGTGTGTGTGTGTGTGTGTGTGTGTGTGTGTGTGTGTGTGTGTGTGTGTGTGTGTGTATTTCTTGTTTTGGCTGGAGAAAGCACTAAAACATTAGTCACAAAACAAGAGGGAAATGTCAACAGAAAATCAGGAGCACTGGAGATATTAGTTTTCAGTACAGCAAAACAACAGCATGGTGTATCTCGAGAACAGTAGGTTCACTCATGGGTGATTGTCTTCCTTCCTGAAGCAGACTCTCATCCATTCTGGCCTGTCTCTGGTAAACAGGCCATCTTGTAAAAGCCACAACTGACAGATACCAAACAAAAGGACTGCAGGGAAACTATGAGCAAAACAATAAGTTCTTCCATGTTTGACACTTTCTGTTCACACTTCCTGTCTCTCCATCTGTTCAGCCTTAGCTGACTCCACGAAAACGCTTGATGTTGCCTCGAATGCTTGCAACCCTGAAAACAAACTGTACAACTAAACATCATGCACGTCCCAATTTTCACAACCACAAACATGCTTACACATCACTCGCTTCCATCCTGCTGATTTATTTATGAGGGCTGATTAGGCTGGAAAGCCAGTATAGGCCAGTTGCAACACTTTGTGGGTAAATTGCTATTAGTCAGAGCTGCTTGCTAGATTTACAGCTCCATAATGGGGGAAATTGGACGAGCGATGGTTGGTTTAATTAAGGACGCTGAAAGAGCTGAAGAGCACCTTCCAGTGCACTGATGTGTGTATGCAGAAAGTGATGCATTGCTGGTGCTTGATGAAGGGTAGGTGTGTGTTTGCATATGTTCACAATATTTATTTAAGGTGCCTGGACTGAGCACCATGGCCCTTTATTAAAGGTAGGTGGTACCAGTGATTCACAAATTGGAGCTGCTGGAGCAGTAGTTTTAGCATTAGGGTTATGGTCAAGCACAGAAGCCTTAAAGATCCATTGTGTAACAACTGGGCTGCCATCAGATTGGCACAGGTTATTGGTGATGACGATTAAAAAGTTAATCAACATGGATCTCACTAATTAGGTGGGGGAGTCTCTAATTACTCAAAGGGGAAATATATTCCTCAGATCCTAAATACTCCATTTTCCCAGTGTTGCATGATGCAAGTAGTAGTTTTTTAAGCTTTATTGCTAGAAAAGTGCTGACAGTAATTCCAAATTTGGCCTTTACATGCTAGATGAGGCTAAGTGATGAAGTGTAGCAGTTAACACATTTGCTTTACATGTTAAAAACAACCAGTTTGATTCCATCAGGACACATACCTAACCTCAGGGGTCGCAAGCTAGTGTGCTCCTTATTTCCAGTGTAAAATCACTGCCAAGTCAAACAAGCAGTTCCACATTGGACATCTGACTCCACCTTTAGAAACAAAAAATTCTCCTAAGACTAAAAGGACAAATCAATCCCCCCACAAACGTGCATACATACGTATATTCTCCGAATATTCCTGGCAGAACATTCAATAATCAAAAGCCAAATAAAACATTAATATCTGTGTTTATGTCTTTGCTTGATGGAACGCCGTGTTGATCTACTTAAATCAAAGTTGACAAGTGTGCATGTCTCTCTGTCTGTGTTTCTCTGTCTGTATTTTAACCCAGCCATTACATAATTCCCTATGGACTAAGTACTTTGCTTTTATTTTCCAGGAAGTTTCTGCAGCCATCCTGCTGTGAATCTTCTGTGAAAAGCAGAGGGCAAAGGCACCCCGAGGAGCTGCTCAGCTGCTAATGCTTCCATTATAAAACACTAAAGCTGGAACAGTGGTGACATGGAGCAAGGAACCATACCAAGCACTTGAATTTTAGATTTCCATAGTACTAACCATCACATACTGGCCTACATTTTTTTCTTATGTTAAACGATATAAACTAAATAAAAAGCCCTCATAAGTCTTACATTACTGGTACATTACCTTGTTGATCCAAAAATATCCTCTATGTTCAAAAATGTATTTTAAATTAAAGATGACAACAATAATGGTCTGTTCAAATGCATTTAGCTTAAGCTCCTTATTGCATGTGCTTTTCACAACTTCTGTTACCATATTTTTGTTTCTCATCAAATAGTATGTAGGCTTTCATCATTTCTGCTGTTCCTGCAAAGATTTTTCTCAGCTTCAAACAAGGACTGAGGAGAAAGATATTATAGCTAATGTGGGTAACTGCTAATAGTTACATGGCTAACATTAAAATGAGTGTTTGCCAGTTAAACATTTATGATAATTAAAGTTGTTTGATACTTCAGAGTTGTTGAAACAGAAACTGCTGACCTTATAACATTCCGTGTCAGTCTGTTTACCAGAGGTGGGAACAACAAAGTACAAATGCTTCTTTACTGTGCTTAAGTACAAGTATCTGTACTTTACTTGAGTATTTATTTTTCTGAGAACTTTTTACTTTTACTCCCCAACAAATATCTGTACTTTCTACTGCTTACAGTTTCAATACAGGCTTGTTTAGGTTTAACGGGCTGTTTGTGAGATGAGAGGTTTGTGTCAGCTGGAGAAGGCGAAGACGGCTCGGTTGCCAGTGAGTATTTATGTCTTTGTTGTGTGCATATTTTAAACAGGATCATGGATTTAGAGCAACAACAATAACAACAACAAAAAACAGATGGCATAGTGGGCACCTTTAACCTCTAATGTTTTTTGTAATGACAAAAGGTAAGAGGAGAAACAAATCGTGCTGTTTAGCCAAAAAATTCAAATTTCCAAATACAACTAAGGAAATGTATATTGTGGTAGTTAGAAAGGTAATGTATGAAGTATGTTCATGCTGCCTTTTAAAGAAGTACATGAAAAAAATCATTATAGATTTCTTTCTTTGCTTTTGTCTCCTGTGGTGACCTCTAATTGTTCTTATAGCACTCCTTATGCTATATAATCTCAACTATTATATAAGTGACATTAAACATGGAGCACATGTTAATTTAACCATTAAACCAACAAAACATCCCTAAAATAAGATGCACATTTGTTTTTGTCAACACCACTGACTGCACATAACAGCCAATTTTCTTCCATCATGAATTTATTTCCTCTGTAAAACAAGGTACAGAAGCATTAATGATCTCCGGCTGTTTGAATCACTTTTAGTGCAAAGTTAAGGCTATAAATAAAACTTTCAACTTCTCAAAAACACTGTCTGAAGCTAAATTATCCATTTCTGTATTATACTGCATTCTCAACTTTGATGTATTATTTTTCTTCAACAATGTGATGAATAACTGTAGACATTTTCTTTTAAATTCATTATTTATTTATTTTTTATAAGAGTAGATGTTGAAAATGTTATTAGCATTAATGCCAGTAAGGAAAACCTTCCTATAAGTTCCATAAGTTCTATGTGTGGTCTTCTTAACTGTAAATAGTACAACACTAGCTTACTAAATACCCAGTTTTTACACATTCTTTAGCTGCTTGGTAACATTAGTCACATGTTACATTTTCATTCTTGTTTGTTGGGCTCAGTAATGCTCATTGCATTACAAACCCAACTAACAACAATCAAAATGTAGCATTAACAGTGTTAGAAGATTTAGCAACTTTAACCGTAGTTAGCAGCAGGGCTACAGCTATAAACCTTTCTAGTATAGCTGCTACTTCAGCTAAAACACAATTACCCACACAGTGACTCTCCCACAGGGCCATAAATGTGTTCTAGTGACAAATCTCCACCACTCTTTGTCTTTACTCTAGAGATACACAGAGTCTGGCAGCAGCTTCTTATGACTGCTTAGGACTAAGTAGGGGTGTGACGTTCTAAGGGAGACAGTCCCTTGCAGGAACTCAATGCCAGTGTTCAGTTCCCTGTACTAGTTAAATCTTTCCATTCTTCAACTTGTCTAGTCAGAAAAGTGACTTAAGAGTTTCTTCCCTTGCTGTCTGAATATACTGTGTGTTACAAGAAGCCAGCATCAAAGGGGTGATCTAGTTAGGGAGCAAATATTCTCAATTTCCAGTTAAGTAGTTATGAGTTTGTTAGTTATTTAGTTAGTAGTTCAGATTCTTTGGATACAAGACAATGTCTTCCATGCAAAGTACAGGTGACTGGGGCAATCTGCTAGTACCCAAAACAATAATAAGGAAGTCACAACACCCTCTTTATGACCGATTTCAACCGGCAACAGCAGCAACCACTTGCCAACCAGTCAGGAGTCACCTTTTTCCCTCATGGCTGGTATCTGTTTCGCATCCAATATAATGGAAAACCAGTATGTGCATGACGTCACGGTAGAAACATATTTGCAACTGTTTGTTCTATTTCTTTTGCTATTAGTAAGTGAAGTTAAGGTTCTTAAAGAACTTTCACATGTAGTTTCTCTGGAATCTGAAACATAAATCTGTCAGAACTAAAATTTGTCACTATAAGTTAAGAAAAGGTGATCACTCAGAACAACTGAGATTGATTTGAAAGGATCTTGCCCTTAAAGTCCAAGTCAAGCAAAACAGAACAAAGGACTCACTGTT
Source organism: Rhamphochromis sp. 'chilingali' (assembly GCF_963969265.1). Lineage (NCBI taxonomy): Eukaryota > Metazoa > Chordata > Actinopteri > Cichliformes > Cichlidae > Rhamphochromis > Rhamphochromis sp. 'chilingali'. Next base: position 4,124,694 of record NC_137943.1, on the reverse strand, counting down.
GAGATCAGCGGTTCACATTAATTCTCTCATTTGTCAGCTTCTGTCTTATCTTACTACAGGTGTGGTCTGAATTTGTAGGTATTTGGAGATCAACAACTGTCCTTCATACTGTTCATTTAGAACCTTTAACACTGCAATTCATTACTGAAGACCCTATTGCATTTAGACCTTACAATTTATATATTACCTACTTAAGTAAAGCTCAACTTCAAATAAAACATATACACTAAAGGTGAGTGTCTGTTTGATAGATTTTGTTCTTACAAGTATTATACTTTACATCTTTCAACTTCTCTCATATTTCTGGCTCAGTAGCTCAAATGCCACTGATTATTAACTCAATTTCAAAAAGCCAAAATGTCTTTTTGCTACTGCAGGGCATCAACCAAAAAGAGAAATGTTATAGAAAAATAATCCTATTTTTCCACTTTTCCAATCAGTCTTAAGAAGAGCTTTCATTCAGTAGATAAAATAACCGCAGGCAGACTTAACGAGAGGACAGAATGTCCCAAAGAAATATGAGCGGAATACAAAACAGCAATTGCTGTGAATGCTTAACAAAAGGCAAGTTGACAAAACTAACTCAAAGCTGGTATTGTTTTCTCTTACAGGTCAATGAGAAGTCTATGCATCCTGATAGAGTCCACCAATCCCTTTGATTTTCAGCCTTGATTTTAAAATGAATCTGCCTTTGCTTTGTGTCTCTTTGTAAAGAAATGATTTATTAATCTGGCAAGTACCCAGACTGCTTAAAAAGGAAGTCACAACAATTCTATCTCTGTATAAAACCCTGAAATTGCATTCAGACATACACAAAAACAGACACACTCACAGCAGTAAAAGCTGAGGTTCAAATTGTTGTAAAATGATTTATATTTCATCTCTTATTCATTAACTTTCTGAACCTCAGACTCGGAACCTTCTCACCCTGGTTTTACGCACTTTTTGTGCGCCCACATGTGCCTGTGAATATGGGAATGTGTGTTCCTCTTTGTGTGTGTCTGTGGAAGTCCATAGGAAACAAAAGGTCCAGCTCTTGTGCATTATCCTCCCCTGATAAAAAGGGAAAACATGAACCCATTAAGGCCTCGGGTCTTATCTATTAGCCACGAACAATCTCAATGACCTTTCTGTCTTTGCTAATTTCACACAATGGCCTGACCTTTACACAAGTCTGATGCAGACATGTGAGTAGTTAAGGATCTTTGCCGCAACAATGCCGCTTTATTCTGCCAGCTGCAGACAAAGAGGTCTGTAATTATCTCTTCTATTATTACCAAGCTTCTTGGGTTTTTCTTTATTTCCTGCATGTGGAAATTTGGTATTAAAATGATTTGTTTTCCACTTATTGAGATTCAAAATGTCTACATAATCTATACTGAGCACTAATGCTTTAAAGGTAAGTTCAGCCTGATTATAATGTTGCATTTTTAATCAATAAGCTCAAAGAAACAGACCATGTTGTTCTTAAACCTCTGAAGAATGATATTTTAAATATAGGAGTGGCATAGTACTAATACACAATCATTAACATTGTAAAATAAAGTCCTGAAAGCTCTTTCACCCTGAAAGTCCTCTTTCTTGCACCATCGTTGCTTATATTATTTCAAATGAGAATTCTTTCAGTGCTATACTTACAATGTTTCTATGTAATAGGATAAACTATGACATCTCGTGACTGGTTTCTCCCAAACCATAAACTGAAGAAAAACAACAGGTGCAGTATGTTCTTTGTAATTGCTTTTTGGCCATGATAATGATGTTCTCAAAAATATAGTTACAGTCTTCACCAGAATTGGCTAGCTGGCACTACTACACTTCACGTTTTTCTATTTTCTTTTTGTAAAATTTGCACGGCTTTTCTTTATTGGTACATAAACACCTGTCAGATAACTACAGCATCCATCAATCCATCCATGTTTTGCAACTTATCCAGGTCCCATTTGAGGAGGCAGCAGTCTAAACTGAAACAGCCGGACGTCCCTCCACCTCCTCCAGCTCTTCTGCAGGAACTTTATAGAGCTTGTGACCAGGAGATATTTTATTTTGTATTCTTATGATCACAGTTATAATCAGAAGTATCAATCATTAATCATTTACCATTGTTGAACCAGTTGACAGAATAATCTTTGAACCACATCTATGTTAACATTAATCTACACAGATTATCAGTACTTTAATCAGTCTATTGTTGTTCTGTACTATTCATGTTATTTGCTTAAAGCTGTTTCACAGTTCTGTAACCACTCAGAAGCCTGTGGGTCCTGCTGGACCCTGCCTTAGTTCTATGTTCAGTTCTGCACGTACACAGGCCTTTAAAGTACATGCACGCTCTTATATAACACATGCATGTGTACACACACACTTAGTAAGAATAGGAGGGTCGTCTGAGGACAGTTTTCTGATAGATATACTTTCACAAAAGGCACGAATGTAATACACACTTGTTTTTCTCTAAAAACTAGCAGTTGATGTCCATATTAGGTAAACTCTCTGAACAGGCCCAAACTGTTATCATTTCCAGTAAGGTCTGACTGTGTGACGTCATCACGGTATTATAAGGATGAAAAGCCTCCGCCCGGCGGAGATTGTTGATGCAAGACTGTTTTCCCCGCACTTCTACACAGAAGTGTGTAAATAAAATCACTATTTTTGACACCTACACGGACTCGGCTGTTTTTCCTTCTTACCCAAACTGAACCAGACGTAACAAGCTTTATATACTTACTGCACCATACTTCCTATATGCAGAATACGACAAAATTAGAGTAAACACAGAACTTCCTTTCCACTGCTCTTGTACTGTTGTGGTCTTTGTGAACCACTGTCAGCCAAATTGGAAAAAAAGTTATTTTCTTCCAATTTGTGGCATTACTGAGATTGTGTTCAAACATGTCCATGTGTAGCATTTGTCTTCTTCACTTTTGCCCACTATCTGGTCATTTGATTTCCCTCAGCGCCTTCTTTAGAACAACAGAATAGAGGCTTAAGGATGAGCATAAACTGAGCCCTTTTTCCTCCATGTCTTCATTTAATTGAGTAATCTGCCCTGCCCATAAGCACAGTAACCCAGTTGTCGACTCAAAGAGGCCCCTCACTTCAGATAAATGAAAGGCAAAAAGAAAAAAAAATCCAAGACTCGGGCTAAATTTCACCCTAAACGGAGAGAGGGGAGAGACTTGTGAATTCTATTAAGATGTATGAGAAGACAGTTGCCAAAGCCATTTAATCGTGCTTCCGTTCTGCTTAATCCTAGCCAGGCAGATGTGTGCCTGTAGGTGAAGCAGGACAGGGAGACGATGAGTCATGTAGTTACCCAGAGGAGAAAACTGCGGGGGGAAAAAACAGAGCCACATATCACCCTGCTGCAACTGAAAAACTATAACTCAGGTGACAAGAGAGTGAGTCAGATTCCAAGTAAAACGCTTCTTTTTTTGGTCGTTGGTGTGACAAATGTGCACAGACACAATGCTTGCACGAGTGAATGGCAGATATAATATCCAATACATTTAAACACTATCCTGTCACCTCATTCACACCCTCTCTCTTTCCCTTTTTTTTTCACTGCATCGTTTTTTTCACAGGCTTATTTGTCTTGCGCTTTCTCTTCCTATCATCAGCAACATAAAGCAGGGTGCATAAATCGTGCTGAGGACCTTTAGGAGAGGCAATGCACGTAACCATAAATTTACATGATCTACAGGGATAGAACGGAGTGCAGGAGTGGCCAGACACCTGTGGATAAAGTGATGACATGAGCTTTACATTTCTGATGTAGTGCAAAGGGTAAATTCAATCTACAACCAGCATTTGTCATGGCGTTGCTGTGCTTTGGCTTTCTTTTGCTGCATGCTATTCATAAAGATTCTCACCCAAAAAACATAACACTGTATTTGCCAAATGCTATAAACACCCACTCAAAGTGCATTAAAATATACCATGTATAATATGACCTGAATATTATGGAGGTGAAAACCTCTTTGCTGTCATTTTCTCTACACAATGCTTATTATATTATATTTGGTTATTATATAACCAAAATCATCCCTCTATAGTCTGGTATACCAATGGAAAATGTGTTAAGCTCCGGTTTTGATGGTCCAAACAAAAAGCTGGGTGCATGCACAATGTCACATAGCAAGTGCTGCTGTGATTCTTTTTAGAGAAGAGGAACACTCAACTTACAGACTGCAGATTTTTCACAAATGCTTGTCCCAGTTGCTTTAAGATAGCAGAAGGGATTTACTTTAATTAACAGAAGTGGAAGACTTTTATCCACTCTAATGCAGCCATGTATGCTAATACAGTTTAAGAGCTATGCTTGTACAAACCGCTTCACTGATAATCCTGCTATAATCACATTAACTTTACATTCTATCCTGATCCAAAAGCATCTAGTTTGCAAATGTATTTATTTATTATGACTAATTTATAGGCTCTTGCTCCTTGTTGATAAATTTGGTTTCAATTAGACAAAACTGATTCTGAGGCATTGTTGGCACAGTGTCAAAGAGCATTTCCTCCCTCTTTGGTAAAAAATGTTCAGTATTTAGCCCAGTGTTACATGTCAGAATATACTGGGTAAGAAACCCTAAACAGGCAAAAAAAAAAAAACAACAACAAAAAACCCCCATGACTTTAAGTTCATTTAGTTCGTTCCAGGTTTTTACATTATTAAGTTCTTCACATTAACACCAGATGTTACTTAATCTGTACTGAGAAGCTTACAATTCGCACACATTAAAAAACTGGGTGTTTTTTAGAGTGCATACAATCTACTGTATCAATTGGTGCATGACAATTTAGCTATCAGGTCAAATGAATACTGGCAGTACAAGTACATACGGTTAAAACTACTAATCATACAGGGCCAGGAATGCTTATATTTCAGAAAAATATCAGTGACAATACATCAATTACGCACTAGCCAATTATAATTTCCCAGCGACTAAGTTTACATGTATTTAGTCTAGAATAGGGTTGTCAAACATAAGGCCCGGGGGCCAGAATCAGCCAAGTGAAAATTCCATTGGATGACTTTGGAAAATTTTAACTTTTAATAAGTTTTACAACTTTTCATGATAAAGACCTCCCCTATGACTATTCACAGTGCACCAGAGTAATTAAATGATAGATTTCTAGAATTTCAAAACTATGTCTTTTGCACACATTTACTTCTTACAATTTAAGCTTAAAGAGTCATGCTGGAAGATTTTTCATTTACTACAGCAGCATTTCTTCATAATCTAGAAAATCTGAAACATGCAAATTGTTCTTTTTTTGTCTTATATTAAGGTGTTGTTTAACTGACTGGTTTGGCCCAAATGACACCAAAATATGTATGTGGCCCACGATGTAAAAGGAGTTTGACCCCCCTGGTCTAGAATTTCTTTGTACTGGCCAAAAAGTCAGTTCATTGGACAAACATTTAAATAATGAAGAAACAAAATATTTTCATACTTGACAAACTGGAACTAGCAAATGTATTGAAACTTTGCTTCTTAGTTGACTTTTATGATTGTCAAAGGGTTTGTTTTATTTTGACCAACATAATGATTAATCTAGAAATTCTGTTCAGTTCATTTAACTGATTTCATAGAGCGCCAAAGCCCAACAACACTGGCCTTGAGGCGCTTTATATTGTAAGGTAAACACCCTACCATAATATGATAATAATATAACAGTACAATAACACAGACTACTACCTGCCATGATGAGGAAAATGCATTTGGCTGCTTCTCTCTAACATTTATTCCTTTCCATTTGGGCACGTGAATACAAACAAAAACTGCGTTTAATGGCACATGTAAATACAGCACGCAGCACACTGTGTCCTGCCTTTCTTTAACATGATAATTCCTGACATCAGACTACAGGAAACAGGCTCCCTGACTGCTTGCAACATGGACTAAAAGTGATTGCTGTAACTCTGGCTTAGCTGTTCTCAGCCAGTCTACTGTTAAATAATTTGAAGCAGACAGAACAGCGTGGGTGTGTCGCTGTCACTGTCAATAAGCTCTCTTTATTAATACATAATAGCCAGCCATTGGTTTTATACATAAGTTAGCCTGGAGTGAAGTCAAAAAGCAAGTTGAAAAATCAGCTGCCTTTGATAAGTCTTTCATTTCTGACTCAATTTTTTTATTCTTAATTTTTGCTTGCCACCTCATTTGTCCTGCAGATAAATTCGCATCATCAATCCCCCTAAATGGAAGACGGTCTTTGTCACAGGGTGACACACAAAAGGACATCAAAAATACACAATGCTGTTTCTATTGTCAACACAGATAAGCACTTCTTTCTAATAAAAAAAAAGAAAAAGAAAAAAGCATACAACTTATACACAGATACATACACAAAAACAGTAGGCAGCACACTGTGTCCTACCTTTCCTTAACATTATAATTCCTGACATCAGGCACAATTGTGCCATTTTCTGTGGCACAACACTGGAATGTCTGCAGGTGTCCATGAATTGCGGTACTTTAGCATCTAGCTAGCGCTACAAAAGAATATTTATCAGAAAGCGAGGGACTTTTTTTAAGTGCCAGGTACTTCTAAATGCAATATTTCTATCAGCTCAACTAACATCAGCAAACATACAAACTGTTTGTGTGCAGTTTGCCTCACAGTGCGTTGCTAGCTAAAAGGTCCAGCTGCTAATAGCTAACTTCACTCAGAGATGGAGAAAGATAAGAAAGACAGGACAGAGGAGGAAGAAGAGAGGTTAGATTTAAAGGTAAGAACTGCTTAGTGGTGTTTGATTAACTGGAAATTTAAAGCTTACATGTAAGTGCTCATTTTTTTAAATCAGATTTATATCTACTGTTTGTAAATGTGATGTTATGTCTTTTTATTATAAAACATGCTGCTAAACAGACTGAGACAGAATGACTGTGTTATTTAACCTCCTAGGATCTGGCGTCCACATATGTCGACATCACATTTTGGGATATCTTTCTCCATCTCTGAGTGAAGTTAGCTATTAGCTAGACCAAAATACAAAATTTTGCTCTACAAGGGCCTGATTTCCACTTACGAGGACATTATACTGCCTGTTCTATCGAAATTTAAAGCAAATATCCTCATATGTGGATCTCACTTCTCTCAGAAACAAAAATCAGGTAAAAAATAAAATAAAATAAAATAAAATCTGGTAATTCTTTGTTTTTACATTAATCAGGTCCCAAACTGCCCAAATAGCAAAGAGAAATTAAAAATGCATGCCATGAAAGAGTTCGGGTCTTAGGAGGATAAAGGGCATAAAAATACTAAATAAACAGGTTAGCTGGCCGTGCTGTGATGGATTCAGAGTAAAGAAGTGTGTGACTTGTACACAGTGGCCATCTAGTATAAAGTTAATATAAACGGTGTACTGTCAGCGTAGAGAATATAAATCAGCCAGTAGATGAAAAATCTGCTTACATCTGGTTGAATTCAGATGTATAAATCCACAAAGAGCAGCTGATCACTGAGTTGTAATTCTTTTCCCCCATACTGAGCCACAACAACTGATTTTAGGTTTCCCCAACTGCTGAATCTCACTTTATCTCACCTGACTGTACACCTTTTCCTGTTTAGAGGCAAAGTCACCCTCTACAATGCAGGCAACAGAAAATAGAGCTATTTTTTAACATTTTCCCTTTTTTTGCTGCTCATGTCCTCCTTAAGTGATTCAAGCAGAATTTATTTATTAGAATTAAAATTTAGAACAAAATAAAATAAAATTTTTGTTCCCCTTCTGATAATATTTTATTATTGCATTAATATAGCACAAGGTTCATATAGTTTTGCACTGGTAGAAACATCCTCCAAAGAGCTACTTTTTACTTTCTTACTGAATCATACTTCAACTTTTACCAGAGTACAGAATGTCTGTACTTTTGCCATTTCTGCTTATACAGTACTTTTTTTTATTCTTTTTGTCACATCAATTCTTCTCTACTGTCCATCTGTTGTTTGTGACAGGTGAAAGGCACAGCATCCAAGCTGCACTCATCATTATTCTATATCTGAAGAGAATGCCAACGAAAACGGAATAAGGACGGATTTCTTTTAGTGGCAAGCCCACATAGAACAATCTTTCATGTCAAATTAAGATAACTATTGATAATGTGACTAAAAGCTTTGATGAAAATATATACATGAAATAAACACTGAAGTACTTTAAATTGGATCAACACTTCTCAAGAATCCTTTTTTGTTTGCTGGGGTTTCCATTAAATGACCTCGGGAAACTGATATCTTTTTGCTGCTGTGTATATTTTGTGAGGCTCACAGCAGGAAGTGATTCACTGTGACAGCTGCTTTGCAAACATGTCTGTTAACCTCTGTTGAGAGCTTGTATAACAGTGACTTTCCTTCATGTCATGAGGCCAAATTCAGAAAAATGTCAATAAGTTCAAAAAAGTTAGTTCTGAAAAAGCATTTAGATTTCACACTGGTGCCAAAGGGCACTGACTTTTCATTATCTAGATGAAACACCACAAGAGTCGGCTGGTTTTGCACCATTAGAAACCTCTTTGAAATGCTGGTCAAAGCAACTATTGAAGAAAGTACAGATTTCAGCTCTTACTTTGACCTATGACTGTTGAGTCTTTAACATATAAAATGTCTTTCTTAACTCAAGATCTCAGAAAAATGTGTAACTGAACAACCCGTTCTCACTCCCAAAGCGTAACATTTTACGCTAGGTGACAAATCGTCACCATATTACGTTTTCGGCTACCCACCACGTTCCTAAATGACGACCTCGGAAAAAGAGGGAATATGAGAACCGTCTGGACTGAACCTACACATGTTCGCTCTTTTTCTTCAAATCGCTTAGAAACACGCTATTTAACATCATTAAAGTCCTGGTTAAGGTCAGGAATAAGGTTATGGTCAGGGCTAGGGATAAGGTTAGGTTTAGGGCTGGAATACAGGGCTGGAACGTCTATTACCGCGGGAGCGTCATTGCACTGGATTCCAGCCATAACCCGCCGCGTACCATAAGAACGCCGAAGGTCTCCTTTCGCGTTCCTCAGGAACGCCGCGGGACGTGACAAAACGTCGACATGTTACGCCTCGGGAGTGAGAACGCTCTGAACTGAACTAGAGGTCATACATTTGACAAAGTATCAAAGCCTTGTTTCAAAGATACAAAGTATTGTAAAGTATTCACTTGGTGTCAAAAAGTCAGATTCGCGGAAATATAACCATTTTTCTCTGATAAATAGTAAAGAAATGGTATAGAAGGCAAGTAAAACTATTCACTCCCCATAACAAAAAGCTCATTTTGTTTGCATTGCACTCGTGCACTATTTGACAAGGACATTTGGTCCAGCACAGTTTGATTCAAAGGCTTTGTCTGGTCATGAGTGCCCATATGCATAAGCCAAATCAGAGAGATCCCCATCAAAAATCTTCTCCTACTGTCAGTGTTACGCAATCTTGAAAAAAATCTTACATTTTAAAATTAGTTCCAATTGTTGGGTCAATATAAGTCAAAAGTGTTTTACAGAGGAACTAAACAAACCAAACCTAACACAGTACAGATCTCAACACATAGCACAGGCTTCACGTGGCTAAGTTCAACGTGAGAATCAAAACAAGCATTTTAACACAATTTAGTGGGAATTTTCTATAAAAGGTAGATCGCCTAAACTAGGAGTCCCGTTTTTATTAAATTACTGAATTACATTATTAAAGTGAAAGCACCATGTCTATAAGGGACTAATGTGGTTTATTATCAAAAGGTTTAAATTCTTATTTTTTAAGGACTAAATTGATTTACTTATTTCACCCTGAACCAATTTAAATATCATTTTCAATTTAGCTGGCATCTCTAAAAATCTGCTGAGTAAAGTAAATCTTGTAAGTAGGGCTGCTCCATTATGGCAAAAATGATAATCACGATTATTTTCACTGAAATTGAGATCTCGATTATTTGACGATATTTATTTAACAATAACAATGTATTGAATAATGACTTTAAAGATTGTCAAAAAATAATATAAAATAGTGTGCAAATACTGACAACAGTGCAAATGTTTGCAATATAAGAAATAAATGAAGAATGTAAACATCTATGTTTAGTGAACTTTGCAGTGTTGCTCTGTGGTGCAGCTACGACACTGTAGCAAAGTTTACACACTGTGTCCACTTGATCCACGTCTGACTGAACCCATAATGTTTCCACACCACTGAAGTTTTTTTTTTTACCTGTCTTTTCAACCAACGGCAGTCACTCTCCTCTCCAAATAACTTCTGCTTAGCTTTCCGAGCTTCCCTCGGGTCCTCTTAATCAGCGGTCCCCAACCCCCGGGCCTCGGACCAGTACCGGTCCGTGAGTCGTTTGGTACCGGGCCGCGAGAGTTGAGGCTCAGGTGTGAAATGTATAGTTTTCAGCATTTTTATCGTTTACTCGGTTTTCCTGGGTCTTTCCACGTGTGTTATGAATAAATTTTCTTTTTTTCGGTACTGGTACTAGTTTTATTTTGTTGTATTTATCCGCGACACCTTAAAGGCCGGTCCGTGAAAATATTGTCGGGCATAAACTGGTCCGTGGGGCAAAAAAGGTTGGAGACCGCTGCTCTTAGTTGTTGTGACACGTGTTCGAAATGCAGAGAGGTGCGCTCGATTTGCCACATGGAGCAAAGAGTAAAGCACGAGGGAGGGGCTAATAATCGGCTCAGTCATTTTTAATGATCGTTGAAAGCCCAGATCGTAATCGAGATTAAAATTCGATTAATTGAGCAGCCCTACTTGTAAGAGACCAAAAAATAATTTGAAAACGATTTCTAATACATGCTTAGATCCCACCAGGTCCATCATACAAAGTTTTTCATAATTACTGTACAGAAGAAAGCATCCGTGGATGATTAAACTGTAATAACCAAATGTCACTACCTCTAAGATAAATGTGAAGATGAATGAATATTTTTGCTTTACCTCGTGCCCCATTTACACGCTTGCCTTGTGCTTTACTGAAGGCCTTAAACATGAGTAATGGCAATAAAATTCTGATTTCATGGAAATCAGTACTTATGCTAATTTTCTTTGTAAATGTTGAAATGATTTGTAGGAAAGCTAGCACAGAAGTAAGAGAAACAGGAGAAAAGAAAGAAAACCTCCTCCTACCATCCATAGACTTAGGATTTAAAAGTGTATCAGTATATCTCTAAGGTGCTTGGCAGCAGTCTCTGCACATCTCCCTTAGCCTGTAGAAGGACATCTAATCGGTGGAGGATTTCCATACCTGCCTGCTGCCTCCGGTAATCTTAAGTACATCACACATCTGGCTGGGCTTTATTTCAAGAGTCTAGAAAAAAGATAAGCAAGTGACAGAGATGGAGATAACACTAATCCAAGAGTGGCGCCAGGTCGAAAGGAGTGTCCACTGCACAACGACAAAGTAATAAAGGGCCTGGGGCCACAGTAAAGCTGTACGGGAGAGCGGGCAGGGAGATAAGAAGAGAAGAGGCTGGTGGAGAAAGCAGAGCAGTGATATATGAAGAGGCAGAATGGGAGAAAAGGACAGAAGGAGGAACGTATAATGAGACATGAAAAACAATGATGAGATGATGGATATGTTGAACACAAATGCAACAGTGCAATGAAGGAGTTTGAGCTCCATTAATACAGCTAAATAAACTTCATGGCTATTTGCAAGTGTCTTTAATGTCTTTCAAACCAAAGGATGAAGAGATTTGTTTGTAATTAGCTTTAAAAAATTATACTAACTAGGAAGATATCACACTGATAACGGGAACCATGTCAAAACAAATGCATTTATACTTCAGACTGAGTTGAAGCTACATTCATTATGCTACTATGGTTGCATTCTAAATAATACAATGGATTTCTTTTTATTTATGTATATAAATTATGTTGCCAAACACTCATTCACAGATCCAGCAGAGAGATTACCAACATTAGCATTTTTCTAAGGCTTCAAATTCTGTTCATTCTGCAGTCCTCTTTTATCTCTTCCCCTTTTTTGATCACCAGAAACGCCTCTGAAAAATATCTGTCACTTAAAAATAGTTTGGTTGATTTTCACTAAGATTGCCTGCAGATAGTGTGCCGTAGGCTGCAAAGCTAAAAACTAGCTGCTTGCTGCTGCTAGAAAGCTTAATGATGTCAGTGTTGCAGGCTAAAGAAAGAACTGATAAAATATGAGGAAAACTTCACGGCTACAGTAAGTGACAATTCTCTGTTGGTTTGGCACTACAAGCAACAACTTTCACATCTCGTGCAGTCATATGACTGACTGAAAAACAGGCCTTTGCTTACATCTGTCCCCAGTAATCCCAGTTCTACTGGCTTTATAGGATACTTAAGGCTATTGAATGTTTATTGACTTTCTATGTCTCTTTGTTTTTGTTTTTTTTTTGATAAGCAGAGCAAAGTATCTTGCTTTAGCTGCCATCACAGCATTAGTAAAGAGTAACAAGCTCACACTATATACATTATACATAACTACTTGATATGAAAATGCATAAGATTTGGTAGAAAATCGTGTTACATTAATTGCTTAAAGCAAATCCACAGCAGTAAGCTGATTTTTCTATTACATTTTAATATCACTGCCGAGCTTTCTGTGATAATAAAATCCACTTAGGCCTTAATACAATTTCATACTAGGTGAGAACATTTTAGTTTCCAATTAAAAGAAAATCTTAGATAACCAGGAATTATGGCAAGGTTGTTTTCCAAAGCAGAGCTGCTAAATTACACAGAAAATAACTCAGTAGTTGACTGCATTATACCCTCTTTTCACCATATTGCGATTGCAGATCCAGTCACAACCTGTGTCTGACAAGGACAAAGAATGGCAAATCTCTTTGGAGCAACATTTCTGTGACCGACCTGAATAAAACGTTAAACTAAAGTGTCAAATTTGAACTCTTTGAACTGCCAGACATGCGCTTGATCTATCTCACCAGACAGTCTCAAAAGTGAACATGACACACTGGTAGAAAGATAACTGAAATCAAGCTGTGTTTTTCTTTTTTGTTTGTTTGTTCGATTTTCTTCTTATCCGTCGAATTCCAAACAGCTATCGATATATGTTTGGATTATGCAGCGTATATGTTTCGATCAATCACATTTTTCCTGTTGGGAAAATAAGTCTATTAAACGTATTAAATTGAAGAGCTGGATTCAGTCTGTTTCTGGATCATCTGTTCCTTACAGGGTTCTGATTGTGACACCAAGACAGATCTATTCCAAGTGAGAAATCAATACTCTCAATCAGGTCTCTGAGTCTGTGAAGAGCCACCAAGACTGCTGCTGCTGTTGTTTTACCAGGAGTCTATTCCAGGAAGCATGTTCCATGAACTGTGAGATTAAAAATAAACTCTGACTTGACTTCACTCTGAGATCCACAACTCTGAGTTTGCTGATCAGCTGTTCAGTCAACTCTCAGCATGTAGGGTCTCCCTTACAATATAAAGCGCCTTGAAGCAACTTTTGATTTGATTTGGTGCTGTATAAATATGTTTAATTGAATGTTCACTTTAAGTTGATATCCATGTCAAAAGCTAAATAAAAGCAGTCTCCATTTAAAGCAAATGGACTGAGGAATATATGTGCACATGACACATGGAAATGACCATAATTTTTATCTTAAAAATCAGAAGAAAAAAAGCCAATATAATCATTTTGGGCCACTCTTATCATCATAGCATGTGAATTTGATATCAAATATACACATTTCTAAACGTAAACTTCTTTACAATAATTTGCTCCAGTCTGAGCTTTCATGGCAAATTTATCAATGCGGAAATTAAAAGTGTTAAAGCAGGAGGAGCGCAGAAGTCTTAGAGAAACTCCTGTTTTGTTGAAGAAAACCTGCCAGGAGTTTCCTTCGGCTGACGGTTAACAAACTCAAAGCTGTTAGCCAAACCTCCTTCCTTGAACACGTCCCACCTGCCATACATCCGTGTCTCGGAGAGGAAAGTGGCTTCTGTGTCCTATGATCATTTATGATACTGAATCAGCACTTCTGTTGTTGTAGTACCTTGGCTATTTTTTGTATATGTGCTATTACAATGTGATAAAAATTAATAGTTAGGAATTACAGCTCTTTAATTTGAAGCCTCGACTTTTTTCAATCAAAGATATTACATGATTGTCCAAGTAGGGGAAAATAACTCAATAAAAACAAAGGGAAAACTATATGAAGAAATAAATACTAAAAGCATTTTGTCTAGACACTCCACAGCATTACTCATGTGATGAATCCATCAGTTTTCAGCAGTTATTTATGATGCTTTAACAATATGGAGTAGCCACATACATCACAACTCATTTTTTAATTAGGGCTGAATGACGTATGTCACAATGATTGAGTGTGAGCAGGGATACACTAATGCACTAATGCGTGGGGCTGTCAGCATCCATCCAGAGTAGAGCAAAAGCAGCTTCTATCCTCCCTGCAAAAGTGTCACCGTTGTCTCTCTGTTAACCCACCTCGTAATTATCAAAAGTTGTGAGAATATATTTTTTCTTAGTTTTTAAGCTGTGGCAGTAACATTTCAGCTATTATACTTGTAAAAGTGCATCTAATACCATGCTACATCTGCTGGTGTATAAAGTACACCTGTACACCTGCTGTGATAAATTAAAGCTTCTTTTTTTAACCCGCACTCTGCTTGACAGTCAAAATTCCCCCAGGTATTACTTAGGTATTACCCCTGGGACCAGACCAAACTATTAAATATTCAACATGGAGTCCTGTTTAGGTTTGGGAAAACAAAGAAAAAGGAGACTTTTAGGAGATAAAATTGGCGGGATATTTATGGGTTACAGCACAGCAGCAGGAGGGATCTGCACATGTGTCAACATTTAAATTGCCTGTTGCATGAGCCTCCATGTGCACACATCAAAGCATAATTTCATAGATCACTTACCAAGCTAAGCTAAGTTTTAGTGGACTCTCTGTGAGCATCACCCAAACATGGGAATGCACCAGGGGGCCAGATTTCCAGAAAAAGAAGTTCCACCTTTTTCACCTTTTTTCTTTTCTAATTAACAGTTTTTTTATGGACATGTTCATAAGAGGCCTCCTGCCAGCTCAGTTCCTTCCCCCCTCGTATTCTCTCAGTCCTCCAACTTTCCAAAAACATCAGAGCACTAATCTCATTACTTTGTGGGTGTGTGTGTAAAAATGTGCTCAGGCGTGTGTTTTTCTGCATTCGACAGCATTTGTTTGTGGGTGCGTGTCCATGCAAGTACAGAAGGTTCCCTATATCTGTGTGTCAGCATGCTTTAATACAATATTCAAACGCTCCCATGGTGCTTTTACATCTGGGAAATATTAAAAGCTTCTCCATAACTGCTTCTCCCTGCTTCACCAACTGCTCCGGCTTACACAGACTGAGAACTGAGCTTAATCATCAGACGCGGAAAGCTTCTCTTCTGTCCTGCCGAGTGAACGCGCTCTGTGACTCTTCCCCACTACAAAGCTTGATATTTAATGCATAGGTGCCACGGCAGGCAGTGACGGACGGGGGGAACGTTCGAGTTGACGTCCCGCTGGTGGAATGCAATGCTGTCAAAAACAACCCGGTGTCTGTGAGACACGATCCATGAGAGGGGATGGATGGAAAGAGGTTGAGAAAGAGCAGTCAGAAGTGCAAAGGTGACTGAAAAAGGTGACAGGAAGACAGGGAGGATTCACAGAATCTACATATTTTTATCTGGGCGGTTATGAGAAAAGATGACAGCGTAATAAGACCTGAAAGATCTTTCATTTTCTTTTGGGAGAAATAAATTAGATTTTATGTTGGGTCAAGGGTCAATTACTTAAAAATTCCATAAAAAATACCAGTTATCTTTCTTGCCAAAGAAATTAGCGTTATGATTATCCAGTGATTTCTCGACAAGGACAGAAAGCCTATCACTGTTGAACATAATTAGTCAGTAAATGACTCAGGAATTTCCATATGTTCCATATACAAATGTCTGCATCTATATGATATGTATGAATGAACTAAAAAATTAATCTTAAAAATTCTGATTTCCATACCAGAAGATGTGTATTATACTAGATTCTATATTATACTATTTGTGTCTGTAATAGTACTGTTCTCCTTCTAAATAATGAGGTAATATTCTGCATTGCACCAGACACTGTGCTATAGTGTGCTATACACACTTATGACCCTTTTACACTCACCGTTGTCAACCTTGGGAAAGGCAGTGTGTGCGAAAAGTGATGGCACACCTGCAGGTGAGCGTCATTTGGGCTTGTCGTACGCCTCTCATTTTTGTAACATGATGTCAGGTCTGAGACACGAGTATTGGAGCAGGTTGGCCTTTAGAGCCATTTCAATGGTATATCAGTGTAGGAGCTTAGAGATTCTGAGAGATGGTGCAACATTTTGTAAAGGTGAGCCTTTCTAGAGAAAACTTCCCTTTGCTTCCTGTTTCGACTTCTTCAAATCTTACATGTTTGGGTAGGAACTCAGTCAACCAGATCATGGCAGTCTGAGAAAAGAATGTGACTGGACTTCAATTCAATTCAATTCAATTTTATTTATATAGCGCCAAATCACAACAAAGGTCGCCTCAAGGCGCTTCATAGATACAGAGAAAAACCCAACAATCATATGACCCCCTATGAGCAAGCACTTTGGACTCCTTGAACTTCAACTCTCATCCAAGAGGCTTCTTCAGTTCTACAACCAAAAGGTGGAGCGTCTCAGGTATGAAATGCAAAGGTTTTGTCTGAGTAGTGACACCTATCGTTCAGAAGGATACCACATGAAGTCCATTGTATAAATGGTTACAGGGCTGTGGCGATGTCACAGTTGGTATGTGCAACAACCATTCGCATGACCATAATCAAGGAATTACGTGTAAGAATATAATCTTGTTCTAGAGTTCTAGTTGCACTTCAGTTCTGAAGTCTCTGAAGTAACATAAAAATACATTTAGGAGCACATAACAGACCTACAGAAGAAAAAAACCATGAAATTCCTCATAAAACATATATCTTTAGGTAAACTGGATAGTTTATCTGAATATATATGTATACAGGATATTTTGTTACATTTGTAATGCAGTTTTGATGTGTATTACTGAAATCATTTGTAATTCATACAGTGTTCACCATTTCCAGGAGTCAGAGTGGTCTTTTTTTTTATTGCAGTATCAATATTAATAGAAACAGCATGAATTAAAATTAATTTCACTGATAATGTAATAAACATATTATTTTTATTACAATTCATGATTTACTTTTTTGTGTATTATCCCGAGTTTAATTAATGGAAAAATATCCTTCTTTCTAGAACTGGAGCTTAACAGAGCTATACTGTTAGATAGTGATTGGTTTTACCATTAACTGACCACATCATAATCTGGTTATTAACCCTGACTCTGAACACAACTAAGATACTACCAACACACAAAACTGGCTGATATTATTGATTAATACATCCATTAATATTTAACCATCACAATACAGTAAAGCCCTGTTTCTGCTCAACAAATGTAAAGTTTCAGTAAAAGCAGCAGCGAACACTGACAATATTTAAACTATATTAAAGATACTTTGTAATAATTCTACCAAACTGGTTCCAACAGAGATGAGGCAGGAAAAATGCATCTATTTCAGTCAAAACACCAGGAAGATGCAACACTGCAACCTTTAAAAAATGGCGATGGGTTGTGTTTTAGTAATAAATGCAGAGACCTCCAGGGCAAAGAGGGCTCGTTTATGCTTCCAAAGCTGTATTTGTACTGAAATGAGCATGCACACCTACTGTAGTACGGTTTCACAGCCTTTAACCAACCCCGCAGTGTCATGTTCATAGCTTATTTAGATAATAATAGATGGCGGATGAATATGTATGTGGCGTAAATCTCATCTACATGTCAAGGTCTTTACACTGAAGGATGCACTCAGTGGGTTATTAATCATGCAGACATCATAGTGAGGAACCTGTAAAGTACATTTATAATTTTCATCTTGCAATGACAGCTTTGCCCAATAAAACACATGAAGTGTCTGCTCAGTGACAACATTAACCGTATCTTATACATGACAGGCTTCTGGTATATTTGCTCATAAATGTATGCTATCTTATTGATCTTGCTACATAGCTATAACATGTTATCATTTGCATAAATGGTGCTGCTGCAAAGGACTCTAATCTAACGCTTCCATCATGTACGCTACATTTCACAATGCTTAAGGGAGTGACTATGTTGAAATATATGGAGAATTTTTACTTTAAAGCCTTTTTGCATTGATTTCATTTTTTGACAGCATGAAATTTAGGGCGTTTTGTAGAAGTTAACAAAAACCTACAAGATGCAATGCAATTTGGTAATCAGAGAACTGATTTATATTTCTACTGATTACAAGATTTCCAGGGACTGCTGTGAAGTGTGAGCTTCTATTTCTTCTCTTGTATAATTTTAATATATGGTGGAGGCAGGTATTATATTCATTTAGTTACAGTGGGTAAGCTGAAAAGTGGCACAAGAGTCAGCGGCTAGAGCAAGGATAATAACAGTTATTGTGTATTTCTCATTCATCAGATCAAAGCTATCAGAAAGGAAAAGCGTCCCCCGGATAAAAGCTGCTACTCTTTGAAGTTGGTGAGTGAAGTGACGGCTCAGTGTTGTCACCGGTAACAAACAGTGGACATGTCTAACAAAGCTGACAGACACATAAGTTGTCACAAAGTGTTAATGATTAAAGGTTGCAGTAAGACAAGTTTGTTCCGGCTGAGCCAAAACAAAGTTGCGGATCCAAAAATCAAGGCTACACTCAAACAACACGGTGTGGGTTTCTGTGTGAGCTGTAAACAGTTCATTTTATTCCTTGGGAAAAGTTTCTATAAGCTGCTCAGCTGCTTTGAAACATCATTGTTTTAAAGCAAATCAACCTTTTAATCTGATCACATTTTAAGTCAGTTTATCTGGCTGAGCCTTCAGCAAGAACAACAGTGGGATGTATGAAATTGTCTTCAAATGCTGCCAGGTTTTAATACAAAAAAGCAAAAAAAATCAATCAGACTGTGACTGTGGATTAGACTGAGACAAGCAGAACCCGGCAGCAGAGCATCTACAATACTACATTATTAACACTGTAGGGTTTCCTATTCTGTACAAGAAATCATTTAAATTTGGAGTTTGAAGCTTATTAGTATACACCATCATTTAATTAGTTTCAAATTCATTACAATTAAATATAAGAGAATGGTAGAATATTTCTTCTGCCATACGTTCCCCAGAAATCCCAGGTTTGCACAAACACAGCCAAGCAATAATGCAACCAAGGAAAACTGGACTTTCCAATATTCCCAGTGTTTGTTATCTTGACTTCACTGCCACAAATGTGTCTGAAAACTGTGACCTGACCGGGCAGGCAGAAACTTTTCCATTTTTAGTGTGAAGCAATAACAGTTAGCAAAGTAGAGTTTGTGTTTTTAATCGGAGCTAAAATAACGTGTGACTATCTGTTCATATCGTTACCAAACCACAATAACTCAAAGAACGGTTTGACATCTTAGAATACAAATACAAAATTATACAACATGACACAATATAGACAGCTTTGGCTTGGATTTTAAATGCTGCCAATGCTCCCAAGCATGCTACAGCAATTCAAACAATTAACATCCATGGCGTATAACCGATAAGTAGACTAAGGATTTTTTTCAGTTGCTTTTTAACATGTCTGCTTATATGTGTGCATCCACCTGTTTTCACTTATGCAAATCAGACATACATATATAGTGTAAAAATAGCTAAAAACACTCTACATGCATACGTGGCAGTAAGCCCAGTCTTGTTCACAAACCTCTAGGTATCAAGGCTGTGCTCATGATTCTACTTGGAGCTACACTATAGAGACAACAGTGCCTCTTAATTTTGAATCTAGGTGTTTTCAGTGCCATTGCTAAAGGTGTATAAAATCCAGCACCTAGCCATGCAGTCTGCCTTTGTAAACATTTGGGAAAGAATGGGTCATTCGAGCATGGTACTGTTATCAGATGTTAACATTGCAACATGTCCGGTCATAAAGTTTTCTCCCTCATAGAGAATGGAAATGCTTAGCAACCACAAACACTCAGCCATTAAGAGCAGAGCAGGCCATCTACTAATCAGAGGGTTAGTAGCTCAATCTCTGGCTGACCCAGTCTGCATGCCAAAGTATCCTTGGGCAAGATACTGAACCCGGAGTTGCTCCCAATGCATTCATCAGAGTGTGAATGGTAGATGTAGTGCTTTTTTTTTGTTTGATGGAAACCACTAAAGTGCTAGTATGAATATGAGAATATGTGGAATATATACAGTGGGGCAAAAAAGTATTTAGTCAGCCACCGATTGTGCAAGTTCCCCCACCTAAAATGATGACAGAGGTCAGTAATTTGCACCAGAGGTACACTTCAACTGTGAGAGACAGAATGTGAAAAAAAAAAATCCATGAATTCACATGGTAGGATTTGTAAAGAATTTATTCGTAAATCAGGGTGGAAAATAAGTATTTGGTCAATAACAAAAATACAACTCAATACTTTGTAACATAACCTTTGTTGGCAATAACAGAGGTCAAACGTTTACTATAGGTCTTTACCAGGTTTGCACACACAGTAGCTGGTATTTTGGCCCATTCCTCCATGCAGATCTTCTCGAGAGCAGTGATGTTTTGGGGCTGTCGCCGAGCAACACGGACTTTCAACTCCCGCCACAGATTTTCTATGGGGTTGAGGTCTGGAGACTGGCTAGGCCACTCCAGGACTTTCAAATGCTTCTTACGGAGCCACTCCTTTGTTGCCCGGGCGGTGTGTTTTGGATCATTGTCATGTTGGAAGACCCAGCCTCGTTTCATCTTCAAAGTTCTCACTGATGGAAGGAGGTTTTGGCTCAAAATCTCACGATACATGGCCCCATTCATTCTGTCCTTAACACGGATCAGTCGTCCTGTCCCCTTGGCAGAAAAACAGCCCCATAGCATGATGTTTCCACCCCCATGCTTCACAGTAGGTATGGTGTTCTTGGGAAGCAACTCAGTATTCTTCTTCCTCCAAACACGACGAGTTGAGTTTATACCAAAAAGTTCTACTTTGGTTTCATCTGACCACATGACATTCTCCCAATCCTCTGCTGTATCATCCATGTGCTCTCTGGCAAACTTCAGACGGGCCTGGACATGCACTGGCTTCAGCAGCGGAACACGTCTGGCACTGCGGGATTTGATTCCCTGCCGTTGTAGTGTGTTACTGATGGTGACCTTTGTTACTTTGGTCCCAGCTCTCTGCAGGTCATTCACCAGGTCCCCCTGTGTGGTTCTGGGATCTTTGCTCACCGTTCTCATGATCATTTTGACCCCACGGGATGAGAGCTTGCGTGGAGCCCCAGATCGAGGGAGATTATCAGTGGTCTTGTATGTCTTCCATTTTCTGATGATTGCTCCCACAGTTGATTTTTTCACACCAAGCTGCTTGCCTATTGTAGATTCACTCTTCCCAGTCTGGTGCAGGTCTACAATACTTTTCCTGGTGTCCTTCGAAAGCTCTTTGGTCTTGGCCATGGCGGAGTTTGGAGTCTGACTGTTTGAGGCTGTGGACAGGTGTCTTTTATACAGATGATGAGTTCAAACAGGTGCCATTCATACAGGTAACGAGTGGGGGACAGAAAAGCTTCTTACAGAAGACGTTACAGGTCTGTGAGAGCCAGAGATTTTCCTTGTTTGAGGTGACCAAATACTTATTTTCCACCCTGATTTACGAATAAATTCTTTACAAATCCTACCATGTGAATTCATGGATTTTTTTTTCACATTCTGTCTCTCACAGTTGAAGTGTACCTCTGGTGCAAATTACTGACCTCTGTCATCATTTTAAGTGGGGGAACTTGCACAATCGGTGGCTGACTAAATACTTTTTTGCCCCACTGTAAGAATATATGAATGTGGCATGCTGTATAAATGCGCATTGATTCCTCAAGTAGAGTAGAAAAGAGCTATATAAGAACCCATTTACCAAGTCATATATACTTACTGTGCAGTAGTTTAGGTAATGTCGTAAAGTGAAGTGTTAAATGCGTCACAGTGTAGGTCCACTGAGCGCGGGCCACTAGAATTTTCTCCAGAAATGTTTCCAGTTCAGAAGAAGAAAGGCTCGGTTATAATATTGTCTCCATTTTCAGTAACATGCAGCAGGGAGAATGTTTGCAGTAACATTTCACTGCAATCTTCTCCCTTCAGTGTCAGTGATTAAAACAATCCAATGCAATGGGGCTGCAAAGCTGTAATTTTCTATTCAGTAATGAGACAGACCAGAACACAAGTTATGACCTTATATAAATTAGGTCACGGTGGTCTCAAAGGCAAATGACAGAGTTTATTATAAATAAAGAGTGATAAGCCCAGTCGCTGAACTATATATCAAGTGATTAAACACTTAAAGACCCCTACATTGTTTGGATCAAATTTGACTTAATGTGTACTAATGCTAAAGCGCTCATCGTCTAAAGCTTTAATTCCAATCAGATCTTTTGCTTTGTTTTGTTCTGGGGGGGTTTACCCTATGTCTGCAAATTAGCTATAGTCTGTTTTGTGCAAAGGATCTGTTCATTCCAGCCAGCCTGCTGCCTCAAATATTAAACACATCACCTCCTGTGCAGCACAGTCGTTAAAATCTTTCACAAGCTCGAAGCTGAATCACAATTGTGTATAATCATCATGCAATAGAAATACTTGGAGGTAGGAAGCACCTTGGACTGCCACCTGAAGTGCTGAACGCACATCGACTAAACAAGCGCTCCACATGACACTGATGACCCCGCATTGTGAATTGTTATGGGCCAATATTTCATCAAAAGGTTGTGGAGGAAAGATTTGTGCATAAATAGGGGCAATTGTAGAAGCCCCGTCTTCTGTGCACTTTCAGCACTGCTTAACTCCTTGACAAACAGCATGGTAGGCCCATTCATCTTTCCCCATATTGAGTTCTTCTGTGAAGAGCAACCTAAGATTGACCCCCGGAGATAAAATTACAGCTCAATATGAAGAAAAGAGTAACAGCCTGACGCAGTACATGAATCAAAGATGGGGCCTGCATCACCCATCAATCAAAGTTCAGTGTCCTCATTAAAACTGTCCCTGTTTGCAAGAGGGTTGGAGATAGAGGGAAGGGGTGTGTGTTTTTATGTCTCCACAGGCGCATTGTTCACTCCATTGGTCATATTGCTCACTTGAAACCACCTCATCAACTTTTAACACCTTCTGCGAGTTGATGCACCCATCAACCTGGTCAAGGTGATTCCCACGCATTCACATTTGATATGCTCATTACTTCAGTCAAGGAGATGCATGCACCTTCACCGTGCACCCAAGCACGTCAACACACTCACCCTTCTGCTATTGATATTCATCTCTCCAGACACACACTTAATTTATACACTACCACTGATTTTAAATACTAAATATTTCCAACAAGATTGTGATGCTGAAAACATTTGATCAATGGGAAATTCCCAACGGTGATATACCCAGAAAAGGTCACTGGACCCCGGCCAGACAGAGATAATGACAAACATCCATCTTGACGTGCGAGGGGGCAAATGGGAGGGGCACAAAACCACCAGGGCCTATGATATATTGTGATGTGGTGTGTGTGTTATGAGATGCTGATCCAATACTTATAACATCCTCAGACAGCCTGGCCAGCTGCACTCAGTTTTCAGACTATTTTTTTCTCAGCTCTCAATGTTTCCTTGAAATTCTCAGTGTAGGATTACAAGTATAATGGTGTCACGTATTGTATTTTTTTTATGGATCAGTACATCATTGTCATAGCGGTGTAATAGAACCTAAATGCCATTTCCGGGAAAATGACAAATAAGTGAATCATTGTTCAGATGAATGGCACTTTGTTGGTATTTCTAAAGCAACTTATTTTGAACAGCCTTTACATTTCCTGTTCTTCCGTCTTCCACATCTGTTTAAAACTGTCTTGCAGAGTCCCATTCTACTCACAAGGACCTTAGGTGTCAATACATCCTTACAGCTCTGAACATATAGTGTCCTGCTCATCGGAGGAGAAAAAAATCTCTTCTTAAGGTGAGGAGACTGTCAATGGTGAATCACAGGAAAAATGAACTTTCTTCTCAATGAGCCATTGTGCAACTGCCAGTGTTATGTTTCTGTTTAGTACATCAGACTGGGTCAAGGACACTAAGAAAAAGGTCCAGCTTGCCTCAAGTGTGTGTAGACATATTTAAATATGCTCATTGTGTAGTTAGACCTTCCAGCTAGGGCTGTGCCAATATTATAAAATTCTACATGATATAAAAATGTGATATAAAGATTGCTGTAGCATCTCTAATTGCTTTAGCAACACGGTGTGTTTATGTATGCTTCCCAGTGCATGCAACAAGACAAGCCCATGCATGAGACCAAGAGGCACATGTCAGTCTCTGATGTTTTAGTACTAAAAACAAAGCTATTGTACGTCATTAACTTCCAACAAAGCACAGTACTTTGCAAAATATGCAAGAAAACTGCTCCTGCTGAAGATGGAAAAAACTAATTTGTTTTACCAAATGAGCTAAAAACACTATCAAGTAAAGCCAGGCTACGAAAGTGGAGCTGCTGAGACTTGTCACCCAAATGTAAACAAATGATTTCGCCAAGTATTGCTGAAACACTCAATAGTTCAAATCTGTGTGACAGGAAGAGCAAATGGTAAATGGAATTTACTGATGCGGTTACACGGTGAAGCAGATCTTTAAGCAACTGGTTAAAAAATTTGAGCCAATATACAACGTCCCAGGTAGAAGAGAAACTTCAGTTTTATGATGTGTGCAGCTCCTGAAGAGTTGCAAGGTTAAATTCATTTAGGCACTGTTAAACAATTATTTCATACTTTTTTGTACAAATTAAATTTTGTAAATTTTCCTTATCAGTTTTGGTATCATAAATCTTTCAGGAATTTCTTGGAAAAATTGCATTATAATTTTGATTCTATATTGCCCACTCCAACTTCCGGCTCATTTTACTTCTTTCACTTTTTTAATGCCATAAAATGCAAATAAATTACATTAGAGCCACAACCCTGATATCCATGTGTTACGATGGATTATATTCAACTAATTCAAATTGTATAAATTGTACCTCCAAAAAAAAAAAAATCCATAAAATGCTTTATGTCTGTGTAGCTTCTCAGACGTCCACGTTATGGTAGTCCAAGGAGCTGGGAAAGAAAGTGACAACACTTCTTTAAGTTACTTAACAAAACTTCAAGAAACTTAAAGAAGTCACTTCCTTTCCCAGCTCCTTAGACATAAAATGCTACTGTCACTTCACACTGGCTTTAATTAGGACTTGGGTGTCCATTTATAGATTTCTTTTCGATTTAGATTAAATTTAGGGAAAATGAATCAAACTCTAATCAATTTTCCCAATATCTCAGTTTCTTCCAGTGCTTTCACTTTGTGACACCTGTGGAGTTTGAAGGTAACAAAGTCTCCCATAACTAACTTTGACAGTTAACAAGCAAGAAGTGTTATTTTCAAAGAGTCTAGGGCTTTTTGTAAAAAATGAAACACTGCTTTAGATCTTGGAGTCTAACAACATCATAGAGTGTTGTCAAAGTTTTGGACAGTTCCCACTTTCCAATTATATGTGGGAAACTATTAAACATAGAAGATATCACGAGATGGTCACAGTCTGCTTCACTGTTCTCTGAAACCAGGCAGTAGTGGGAAATTTAATCTATAAGGAACATTTCAATTTTCCCACCATTAGTTTCTGGAGATTTTAATTAAGCTAATGCTATAAATCTCCATTTTTTCCTCATTTCTCTGCTGTCCCTCTTTACACACTGTGAGCTCAATCTGCACACTGCATAAAAACCAGCATGCATGGGATATGCAAACAAAATCTTTCACTGCATTAGCTTGAGCACACACATATGATGTAGTGTTTATATTAGAAGTAGTGTTGCTTCGCGGCAGTAAATAGTCTGCACCATTCAGAGCTGCAAATGTCTGCTCAAAAGGGGTTCTCGCTATTTTTTACTCTCTAATAAGACAGATTAATAACGGTGAAAAACTGCATCAATGGAGGAGGAAATGAATTCATTATGAATGTTCTTATTCATGTGTCTGATCATTTCAAAGAACCACTCAAGTGGCACAGGTCAGGGATTATTCATACACAGCTATGAGATAAATCAAAATTCTGACATGGCAGCACCTTTTTTAGTTGTACTTATTACACAAAGTTACCAAAATTATTTCTTCATTACTGCTTAGCTTGGACATGATTAGTGTCTCTGGCTCATCATACCAAAACCAGAACACACTGAATAAATACCTCTTAAACTCAGAAAAGAACAAATGAAAAGCTACACTTCTCTACATCATCGCTACTTACATGAGTACGCTTTCACTTCAGTGCTGAAACTGCGACTTCAACTGTGCCAATGCTTCAGTGTATCTAGACAACACAGCTCATTTGATTTCCGGTTTAGCTGTTGATCTCTTAGGATCGGGGACAGCCACAGTCTTTTCCATGAAATGTCCTATAAATACCTGCGCAGGATTCTAGATTCTGATAAAAGTCTTTATCAAGCTTATAAAGCATACGTACAGTTTCTGTGTAAGTTCAAGTCTATATTGTATATGTTTCAGATTTATAATCTTTGTTTTACCAAGCAACTAGGTTTTGCTTGATTGGCACTGTCAGTCTGCTACACATGGGAACATTTGGCAATATGTCAAAGGCAATACCTCCAGCCAGACACAGCAGATGGCTGCCCCTGCCTGAGCCTTTCCTGTTAGAAGGGAGTTTTTCCTTCCCACTGTTGCCAAGTGATTGCTCATAAGGGGTCATCTGATTGTCAGGGTTTTATTTGTATTATTTTAGGGTCTTTACCTTAGGATATGAAGCGCCTTGATGTGTGCACTGCAGTTTAACTGTATACCAAAGAAATATATTTAATCTGTGGCCTATGCAGCAGTGCCTTCATTTTTTAAATGTATTTATTTTTTAATTGTAGCCTGGAAGCATGTTCATTTATTTTTATCTAGGTGAGCACAACATTCTAAAAGAAAAGGTGTTGTTAACTACTGATTTCATAGCAAATACCTCAGTCAACAGTGAATTAAATTGTCATTTTTTAAAATATAAAAAAAGCCCTTCATAACGACTTTGAATTCTCTTGGGAGTTTTCTTGTTTTGCGTAAAAGGTTTGCACAGAAATTTATGGTTTATTTTGGGATAAGTTGTCATGATGCTTTAACTTTTTATCTACCACCATTGGCAATAATTATTTTATCTACTTTGGTTCATCAACAAATGCTTTGCAGGTATTGCCCACCTGGCCTGGTGAGTGTCAGGGAGGGTGTGATCCTAAGTCATGCCACCATACAAATAAAGAGGCTTTTTTACAGCTTTGACAGCAGGATTTATTCTGCTTCCTTCACCAAGGAAACACAAACAAACACAACTCCTTGTTTAAGGTGGCATGATAGATGTCAATACATTGTCAGGAAGTGCATGAATAACCTTAGCCTTAGTATTAAGGTTTCGTGAATCTCGTGTCCATGAATGTTCTTCTTCTTCAGTTGTATTTGACCTAATTAACGATTATTACAACAACAACTGAACATTAGTTCACTTTGGCCATGTTAATCCAACATTTTGTCCGTGTACTATAAACTCACAAGTTGCTAGTAAAGCCCATTATTAAATCATATGTGCATTAATTACAGCATCTATAACTCCTCTTAACTCAACAACACAGAAAGAAATTGGCTCACAGACTGAAATTTCTTTATTAGCCCAATTAACTTAAAACAATTTATGCTTCATTAGCACAACTACTGTACTTGAAGCTCACTTTACCTGCTAGCAACAAGTCCATAAGTGTTTACAAACTGGCAATGCATCTGGACACTTTTTTAAGTTTTATTGTTTTTTATAAGTTTTATTGATTTTGCATTTTGTATTATGATAGCCATTTTTGCTTGGAGTTCTTTCTCGGTGTTATTTTTACAGCCTCGTTCCTCTTTTTAATAATACCTAGACAACAACTCGTGAATAAAGCGCATTCCTCTGCTAACCAAGCATTCACATTTTGATGTTTTTCCAATTATCTCACAAGCTGTAATTCTCCGGAGCTGCAGTTCAGACTGGAAGTTATTAAAAAAAACCAAGGAGCAGAGGGGGGCTCATACTGTAAGTTTATTTTCTCATTCTTGGTCAGCAACAGGGTTTAATATTATATTGCTCTCAATCTTGGGAGCAAATCTTCTCTTACAAATCAATACTTAGCTTTTTTCACACTTTTTAATTCTGCTTCCTTTCTTTTCCTCTGCAGTTTTGCTCCCCTATAGTCACCCTCTTTCCAATCCAGAAAACAGGGCAGTGGAGTAATCTCCATGCATGCCAGTGGAAACACTCTCTCAGCATTGCAATCTGTGCTCCACTGACCCTCCATTTGAGTTGACCCTTTCTATCTCCTTTCTGAGTAATGGGCTCCAGCCTGAACTCTCTAGTGACCTGTGGGCCCCTTCAGCCCTTCCTTTCCTCTCCGCCCCATCACACTGCTCTCTCTCTCACTTTTTGTCTGTGGCCAATTAAATAGCCGCGATGGAGGTGATGGAGCCCTGCTGGTTCGAGTGATTGGAAAAACCCCATCTGCTCCTGGCCCACGGTGTGAGTCGGAGGTTCGTCCGTCTCCTTTGATCTCCGCCGACTTCCCCGTGTCCAATAAATCATTTTCTCAGCAAGCTCAGCCTCTTTGACTGAGGCAATCAAGAATTTCCACTTTATCTGCCGCTGATATCAAAGCCAGCTTTGCCGTTAAACACTAAATGGTGATTTTGAGATGACCCCAGGACAGGCCGAACCACTTGGTGAGCCAAGTCGGATGTGATTTATTGTATATGTGCATGCGCCAAAGCAAGCGAGACACAGTGCGGTGCAATCACGCAGAGCGGCACAGATTTACACATCAGGCCACCTGTGCCACTAAGATTAGCTGTCATTTTACAGCATTTTCAAGGATTTCCAGATTTCAATTATTTACAGTCCCAGTAGTCAAGGAACACAGCTGTAAATGTCCAGTAAGGTACAGCATCAACAGTTGGAGCAGCTGGCCCAGGCAGAGCTCTCTCTTCTTTGCATGTCCACCCAGAGGTCTCAGCCTCTTTTCCTCTGAAGGGTTAGGAGGAGCAAGATCAAGCGGTTTCATTTCCTGAGTCTAAGAAAGATTAACAACCTAATGT
Organism: Rhamphochromis sp. 'chilingali'; assembly: GCF_963969265.1. Taxonomy (NCBI): domain Eukaryota; kingdom Metazoa; phylum Chordata; class Actinopteri; order Cichliformes; family Cichlidae; genus Rhamphochromis; species Rhamphochromis sp. 'chilingali'. The sequence goes on along the minus strand of NC_137943.1, from coordinate 4,095,450 downwards.
AAAGAGAGAAGTTAAACCTCTCCACTTTAACTACAAACAGCCTAATTTTCCATACAACCAAAAAGATAGAAATTCTGTCAATGAACGTTAAAAGCAGTAGTGTGGCAAAGGGCAGCCCTGGCAGAGTCTAAATCCCACCAGGAATGGGTCTGACTTGGTGCTGGCAATGTGCGCCAAGTTCTCCCTCTGTTTGTACAAGGCTCTACTGGCCAATAAAAACAGGCCAGAGCGCTCATACTGCAGCTCCCCAAAAGATGCCCTGAGGGATGTCATAGAATGCCTTATCCCAGTCCACAATACACATGTAGGCTGGCTGGGAAACTCCCATGCACTCTGAAATATCCATGAGGGTATAAAGAGCTGGTCCAGTATTCCAAGACCAGGGCTAAAACTGCATTGTTCCTACCAGATCAGTTTGAATAACAGACAGAACCCTGCCATATATATTACCAGGTAGGGTAAGGAGTGTGATCCCCTGAACTTGGAGCAGACGCAGTCCCACTTTTTGAAAAGGGGAGTCTGTCCCTGCCTTCCACACAGTGCTGCAGAGGCATGTCAGCCAAGAGTGCCCCACAACATTCAGCACCTTGATAAACCACTGTCCCTGTAGTGGATTAGACTCAGCCCCTCCTGAAAAGTCAAACATTACAGTTTTCCAAGTATAGAATTCCACATTTCACTGTACACTTGTCATTTAATACATATTCTTTGGATGGTTGTGTTCTGGTACTGGCAGTACAGGCCTGGAGGAGAATGATCATTTCTTGGTTGAATACAGAGAAATTTAACAGTGGCACAATTCAATCATAGGAACAGTTGTTCTCTAACGTTAAAAGTGTTAAAGTTTGGAAGCACTGGGAGCTTGCATATGAATCCCAGCCTCTCCTGTAACATGTAGAGGTGCTTTGTTTGCCTATCATATACCCTAACTGCATTAGGGTACGTTTAGACTACAATTATTCATAAACTACAAAATATCAAAGGAAGAAAGAATGAAAAAATGGAGAAAATTACAGTGCAAACATGGAAAAAGGTCACACTTTAGTGTCACACTGAAAAAATGTCTTCTGTTATAAAGACACCCTGGGAGAAAAACACACAGTGTCTCTCTAAAGAGCCACAAGCGCCATCTATTCACATCACTGTGAACTTGCATCACCACCGTAGACGGCACAACTCTCTGCCTCTTCTCACTTGTCTAACAGGGGAGCCGTGACCTCTCGGATCCCAGTAAATTTACGCTTGCACACACATACACACACAAACCAATTACGCACATATTTGAAAGAATATTATTTGGTCACAACTGAGTGCGCATATACAATTGCATACAAACATTTATGAGCTAAATCTGCTGCAGCTGCGACTTTATATGTAGACACGTGTACACCTACAAGCGCATTTGCATGAAAACTCACATATTTACACAATTAAAATCAAACCCACCTAACGTGTAGCTACATCCCTTCCATTACCAGTGACTCCTTCTCCCTCCATGCTTGAATTGCTCCCAGTCAATAGCTGCAAATCCCCTCACAGCTTATAATCAGATGGGGGACTATTGGAGCTTAGCTAATGAATGCACAGGGATAATATAATCTCAATAATCTCTATGAAGCCTCTAATTGAACCATATGCTAAATGTGATGTATGACTTCATTAAGAACTGATGTCTTCTTTTATGTGTTGCCGTTAGTGACCTTGACTGGCTTAGTGCGTCACCGTCGAGGCGAGGGTCCAATCCTGTTAAAGCTATTCAGTGAAGCTGGCACGTCGCAGCTGACTGTAGGATCAGCCTAGATGCCAAGTTGAAAGTAATGCTTCAAACTTGGAATGAGTTCTGACACAGGCAGGAAGGAAAAAGATTTTCTAGTGTAACAAGTCCGTCATGATCTCTTAAATACAGTAGCACAATGAACACAATGTGATTAACCTGTATTTGCTTAAAGGTGTTTTTGACCTCATCCAAAAATTAAATTAGATTAAATCAGTTTTACCTCTGAGTATCATTTTAAATATTTAGCAGCTGCTGCCTATATATTCACTTAGCACTTTCATGCACAGTTACATTTCCACTCGCATAAATATTGGTATCCATTTGGGGGTTCTGTGACTTTCTCAGGGAAGTTTCCCCACACGTTTCTTTGCCAAGAGTTTGAACCACCAAACATCTGCCAAGAACAGATAAAAGAGCTATATATGATTTAGGTAAGTGCACTATGAAGATAAATAATATTGTGAAAGTTTTGAGTGAAATATTCAAAGTATGTTTTTAAGCTGTTTTTCTTACTGATTACTGTTTTAGTCACTCTTTAATCTCCATATTGTTCCTTAAAATCTGAGTAAACCTGTGTTGTCTCACAGAAGAAGCTGAAAATGTTTTTTCTCTTCTTATATCAATTAAGGAAGCAGTTTAGGTTTCACCATTAAGAATAACATCAAAATGTATTTGGACTGACATTTAACCTGCCCGGTAACAAGATTTATAATTTCATAATTTTATCCTCTTTCATTTTTTGAGATAAACATTCATATTAAACATGTTTCAGTAATGAGATTAGTGTATGTATCCCTAAATAATCCTTATAAATGTATTAAAGCTCAGTCATCCATGTAAAGAAAGTCACATTTTTTCATCTGGACGTAGCGTTTTCAGTGGGGAAAACGTTTCATCACTCATCCAAATGACTTTATGCAAATGTGCTGCTTATAAAGTAGGGGAAACCTGCAGTTTGCTGAGCATGAAAAAGTCACTCGGATGAGTAACGAAACAATTAATCCCTAAAGAGATCGTCTCAGGTTGTCATTTCTCACTGGAAACACAGAATCTTGCAGTTCAAATCTTGTGTTTGCAAGGAGTAGCCAATCAGAAGAAAGTCAGCTTAAAAAGAGGGGAAAGGCGATAAAACAGCTTGTTTCAGAGCTCCAGTATAAGGAGAATAAGGACTGAATCATGAACAATGCAAAGATACTATAGTAGAGTCCAAGAATAAATCCGGGGCTGGGGCGGGGGGCAGCAGCCTGAGCAGAGAAGCCCAGACCCCCCTTTCCCCAGCCACCTCCCCCAGCTTGCCCAGGGGAACACCAAGGCATTCCCAGGCCAGCAGAAAGATATAATCTCTCCAGCGTGTCCTGGGTCTGCCCCGGGGCCTCCTGCCGGTGGGACATGCCCGGAACACCTCACCCAGGAGGCGCCCAGGAGGCATCCTTGTCAGGTGCCCGAACCACCTCAACTGGCTCCTCTTGATGTGGAGGGGCAGCAGCTCTACTCTGAACCCCTGGCTGAACTTCACCCTATCTCTAAGGGAGAGGCCAGCCATCCTTCGCAGGAAGCCCATTTCTGCCGCTTGTATCTGCAATCTCGTTCTTTCGGTCACTGCCCCACTTCCCCGAACTAAAAAAATAACTAATTGTAACTCATGTTAACCCAGAGTTTACTAGCAGTTGTTCCACCACACAGCCCCAAAAACCCACCAGGATGTAGCCTGGCACAACCTCAGGCTAAAGAAGTAAAAGCCTAGATGCACATCCCACTGCATCTTAATGTTAAATGACTGTAAGTGAAGAGTTTAGTGAGCCTTTAAGAACTCCAGCTCACAAACAAATTAGGGAGTACTACAGTACGTCTTTTTGGTCAACCTGTATTTTTCACTGGAAACGAGTTTCTTGATTGACTGCTTCCTATGACACTTGATTCAACACTTCGATTGAAAATGTTGATTCAAAGCTAACATAAACTGCATGTTAATGACTCATATGCACAGACTGGCACATATATGCAGTACTTTCATCTTAGACAGGAAACATGTTTACCACCCTGCCCTCACAGTTGCTCTGCTCTGCTCTCTTGTTCAGAAGCTGCCCTGAGCTACTAAGTATCATCCTGTAGTTCTACCCTTAACTGCTTTATTATTTATGAACATTGACTGAAATCAAAAGCCCTCTGTTACGGTCGCTGACCTCTAGTGGCTCTCCCTCTGTAGAAGAGTTGTTTTTCTCCTTTTCTTGTGTTGCAGGTCTGCCTCATGAGCCGCAGCTGAGGTGTGTTCCAGCTCGTCAGCCACGGCATATAGTCTGCCATCCTAAACTGCCACACCCCCTGCCATTTTCCCCATGTTTGCCAGAGCTGTGAGCTGTAGAGTTTTGGGCAGTGGGCCTTAGTGTGTATGTGTGTGAGAACTTACCCTCTGTGAACTTTGGTTTTTCTTTCTTTTATTGTAAGCAAAGGTGTACCCTTATTGTGTTAATTAGTTTGTCATTGTGGAAGCAGGTAGGGGTTCTCTGCCATTTTTGTTTCAACTGTTTTCTCCTGGTTTGGTTAGACAGGGAGCTCAGCCATTGTATTTTGTTTTGGTTAGTGAGTACTTGGTTTTGATTTCTAGCTAAAGTGGGGTGTTTTGTTTATTGTTTTGGCCTTGGAGACCCTGAAGAAAAGAGCTTCCCTGTGCTTGTTTTACTGTAGTAATTTTAGGCAATAAATCTTGTATACTGACATCTATTTCTCCAGTAGTTCATGTGTTCCCTTTCACTTTGTGTTACCCCTCGCTCCAGTCGACACTTCGTTCTTAAGTGGGGCGTAACACCCTCTTACTTATTTCATCCTTTAAAGATAGTATGTGGACACACACACACACATCTCACAAGTTTCATGATATTCATATTGTGTGAAATAAAAATCTGTCTGTTTGCCTTTGGGGTTGTCAAAGTCAGATTCACGTGAGCGCTCTTCCCAAAACTTCACACATGAGTACATTCAGAGTCTCGTGTCAGGTTAGTCAGCTGAAACAAGGGAGGCGAGGGCGGGGGTGGAGAGGTTTATTATTTTGGAGTGTTTTCTCATGAATTAAATATGTAATCAGGCACGCAAACACAGCTAGACAATTTCTGAGTTTTAACTCCTGTGAAGCCATGCCAATAACCGAGGGAAAATGCCTCTTTAACAGATAAATTAGCATTATCAGAGTCACAGCAATTTGGAGCTCACGCCCTTTCCCTACATAAGGAAGTTAGTTAGTTAAGCTTCAAATTTCCCTAAAACAACAAAAACAGGAATGATTAAATATCGCTTATATTATAGTCTCAATAGGAATTTTAAGGCACACAAAACTTATCCTGCACATAACTGTGTGAATTGTGGCTGCATAGACCTCCACAAATTACATTAATTTCAAATGAAATTAATTGAATGTCATTCATTTCATTTGAATGACATTCAATTCATTTGGCCACTAGAAGCATTGCAGAACAACACTGCGACACAAAAGACGCAAAGCCCTGACAAAATATTACTTTTGTTTGTAGTTTTTCGACTGATCACATGATAGACAGACAGACAGACAGACAGACAGACAGACAGACAGATAGATTTCAAATTCAAATTTTATTTGTCACACACACACAACCATACACAGTATGACATGGGGGTGAAATGCTTGTAGCTGTACAATGCCCGACCATTAAATGACAGAAGAAAGTTTTACAATATTTACAATTTACAGTTTACTACAAAATTTACAAATTAACTTAGGAATTTACAGTAAAGAATGTGCAAATAGCAGAAGAGATTATAAAGATAAGGATTATAAATTATAGGAATTATAGGATTATAGGAAATGTGTGGTGGTGCGTGTGGTGACGTGTGTGAGAGTCCAGTCTTATAGTGACGTGTTTGGGAGAGTCCAGTCCTACACCTGGTTCAGGGCCCGAATAGCCTGGGGGAAGAAGCTCCTCCTCATTCTCTCTGTTTTGGCCTTAAGGGAGCGGAAGCGCTTCCCAGACCTCAACAGTGAGAAGAGTCCATTGTTGGGATGGGAGAGGTCCATCATAATCTTCCTAGCTTTGGTCTTGCACCGCTTGGTGTAGATGGACAGCAGGTCAGGGAGCTCTGATTGAATGATGCGTTCTGCCGAGCGCACCACCCTTTGCAGATCTCGTCTGTCCTGCTTGGTGCTGTTCCCAAACCAGGTGCAGATGTTTGCCGTCAGGACGCTCTCGATGGTGCAGGAGTAGAAGTTCTTGAGCACCTTCAGTGGCAGATGGAAGTCTCTAAGTCTTCTGAGGAAGAAGAGACGCTGACGGGCTTTCTTAACCAGGGTGTTGATGTGGCAGGACCATGACACCCAGGTATCGGAAACTGTCCACTCTCTCCACTGGCGTGCCACTGATGATGAGGGGCTTGTAATTCCTCGCCTGCTTTGTAGTGAAGTCCACGATCAGCTCCTTAGTCTTGCTGATGTTTAGGAGGAGGTTATTCTCCTGGCACCAGGTCTCCAGGTTCCTAATCTCCTAGATAGATAGATAGATAGATAGATAGATAGATAGATGTCATGCCTTATTCCTGTACCAAAGACATCTGTGGCACTGACTTCTCACATCAAGAAGACCATGGAAAGACTCATCCTCGATCAGCTCCGATCTATAGTCAGACCACATCAGGATCCCCTTCAGATCGCTTACCAGCCCCTTCTCAGAGTCGAGGACGCCAACATCTACCTGCTCAATCGTGTCTACGCCCACCTATATCAGCCTGCAGGCACTGTGAGGGTCATGTTTTTTGGTTTTGCCATTGCATCCAATACCATCAGGTCAACCCTCCTGGGTGATAAGCTGACAGCGATGCAGGTGGATGCCTTTCTTGTGTCCTGGATTGTTGATTATCTGACAGGAAGACCACAATATGTGCGTCTTCAATATTGAGAGTCTGAAAAGGTGATCGGCAACACGGGTCCACCATAAGGGACCGTCCTCTCCCCTTTCCTCTTCACCCTCTACACCATGGACTTCAGCCACTGCACAGACATCTGCCACCTTCAGATGTTTTCTGATGACTCTGCTTTGGTTGGATGCATCAGCGAGGGTGATGAGATGGAGCACCAGGCTGTGATTGACTTCTTTGTTTAGTGGTGCAAGCAAAATCATCTGCAGCTCAACGTGACAAAGACCAAGGAATTGATTGTGGACTTTAGGAAGACCAGGAAACATGTGAGCCCTGTTCAAACCAGGGGGTCAATTTGGACATTGTGGAGGACTATAAATACCTCAGAGTACACACTGATATAACATCTGTAGGACAATGGTCGGGATTTTCTTTGAGTCTGTTGTGGCCAGTGCCATCCTCTATGCTGTTGCATGCTGGGGCAGCAGGTTGAGGGTTGCAGATTCTCCATAAACTGATCCACAAGGCCAGTAATGTTATGGAAATGGAACTGAACTCCCTTAAGGTGGTGTCGGAGAGGCGGATGTTGCCCAAGATATATACATGCTGGACAATTCCCACCCACTTCATGACGCGCTGTCCAGTCCCATCTGTGTGTTCAGTGAGAGACTGGGATTACCCATAATGCACCATGATACAAGAAATCATTCCTGCCTTTGGCTATCTCCCGGTACAACTCCTCCATCCAATGCACAGTACACAGTGCGATAGTTACACCCTTTTGCACATCCTCTACAAAGTTTTACAGTTTACAGTAAAATGCCAATCATAAATATTTAATCTCTGTAATATTCTGGATATTTATAACTGAGCTACTGTATATGTTACAGCTATTTCTTATATTTGCAACTTTGTAATATATTATTACATATATGGTTTGATTTAGTTCAGTCTGTTACTGTTCTTATTGTCTTGGAGCTACTGTAACCACACTATTTCCTCAAGGATTAATAAAGTATTCTGATTCTGAAACGTGCCAATCAAGCAGTCGGTGTGTTAGTGCATGTGTTAGAGGAAGTGCTGCATATAAGTACTGTATAAATGGGTGAACGCGGTTTGTAGTAAAGTGCTTTGAGTGGTTGAACTGACAGGATAAGCACTATATAAAAGCAGTCCATTTGCCAGTTCATTTCCTTGAGGACATACGATTTCAGATTCTTGTACCTTAATAAACCACAATATCATGTTTCACTTTCCAAAAAGGCATGATGAAATAAACCGTCAATTGCCCATTTGCTGAGTTACAGCTAATGGAGCAGCAGCCACAGGCTGAGCCAAGGAATGGCCAGAGGCGGAAATGGCTTCAATATGCTAAGTCTGGCTACTCCTCTGGCCACTGCACACAACCAATGGTAAACCCATTAGGGGACTGTACATAAACCTCAAAGAACTTCAGTTACATACAATAAATGCTATTTTTGTAGCAGTGTTGTTATGGAAGCATTCCTATGGCTATCCTACATATTTGTAACAGCACAACCAATCATCTATTTATGTAGCCTCATCAATAATCGAAAAAGAATAACTCAAGAAACTATTGCATATTTTTTTTAACCAATTCACAGTTACATTAAAAAAAGCTTTTAAGCTTATCATATATGAGTCCTAATGGTTCTGTAATTCTGAGCAAGCGAATGATTTAAATGAGTGACCAAATGCAAAGTTGCACTTGTGGTCAGCTGACAGAAGTGCATTAATTAGTCTCTTACCTTATTTCCAGTTTTGTCCTTATCATATCCAGGAAAGAAAAGCAGACACTCGAGCTGCTAAATATTCCTGCAAATTCATAAATTCGTAACCACACTTGTCTCCCATCTGCTGTTTAGTGATTGTTACGTTGTGTAAAGTGGGTCTACCAGCTGGTCACGTTTGATGTGAAATAGCCCAAATACACTAAACCAGCAAGATACAAAAGGCAGAAACGCTGCACAAACTTGTGTTTGCTTATGATCGCCTCGTGTAGGCTGATATCTGAAGCCGCAGGGAGTATAGGATCTGGTTTCCTATGATGCCACAGGTTCCACATCCCTGCACAACAGCTCCTCACATATGTAATCACAGTGACACATGCTTCCACTGGGGTCGGGCAGGGACATGCCTAAATGGATGAGGAAGCTATTATCACCTCTTCCCAGATGTTCTTGGCAGAGTCTTGGGCTGATGTAGCAGTGATAGGTTTTTAATAAGCACGCCTGATCATACGACTTCATTCCACTTTGAAGCAAGGGAATACAGCCGATGTTTGGCTGTAAAATGTATTCCGGGGGCAAAGGAGTAACTTACTGATGTAAGAGACAAGGTGAAGTCATGCTGTTTGATTTTTTTTCCTTTGCATGGTTGGAAAATTCACTGCACTCCATGCATGATGTAAAACACCATGAATATAAAGTAGTGTGACCACACTCTGACTTCCTCTAGCTCGTTTTGCTCCTCATACTATCAAAACTTCATCCTGTAGAGCCTTGAGTGAATGCTTACACAAGCACTGAGCACACGAATGCCAATAAAGTGGGTCAGGAAAGTACAACTGGTACATTTCAGCAGCATAACATGTTTGGCATACCGCAGGTAGTGTGTGTGTGTGTGTGTGTGTGTGTGTGTGTGTGTGTGTGTGTGTGTGTGTGTGTGTGTGTGTGTGTGTGTGTGTGTGTGTGTGTGTGTGTGTGTGAGTGAGTGAGAGAGCAGGAGGTGCTGGTAGGATTAAAAGTCCTTTAACAGCAACAGTAAAAATCAATGGAGAGAGTTTGGTTGTCAGAACCAATGAATCAGGAGGATATAGCTCAATACGCGGATCAATGGCCCAACCTATAATCATTGTATTTCTCGCTGCTAAATGTCTTTCCTGATCATTGTTGGGAAGCAGAGAGGAGCCAAAGGAGATAAGGAAAAGGTGAGAGAAAAAGCTCCTCATGCAAGTCCTCAGATGTTGTACTGCTGGATGGCTTATAAATATTGTACTGCTTTAGTGCTGAGAGAGTTTACTGTTCCTTAATGTTCCTACTTCTAGCGTTTGACAGGGACCTGGGTGACAAGTTTTACACTCTGCATCATTTATACATGAATTTATGGCAAGAATGCACTACATTTTTATGCAAATGTACTAGTTTCTATTGCTAAAAGATAGAGGAAAGTAGAAATGCAATCCATTTGGGGGGGTTTTGCTTTAGTAAACATGGATGCATGTTAATGTATGTCAGTTCTCCAAAAGAAAAGAAAACCCTGTGACTCACTGAAAGTGATGAGTTTTCTGCATTGCAGCAACAGCAATTTACTTGGCGATGAAAAGGAGAACTGAGCAGGGAAGGGTTTCATCATAAAGACAAAAGCAAAATCTTTTTTTCACAAAATAATTTGAGAAGTAAGGGCTGACGAGCTGATGGATTTTGACCCCTCGTTACGTCATAAAAAAGGCCACTTATAAATATCTGGAACTCATTTGTTGTTAACATTCATTCAGCAACATTCAGTTCTCATATTTAATGCACTGAGTTTGTGTAAAAACCCAAGCTACTTTGACAAGGGCCACACCACCGTGGTTTCACATACTCTCGGTCAACACTGGTGAAGATCACAGTCCTCTGATTATTCGTACCTGACCACATCTGTGTTGTTGGAATATATCAGTTCCAACGGTAGTTTCTTAGTTTTTCAGGTAACAAACTGGGCTGTGACGCAGCATCTGAAGCACCATCTCATTTATGACACTGGAACTTGGGTTGGTATTCAACAATTTATCAAACTGAAAATGACTTCAGTGAATAAACAAGAGTAAATATGAAGAAAGACTGTCTGAAAGTGTGAGATTTTGCTTTTCACACACTCTGTGACAGCCGGCTGCATACCCCCGTGTTCAAGTGCGGTCAATTGGAACAGCTAAACACTTTCGGCCTCACATATGGTCGGGTAACAAGCCTTGCAAGCTGGTCTGCTCGAAGCAGACTCTACACAAGTAACTACGAATTGTCCACCAGGCATTAAAGTCTGGGTTTGTAAGAATCATTGTGCGTGACAGATATGTAACTTACACTTCATGGGGTTTGGGTAGATTAAAAGGCTTTCTGATATCAAAACAGCCAAGAGTAAATGCAATCACAAAGTGCTGAAGACGTATTTGAGACAGAAAAGCGTTTTATGCTGTGGTTCAATTTAGCTCACCTGTGAGGAGTGCAGCTTTTTCTTCTTCAGAGAATAAAATTTCTTATTTCCTCTACGTTTGTATCTCTTGAACAACGGCTTCATATGCAAAATGCCATCATCTTGACAAAAAGACAAACATCAGAGTAGCAGCGCAGATGCAATCAAGGTTGTGATTTATTTTTCCAAAGATCTCATTCTGCTTCAGCAAATCAAAGCTAAGTCAAAGACAAATATTACAAGGACAAAAGACATATTCAAACATTATTAGATGAGGTAATGAGCAGTGTTTTAGGAATACTACGGCTTCAAGCCCTGTTTAAGTGTGGATTCTCAAATTATACCGTACAGGTATGGATGGTAAGAGTTCTGTAGGTCCAGTAAAACTTCTGTCACAATGATGCGAAACATCCTCCAAACCAAACATACACTATTCAATTAGGGGTGGGTTTTGATAATCGATTCATCGATTAAAATCGATTCTGGCTTGGATAACGTGATATCGATTCATTAAAATCCTGAATCGATTTTTTAATATAAATTTATTTTGCCTGAAATGCCAGAATCTCAGTTTCGACAACCACCAAACATTTAAAACAGTAAATGAGAGCAGGTACACGGCTTCTGCACAAAGACGTAAACACAAAGCGCGGACCCGCAGATCAGAATCAGTGAGACGTCGCCTTTCTCACCCGACGGCACGGACACGGTCGGGGCTGAAAGCCGACAGCTCGCTGATTTTGATGTTTCGGCGGGTCCGCGCTTTGTGTTTACGCCCTTTTTGCGCTGATTCTAAAGCTGTTAGTTTGATGTCTCTCCAAACAATATTGACTGAACCAGCAGCAAAAGAAGATCCAAACTACGCTTCACATAAACATCGTCATGAATTCACTCTGACTTTTGCTGTTTTGCTTCCACCACGATGCACAGCTCTCTCTCTCTCTGTCTGTACTTCAAGAACAGTTTCCCGTCTAAAAATCTGTTTTCTGCATTATTCGCTTGCTTGCTATCACAAGTCTACCGTTGTTTACAGGCTGTCGGCCGATGTTTTTTCCCTTTTACTTACTTCCGAAAAGAAAACCTAATTTCTGCCGTTCAATAGGCTTCTGAACAAATTTAAACTTTTTAAAATTATGCAAAATGCAAAACGCTGTGTCTCTAATAAAACCGCTGTAACTTCAGAGGTAATGTTCATAAGTTGATTAATGGTTTTGTTTCGTTTTTGATGTACTGCAGAATATTTTTATAAAATCCCAGAACAGGAAAATCACCTTCATGTTTTTCTGTGTTTTATCTTCAGCTACTTTGACACAAAGGCCTCTGCTGTGATGCTCACACCTTTGATAAAGTCTTGTGAGTGTCAGCTTCCTTTTTATAGATACAAAAATATGTTAATGTACTGATCTGAATTCTAATATTTCTGACTGTCTGAGGCAAAATTTCCCAGATTCAAATCGAATTGAATCGAATTGAATCGAATCGTGGATCGAATCGATTCGGGACCTTGTGAATCGGAATCGAATCGATTCTAGAAATCAGTGACGATACCCAGCCCTATATTCAATATGCCAACATGTGGCTCAAGCTATGGCTTAATACATGAAAAATGTATTAAACTATTCATCTGGACTGCATTCAAATGTGGGGCACTTGAAACGACGAGTTAAAAGGAGGACACAGGAAAGTGGGAAAGACGAGGAAAAATGCATGTGCATTTATTTTTCAAATGTAAAAGCATCTCTTGGGTAAGGAGTGGCATACTTTGAGACGATCAACAAATCCAAGTGTCCTCTAGGCATTTCCTCTTTCTGTTTAGTTGCTCACTTTAGCCATTTCGTTCGCTGACAGAGCCGTGATAAGAAAGTGGCCATTTTCACACACATTTTGTTCTTAACCTTCCTGAAACACATGTCTGAAAAAAACTATTTCCTCAAGCCTTTTGGGAATGACAGTCCAATCCCTCAACTGATTTTGCAAAGAAAAACTCATTAATGAGACAGACATTTTTCTACACAACTCAACAGCTTAGTCCATAAGAATATTTGGAAGCAGCTTATAAAAAAATCCTCCATGGATTAAACAAAAAGGAAAGCTCAGTTTCTTTTTTCTTTTTTTTTCTACAGAGCGGTAAAAAGAGTATTAGACATGCCCCACCCACACGCACAACACGCACACAAATGCCCCCTGACTCTCACCCACCCCCTGTGTAGATTGAAATGTCAGCAACGCTTTGGATTGTTACGGTCCACGTTAGAGCCTGGCTCAGGATTAATGTACATATGGGAAACAATGGAGCATCTACAATGCTCACTCAGGCAGATTCTCCACATCCCCTCCTACTGTAGCTGCAGTGGGATGCATGTGGCTTCTCCTTATAAAGAGACGGGCACTTTGATGTAGAAAGAGAGGCAAGGGGGCAGAGGGACCGACAAAGAGGGAGTTTAACTGCCTTTCATGTCTCCCCTTCCCTGCACCCCAACACTCCACTGTCTTGCCTTAAACAAGCCACTAAAGCCAGACACATCTACGGGTTTTGCCACTGGAGGCGTGTCAGTGCCACAGATTGGAGCAGTGGTGGTGGTTGCTGCTGGTGTTGGGGGATTTTGTTTCATCTTCTTTTCCCCCCTAGAGGTGCAGTTTCTAAAGACGGCCACAAAAACAAGCAAGATAAAGAAAAATCGGAGTCTTGGATAAAAGGTTCAGGGAGCTCAGTATTTTGGCTGCAGGCAGCACTAATTAACAGGTCACTCCTATGGAAGAAAAAAAAAAGCACATGTACAGTTTTAATCCAGCTACTTACTGTTGAGTTGGGGGATTTCTTTATTTTTGTCCATATCTCACTATTGGACTAGTAAATGATGTTCTCTGATACAAGTGGCCACCTCCTACAGCTACACTCTCACATACAACTTGACGCTTTGGTGCTCTCGGCACTCCCATTCACTCTGAATGGAGTGATGTTATGCATTGTTGAACTGAAGTGTGGATCCGTTGTTTCACTTTACCTGCAGTAATTTCACCCAAGAGTTCTGCAGAGTTTACAGTTCCAAGCACAATTGCAGTTTCCAGCAAATCACATCAAAGGCAAGGCACTCGTTTATGTTGCTTATAGCTCGGCTTTAAAATGAAGGACAAGTTGAACTTTGCAAAGGGACGTTGTAGAAAACCTGATATCAGAGGCTGGGATAGCTGCTCTGTGGATACATCTCCTTTGCTATGGAAGTGCTCACATACTGCACAAACTTTCAGTTATGTAAGAGAAAGACAGTACAACAGCGACTCCTCACACAGACTGCATCTGAAATAGTCTACAAGTTAGTAAGAGTTGTGGGCAGAGTCCAACTATCCTATGGAGCAACATAAAAGTACAAAAACAAACTGGGATCTCTCTGGAATCATCTCTTGTGTACAACCAGGATGATTTAAACATTACAACTTTTAGTGAAATGTAAAGACTGTACATCTTAGAGAGCACAAAGCACAGCTCAGTGTTACTTTATTTGCTGGCTTCTTATTTTGAAGCTTCGTACAAAGTCTTTGTAATATGATGTGCTTAATCAAGCTGACATAATGGCTCTATAACAGTTAACTTGGCTTCCTTTCATCAGCAGACAGGTTAATTAATTCACGGAATTATTAGACAGTTAATTTGTTTCATGAAATGATTCGATTTTCTTTCATTTCATGACTGTAATTGAAAGTCTCAATTTGACCAGCTCAGTCAATGCAGGTGTTTGAACCTACAGCAGGGTGAATCACAATGCATCCAAGAGAAGATACAGCCTGCTGCTTTAGAGTATACTGAATCTCCCAGGGATGTGGATTCACATCAGTTCTCTCACACTGGCAACAATGCAACAAGCAGATTGGTGCACAGATCTAAAATGATATTGTACGTCCATCAATCAATAATCAATTACTTGATGTGCCCCATGCAGCACGCTCCTGTGCAGCTTGAGATCATTGCTTAAAAGATTTTTCACAGTTCAGACATACACAGCACAGACAAACATCATGTGGGTCAATCAATAATTCCAAATTGCGTTCCTCTATGGTTCACAAAAGATTGGCTTTGAAGTATATGTTATACATGCACTAGAGAAAATGTTCACTTTAGACCTCTGTGAAAGAACTTCATGAACCATAACCATCATGAAGGCAGAATTATTATTTTTTCTTTTCTTTTTCTTTCTTTCTTTCTTTTTTTTGTTGCTGCAAGGCTAATAGCTGCTCCTGGTTTAAGCTAGGTATACCTGGATGTGATCCTGCAATTTCTACAGTGACAACTAAAAGATGAAATCACAGGTTAAATGAAAAAGGAAGGCTCTGGTAAGATGAGTACTAGACTTGTGCAGCTTTAACTCTTTACCACTTACATCTGCATTGGGATTTGCAGATATAACAATGACTTCTAAAGTAAAGTATTCTTTGGTAATAGCCATATAACACTAACACTGATTTAAAAGTAAATTTGCTCTTAAATTCACAGTTCTCTTATTCAAAACTTCCCCCATGAAATTCACAATAAAAGCTTTAACTTTAATTTCCATGAACTCAATTACAAACATAATGACATTATAGTGCACAGGGAAAGAGTACGTACAAAAGATCATATTTGACATGATGGAAACAGTCTATTTTTAGCATTCAGGTTTAGAAAAAATCATCAGTAATTAATTATTCTTTGTTAGAGTGGTCTCAGATCAATTTTGAGATATACTATTATATTAGATATATAAATTAACAGTCAAATAAGACCATACTATTAAGTCAACTTTGTCTTGCAAGATTTTATCTCAGTAATATTCTTGTTTTTACACCTACATTATTTTATTCACATATAGAGCTTTTAGTATTGTATACTCAATGTGTTACATATAACACATTAAAGTCATGATGCCACTTTTAAATAATAAGCCATCATCATAACTTCCATATTGCAAAGAAAAAAAACATCATTTTGAGCTTGGAAGAGCAAAGGTTTGATATTTTAGGAAATGTGATTTTTACTTTCTTGTTTTGAAATAAGAAGACTGAAGGCTACAGTAAATTATTTTAACTTGGCACAAAGGCTGGAAACAAACAGCTAGCCTGGCTTTGTCCAAAGCAAGTAAGTAAATAATTATGCACAAAGCTTAATACACTATTGACTGGGTGCTAAGCAACACTAACACTCTCTAGTCTGTACTAAGAACTTCTCATCGTGCCACAAGAGTAGATGGGTGTATTTTCCAAAATATTGATTGATTTAACTAATTATCGAAAAGTCCATTAGTTTGCAGTCAATTAACTACCCGATAAACTGGCTAATTGTTTCAGTCACACTAAAAAATACAGTGAAATGGAATTATCCAGTGTTTCATGTCCACTGGTTCATTAGTGGAGGAGAAATTTGGTATTTTCTCAACCATGCCTGTATAAAATGCACTGGGCTGGTCTAAGCACAGCAAATAGAGCCTATAGAAAAAGGCACCTTTGTGTATTTATGAATAACTTTATTTTCAGATGCTTCCACAGTCTGACTCGGGCATTTAAAAAAAACACATATATGGCTTGTGTGGGGAAAAAAAGTTCACAGTGCATCCAGGTGAGACAGGGTGCAAATCTGAAAGAGAGCTATTATGTATCAATCATTGAAAAGAATTCTCAATAACTCCACATGTCCTTGCAGTTTGAAGGACACAGCTGTATCAAATGCACTAGAAAAGCACGCAGGCTGAGTGCAGACATTTACATTTATATACATGCATTTAGCTGATGCGTTTTTCTGAAAAGCAACT
Source organism: Rhamphochromis sp. 'chilingali' (assembly GCF_963969265.1). Lineage (NCBI taxonomy): Eukaryota > Metazoa > Chordata > Actinopteri > Cichliformes > Cichlidae > Rhamphochromis > Rhamphochromis sp. 'chilingali'. The sequence goes on along the minus strand of NC_137943.1, from coordinate 4,078,821 downwards.
CACAATAAAGGCGACATTAGATTTAGCTCGGACGTTTACGTCACTTATGAAGCAGAAGAAAGGTCACAGATGGAGTATCCCGAAATAATCCACTGGTGTTTCAGAGATACGCAAACGACGTGGATATCATTGTTCACTTCCCCAGAGAAAGCTTTGTTTTCACAGTTAGTTCCAATTTGTTTTCAGCTGCTGCTTTAAGGAGAGGTCCTGGTTTGGGTTCCAAACATTTCTTAAAGCTCCACTTTAAGAAATGGCACAAAAGTGAGCCCAATGCATTAATTAGGTGTCCTGATGAAGGCTAATGAGCGGGACTGAGATCAGGCTAAGTGATACTGTAAATAGAAAATGTGAGGAGAAATCCGTGGAAACAACAGGACCTAATAACATCAGCCAAGCTGATTTCCCTTATGGAAAAGGGGTCAGTGCACTAGGAGGTGTTCCATCTCGTCATTGACTGTGGAACAACTGAGCACCACCAAAAGCAGACATCCACAGACATGGATGATACCAAATGTTCAATTAATCTTATCTGGTATAAGGTCTCATAAGGTCTGAAAGATGTTGTGGGAGCCAATTTATATCAACAAATTATTATTGTAAGCACATAAACTTTTTTACAGAGCGATGTACTCCTGCATGGGTGCACTGGTTCTTAAGTGGGGACCAGCAGGAGCCTTTTAAAAGGATTCTCCAAGGTCCTAAACACAGTGCAAAGTTGTTTGTTTTTGCTATTTTATATTGCTACTGGAATATTACCACAATGATAGAATGCATTAAGGTGTTTTTTTTTTCCCTTTAAGCCTGCCTGCACTAGGGTATCTGATGAATCACAGGTTTCATTCCACCTACGGAGGCTGTATGATTCTCAACCAAAGAAACAAACAGCAACAGCACTGCATTAGAATACAAGTGAAACCAAGCTCCCTTCTACACATCTGAAGCAGTGAAATGTGTGATCGAATGCAAGGCTTTAGGCAGTGATTTGATAAACATGCACACGGACTTAATGTGAGCACTCGGACATTCATTTCTCCTGAGACGGCAGAAAGGCTAAAAAGGAGAAAAATTAAATACTTTAGTGGGAAACTTTCTGCATCTGATTCCTTAATAATCTCTGTTTAATATATTTTTTTGATAAACCGTTTTTCTAAACATCTCATTATGTAACTTCCTCTCCTCTATCCAGCATGAACCCTGCCACTCGCCCTAGGACAGCTGGGATAGGCTGCAGCCCCCCTGCGACCCTGAATTGGATAACCGGAAAAAATAAATGGAAGGATTGATTGATGGATGGAATTCTTTATATGGATGCTTTTGTGAGAGAAAGGTTGTGGTATTGCGATGCAGCCAATCACCTTGCAATTGCAATATTTATCCTGCACTCTCGAGGTATACCATAATTGTCTACTCTGTCTTGTGCAGAGTTCATCATATTATATGGCAGCTACGACTCAGGCAGGATAGCAGGCTGTCCACCAATCTTAAGGTTGTCTTTTAATTCCTGGCTCCTTTAGTTTGCAAGCAAAACCATGCTCAGACAAGATGCTGAACCTAAAAATTACCCCTAATATGTCATTTCTGGGTGAAAATCTAAAAATTGTATATATATATTTAAAAGGTACTACCACTTTGACTTCATTGTGTCCATAAAAATATCTAAATCACCAATGCATTTGTATATCAGTGCAATCTTTTCAGCTTCAGGACACCGTGACATTCATATGGCAGCACACAGATCTAATATTAAAAGAGTCATTTCCTTACTCAACACCAGGACATGTGCCTGCAATTGTTGGGGGCTATATTTAGGAGTGTATATAGTGCTCTAGTTACAATTTCTAGCAGCTGGAGTGAACTCCATTGTGGAGATAAGGCTCTTGTTTTGTTTTGTTTTTCTAGATTATACTGTTCAATATTATCTGGACAGTATCAACTTCAGTGAAATCATAGTGACAATACTTTCTGCATTTCTTTGTTACCATGATGTTCTATAACGTAGTTTTGATAAAGGCTGTGTTCCAGACCGAGTGCTCAAAGTTTGACAAATATGGAGCTCAAACAGCAAAGAAGGCTTGCAAATTGGTTGCACTATGGGAAATGGAGGATTTGGACACAAGAAAGGATAAAAATGGCAAATTATTCACCTCAACTAGAATTCAGAGGTTCCTTTTCGGTCTCTCTCAGGAAAATCTCTGAAGTTCATGGTGATTGTTTTAATGTTGTGTGTTATTGATTTCAATCATACATTGGTATCTACTGTACTGCACAACAGCGGAATAATTGAATCGGGGCCCAAAAGCATAACAATATCGATAAGGAATGGCTGCAGTTTGGTGCGTGTGTCAACTCTCTCAAACGGCCACTTCGCCCGCACCCATCGCTGGTCGGGAGCGTTCAATATCACTTCTCACTTTGTGAAGTTAGGACGGCTCTGCGCTCACGCTCTTTTTTACAAAACACGCCATTATGCGCCCGCTGTGTCCTGCACTCACCCTTTCATCTGCAGGCTCTTCCAGCGAGCATTCGTCAGCGCGTCACTGCTGTTTAAACGCAGGCAGGGAAAACGGGAAGAGCTGTCCTCCCTCCAGGTGAACGAGTGTGAGCGTGTGGGTGTGTACGCTGATTGAATGGTGCATTATTTAACGATGGAAAACTGATCTCTTGCGGTGAGCAAGTGTCCCGCTCCCAGAGTTGGGTTTTCACCTTTTCCCTTTTTCAACTCTTCTTCCTGCCCCATTATTTGTTTGACTGGACCCCATTACGGAGGGAAAGGTATGTATGTATGTATGTATGTATGTGTATATATATATATGTATGTATGTGTGTATATATATATATATATATATATATATATATATATATAGATAGATAGATAGATAGATAGATAGATAGATAGATAGATAGATAGATAGATAGATAGATAGATAGATAGATAGATAGATAGATAGATAGATAGATAGCACACAGCTGCCGAGGCAGCACCTCGTCTTCTCTGAGGATTTCTTACTTACAGTAGTCTCGACAAAGTAGCTGACAGGTAAATGTGCTTACATGGTTGAGCGAATTTGTGAGAAATTGTGCGGTGCGTGGCAGGCATTCAGGGTGACTGATGGAGCAACAATCTCGCGCGCACACACACACGCGGAGGCAGAGAAAGACACACTGGGAGGAGAGAGGCAGGCAGGAAGGTGCTCACTAGTTAGAACAGCGAGATTTTTTTTTCTGTCCGCACACTCACACACACGATTGTGAGGTTGTTATACATACACTACAATTTAGCTGTCACAAGCTGTCAAAGAAACGTGTTTCCCAAGCGTGACGGGAATGTAGACTCTGCGGGTTGAAGCGGAACACAATTGCGCACATTTTTATTGGAAACATGCGCAATGTATTAGGGGAAAATGACAAATAAAGACCCACGTGTGAGCGCCAGTATTTATTTACGCATTTTTTCTGGGCGTAAAGTTGCTTAAACGGGCAAAACAAGCGTCCTGTCACATTCACCTGAATTGCAATCTCTTCATTTTTCTCACATCTCTTATCGATCATGCGTCACTAATCCTCCTGGACCCACATTGACTTGTGCGTATCAACCCGGAGTGAGCTGTGCGTAAAAACGCACCTGGCACGAACACGCAGAACAGCGATCCTCTACTATTCCCCACATTTGATTCCCCCAGTGTACACACACACACACACACACACACACACACACACACACACACACACACACACACACACACACAAACTCACCCAGGGTGTGAACGCAGGTCCTCCCCGCGCGTCTCTTGATGTTTGTTCGTGTATCTCGTAAAAAGAGAGTGGAGAACCCGGGCAGCAAAGGCGTTAAAGAACTAGTGGACGGCAGCTAAACGCCGCCGACTTCCCCCCCTTCTTCACCTCTTCCTCCTCCCTTCTTTTACTGCTTTCCTCACTCCTCCCCTCTTTCCCGGGGCAGGTTGAACAGCGGCTGCAATAATCCAGACATTGTTCTCTTCATCAGCTCGTTTTAAAGCAAAGACTGGACTGGAAAGGACTCCCGATTCTCGTTAACTTGGGAGTTCTGAGGAATTCTCCTTTCAGACTGGAGGTGCTGTCCAGTGTAATCCGAGCTCAGGAAAGGTCTGAAAGAACAGCCCACAGACTTACAAAGCTCAGAATGAAGCTGGAGTCAGACCTGGAGTTGAACTATGACTGCAGGTGGCGCAAAGGGGAGAGAAAGTTTGCTTTCAGTTTAACTAAAAGAATAAATTAAATAAATAAATAAAACTGACACTTGGCGAGAAAATGAAAAATAATCCCTGCAGGACTGGTTTTTCTCGCACTTGCCTCTCACAGATCAAACTCCCTTTAGAGGGACCCTAGCGCACCTGCGCCCGGAGTGGAGACGCGCAGGTATCCACAGACTGAGCCCCCTCCTCCCCTCTCTCTGTGGATTTGATTCCGCGTTATTATTCCGACTCTCTCTGCGTGACAATCATCACTCAGTGTCAAGCCTGGCGTTGCTTCTCCAGGAAGCTAAGGAAAGCGTCTCTGTTCATCGTCGCTCTCCTCTGTGTCTCCCTCTCCCTTTTCCCCCAACAAGCTCCGTCCATCCGCTTTCTATTTAACCACGCCCCTCTCAGCAGCCATTGGCTGGAAAGCGGAGAGACCGAAGACGGGGATGGTGAGGAAGGCTGCGATGATGTGTTCTAAGAAAAGGGGGGAGAAAGGGACAGGAAAGAAGACAGGGTGGAGAGAGGTGGCATTAGATAAACTACGACGGAGGTGAAAATGGGAGAAGTGGGATGCAAGAAAGGTAAAAGGGGAAGGAGAGTGTCCCAGGAAATGAGGATAATGCAGTTTGTGTGCTATGTGTGGATGGATGGGTTCATCGGGGAGGGCAGTTCGTGCACTGAGCTCTGTGTTTGAGCCCAGAGGGACAGGCCGGCTAATGAACGTGAAAATGCGTCCCTCCTCTTTTTCTTCTTTAGTTCATTTCTTTTACCCACTAAGTCACTGGCAGTGCTTTAGCCATATTTGACTCTCAGCCGAATGGAACACATAATGACAGCATCCACCAATGCTAAGCATACACACTTCTGACTGTCTGTCTACTTCTTTTTAAAAATATATATATATGGTGGCTGAAAGCTGAGTAGCTTCCTTGATGAGTCTAAGATGAATTGGTGGCTACAGCCCGGTCCTTTGTGTACAAGGGAACCGGTTTTGGTACATGTGCAAGAAAACCATTTTGTTTCTGACTTCAGACAACAAACCTGAAATGTAGGACTTAAGCATGGAACCTAAAGGTAACTTAAGACTAAAAAAATTTTAGGTGAAAATAAAAGTAAACAGCTGGAAAACCGCAGTCACTTGGTTGAAATTTATGTGTTTGTGCAACTATCACTACCTCTAACATGGCATTTGTTACCAGTTTAAATTGGAAACACTTCAACATGTGGTTCGATGAAGGCTGATGTGGGTTGTTTTTTTGTTTTTTTTTGGAACAAATGAGCAGCACGATTATTAAGTTGGAGGCCAATGACAATAAAACATCTGGATTTGTGTGATTTACTTCATCATCTAGACTTCAGGGTCTACATTATCGATGTACGAGTTTGTTTCAATGATGCTCATGTTCTAATATTGGCAGGGAACACTGAGAACATCACTGCATACACGGTAGTTGCTCAATGCTGTGAGCAACTACCGTGGAAAAGCTTAAAAATAACAGATTCCCCTAAAATCAGCCTCGTTCCATATCAGCTAGTCTGCTACTCCCACTACACCACAGGCAGAAATATTTTCAGGGCTTCCTAGTGCCAGGATATGTGGACAGCACATGTTTGGTTCAGGATTTCCTATCCCATGGGCTGGTCGTTTTTTTGTTTTTTTTTATCAATACAGATCATTTTTTTAGCTGATAAGATTAAAAAGATGCACTCAGCTTATACAACAATCGCCTTCCCCCTGCTGAGCGTCTCCTTACAGTCTATCTGTAGACTCCTCTCAGGTTCATCTGTAGGCTGTGGCTCGAGTACTGGTTATAACTGTTTATGGGCACGAAAATGGCAGACTTTTAAGGGTAAAATTATCAGCAATGAGGAAATCTTTTTTCTTCTCTTTGGCGCCACTCCCGTTGGTGGCACTTTGGAGTAGGTGTTGTTCTCTTTGGCCTATGCCAAAAGCCATTCTTGGGTTAAAAGGAGGCTGGAGGCTGTCTTGCATGTTAAATATCCAGCCCAGAGGCAAAAGTAGGGAACTAAGTAAGTGCCTGAGCTGCCTGAAATGGAAGCAAATGGGGTGGGCTGGATATTGTTGTGGCGCAACCGCACATGGTAGCAGAATAAGGCAGGAAAAGTTGCTTGACAGCTCCTGGGAGAGGCTTTGATTGATGGCAACGCTCCAGGGAGTGTTTCAAAATGAACTTAGTTAACTTGGAGCCACATGAAGCATTCATCACTTGCTGCCATACAGGAGTGAGATGCTCACTGCAAGCTAGGCAGCATTTTATTTAGAAAGGCACCTGGGGAACATCTTCACTGGAGTAGCAGGTACCTATTTACAGCTATTTTAAGGCTCACATCAACAAATCTCCAAGATTTTCTCAAATCAAAGTATCGACGTGACTGCAGCTACTTCAATTTGCTCATCAGGTTTCGAGAGTCTTAGGACTGGGTGTGTCACGTGTGGTTTCAAAGTGTGAAATATAAAAATGATTTTGAGGCAGAAGAACAAATTCTTATGGCGCGTCAGCTCCTGTATTAAAAGATTGGTCATATTGCTTTACAGTCTTGTGAGTCGACCTAAATTCAGTAGCCACAGCCCTACATTTTGATGACAATAAAAACTTTTGATATGCATCAGTTGGAATGTCTATTTTTTGTCCACCTATTGCAACGACCTACAAGAACAAGTCTTGAAAGTCAAAAATCATACATTCTAACAGAACAAGGTTCAGATTAGGGGTTAGAGTTAGACCTCAGAGGGTAGGTTAAGTCATGATGGTCTTCCTGCTGGAGCCAGGTGTTCCTCCTCTCCTGCATTCTCTCCCATCACTACGTTTTTCTTTATTTATTGAAAATTTAAAAACTTCTAAGCTGCCACTGGAAAGATCTGACATAGTGGCAAGCAGTACTTTCACAGCGGTCATTACAGTAGCAACAGATATTGTGGGAAATACAGTAACGAGCTGTGGAGTTGCTTAGACCTTAGGTAACAAAACCGATAAAGTTCTGATGACGGACTTTTCTTTCTGTTCTTTCAGTTCGCAGGTCGATTAAGATTTCATGTCTTTCTGCTACTCTCTGATTTAACTCTGTGCCCCATTAAAACAGCTCCTGGAGTGTTTGCTGGCTAGCTTTAGCACAAAGTGAGTTTTCATTTTAAGCCCCTGCACAGAATGAGTGAGTGAGGTTCATCGTTTTCTGTTGTTTTGAATGGCATTCATGGGGATTTTGAAAAATGTCCACTATAAAAGATTAATTAATTAATTAATTTTCTTTGCAAGCTCCTTTGACAATTAAGTCATTTGTTTTTTTTTTTTAAGTCCAGTAAGGATAGAGGGATATCAAAATCTTAATAGATGAATGGTAACTGGTAGATATTCTATATGTGAACGCAATGTTCCGGCTGTAGCTCAGGTGGTAGAGCAGGTCCCCTACTAACTAGAGATTTGGTGGTTTGATCCCAGTCTGCATGCCAAGTATTCTTGGACAAAATACTAACCCCATGTTGCTCTCCCATGAATCCATCAGAGTGTGAATGTCAGATAGGAAGCACTTAAGAACACCGTAGAAAAAAGTGAATGTGCAAGTTATGTAAAGCTCCGATAGAGTAGAAAAGTGCTATATATATATATTTGTTTGTTTGTTTTGTTTTTATTCTGTTTTTTTTTTCCTGTTTTTTTTTTCATTTTAGCCAAGTCAGGTTCACCAGAAAACCATTTCAGCAGACCAGCATGGATACATTCATGTCATTGGGATAACTAAATAGAAGGCCGTTGGTCTACAGGTTATTAATTATACTTTTGTCATTTCTACAACATGTCAAAAATAACTAGAGTCTACTGGGTCAACAAAACGTTACTCTCTGGTTTTCTGGATTACAAGTGAAAGTGAAAGTGAAATATTGTGGTGTTCTGCTTAGAACAGAATTTCAAATCTGCAGCTCTCACCTCAGTTTTTGCCCACACAGGGTCTTTGTCACTGTCAGCTGTATGACAATATTTTATTGGCAGAATGAGCTTTGTTGGCGTGAAAGCATTTATGTTTCGTGTCACTGTGAAAGCTAAGTGCGCTTTGTTTATGCCTCCTCATCAGGCTTTTTAGTGTGGGATCGCTCATTCCTGCTTTTGTCATACCTCCATTCCTCCCCCTCTCTCGAAACAAGTGAGGGATTAAAACAGAGTCGTCTGGAACAGAAGACCGTGATGAGAGAGAAGCAAGAAGATGACAGCAGCTCACTGGAAACCACAGGATGGATTTATTTTGTCTTCAAGACTTAAAAAGTACAAGACTTGAGCACAGCAGCTCAGCTTTTTGCTATGTTCCTGTTCCTGTGGGCTGTAATGTTAAATAGTGGACAGAAGGGACATTTTTCATGTATTAAATAATAATCACAGCTAAAGCATGTTCGTGTGTGTTAATACATCTTGAACGCACAGTCAAGAATCTAAAAAATGCCCTTCTTTTACCAAAGCCAAGCTAAATTTAAACACAAATAAATGTGAGATGTAGATAAATGCATTTTTTATGGCAAAATCTTAGAATGTCTGCAAAGACTGATAGAGGCTGAAGACCAAGAGAAGCTATTTTTGACACTCACCAATCAATATATAAAGATTTCAACTTTGACAACACGGTCAGACATAAACTATTTCAGAGATCTCTTTGACTTTGTGGGTTTTCACATCTACAAAAAGCACACAAGGAAGCCAGGCACACAAACCCTCCTCAAAAGAAGTAGTTTATGGTTGTGTTTCAGCAGTAGCTTCCTACCATCTGTGTTGTTTTATGCAAGTACATTACAACAATTTCAGGGACATGCAGTTTCAAATAATGGCTTTGTCACACAAGAAGAATTTAAAGTTGTTTAGATTTCTAAAACGTATAAAAATGGCAAATGTTTTCCTGTTCCTATTTTATTTTAGAATTGAGTAGACTGCTACTGCCATCTGTTTTGCCACAAATATGACGGCATAATAACCTCAGTTTTTCTTTTAGATATGCAAACTCTAAGTCAGCCTTCCCTGTTTTGTGTTCCTGCTCTATGATCGGCTTGGAGCTCAAAGAACTACAAAAAGAAGTTCACTGCAGAAACTATCTAAAGTTATAGATAAGGAGAGCTCACGGGAGGAACCTTCTGCACATCAAGACTAACTTTGTCTTTGCCGCTCCACTCAGGCAAGGCATGCAGGTTATGAGGCAGAACTGACCACCTTTCCACCAGACCGTCATGAGAAGGTCACTACATTCACTTGTTTCATCAGTTTCTGGTTCTTGCAAAGCATCTCTGATGTTTCCTTCACCTCAGCATCCTCTCAGGACAGGCACGGCAGTAATCTACAATCTGAGTAGTTGACAGGGACGTACAATCATTAGATTCTAGACTGTTCTTCTTCAAGACAGTCTCTAAAATATACACTACTGTTTTCTGTTTGTTTTGCAGTTTTTCATTTATGATTCTGTTTTTGTATATATAATATATAATATGACACAATGATCCTCGAGTCAAATATAAATATTTAAATAGTCATTCTTGTTATTTCACTGCCTGATGGTAGTTACAATGGCTTTTCACTTTATTTTAGATTCTTCTTCTTTTGGATTCTTCTTCTGTTCTCTGGAATGTGTTTTGCTGTTCGGAAGATTTTCAACGAAACAAGAAAAATATCCCACAGTTGCAACCTTAGAAACACAATCCGAGTTGAAATTCACTGTGTTGTTTTTGGCAACTTTTGCCAATAAGGTGGGGTTTTTGGTTTTACTACATCTATCCCATGATATTCACATCAGACACTTGCATAAATACATAATGCAACAAAGTGCTGACATCAAAGGAAATGATAAGGAGAAAATATAAAGCAATTTTGTTTGCACAGAGTCAGAAAGCCAGCTCTTTTGAAATGTAAAGAGTTCAGTGAATCTTTGAGCCTCGGGCAAATGATTGTTTCACCCTGAGGCTTTGATTGCAAACACCCGTGAAGTCACCTTTGCAGTCTGGACCTGCGGGCCGTTAAGTGTCACCAGTGAAAACTTTGAAATAGTAAAACAGACACAGACATGCAATAATAAAACTATATTTCTCACATTTCTATACAATATAGTGTTATTCACTGAGCCACACTCTCAATCTTGCGCCCACTTTCCTTGTAACAGAACAGGGTTTACAAAGTGGGTGAACAATGGCCTGTCGCTTTGGTGAAAACAATGTCTCCACTAGACAAGGTCCAAGTCATTTTGTATGTAATGAATGCTCAACTCAAGGTAACAGGCGATCCTGTTGTTGTCTGCTACCTTGTTGACTGTGTGTATGTTCCTGCCTGTCATTGTGTGTGTGTTTGACAGCATGCGTTAATAGAGCGAGATTGCTCTGAGCGTTGAGCCAAAGACTGAGTTCAGTCAAAGTTTACATCAATAATACAAATGCAGATACTCAAGGTTGCAAGCTGCTTTAGCGTAGGTTTTCACTGTAGCCATCAATTTGCTCCTATATACAGGAATAATTATTTATCAGATTTTATGTATTAAACATGATATCAACTTCTTGGTAATTATTTTGATTTTTTTTTTTTTTTTTTTACAAGATTACTTAAAATTATTTCCACACTACTTAAATTTTACTTACAGTATAATTATTCTGCTGTTTCCTGTATAAATCTTTTTATACAGAAAACAGATTTTTTACCCCCTTATTCTAGTGTGCCTATCTTTAAGTATTTGTAGGAGGGAGAGGTAAGTGACGGAAGTGACAGGAAAAGGTAAGCGACCCATGTTGTAGGTGACGTCAGACGCCGGAGATTTGGCGGAAAATAAGCGAATTTAACAAAGTTTCTTTAAGCTTCAGTATTGCCAAATAAACTAATCAATTGTCATATAACTAACAACATCTGTCCAATCATCTCTAACACCCTGGAGGACAACGGGGAGAGTTTAGACGCTCTCCAAGATTACATCGACCGGTGCTTCCAAGATTTAGTAATGAAGAAGGCTCAGAGTGCATCTTCCCCGGCCAAAATTAAGACACCGTCATCAAAGAGACGTCGCCTGGCAGACTCCCCTGGCACAACATCCCTCTTCCCTTCTGTTTTTCTTATCCTTCATCTTTCTTTCTCCCTTTCCTATCCCTCAGTCATGTCTGTCCCGTTTGTAACAACTGAAAATAAAATAAATAATAACAACAAAGGTCGATCAAATGGACCAATACGGCAAGGCCGTGATGATCCATTTGGGAAAGTAAATCCATTGGGTATCCTTGTTGGTCTTCAGACAACAATTCTGACGGCTAAAGAACCAAATGGGACAAGCAAAAAAAAAAAAAAGTATTTGTAGGTAAATATAATTGCATTGTAATTTTAAATAAAATGCATTGAAATTCAGTTTTATACAGGGGAATTTCACCCTTAATTGTGGGCCGCATTAGAAAGTGTTACATATAGTATCTCGTGTTGCTTTATGTTGTAAGACCCTAATAGTTCATGTATTTGGCAACAGTGAGAAAGAAGAACTCACATTCAGGAACAGATCTAAAGCAGAACAAGACTCAAGAAGGGAGAGAGCCCCCCAAAGTCAACATTTAGGTTCAGTTCTCAGCTTCTGCTGGGCCCTAATAAAAACCAGAAACTTGGCTTATTCAGATTATTCCTGGGTTAAGAGTTGAATGTTCATTTTTCACCAGGACACATCACAGTGGTAACTTGTGTGCACACCTAACCTACTCCAGACCAGGTAATATATGTGAAGAGATCAGCAGGCATGACATCACCTCCTACTGACCAATTGATTCTCTGGAAAACAGACTCAGACTGGAAGATCTCTGCATGTAGCCTAAGCATATGTTTCAATTCTGTGCTTTACCTCCTCTGATACTGTTAGACACCACCGGGCATGTGCTGAAAGATTAAGAACAAAACTGTCTCATCTACCAGAATAACACTTGTAATTTCTCAGATTCTCCTGTGTCTCAGTGATAAAGTTGTGATGCTGATAAGTCTGCTAACTTACACGACTGGCATCTCAACTGGCTCTCCTGCCAGTTTTCCTGGCTTCCAATAGGCTCAACTTTATTAATATAGTAGCACTTTTCCAGCCTTACTACCAAAAAGTGTTTATAGCAGACACGTTTATACACACCGTTAAAAAAAACATCTTAAAAAAAACAGTAATATTCCAGCAGCTGGGCGCCAAAATACGACCGTAAAATAACAGAAAATAACTTTCACATGAAAATACGGTTATTTCCAGTAATGACAATACAGTTTGTTGCACTAATTTTACATGGGATTCTGCCTTTTCCAAGTGCTTTTAGACAATACATTAGGAACATGTTAACGTGATCAAACAATGAAATTACCTATAAACAAGGTCAATGAATGTGGCAATATGAATCATAGTACGTAAATATACGGTTAACAGTTGGTTTAAATAATAATGGATTGCACGCCCTGGGACAGACTGACAGAAGCGAGGCTGCCATATCGCACCATCGGCCCCTCTGATCATCACCAGTAGGTGGCAGGTGAAGAGTCTTGACCACGGACACAATACCGAGAGCGTCCGAGCCGGGGCTCGAACCGGCAACCTTCTGATCACAAGGCGAACTGCCAACTCTTGAGCCACGATCGCCCTAAATAGCAATGATAATAATACTTATGTGATGTAACACAAGCTTATAGGACTCATGTTATATACTTTTCCATAGCATTACATTTGAATTCAACAGTTCAATCTTTCAAATAACGGACAGATATTTGTGAAATGATGATACATTTCTGAATGTATTTTAACAATCTAAATATGCATATGTACAAAAAATATATTTAAAAAACAAGTAATTTGTGTTTTACTATATTTACAGTGATGTTATGTTATTTTACCTTTGACATGTAAAATCACCGTCTACTTATGTAAATTAATGATATTCTAGAAAGACAGTACAAAACTGTAAAATATACAGTAAGATACTTTGACATTACTATTTTTTGGAACAGTGCAGCACTTTTAATACTGTACAGGTTTTTTCCTCTCTCACACACTCTTACTCTGAAAATTTGTCTAATTTCCACAGCAGCTATAATGTTTTCAGTCTGTATTAAATAGGAAATAGGAAATATTGATTTTATTTCCATAACAATAGAATATTTATTCACCTTTGGCACATTCAGTGCTCAAGTTAAAATAGCAGTTCTGTGGAGATCTGTGGATCTAAAAAAAACAAAAAACAACAACAACTAAAAAGCACTTCTTAAGGACAAATTTAAATCAGATAAGCTTTTTCATTTTTACAGTCAGGATTTGGGAACTTTGTGTTTGCACTTGAACGTGAATCCCTTTGCTGATGCTTCAGTAGCAAAATCTACCAATATAACTGTAGAAGATAAAGTCACCAAAGTTCACAAATGTGTACTTGAGCTCAAAATGGAGAGTTTAAAAATGGCCACAGTCGGACCAAGTGGCAACAAGTGGCTGAAAACTAAAGACAGGTTTTAGAGGATAGCATACTTTGAATGGCAGCTGTCTCAACAGCTACTGGTGATCAGATTGCTGAAACGACAAGTCCTTGGACTTCTCCATTGTGTTTCTGGTGATGGTGCCATTTGGAAAATTTTGATTGGATCTTGTTAAATATGACTTTCCGTGTGACACAGCCCATCCACTGAGTGCTTTGTGATTCATTTTTGTCAAGTGAACTTCGAGTTGCTTAGCACTAATTGGCAGACGTGTGTCGGTGCATTGCACCTGTACAGTTTATGGATGCAGTCTGCTAACCAAGTTAGCATTAGCTGCTGATTCAGCATTACAACTGTGTCCTCCAAATGTAATAAAAATTAACATGGCAACCTCCAAACTGCTAATGTAGAGGCTACAAAGTGACAGCATGCTGGCTAAGTCCATCTTTTAAATACAGTCTATCAGTCTGAAGAGGCGGGGCAGGGGGTAAAATGGGGGACACTCTTATCATACAATACTGACTTGAGTTCCCCACTACTGTATATTTCCAGGCATTGTTTGGACTGTCCCCAGGCTAATATTTTATTCATTTTGATTGGTAGGCACAATTACAAAGTAGTCTTCCATTAATTTGGAATTGCACCACTGACTACAGCCTCTTGCATCATGCACAATTAACATAATCTAGCAGTGAGATGGTGCATACAAGCACAAATAGCAGCTGAAACCGGCTCCAGGCCAGATGAACAGCAAAAGTAACTACACAGTTTTATCATTTTGTATGATCACGTCACCTCCCAAATTAGGTTTTGTTTATATAGATAAGATGCTGTTGCCTTATGAAACTGGAGTGAACACATAATCACCTGCGTAGTATAATGAATGTGTTAAACTGCTTAGCGGCTGTAATCCCTCGTTTTCACCACCACCTCTGCGGGCTTCTTTCTGGGTGTCAACACAATACAAGTGTGATTCTCCCACAGTGGATAGTCAGTAAAGGCGCTGAAGCCATTTCTTCTCTAATTACTCCAGAAATAGAACATGCTGGTCCACCTGCTCTCTTTATTCCCCAACCTCTGTAAAGGCAGCAGTCCGTAAAGAACTAAACGGCCAGCAAAAGAGGCGCTCAAAAATATATTTAACAAAAGATCTATTTCAAATGCTGCACTGTGAAAATGTTTAAGGCCCTTTAAACATTTAGAATTGAATCAATCATGCAAGACAATCGGCAAGGTTTCTGACTGGTCAGAGACTGCACCCAACAGCGGCAGCTACAATAGCCCCAAACACACAACCTCATAATGGACTGTGTTAAGTGACTTTTTTCATTAACGTCCCTGTTACTGAGAGGAAGCCGAAAAGCTGAGAAGTCCTCCTTTAGACTCTAGAACTCAGTGGGAATTCTCCTATACATGCTGGAATGACAGCAGTGCCAGCAGGAGTACTGAGATTAGTCAGTGCCAGCTTTCTTTTTTATTATAAGCAAGTGAGCAAGAAACCTCATTTAAAAAAGTGTAAGTACACTTTAGAGAAGCATAGCATATATTGCATATAAGAAGAACATAATGTAACTCATATAAAACAGAGTAGAGTACAAAGTGGTGTAATTAAACACAGAGAAATATAAATGAAAGAAACCAGTTGTTTAGTTATCTAACTGCAGCCATGAACTGGTGAGATTTCGAAGTCTCGATCTAAATGTTTTGGCGGTGTTTGCCTCTCTAATGAGTGTCTCGATCACACCATTTTTCAATCTGTTCACTGCTAATTCAAACTGGTATCATTCCATATCGATCATTAGGTTATACGCAGGAACAACACTTAAATCATAGATCGGATACAAACATAGCAGATCAGGTTGGTTGCTGGTGCTGTGTGCCTTTTCTCCATATAAAGGATAAGGATAAATGTCCTTATGCTGTTTTAGCTCTTTTTACGTCAAGACGTTTAAAATTGAAATTTCTCTGTTTTGCTTAGGTAAATGTTATTCTGTTAAATGAGGCGCATATGCAAAATTTGCAATTTAATTTAATAAAGTTCGAACAGTACATTGTTTATAATAAATTATCAACATATGTAAGCTGTAAAAAAAATGCATATTTTCTTTGCTTCTCTTCTTTCTGGGTTGTTTGTATCTTTCCATTTTTGCATTTTTGCCTTTTGTTAATCTTCTTCTCTAGTCCGCTTACCCGCGATTTCGTTAACTCAAATCCACTTAAGAGCTAAATTTGATTTGACTGTATGTAATGCTGTCTTCCACTCTGTCCTCCTCACATTTTTCCTGCCTCCTGCTCGGGCTAAACTCCGGCAGACTCAATGTCACGGCAGCAAGGCAAAGACAATTAAGGTGTATAAATATGTAAATATGGTCATGGCAGCTCAGCGGGGGGAACAGCGTAATGACATTTTCTGCCCTCGTTTGGCTAATCCCCAAGACACCTCCGAATTAGAAACCTTAATGACAACCAATAACGCACAGATGGTCAAACTCTGGGGGCACATCGGCCCTTCTGATGCTGCCTGGGCTCCTTGCGGCATTCCTCTTCATGCCAACAATACACAAACACACACACACGCACAGGCAAAGGGACACAGAGATAAACACGTGCAAGCAGGCTAGCCAGCACTACCATGCAGGGAAGCAGGCATACATGCGTGCGTGATGTAGAACACTCGCAGTATGCACTCAGTCACTCACACACACACACGCATATCACTGAGCCAGATGCCACCCGTGCCCATGGGGGTGATCATGGTCGTAACTAGAAGGTCAGGTCTTGGCAGGCCGTTTAAGGCCAGGCAAGGCCCGGCTTCAGTGCGTTTTCAGTGTGTGTGTGCGTGTGTGTGTGTGTGTGTGTGTGTGTGTAGAGGTTATTGTTTGGTGTCTCAGGTAATACGTCCAGCGAGGCTTTGTGGCAGATGTCGACCATCCGTCTTGCAAAGCTGACCTATAGAAACGCTCCCTGCAGTTGCATCTCAAGAGAGAGAAAGTCAGCGCGAGGAAAGGAGAGCTTGTGTGTGTGAGTCACACAGAGAGAAGAGAGCATGAGTACAGACAGGGAGCGAGATGTTTTGGCTGGTTTCCGACAGTAATTAGTTCAACCTAGCTATTTGTTCTTCCTACCTCTATTAGATGGGAAAATGTTTCTTTGGGGAGTAAGCAAGTTTTTGCAGAGGGCGAAACAGTACAAAGGAAGTAGAACGATTCCTGAGAACTGGCAGACAAAGAAATGAAATAAAAGAGCACGATATGTCAAACGGGATGTATCAGGAAATAATTGCTTAGAAAATATATTATAACTGATATGTCAGACCGGGTTGATACATGAAAGATTAATTGCTTGCAAGTACAGTTTCATTTGTCTGTCCAAAATAGGCTGTTTAATGTGTCACTGAATAATGGTGAGATGAGATACATGTAATAACTGTCTTACTTGAAAAGTGCACATCTCTGCCTGCTGTTACAAAAATGGTTTCAGTTAAATCGGTATCTCATTTTCACATATGCTGGATTGAGCTGCTTCACTCTGTTGTTGTTTGATTGAGGTCCGTAGGAAAGCTTTCAGAAGCTGAGCACATTCGAGTAGTCTCTGCTTCTGCATTTTACAACCAGTTTACAAGCATTTTGTGGGGGGGAAAAATCCTTGAATCTCATTTATGATCAGTGTGGGAACACACAATTTGTGCTTCTGCTGAACAACAATGTCAGCTTATTTAATTTGTGCCTTTAATTCTGTAAAAGTTGCCAGAAGGAAACCACGGTGTTTCTGCCACTTTTACTGGAAGGGAAGTGCGATAATCAAGAAGCTATTTTTTCTCTTAAGATGTAGAACAAAGAAATCTAAATATTCACAATAGGTTTTTTTGTGCTTTAAAGATATTACATGTTTGGGCGCATGTATACTTGCATCAGGTCAAGACTCAGGGATGTCAATTCATTTTACATTGTGGAGCCACACAATGTAAAGATGTTAAACTGCATATCTAATATAAGAAACAAAAGTGCAATGTCAACACTTCATCTCAAAGTTTCTACACGACAAAGAAATGCTGCTGTAGTAAATGCAAGGATAATTAACTAAATGTGTAACATTACAGAAAAAGGTCGTATTCAAATTAATTTAACAACCAGTTCACGTGCCAAGACTGAACCCTGAGTTATGCCTGATGCATGTGTGTGCATCATGCACTTGGGTATAGCTAACAGAGCTGTCTGTGTGTGTGACTGGGTGTATGACACTTGTAGTAGAAAGCGCTTTGAGTGCTCAGTTGAGTAGAAAGGTACTATATATACTATATAAGTACCAGTCCATTTACCAATAAATTAATCCAATGTAGGATTAAATCATCTTTTAATTCATTGAGATAATACTGCATTGATTACTGCTGAATCAATTTATCACTAATTTGCCATTAGCTACTGCAATCATTAAATAAAGCATTTAATCTGTAGTTACAGTTCTTAGCCATCATTGTGTCTGACTCAAGGTTCTTTAGGTGCTAGTAGCCACTCCTCAGAGATGTAAAAGTACAGACTGTGTGTGTGTGTGTGTGTGTGTGTGTGTGTGTGTGTGTGTGTGTGTGTGTGTGTGTGTGTGTGTGTGTGTGTGTGTGTGTGTGTGTGTGTGTGTGTGTGTGAAATCTTGGCATGCAAACTATATAACAGGCAGCTGTGAACTGAACATTCACATGTCAAACAAAATCGTCAAATCAGCCTGATTGGTTTATCTGATTTGTTGAGCTAATCAAGTGAGTTTTTTAAGGTGACTGCTGGCAAAATTACCTGCACTACCACTAAAGTGACAGTGCAATTTACAGGTACGATCTGGAATGGTAAAATAATATTGAACTGATGTATTAAAAAGTTATTTAAATCCTGAAACTCGGAACCTAAATTTGATCCTAAGACTTATCAAGAGGCTAATTATAATCACATCTCTGCAGCAATCACCATCAATCTCAGGAGTCTCCAGGTGGCTCACTTCTCATCCTCATGCTTCGTTTATTTTCAAGTCAGGCCACAAAAAAAAAAAAAAAAAAAAAGATTTTATGGGAGCTCAAGTGCATCTTTAACCTTGCAGAATTTTTGCTCTGGAGGGATTAGGCAGATATACAGAAACCTTGCCTTCAGGTGCTCACATCCTAGTTATGCAAAGTCACGGTGATATAATATCATTCTGGAAGCAGAAGCCTCATTATGCATGTGCTGATAAATGATTAATGCCTTTAACAAACTATCCATCACCAGAATTTGTTTAAAAATTTATCAAATACCATATCACACCATGTTGTGGATTTGCTCATTACACTGCCTGCCTGAGCAACAGAGCTCTGATTCCAATGAGTGATTTTTGTTGCAACGACATACTTGTTGAAGACTGTGCAAAGAGGAAAGAGATGCACCTATTGTATTTGGCACCATAAAAAAACACAAAGCTCATTTAATTGGCCTGTGAGATCAAAGCTTTCTAACAAATGCTACTTACCAGGAAGCAGGATAACCGACTATATGTTTGCATAACAGTGGCCTCAGGGTTGAAAATCAAATTAGCGCTGTAAAGAAAGCATGCTGTGCCAATACCAAGAACGATTTCCTTTTCATCTGTTTTCTTCTTTATCCTGATGAAGGTCTCTCTTTTAATATCTAAATCCTCTTTAATAAGAGTCACATAGTGGAAGCCTTGTTGGTTTGCTGTCCCGTGGACTCAACATTAACATTCAAAATGAATTCACAGTGTAGGCTGTAGACTAGGCCACACAGTGAAAAAAGTGAATCATTGTATTTTAAGAAAAATAAATGTGAATTTTTCTTGCTACCAGTCAGCAGAAATATTCACATTCTAATTTAAATGCCATTCTGCTAAACTAAAAACGCTCACAAGCTCAAACTCTCTGGCTGATAGAATATCACACTATTAATCTCAAGAGAATACTCAGGTGATGACACTACAGTTTTACAGATGTTAATTTCTTCTTTTCTAATTAATGAAGATGTTTGAGTCAGGAAATACTATTGTTTCAATACGCAAGACAAAACCCCAGTTAAGCTTGACAAAGTCTGTGATGAGTTTAGCTAAAAGGATCTGTCCGTCTTTATACTGTGTCTGAATCATGATGGAAGCAAGACAGGAAAAAACAGACCAGATGTCTAGCTTCCAACTCATATTTTCCCAGTCCTCCCAAGTGATGCCAAGATGTCCCCAAAGATGCTGTACAGCTGATGTTTTCCCAAATGGATTCATAATTCTGTGGTAAAGTGTTTGGGGTAGGAGGGGAAGTAAACTGGTAGTAAGCACCAGCTCTAATTTTCAATAATTGTAACCAGGACTACATCCATCTTGTCAGGACTCAAAGTTCAAATGAAGGTCGGGCTCATAGTTACTGCTAAATACAAACAGCTCATTTCTGTAGCAAAATGAAAAGCCCAATGTAGCTCCAAGATCAGTATTGTATACTACCACATGCATACATGCATATTCACCCACTCATACAAATCCATGAATTCAGGTGTTCCAATCACTTTCATGGCCACAGGTGTATAAAATCTGCATAGAGGTATGCAGACTGCTTCTACAATCATTTCTGATAGAATGGGTTGCTCTCAGGAGCTCAGTGAATTCCAGTGTGGTATCGTCACAGGATGCCACCTGTGCAACACGTCCAGTAACTACTAAATATTCCACAGTCACTTTTTAGTAGTATTATAACAAAGTGGAAGCAATTGGGAAAAACTGCAACTTAATCACAAAATGGTAGGCCATGTAAAATCATAGAGCATGGTCAGTGGATGTTGAGGCACACAGTGCGCTGAGGTCGCCAACTTTCTGTAGAGTCAATCACTGCAGAACTCCAAACTTCATGTGCCTTCAGATTAACTCACCGACAGTGCATGGAGAGCTTCATGGAATGGGTCACCATGGCAAAGCAGCTGCATCCAAGCCTTAGATCACCACACGCATGGCAAAGTGTTGGCTGCAGTGATGTAAAGCATGTCACTACAGAACTCTAGATCAGGGGAGGCTTGTTCTCTGGAGTGGCAAATGATGCTCCTCCACCTGGCAATCTGATGGATGAGGCTTGCTTTGGTTCTTGCCAGGAGAACGGTACTTGTCTAAGACAACTGTTCCAAGTGTAAAGTTTGGTGGGGTTTTTCAGGAGTTGGGCACATCTCCTTAGTTCCAGTGGAAGGAACGTAATACATCAGCATTCCAGGACATTTCCTGTTCCAACATGACCGTGCACCAGTGCACAAAACAAGGTCCATAAAGTCACGGATGAGCAGGTTTAATGGGGAAGAACCTGACTGGCCTACACATAGTCCTGCCCTCAACTGGACAAGTGAATACTTTTGGCACATTTTTTTGCAAAAAGTGTGTGAAAATAGCACATTGTTATTTTTTATGCCAATTTACATGTTTTGATAGCTTTTGAAAAGATTTTCAAAAGCGAGAATTTTTTGTTTTTATGACAGCTGCTCTAATAAATGTATTAAGCACTGTAGTTTCAGGCACTAATGTGGATATGGAAAAATCATGTAGGCCCTTGCAGACACTCATGTGAACTGGGTTTTTGTGAAGGGGTGGAAAAATTGTTCCGATGATCCGTCACATAGTAACATTGTTTCAATCAGTGACTTTGAAGTTATTCGTTTTTTGTGTGTTTCAAGTCCCTATCATTCAGATCAATTCATAACAGAATGATAAAGTAAAATCTCTGGACACACATTTCTCTGATAGAACTCATTTCCATTAGTATTATTTGGTTTACCTGTCAGTCTGTTGAAAAAGCAGGTAGTTTGTATCTGTAGGTTTTATTTTTTTCAGCAGGCATAGAATGCTATTAATATTGCTGTTTCTCCTCCTCCCAGCACATGTCTTCATCAAAGACTGGTTCCTCTGGGATAACCACCATTATAGAAGCTGGTAGCATCGCTCTACTTGCCCCCCCACCAAGGATGCATAAGTTAGGATGACAGGAGGCCCCTAGAGGTGATCCAGACTGCTTGTCAGAGGAGCTGAGGGTCTAAATTTAGCTGTGAAAGGAAACCTGAACACTTGACAACAGGTTTACGGGCCTTGGCAGATGCCTTAGATAAATTGGAGCCTTGCTGTCCTTCTTATTGCTTCTCTGGTTCTGGATTCTGAGTTTGGTGTGGCGTGAAATAGCTTGTGACAAACCTCTGACAAAGAAGAACTTCGTACCAAACTTTAGTATGCAGAGTGCTCAGGGTCTTTTCCTGTTTTGTCATGAGCTCACATCAGCTTCATTAATCTATCTAACAGCTTTGTTTACCATGCTTATGGCATTCTTCACAGTTTTGTCACCCTAATGATAAATGTATTTAAGGTATCCCATATGGAATGGTATGGAATAAACCTTTTTAAGTGACCTTTTCTGCTCCCACCCAAATGTTTTCTGCAAAGGCCAAATGGTATTACCTGAACTTAGGGATCCAGTGGATATATTTTTGTTGCTGTTGAATGGAGCCCATTGTTTCTTAGCTGGCACTATATTGGTATGATTGTAACCTTTGTATACCCTTTGTTTGAGGGAGCAGAATGATTGGAGGAGTAAAAGGTAATGAAGTAGTTTACATTTCTTATTTTTCTTACTTCTGATTTTAAATGATGTGATGGTTTAAAGGCATGCTAGCTTCTTAATGTGTGCATGCAACAAACCTAAACCAAACTAAATATACACTGTAAAAAAACACAAACTGTAATATAAAAGTATTTTACTGTGTATTTTACAGTTTTGTACTGTTCTTCTAGAATATCATTAAATTCACATGAATAGACTGATTTTACATTTCAAATGTAAATTAACGTAAAATTACTGTAAATGTAATAAAACAATTTTCTTGTTTTTTAAATGTATTTGTCTGTACATATGCATATTTAGATTGTTAAAATACATTCACAAATGTGTCATAATTCCACAAATATTTGTCCATTATTTAAAAGATTGAACTGTGGTAAAAAAAAAATCTATGGACTGTAGCTACAAATCGACAATGATTGTTTTGCAGTTGTCATAGCCTCCAACATCCACCGATGCCAGTTACGTTACTTTCTACTGGAAAGAAATGTTCTATGCGTGTCAGGGCTGAGCGCGTTCCACTATTTCAGTTGCTGAGATTTACTTTCATACTTTGGGCACATTTAGTTTTGTAGTTTCTATTGTTTTTCAGGTTGAATGACATATCTTGGTAATCTCTTTTTAGAAGCAACGTTTTATTCTTCTGTTTTAAAAATTGTAATTTCAATTTTATTTTGCTAAATGGTTGCCATGCATCCATTTGTTTCGTATTGTTAACTGTCTGATTGCCTTCAAACTCTCCAGCCTTTCACACATTTCCATGTTCCATGATCTCATTTTTTCCACCATATATTTTTGTAAACATCCTGCTTTCATATAGTTTTTCTTGTGTTTGACTTGTTGTGTCTGATTGCTGGATTTGTTCTTTTCCCTTTTTAAAATTTTATAGATTTTTCTAAGCTGACTGCCAACCTGTCAGTGACCTGTCAGTGTCAGTCTGTGCAGTGAAGATTTGGATTTTTGACTTCCTGTGTTTACAATGTTATATCCATCTAAAGGTAGCATATTTCTCTTAGATCCAAAGAGCAGTTGTTTTTATGTTCAGTTAAAACAATGCTTGCACTTAAAATCAAAGAGTTTTAAAGAGATTTATAAAGCAAGCCCTTTTGCAGTGCAGGCATATGCAGTCCTACACTTAAAGAGTAGTCAATTTGCTGCAATCTTTACTTAATTCTACAGTACATGAGTTCAGGCTTGATATAGCCAGACAAAATTACAAGTGATTGAGCATCCACTATCCTGTAGTATCAGTGGTTCACCTTTCAAACTCAACTTCACTAGACTCATTCAATGCAAAGTGATGTTGTTATAATAAAGAAATCGTGATGGTAGAGGCTTTGCTGTAACACTGGAACAAGATCAGCAGCAGCGGCGGTGCAGAGGTTGCAAGTGCTTTTATGCATGAACAGTTCAAGAGTGTCATTGATAAGAAAAGCTCTCCAAATATTTCCCTAGCCAGGGGTTTACACAGTATCTATTCCTTATGGTAATTCAGTCAACCAGTCCACGGTTGCCATGGCAATTGCTCACTCTGCAGGTATTTTGTTGGTTAGAAGAGATGAGCTTAGGACTTATAGTGCATGAATAAAAGGGGAAAGATATATACAAAATACAAAGTAATAAACAACGACGTGAAAGATGAATATTTCAGATGGTAAATTATAAACAGGAGGTAAGTTTATTAATGAACATCTACCAACAAAATGCATTCTAAGTCTGTTAGTACTTTTGTACTTTTTGTACTTTTGCACAAATGTCCATTTAGTCCACAACAAACAGCCTTAGTATGAACCAGATCGAGGACTATGTTTCTCATGAAATCAACTCCTCTGATTCTGTGGCTTTGCAAAACTGCAGAGAGCAGCAATAACATGCGCATCTGCAGTGTCACACTTCATTCTAATTGTGAAAGATCTGCTGACTGAAGCCTATTTCAGAAAGCTTTGGTTTAATCAAAGAAAGCACTTTTATTTTGGTTTATTTACAGAATAGCTAACTCTGCTTTTAACACGAAGGAATGAACATAAAAGGAAGAGCAGTGATGTAGCAGTGGCTGAAAATGTTGCTCACCCTCGTCAGCCTGTGCTGTCCTGGAGTAGCACAGTAAGTGATGTGTTCCAGACGTTGCTTGCTTTATGTCTGTCTGCTGATATGATGGCGCCGTGTTAGAAATGGCTTCTTCTTATTTACAAAAAAGGAATAAAAGAAAGTGTTTTTGTTAGAGTCATGTATAAATCAATTGGCCAGAAATGGGCTCCACTGCAGTCGTAACAAATGAGTGAATGAGCAATGCCACAGCACTTGAACCAGCTCACCTAAACATCATGTAGCAGGTTATTAATGCAAATTATGACAAGGAGTCAATCTATCCATTGAAAATACCCTGGCTACTCTCATTCCCAGGCAGTAAAATAATGCAGTTTTGACAAAGCCACTGGTGATGCTCAATGATGCTCCTTTGGCGGTCGTGCATGCCACACTGTCTGGCATTAATGAGACAACTTTTCAGTGCAAAGGGTCACTGGTTTGTATTTAAACCTTAACAACATTTTCCTTTTCCTAACGTTTCCGTAAACCTCACCAGTGAACAGTGAATACTCCAACCTCCCCGTGGCCCACTAGAGTGAAGATGGAATCGTAAAGTGACTGAATGAATTTTTTTTTTGCTTTTGGTGCAACAACCTCAACCTGGCAATGTATTTGCACAGGTTGCCTGTTAAGAGGCAATCGGTCGCTAAGCCATACAAGTCTGAGTGCTTTGCAAAATAATTGTTTTCCGATCTATAAACGCAGGAGATTGCCAACACATTGCAGTCGGTTTGATTTAGTCTGCACCAATGAGCAAACTCATTTTCAACATGTCTCTTTGCAATAGGGGACTTGACTCAGCTGGTTGTATTCTGGTTATATTCCTGTATACCTGTATACCTTAAAAGCAGGGTTGCCATCTGTGAGTTTCTGGTTGAAATGTGAATGTAAGTAGTTCATGTGAATTTCTGTTTAATGTGAGATTCTGTGGCTGTAGACAGATATCTAATTTCCACCAATTTATCACAGTTAATGACCATATTATCACAAACAGATTGCAATTTAACCCCATTCAGTCACAAACTGATAGCAGATGGATAGCACACTGACTCTGTCTTCAGCACTGGGGTTTGGTACTCAAAGAAGTATTGCATTACACATTAGTGGTTACTTTTTTTGAATGTAATGCAGTATGTTACTTGGTTACTCACTCATTAAATTAGCACAGCTGTTGTAGAAACATGTACAGACTGATGGAGGCTACAATGTTGCAAGCCTGACTCCCCATCACTGTCTGTTACCTTCTGAAGTTCAGGCTCTGGCCCATGGGCTGGGGTTGCGATACTATCATCTAGCTTTGTATTATGCTGTCTGTGCAGATGTTTGCAAAGTGCCAAAGTTGTGTTAGCAGTGTAATACGCCTGTTTCTGTCATGGATGTGGTTTGTATTTGTATTTGCAATAAAGAAAAGATTAATATCCATATGTCCATTCCTGAAAAGCTGTAGACCGCTTCACTATTTTCCTCCTCACCCTAAAATCAGCTGGATGTAAAAAGTTCTGGAAGAAAAATGTTGTTTGGGATAATTGCCTCACCCAAGACGGTTAAATTTTTGCATCATTTGTCACTTGTTCTGTCTGTAAACATGATAGCTCAAAATGTGTTGAATGAATATTGATAAAATCTTAACAACCTATTAAAATATGGATTACATTCGCCAAGGTCTCCAATGTCAACTTAATAATTTATCGGCAGGACATTGACACAAAAGAATCCTTAAAACACAAAGTGCAGTATGAATCTGTGTGGTATGTATACTGAGATATAAAGACATATAAAGATTTAAAATACTCTGACACATTTAACCTCTGACCAAAGTGAAAATGATGCCATATAGAGCTATTGAAACTTATGTTTGTATTGACAACATATAGGCATATAGGGAACATTGCATACAGGGATTCTAATTATTTTGGACTTTGGATCTCTTCAAGTAAATTATGGTTCAACATTTCATAGAATGTCGTATCTTTAAAACTGTGCTTAATATTCTGCTGCCTTTGGTTGTACTGGCAACATTTGGGGAACGATACTTGTATATGGGGATTTTACATATCACATTATAGTTTGCATCCAAATATCATGTCTAATATGATCTCTGATCTCACTTTTACATTTCACATCTGCCTTTCCTTCAAGCTGCCCCCAGATTGTGCTATATCTTTAAAGAAAGTGTTGTCAAAAGAAAGAGAATGAGCTGCCTAGTTAGTTAGAAATATACTCTAGTTAATGTTATATACTGAGCTCACGTTTTTCATGTCCAGTTATACATAAATCAATACCTTTTATCCATTAGCTACTCTGACACGATGTTTGTGTCATCAGCGTAAACAATCTTTTATCCTACTCTTATCTGAGTTTCACTGCACTAAAAACTTTTTAATTTAAGTTTAAAAAGAACAAAGGAAACAAAGTGAATCTATAAAAAGTATAATGCTATTTTCTTGAAAGTAAATACTCCTCGGAGGATGAGCTGCCTTGTTGGAGGTTTGCACTCTCTGAGTGCTTCTTGTTGAAACTGTAATGACTGAATTCAGAGTAACACGTAACACGTTCTTATTGAAAATGCGAAGATGTAACTATAGTAGCGTGTAACTTACTGGAAAGTATTACACCCAACTCTGCACCAAGGTTATCTGGAAGGTGGCAGCTGACTGCCAGTGGTCACAGACTTGGTTCACTGCTTATTTTAAGGCAAGAAGATCACAAGTTCACTGGATATGGCTGCAGCAATCTCCAACAACCCTTTTCCCTGCAGCATGTCACAGACATTGCAGGTCTCTGAAAATGGGCGCTATCTCTGAGTCCAGTACTGAATGTCATTAGGTTAAAGACAGCAATTTCAGACAATTTGTTTTGGGGGCATTTTATGGCTTTTCTTTTATGATAGGGACAGAGAAGAGAGAGGGAAAGACATGTGGTAAAGGGTCACAGGTCCGACTCAAACCCGAACCCAGGCCGGTCACACAGAATCTAAGAGTGAATCTGAACTAAGAACAAAATATATCACAGTTTATTGCTGTTTAAATTTTCCCACTCCCCCCCAAAAAATTCCACAAGACATACATGTGTAACATATGAGGCCTTATCTATTTTCCACATGACAGTTTTAGAGTTTTCTGACCTTGGAGTTTGCTGATCTGAGCTGTGTGCTATTTCGGAGCTCAGGGGAAGAGCAACAGCAGCATTTCATGTTTTATCTGGTGCAAATGCTGTTGTTTGAATATTAATTTTGTGAGATTTTTTTTAATGCTTTCACGGTTATAAGTTCCATCGCACAGAATAATTCAGAGAGTTAACAAAATAAAGTCGGTGCCACCAAAAGTGCTTAGAGGAATTAAACTGTACTGTTTAGGCTTAAATTGGAAGAGAGAATCTGGCTTGTAGGACCAGTCATGAGCCAAACCGTGATGTGCTTTAAACGTGACATATGTTAATCAGTTCTAAAACACGGTGTTAACCTCTGCTGGAAGAATGGAACAGGGCTAATACGCTCCTGTCTTTTTGAATTTGTTTTAATAGCAGCTGCACTACAACAAACTGATGGTGTAAAAGTGTTTTATGGCTTTACCCTCAGTGAAATGAATTAATGGACTCAAGGCTTGATTATATGAATGCAAAAACTGACTTTCCCGAGGTCAGTCCAGGCGTCAGAGCAACTGGGCTCTGAAATGCTCCTCAATTGGAGAAGTGTGGCTGGATAACGCTTGTGGCTCTTTTGCCAAAAAAGAGCTCATTGTCCCAAAATACACCCAGATTTCTGGCTGCTGGCGTGATTCGTAGACAGGCAGCCAAGACCCTTCTGCACAGAGGATATGGATATAGACTTTGAATTAGTTGGGATTTGTTTTTATTTAGCCAGGGAAAGTTTCGGTACATTTATTTCTGTCATCTTTGGACACGTTAAATGAAATCCCACACCATCTGCCTCCGGCTGCAGATTGGAGGTGTGCTGATTAGGTGATACAAGGTAATTATATGCTGTAAATTCCTGGAGAAGCCCATTTGTATTTATTAAGTAGCTATTGTTGTGTTACTGTTTTTGACACAGTTGTTTCAGAGAGCCGAGCATGCTGACATGCCTGGCACTTTCATGCAAGAGATGACTGTGAGATGATGGGTTATATGTGCACAGACCTCTGCCGAGGACAGCAAGTACATAAACATGGGCAGGTGCCCACATATATAAAAACAGCATCAGGCAACCTACGATTTTCAGCTTTTACAGTTTATCCAGTAGTGGTTAAAAGGCTCTTCATGATCCAGCCCAGTTTGTCTGAAGTGGCACATTTACATCATACACTGAGGATTTGAAGAGGCTGTAACTGTAACTGCTGCGGCATGATTTGAGCCAGTTTGTCAGAGATCCAGCAGCCTGACGACAAAGGCCTTTTCTAGGCGATAATCAACTTTGCAGCCCACGCAGAGGCTGAGGGGCGAGCAAGCTGAAAAGATGAATCTGTTTGCTCCTGATCACAGAACAAGCTATACAGTGGGCCAAAGCCTTGCTAGTTTGGCAACGGGAAGAGTCTCAAGATTAAACAGTGAGATCTTTCTCTTGATCAGGCCCCCGGTCTGTCCTCCCCGCCATCCCTGCACCTGCTAGTCTCAGCCCCTGATGTATGTGCTCGCTGCTTCCCTTCCCACTCTCGCTCTCTCTTTCTCCCTCTCAACTTTCACTGACTGTCTTTCTTCTTCCCCCGGTCTTCCTCCACCCTCCATCTTTTTCCTTGCTTTTGATTATCGACTGCGACCCAGAACTCATGCGAGCAAATCTATCGGAATTTCATCTCTGCCTGGCTTGCAATCACTTTCACTTGCACACTCGCACATACATAGGTTCTATGGTGTCCCACTCACTATCTGCACAGACACACACACACATTCGCACAAACCTATTTTGTTATTCTTTCCCTCGACACTTTAATCACAAATGCTGGGACTGTACATAATCCAGACTAGACTCAAGCTGCTCACTCATTTCCTCTGTTTATCACTCTGTGATAAATGAGAAAGACGTTTTTCCAATTCCACAGCGAGAGATGACGTTACAATCTTCGGGACTGAATTAAAGAAGTTTTTTGGTGAGTTGCTTGGCGTAGCTTCATGACTAAATGGATGCTAAATGTCTCTAAAGTAACAGGAGAGAAACAGAATGCTCTTTTATGGATTCCTGTGGGGAAACTCTCTGCACTTCAAACAGAAAGATCAGAAGTCCATGTTAAGGTGCAGAACAGTGCAGGTTAACAATCAAGGACGCCGCTGAAGGGTGGATGTTTGGCGACACTGCTTTAGCCTCTGGTTGAAGGGCATTTTTTTCTGAAAGCAAAGCTCTTTCAGGATGTTAAAAATAAACAAAGGGAGGCAATTTTCTATTTTCTTGCTGGCTCGGAATTCTGTGGAAATCCCAAAATTGTGTTACCACTTTTCCCGAGTCTTTCTCATAACATCCTGTGCCAATCCAAGCTCATTTGCTTCAATTGGAGACAGAATAGGAGGATTTTGTGCCAATGTCATCAAAGATTTATGTTTTCTCTCCAAATAAGAAGGTTTCAGAGGGGCAGAGAAAGGGTTGCTGCAACTAAAACACTTGGTGGAGGGTAAATAAAGACCATCCCAATGGCTAACAATGTGTTAATGGAGATCCAACAGAATTTTACACAACTGTTCTTATATGTCTTTTAATTGATTTTGTCAATATTTTGAATTCAGTAAGTTAAAAAAAAAAAAGGAAAAGAGGGGGAAAAGGTGTATTTAATAGGTAGAAAACATAGCTTGCAATTTTTGGTGAGTCAAGTAACAAAATTGTTTGTTTGTGTGTTTAGGAGCAAAGTAACCTGTCGTAAAATGTATAATTACAATCATTTTCCTTTGGTGATGAATCTGATGGAAAGACACGTTTTGGCCAACAGCTCAGGTTTGTTACAGATCTGCAGAGTAAAACATTTGATATTGGAGCTAACACGGTTGATCATCCTTGATATTTCATTTCATGTTATTAGCGTCGGACTGGACACCTACACACAACAGATTAATGTAGCAGTCTAAATTAAATCTATCGATTAGCCATATGATCGAATCCACCACCAAACCATCCTACAGTTTCACACATGAATGTCACATATAGTACACGTTAGTGCAGCACTTCATAAATTTACTTCATACTTCATTCCACATAGGTGTATGTTTTAAAAAGCAATACATGTAAATGTGCATTTTCAGATTTGTTCATCGTTCATTTTTGTAGGATGTGCATGTGATTTTTTTTGTTGTTGGTTTGTGGATTTAATTCTTAAAACACTTGCATTTTTAAGAAGATATATTAAAATATATTTGTTGAAGACTCTTTATTGATTGTGGATTTGGTGGTTTACAGATCATTTGCAGCAGCAGGACAGTGAATCCACGATTGCTTCAACATAAACAACAAAATATCATGTAACAAATCCAGTAAAACAGTCTGGTTTTAATGACTAAAATCTGTCTTTTTGTGTGATTTCTTGATTTTATTTATTTTTATTTTACAGAACAGGAAAAATAATTACTTGAATGCTGACACAGTGTATACTTTCCAAACGATTGTTTTAAAAGTTTCATTTGACCCTTAAGGAAATGTACTAGAAAAGTTTCACTCTGCACTCAAGTGCACACATATCCAGAAGTGAAACCTTCACATAAAATTCAATATTGTTTGAATACTGATGGATTTTCTTTAACAGTGTCTTGAGAAACCATGAGCCCACGATCAATAATTAATGCACATTTATGCGATTTAGTCCAGTTATTCTCCTCAATCTCTGCTAACCTTTTAATATTTCACTGCGGGTGGCCGAGGCCAATCTACTTCCCCGCTTTTTATTTTTAGCTTCGATCCCAAATATTGCCCTATTTTGGATTTTCAGACTGTTTCTGATGAGGACAGGAAGAGACAGAGAGAACTGACACTTCACTGGAGACCACAGAGCTGCTTAAATATTAAATGGATGGACAGTGGTGACACAGAAAACGCAATCTTCTTTTCCTACGGGCTTTATATCCAAATCCCAGTGGCAATTGTCTGGTCAACAAAACAGTCAAGGGATTTAGAGTCGGAAAGCCCCTCTGGAAATTTTAGTCTGAGTGCAACTGGAGTATTCCTGTGTATTATTTGTTGTTAATTTCTTTGTGAAAATAAAATTCTAAATAGCTGAAACTCTAATACCCATACAAGCACCTTTGATGTTATCACTAACTGGAAAGTAGCTATCTTTAAGTGAAGTCTATAATAATAATGTTTTCATTACTATTATAGGTTTGATTGTACATAGGCTTTATTAGGATAATGCAATCAGTGTCTGTCTCTCTGTGTTAGCCCTGTGATAGACTGGTTGACCAGTCCAAGCTGTACCCCATGTGTCAGTAATGGCTTACTTGGAAAAATAGAATGAACGACAGTAACTGCAATGCATTTCAGCATCTAAAGTGAACCCAAAATTTAAGGAAGGTGTATTTGTTGTTGACTTCAAAAGAAAACGGAAGCCAACTGAAACAGCAGCTTGGGAAGCGTTCGTGCAGCATGTCCACAATTTTCTGGGCAATCACAGAGGATTATGCTGAGCTTGTAGATAATGTGCTGAAAGCGTATCAGTTAATGGGCACCAGAATGTCACTGAAGATGCACTTTTTACATTCTCACCTCGACTTTTATCCCCATTGAACCTGATCGATGTCAGCGACCAGCATGAGGAAAGATTTCATCAAGATATAATAGTGATGGAAAAGAGATATCAGGGAAAATGTAATCCGAGCATGATGGCTGACTACTCTTTGCTCTTGCAAAGAGAGACGGATGTGCAGCATGAACGCAAAAGCAAGGGCCTCAAACATTTTAGAGCATGCTTGTTTTATTTTGAGCTAAATTGACAGCAATATGCTGTGGTATGTTTTCAGAATAACAAACATATAACAAACATATTGGTAGGAAATAGTTCCAGACATTGTGTTGGTATATTTACACTGATGTTCAAACGTATCAAATCGTCAGTGACATGCATCTCAGAAACCTTAACGAGTAGCTCAAATTGGATTTCGTATCAGAAATCAGTGCAACAACTTAGAGCTAAAGAGCTACTCTGAGGTTCCCAGTAGCAAACAAAACCTCTTTTGTTTTGTAGACCAGAATTATTTTAAGTTTCTTACAGTGCCCATTCGCTGCGTTTCCATTAGGCCTTATTGCAGTGATGCCTAGCTTCTCTTTTTGTGGTGCACCTGCAAGTACTGAAGAGAACAGTGTACCCTGTCGCCCACATTAGTAGGGTCCAATGTGGTTCAGAGCCATTTTTATTTTTATGCACTGCCTCTGTTCATCTACATAAATCTGAAAATACATATCACATCATGAAAATAGCCGCTGTTGCCATGTCTTACATCCCTGACGGTGGTCTAAAACTGTCATCACAAAAGACCTAACTGGTTTGCTCTAACTTGTTCTTACAAGTGGCCAAATATGGAGAACAATGAGGACCTAATTCTGTACTGACTGATTATGTTTTATTTCACCATTTTATGAACAGAAACATGTGTTTTTTTCCCTCCTCGTTCACAAAAGTGGCAGAACAGTGATGTACCAGGAAGCAAAAGAAATGGATAATGAGAATTTCACAGAATTTTAACGTGTGTAAAACGGGCGGGGGGGGGGGATGCGTCAGTTAAAAGTGTGTCATTTACAAAAACTGAAATCAAACTGAATAGCTGTATTTTCTCATTTCAGCCATTTATACACCACTAACTGTGGACATGCACATTAAAGGTTCCTGCCAGGTCTTGAACTAATAGATGTTAAGCATATTAAACCTGACAGAGTATTGAAAACAATTCCATTTTATTTATTTATTTTTAAAACATGCACAATTATCATGAAAATTCAGTGCTGACCTTTATAACACCAGTATTCAGGGTTCTATGTAACCTCACCAGACATAGCAGAACATAATGTAATGGTGCCAAATGCAGTCTTATTTCAGTGTACTCTTAAAATTGTATATATTATGTCACACTTCCTCAAAATGCCCTGTTTAAAAATTAGCAATAATGAAAAAACTTGTATATTTGTATACACTCAAAACACTTTTTTCTCTCTCTTGTTATCTCTGTGGCACTTCGTTACTCACTACTGGTTGCCAACATTTACAACATATAGTTTAATTTTATTTGTAAGGTTCCTAAAATTTGGTGAGAGATTTTTCACTAAAGTGTACTTCATATCTGGGCCACTGCAGACACTGACACTCGCTCCTAACAGTCATCTGCACCATCAATTAGGCAATTATGCATGTACACTGAGGTCAGGCAAGCTTCTAAGGATGCTCTGTGGTGTCCTTGGAGATTATGTGCAAGTTTCTATGACAGGGCAAGCAGACAATTAAATTACAAATTATGTTTCTTTTACTGATGGGACCCTCGGGGCACCCTGGGTGGTTTGCTGTTAGTAATCTTTGCATAGCCATTACAGCCATTTGGACAGTTTGTCGATCAATTACAACAAAGGGGGTCAACAGCATTAAAACACTGCTACATTATCAGTGTTCAGCGGGAGTAGCACATGTACAACAAAATCCTGTGATTGATCATATGCGAGAAAGAAGAGGCGCTTGTTTCCCACACTGTGAGAGCCCGCCGGTGTAGCACGCCCCCCATTCACTCTCTCTGGCGCTCTGTCGTCCGCCGGGTTGAGCGACTGAAGCTGCCTGGGAGAGAAACAGCGAGGAGGGGAGAGGAAACGGAGCGATATGGCGAGCATCAACATGGGGCCGAGACCGCTGCTGCTGCTGGAGCTGGCGTGGGCTCTCCTGGCCCTCCAAGCGGTTTACGTCCGATGTCTTAACGGCGATGAGGACCAGAGCCAGGACACCGAGTGCAAGATGAAGAGCGTCACCGTGTCGGCGCTGCCGTTTTTAAGAGAAAACGACCTGAGCATCATGCACAGTCCCTCGGCCTCTGAGCCCAAGCTTCTGTTCTCTGTTAGAAACGATTTTCCCGGGGACGTGGTGGTGGTGGACGACCTGGAAAACACAGAGCTCCCCTTTTTCGTCTTAGGTGAGTTTTTCTTTTTCCAACACGCTGCTGTGTGGTGTCATTAGCCGCCAATTAAGCGGATAAAACCCCGCTCGCTCTTTATTACTACACCGGAGCAGCTGTTTATTAGCTAGCGCCTGGCTACATACCATGGCTCCACTGGTTTGGGAAAATGTTATAGGCAGCATAGCAGCCCAAATATGTAGCTAATACGATTAGATCCGTTTTACGGGTCATAATTAGTCCGCCAGTGGTTGATAATTAGTCTGTTATTGATAGCGTAGTGAATCAACACTTAGGACTTGTTTTTGTATTATATTAGGCCGCACAGCACATGCGCATAAAAATAGAGTTTTGGGTTGTTTTTTTTTGTAATAAATAAAAACCATCATTAGAGTTGTTTAGGGAGCATCATTTTAATTTTCTGTATTATTGCTTGTGGGTATTTTACCCAGAGTGTGCACACGTGGTTCGGTTAGCTACATGTGTAGGAAACTGCTTGCTAGTTAAAACACTAGCAACAGCGCAGCCAAACTCCTCTTACACCACACTGTGCTGTACCTTTTAATTTGGTGTCTTTTTTGTAGTTACTTTTTGTTGCCCATTTCTTATGTTGTGTTACAGACAGTAGAATTTACGCCCGTCTTGTGAGTTTTCAAACTTTATTAAATAAGCTTCATCGAGATTTAGGCCAACCCAAGTTCATGTTAACTGGACATTATGCTTTGTTTCAGTAACACTGGGTTAGGCAGAGAGCGGCAAAGTTTGCAGTGAAGTTTGCTGGCCGCTGTCCATGGTGCTGAATCTCAGCGCTTCTTTACAGCGTCTGTTGCTGCGGCTGCCGGGGGCCAGCATATCCCCCCCGCTGCATATTCAGGGGCTCCGTGTGAGCTGCAGCGTCACATTTGCACAGCGTTTTAGGTCCGCTCTGTTTCTGTTTCGTGAGGGTTTAAGTGTTGTTACTGGAGTCTCAACTGGTTTTGATGTGTCCCAAGTCAGAGAGCAACAGGAAACAGTGAGACAACATGTCAGATATGCCTTAGTGTTGTGACTGTTGGATCAGTGGAGCTTTTTCTTGCCTGTGACACACTGATATGAGGTGTGAGCTTAAAATCGCAGTCTCACTCTATTTTATCTACGAAAAAATTGCAACAAAACGTATATAGGACAACATGTATTTAAATACTTCTTGAGATACTAGTAGTAATAGCGCAGTAATGCTTCAAGAACCAACGCATAAACTTAGAAAACCATAAAGGGTAAAGGAATGAATATTAATTATAACTTGATTTAACCACATTTAAGCTTGAAATGGATTGGTGGGGAAAAACAAGAAATGGTTTAAAACAAATAAATTACATTTGATCAAAAATATAAAGGTAAAGTAAGTATTTTTTAGATTATGTAATAGAATAGTTATTGTCATAACCATCTTTTTAATGAATCCACTAAAATACATAGGAGCGATTGCTCTTTTGTGGAAGCTGACATGTTGTCTTGCCATCTTTACACAGTGGTCGACTGTTTTTTCTAATCACATTTGGCTATCGATCAGCCACATACTGTACGTAGTACGTGCTATAAGTTACTTTTAGATTAAAGATCACAAGTTGCTCTTTTAAAGTATATGTGACCATTTAACATTTGTACTTGTATATTTTCAATATCTCTGACTCACTATGTCTCCAGATAGCTGACAATGGGCCAGCTAATGTTAGACTCAAGAATCACACTTCCCCTCTGATAAAAAGTTTTATTACATTCAGAGTTTTTAGAGTTTCAGAAGTCAGAGCCACTTGAAAAAAAAAGTTTAGCTAGCACCTGCTAACAGCAGCAAAAACAGCTGCACTTACCAGGAGAAAAGTTCAGGATCTCCTCAAAAACTTACCTCGGTATTGCTGTCATCAGACAGAAGTGAGCCTCACTGACTCATCGACTCATATCAGATTCCTTTCACAAAGTTTTACAGCCTCTTCCAGAGTAAATAGATGACGACTCATACTGACAGCTGAGGTAAACAATGGACTGACAACCTATACTCACTACAGATGAACAACAACCAGAGTTTTTTGTCCTATATTGGCCACCATAGCTGGGATTATACATTTAATTTGGGAGGGGTAAGAAAACAGAATTCAGCCGAATGAAAAATGCTATCTGCTGAAATCTATTGGTGAGAGTTTACACACTGTACCTTAAAGTTTCTTAATTAAATCCTTCATATATATATATATATATATATATATATATATATATTAGGGGTGCAACAATACACAAAATTCACGGTTCGGTTCGGTTCAATACTTTGGTGTCACGGTTCGATATTTTTTCGATACAAAAAAAAATGTTCATGCCTTTTTAATTTGTCATTTATTAAATTTTCACGGCACATTCCGCACCACATCTCTGTGCGTTCATCATTTGTTTGAAGCCAGCTCACCTCCTGCAACTACTTTTCCGAGAATACACGCTTCTTTTATGGTTCGGACTCCTTCTGACATTTCTTGAGGTGGAGGAACATCACAGTAATTGCTTAAAGGAGCTTCTTCGACATCTTTAAGAGTTCTAAACAAATGTCTGTCCTCGTCCTGAAAATCTTATGTACGCAAACACGCGTTGCAACTTCTTATCTTGTGCCCGTTTTTTATTTTGACAGCGAATGCGCACCTGCGGACCACTTATGTGCAGCCCTGGTTATTTCGCTTGTCATATTGCAGCCACAGAAATTCTTTTGTCCATGAAACCATAAAGCTGCACTTTCTTTTTGCCTTATAGTCTGATTTGTCATAACTTTTCCGTTTTGTGGTAAACTTTTCTTTGGCTGTCACTTCTTCACCCTGACCTGTCTTATTTGGCTCAGCAGAACTAAAATATTGTGGCGAGCTCAGACAAGGAGGAGACGGAGGTGTCGTTTGGTCTTGCTTCCCGTGAGCTAGCCAGGGAGCACAGCCGTTTATTAACATCTGCAGAAGAACACTGCCGCTAGCTAACTGCTCAGCGCGGCAACAGCACAGCACAGCAACAACAACAACAACAACAACACACAGGGCGCCCTCTGACCCCGGAAGGACACACCGTCGCAGCGAGAGGGCGTCACCCGTCACTATGGCAACATAAACAAAACATAACTGTACAAACAGAACCCCGAACAGCCCTGGGGCCTGTTCTTCGTACCGCGCTAAGTGAGTTAGCTGGATGAGATTGTTGACGATTTCGCGTGATCCTGGATCGTTCGGTTCCCCGAAGCCCATCCGGGACTTGCTGTCATAGCAACAGAGCCGTAAGCGTAAACCTGCTGGGGAGCAGGTTTACTTTATGTAAACAGGATTAGATCGCGGCCACGCAGGTATGTCCGCGTCATTCATACGAAAGCAACAGCGATATTCCACCACTGTTTCACCATAAATAAATAACATCAATGTAACTAAAGATAATGCAGCACTTGATCCTTTTATTGATTTCACACAGATACATACAGGTCATTCCCTAAAAAAGGGAAATGTACTATTAACATTCTATTACATGTATGTGATTATTACAGATGTAATTCATATTTCAGAGTAGTAATTGTAAATTACTTCGTGTAATCAAGATGAGAGACCACGGCTATAAAAGCGAAGGTGGATTTGGGAAGTCTGTCGCAGTCATACACTTTTACTTGTTCCCATGTTCTAGTGGGTCCTGTTGTGGCTCTAATGTGAAAGGGGATATAATATAACATATTATAATATAATATAATGTAATATAATATTGGATAATATGGTGTGATATGATAAATCTACCCTACCGCCTACTGGTGTTGGCCAGAGGGGCCGATGGCGCAATATGGCAGCCTGGCTTCTGTCAGTCTGCCCCAGGGCAGCTGTGGCTACAACCGTAGCTGCCTCCACCAGTGTGTGAATGTGAGAGTGAATGAATAGTGGCATTGTAAAGCGCTTTGGGTGCCTTGAAAAGCGCTATATAAATCCACTCCATTATTATTGTTATTATTGAATTACTTACGAGTTTGATTTGTCAGCAACTTTCTGCCAGCCCTCTCTCCTTGCTTTTGCAGCCTTTGCAGTGTTCCCTTGCGTTTTAATTAAACTCTGAAACTCCTGAAATCCCTCACTCAAGAGTTCTTCCTCTGCTGCCGAAAAATACCGAGCGCGCTCCTTCGACATTTTCGCCGACCAATCAAAGGGTTGCCGATCAATGTTTCTACTATCGATGCGTAGCCCCTGTTGGGCCACCCAGTGATCTCACATTACTTCATCCAGCTATACTAATCGTCAACAACAGGTGTGTTCGGGGAACCGGAATAGCGAGCTCAGAGTTAGCGCGATGATTTGGTCTTGGATGTTTCATTTGATCTTGGATGTAGTAAGCGACATACGAAGCACAGGGCCCTGATCCGCTACAATATATATCCTGCTGCTTTTACACACGCACTCACATAAGCTCAGCGATTCTCTGCGCGATCAACCTCTCACATGTTTAAGCTGCGGGAGATTTCACTTGTCATGTTTGCATAGTAAGCTAACAATTAATAAGACAATGTCAGAGGAATTGGTGCGCAAATTATCATCACTCACCAATCAGTGCTGTCGCTCTCTATACACAGTGAAAGCAAAAAACAAGCGCAAATTCAAACGCGATTTCAATATGTCACATATTGACAGTGGCTCACCGATGCCAATGACATAATTACCCAGCTACATTTCCGAAAGAATGCAAAAGCATTGACATATATTTTTCCTTCCTACGATAGGCCGACGGGCAGGGCAGAGATAGATTTTGGTAGCCCGACTGGAAAAATCGCTAGACCCGGGACGTCGGGCAGGCGATTTTGCGAGCCCTGTATCTGATTGAGGAATCACTCATGTTTGGAAAAGAGAGTTTATTACAGAGAAATGGCTCTTTCCAAAATAAAAGCTATACTATACGCTTCTTCTGGGCTATATTCTCAGCAGCATATTAAACATATCAGGTCCCCATAAGGAGAATCATGTATTTGTTGTGTTCCCACTAGTGCTGTCAGCGTAAATCTCGTTGAAATGACGTAAACGCCACAACACGGCAAATCTCCATTAACGAGCTACGGCGGATCGCCCGTGCATGGGGCTGGACGGCCAACATGTTAATGAGCAAACTGCGCTAACACACTAGCTCCCACCCATGTAATTGAGCATTGCGTGGCACATCCAACATACTGTTTTACTTTTGTCCATGACGCGCTTACCTTCAAGGTCATACGTCACATGAAAACCAAAATAGTTCCAAACGCCAGATCTGAATGAGGGTGCGGGAGGTTCAATTTGCCATGTTGCAAGGAGAGCTTAACTTCTGTCTCGCTAGCTTGCCCTGCGCTCAGTGAATCTGCGTTCAACTACTCCGCCTAGGCTGCACTGTCGAGCGCAGATCCACTGAGCGCTCAACACAGACAGCATCGTCAGAAGGAAAGTTGATAAAATAAATTAAAAATTTTGTATTGTTCGATACATATGCGTACCGAACCGAAAGCACTGTATCGAATGGTTCAAGATCAATACGAGTATCGTTGCACCCCTAATATATATAAAAAAAAAACACCCAGCACGCCCCTGCGGGCGGTTTATCCTTCAAGCTCGGGTCCTCTACCAGAGGCCTGGGAGCTTGAGGGTCCTGCGCAGTATCTTAGCTGTTCCCAGGACTGCGCTCTTCTGGACAGAGATCTCCGATGTTATTCCCGGGATCTGCTGGAGCCACTCGCATAGCTTGGGAGTCACCGCACCTAGTGCTCCGATTACCACGGGGACCACCGTTACCTTCACCCTCCACATCCTCTCGAGCTCTTCTCTGAGCCCTTGGTATTTCTCCAGCTTCTCGTGTTCCTTCTTCCTGATATTGCTGTCATTCGGAACCGCTACATCGATCACTACGGCCGTCTTCTTCTGTTTGTCTACCACCACTATGTCCGGTTGGTTAGCCACCACCATTTTGTCCGTCTGTATCTGGAAGTCCCACAGGATCTTAGCTCGGTCATTCTCCACCACCCTTGGGGGCATCTCCCATTTTGACCTCGGGACTTCTAGGTTATACTCGGCACAGATGTTCCTGTACACTATGCCGGCCACTTGGTTATGGCGTTCCATGTATGCCTTGCCTGCTAGCATCTTGCACCCTGCTGTTATGTGCTGGATTGTCTCTGGGGCATCTTTACACAGCCTGCACCTGGGGTCTTGCCTGGTGTGATAGACCCCAGCCTCTATGGATCTTGTACTCAGAGCTTGTTCTTGTGCTGCCATGATTAGTGCCTCTGTGCTGTCTTTCAGTCCAGCTTTGTCCAGCCACTGGTAGGATTTCTGGATATCAGCCACCTCCTCTATCTGCCGGTGGTACATACCGTGCAGGGGCCTGTCCTTCCATGATGGTTCCTCGTCTCCCTCCTCTTTCTTGGGTTTCTGCTGCCTGAGGTATTCACTGAGCACTCGGTCAGTTGGGGCCATCTTCCCAATGTATTCTTGGATGTTCCTTGTCTCATCCTGGACTGTGGTGCTGACACTCACCAGTCCCCGGCCCCCTTCCTTCCGCTTAGCGTACAGCCTCAGGGTGCTGGACTTGGGGTGAAACCCTCCATGCATGGTCAGGAGCTTTCTTGTCTTTATGTCAGTGGCTTCTATCTCCTCCTTTGGCCAGCCTATTACCCCAGCAGGGTACCTGATCACGGGCAGGGCGTATGTGTTGATGGCCCGGATCTTGTTCTTACCATTCAGCTGACTCCTCAGGACTTGCCTGACCCTCTGCAGGTACTTGGTGGTTGCAGCCTTTCTAGCGGCCTCTTCATGGTTCCCATTTGCCTGCGGGATCCCCAGGTACTTGTAACTGTCCTCTATGTCTGCAATGTTGCCTTCTGGTAGTTCAATCCCCTCAGTTCTGACTACCTTCCCTCTCTTTGTTACCATCCGACTACACTTCTCCAGTCCGAACGACATTCCAATGTCATTGCTGTATAGCCTGGTAGTGTGGATCAGTGAATCGATGTCTCGTTCACTCTTGGCATACAGCTTGATGTCATCCATGTACAGGAGGTGGCTGACAACTGCTCCGTTCCGTAGTCGGTATCCGTAGCCAGTCTTGTTAATGATCTCACTGAGGGGGTTCAGGCCTATGCAGAACAGCAGTGGGGACAGAGCATCTCCTTGGTAGATCCCGCACTTGATGGTAACTTGTGCTATGGGCTTGGAGTTGGCCTCTAGTGTTGTACGCCACATCCCCATTGAGTTCCTGATGAAGGCTCTTAGGGTCCCATTGATCTTGTACAATTCTAGGCATTCCAGTATCCAGCTGTGGGGCATTGAGTCATAGGCCTTCTTGTAATCAATCCAGGCAGTGCACAGGTTGGTCAGTCTGGTCTTGCAGTCTCGGCTGATTGTTCTGTCTACCAGTAGCTGGTGTTTTGCACCTCTGGTATTCTTGCCAATTCCTTTCTGTGTCCCGCTCATGTATTGACCCATGTGCCTGTTCATCTTAGCCGATATGATGCCTGACAGGAGCTTCCATGTAGTACTGAGGCAGGTTATTGGTCGGTAGTTGGAGGGGACCGGTCCCTTCTTGGGGTCCTTGGGGATCAGGACCGTCCGGCCTTCAGTTAGCCATTCCGGGTGTCTCTCGTTAACTAGCAGCTGGTTCATTTGTGCTGCCAGACGCTCGTGGAGTGCAGCCAGCTTCTTCAGCCAGTAGGCGTGAACCATGTCGGGCCCTGGTGCTGTCCAACTCTTCATACTGGAGACCCTTTCTTGGATATCTGCCACTGTGATGGTTACTGGACCCTGTTCAGGGAGGTCGCTGTGGTCTGCCCTCAGATCCACTAGCCACTGAGCATTGCCGTTATGGGTTGCATCCTTCTCCCATATGCTCTTCCAGTATTGCTCCGTCTCCAGCCTTGGTGGTGCTGTTCTCTTATTGTTCCCTTGCCACTGAGAGTACACCTTTGCTGGTTCTGTGGAGAACAGCTGGTTTATTCTCCTGCCTTCTATCTCTCTGGTGTACCTCCTCAAGCGGCTGGCCAAGGCTGTGAGTCTTTGCTTGGCAGTTTCCAAGGCCTCAGGTATGGACAGCTTGCTGTATTTCTTAGGCACCTTATTTGTCGCACCTTTCTGCAACTCTGTTAGTTGGCTAACCTCCCTCCGTGCTACTTTGATCTTGCCCTCTAGCCTCCTTCTCCATGGAGGGTACTGCCCCTTGTGGCTGTTCAACTTGTAACCAAGCATCTCACTGATCACTGCTGCCGTATTGTAGATCAGCTTGTTAGTGTCGGTAATTGTGGTTGTAGGTATTGCCCGTAGTGCTGCATTAACATCATCTAGCAGACCTTCTGAGGGTACTTCACGTAATCTTGGTAACCGGCTACGGGGGATCCAGGTTTCAAGCTTGGCCATGATCCTATTTTTCAGGTCAGTTCCTCTCGCACTCAACGATCCTTCTCCTATCGTACTTGGGGCTATGTACCCAATCTCGGGTGGGGGTGATGATATCTCCCCCCTGACCTGGCGTCCTGACTCCTCCTTGCCGTAGCATTTGTGTTGTACCTCGTCAATCTCTAGCTGTGAGAGCAGTCCCTTCTTTCGAATGTTGGAACACTGAGCTACTAGTTGTTTCGCCGTCATTGTGGATGTTGGGTATCGAAGAATCCATAGGTCCCTCATCCTATTCATGTAGCCCCTTCCGCCGGGGTTACTTGCGTAGTAGCATTCCAACAATATATATATATATATATATATATATATATATATATATATATATATATATATATATATATATAAATCCTTCATATATACATCAACTTGTCAGTATCTTAAACCCTTAGATTACTAGATATATAACACTATTTATAAGATTTATAACTTGCAGTCTACTAATTATTATAAAGCAGCACTTGTTAAGCCCTAGCACTAGCTGTTACGCTGTAAAAGCATTTCTTACCCGTGTGAGAGGTTATGAAATTGTCTTTTGAAAGTTTTACTTTTCTCAAATATGATGCTTCTCTACAGTGACTTGTTTTGATATCTTAATTTTGGTAAAACAGAAACATGTTTCTGACCATTTTTTAAAAAACTGACCAAAAAATCAGAAAGCTCCTTTGATTTAGCTTAAAAGTGGAACAAATAAACAGCCCTAAGAATGTGACAGTTGCTAATTAGTGACTATTTTCACTGTGTACTTTTTTTTCATAAATCCACTGATCTTTTAGTCTGTCACAAAATTGTGGAAAATGGCCAAGAGGTCCAAGGATGAGGTCTACCAATTGTTTAAAACTTTGGAGATTTTTATAATGACATAAACAGAGTAAAAAGAACACAATAGAATGTGAGATTCTATAAAAGCAAACTTTTGGGCAGTAGTTTTTTCTTTTTTCTCAAAAGTTAATGTGCCTATTTACTGTAGTACTACAGAGTTTGGAGAGTAGAGTATTTAAATGAGTTATACAGTGTGATTTAAGTTTACTGCGAATTGCGCTATAAAGTTGTGGAGTTGTAAAGTATTTTGTCTAGTATCAGTTATATCGTCAGTTATATCGTTATCGCAAATTTTCAAATGTATATCGTGATAAATATTTTTGGTCGTATCGCCCTGCTCTAATGGGTGGATGGCTCGTTGCCAAAGCTTTGGCTGTGTCCTGTCGCTCCTCACTGAGTTCCCAGTTATTGAGAGCCAAGCCCTGCAGATTTCTGTTCATAGTGATAGTTTGATCTAACAGACCAGCACTTAACTTAAATGCACTGAAATTAACTTAATTAAGGGGAGAGAGGGGAAGAATCCCAATGGAGGACGCAAGAGGACACATCTTATATTTGGCATAACGTGCAGCCAAATTACTTTTCAGTGAATGATGGGTTTGCAGTGTATCAGGTTTTTATACACATTTCTACACAGAGATCAGTCCATTAAACAAAACTGCAAAGACTACAATAGCCTCTGCATGTCTTTGCTGAGTAGTAGACACACTCCTTTGGAGCATCACAAATTGAGTTATGGGTTTTTTCTTTTGTTTGTATTTTTTTTTCTCTTCTCTCAGAGATATTAAATACCATATTGAAATTTCTGTAAGACAGCAGTCGTTACTGCTACGTGCTCCAGTCTTAATTTTGTAAGATTATTGGCTCAGTCTAACAATAGGTGATACATGTCTGTATGTGGTAAAATAATAATAACAACTTCATTAACACGTGGAAGGATCAGAATCTGACGGTACATACTGTTTTGTGTTTATTAGACACAGATATTAGATTTACCTAATAGAATC
This sequence comes from Rhamphochromis sp. 'chilingali', assembly GCF_963969265.1. NCBI lineage: Eukaryota > Metazoa > Chordata > Actinopteri > Cichliformes > Cichlidae > Rhamphochromis > Rhamphochromis sp. 'chilingali'. The sequence continues at coordinate 4,034,166 of NC_137943.1, read as the reverse complement.
ATTTGCAATAATGGAGTGCTTCTCCTGAGGTGACTGATTTAGCAAAAGAAAAACTGCCCAAACTTTTCAAGACACCCAAGTTCTCCTTCAGTAAGGACTCAGTAGTCCGAGACTTGGATTGGCTATTGGTCTGATACTGACCCCAAAAAAGCTGGATTGGGTATTGATGTTTATTATGTCACATGAAAGCAGCAGCTACTGGCAGAGTGAATGTAGCATGAAGGAAGCTAATATAAGATAAGCTAGAAGGGCATTTAATTGGTTTACCACTTGTTAGGAAGCTTGTACTGTACGGCATGGTGTTGTCCTCAACTGGATTAATCTTTTTTTTACTCCAACTCTTTGGCAGCTCCATAAACAAAGTGTGCGTGAGGAAGGGAAAGAAGAAAGAAAAACCACTATGTAGCATCTATGGCTCTCACAAAAACTAGACTAGTGCCTCTAGGTTAGATAACAACACCAATGTAGCTTTTATTTTTTAATCATATGTAACCTCACCCATCTACAAATTTGTAGATATATTTATTTAAAAACATTTTTTACAAAGTTGTCTATATTTACCCTGACGTCGTCATACACATAACAAAACGAGTACTAAGAACCTCACAGTGTGGATTACATCTTTTAAATTTAAGACTGGTAAATTTAAGACTGGTAATGCGGCTTTTTAACTGGTATCTGGCATCTTTAGCAAATCAGAACTGCATAATGCAACTAGAATTACCACTGTGGGCTGACTCAGTTGTATTTATCAGTGCCTCAGAAAGCACTACTAAAAATTCCATGGGTGTTTTAATTACTGCGCACATATGAACATAGGGAATAGCTCTTGAAGCTCCCTAATGGTAGTATTATTGATATTTACACCACGAGGCTGCCGTGGCTCTTTAAATGAACTATTTAGACTATTGAAAGGAATAATTAATACAACACTTATGATTTAAATAAGGTTAAGACAAATGCACAGCACAACAGATCTCTGACATTTCCTCACATAGTTTTCTGCTGTGGGACAGAAAACTTTTAATGAAAATTCACACTGGGGAAACCCACACAAATCCAGATTTGTTATGCAAGTAGGGGCACTGCTACTCAAACAGACTGGAGCAGCTGGAGCTGCTGGTTCTATTATATATTTTGGTTTAATGTTTCTTTTGTTTGTTGCTTTTTTTCTTTGCTGTTTGACAACCTCCCCATCCCTTTGTAGAAAAAGATGGGTGTCCACTTTAAACTACAAACCACAATTCTCACTCACTCGCTCATTGTATCCGTGTCTTCTCAGGAAACAAAAGCAAGCCGAGCCAACATTGTGTGGCTGTGCTGATAAAAAATAACAGTGACTGGACAACATGTGTGGCTGAATGCTGTTTCAGTGGAACCTCTAAATTTTTGACTAGCTGCTGTCTGGTTTCCATTTGTCATGTCACTCCAGCCTTCATTATGCTGTTGAGTCTTCCATTTGAAGGTGGTGCACAGCTCATCTCAGCAAATTTTTACAGAATTCGTGCGAGCCATTGTGCAGGATGTTGGCATGTGCAAGGCTGGCTGCGGGCAAGCATACAACGTGGGAAACTTGGATAACATTAATAACAAGATTAAAACTAGGGCTGGGCGATGTGGCCTAAAATCCATATCACGGTATAATTTGAAGCATGTGCGGTAACGATATATATCGCGATATATTCTTTTCTTCTGTATAACGTATTTTACACTCTATAAAGTACACTTAAAATCCTTTAATTTTCTCAAAAATCGACAGTGCCCCTTATGTATGAATTCTGGTTGTGCTTAGAGCAGGGCGATATGACCAAAAATATTTATCACGATATACATTTGAAAATTTGTGATAACGATATAACTGACGATATAATTGACACTAGACAAAATACTTTACAACTCCACAACTTTATTAGTGAAAAAAACCCCACCAATGTATTTTCACTTAAACAAGCAGCTGTTTTTTATGTGCATTAAAGTTATATAAACTTTAACAATGCAAATGCAAATTCCTCGTTGACAGTTCAACCAAAAGGCATTTCCAGTGGAAACTGGCCGACATATCCTCAGCATAACCATGTATAATATCCACAAAACTTAAAAAGAGGTTATACACACACAATACGGTAATATTATGTTGAAGCACAGTACGTATCACTCCGCGAGGCGGCTGCCTAATATAGCCCTAATGCTCCGACAATCCATCAAGTGGTGCGGGTTCGTAGCTTAGCAAAGTTGTACTAAAACATTTGACAGATTTTTGAGCGCCATATAAAATCGTTTCGAGGTCAGTAAACACAACCAGAGTTCATACATAAGGCACACGGGATTATAGGGGGCACTGTCGATTTTCAGAAAAATCAAAGGATTGATTTTAAGTGTGCCGTATTTTCCTTTTTTTTTTTTTTTTTTTTTTTTTGCCTGTCCCGTTTGGCTCTTTTGCCATCAGAATTAGTGTCTAAAGGCAAAGAAAGATGCCCAATGGATTTACTTTACCAAATTGACCATCCCAGCCTTGCCGTAATGGTCCATTTGATTCACCTTTTATTGTTCATTTTATTTTCACTTACTGAATACGGGACAGACTTGACTGGGGGAAAGAAGGGGAGAAAGAAAGAGGGAAAGAGAAACAGCAGAGAAGAGGGACGGGGGAGAAGGGCAAAAAACAAAAACCAACAGAACGGGCAGAGAAAAAAAATGCATATATCAATCACCTGGGTCACCTGCTGAGAAAGAAAAAAGAAAACAAGCAGAAGAGAACAAGAGTAATAGAATAAACAACATCACGATGATATATGGGAATATGAAAGTAAATACTAAATATTAAACATTATTGTGCAGCACATAAGATCAACAGAACACAGTGTGCTTTGAGGTAGGAGCCAAAAAGGGTGTAGTTTGTGGGTGTGATCACCCGTGTGTACACCTGTGAGCATGGGCGCGCTTGTTTTTTTTTAAAAAGGTTCCTTCATGTAATGATCTGCTAGAGGGTGTGGGGGGGCCACAGCCCCGTCCTCCAGGGCATGAAGCAGGTATGGAGGAGATCAAAACTCCAGACATCCAGAGGCCCCCAGAACACAAGAGACCAAGGAAGACCAACAGAGGGGCAGCCGTGACACTATCCCGGAAAGAGCTGAGGAGAGTCCCAGATGAGGGCTCACTCAGCAGCCGCGGAGCAGAAGCCAGGGGGAGTTGCAGTGACGCGCCCGTGAGCTCCGCCGGCAGCCAGCCGTGCCTGAGTGAGTGAGCCCCAGGCCGAGAGGCCGGGGGCACCCCACCTCCGAAGTGGCCCGAGCGAGCCCCAGGCTCCAGGCCACGATAAGCGGACACAAAGAACCACCAACGCACCGATGTCTGAGGGAGTCCGCCACTGGCAGGGGAAGTGGTGGTAGGGGGAGATAGGCCTCCAAACCTTGGAGGGCCTAAGATGTCCCCAGAGAGGTGGCGCCTGACACCCAACCTGACATATAGACACAGAAATACAGGCACACACAGATACAAACATCCATTCCCACCCTCATGCTCTCATATGCACTTACTCCACACTCAACCAACGTGGAGACAGACATAAAGAGACGCTGTACACACGATCACACTCCCCAAGCGTACTCTACAAACCGGGTCTAGGTGCCCTTGCCCCTGGAGGGGGGAACTGCACCCAGACCCAGGTGGTGTTACCCTTTTCCCTGCGGTGGGGGGAGGCAGACCGCCCCGACTCCGCAGCAGCAGGGAGGCCCCACACTCCAGACCGCAGTCGGACGGCCAACTCCTTCTCCTAGCCCCCCCGCTCCAGCAGGTCGCAGAGAATGGGGGTGAGAGAAGACTCCAAACCTCCCTCCACCCGCTCATTGTAGTGTTGATGCATGTGTGTTCTAAGGTGCATTTAAAACCCAGGAGGGCATGGAGCTACCTGCCAGAGAGCAGCAGGTAAGCGCATAGTCCCTCCTGCTAGCCCTCAATGTCTACGTGTATTTAACATTGAGAGGTGGGCAACGACGCCAGGGGTGGGGTGTACACCCTGATGGTACTTTGGATTCCGTGTATCGTGCCCACCCCCAAGATCCTATATGTATGTGTAATGAGAGTGTGAGTAATGTGAATGTCTAAGTTGTGGGATAAAATTGAGGCAGAGGCAGCCAGAAGGGGACGGGGGGGGGGGGGGGGGGGAGGTAGCCTCCTCTGCACCCTGGTGACATACCCCTACTCCAAGGCCCTGCATGTGTGGGTGGTTGTGGTGGAGCGGGAAGAGGGGGGCAGCTGGAGATGGGGAGGGAAGGAAGGGAGGGGCGGTGACCCCTCCCTGGGGCCAGCTCCCCCGCTGACCCCAGTAGGCACCCCCATACTCCGCGACCCGCCAGGGAAAGGGGGCCCAGGCCCATCCAGACCGGGGCCCAGCGCAGCAGCGCCCCCCGGCCCCACAGAGCCCGGGACAGTCCACCCAACCCCACCACAGAGAAAACTGCACCCACCCCACCATCCACTCATCTTCCAGACTACATAAGACAATAAACACCCAGGCTGAGATCTTCCTCCACCTCTCCTGTATCTCCCCCTCCTGCAGAGAGATCCCCTGAGGAGAGGAAAGCTCCTGCAAGATGTGACAATCTTCCCCACCAGTTGAAGAGCCCCCCAGGTGGCTCGATGCACCGGCGGCACCCTGCTCCAGGGCTGGGCCCCCATGCACCCACCCGCCCACAACCCCGGCAACACACCATTCAGGACCCAAGCCCCCGAGGCCCGGCCCAGGCCCCAGCCCAGAGACGGAGCGCCCCCAGAACCTCACGCCCATCCCGGACCCACCCAGGGGCAGCCAGGCTACCAGGTCAGTAACCCACGTCCGTCAGCACAGACCCTCCCCTAGCCCCGCTGCACGCAGCCGCGAGGAAACAGTCACCTGAGAGCCAACAGAGCCCCTAACCGGACATGACCGCTACCCCGGGTTGAGCCCCCCAAGGAAGATGCCTCCGGGGAACCCCCCGACGCCCTAAGCCTGTCCCTACCCCCACACCACTCACAACAGTGAAGGCGGGACCAAACTATGACCCCCCACCCCCACTAGGTGATGGAGCTGATCAAAGGAGCCCAGAGCAATTGATCTGATGTGGTGGCAGAGGCTGTATCAAGACTAATGTAATCTAATAGATAATTCCTATATTGGTTAGAATTAAGATTATTTTTATTTTTCCAGTTCATGAGGACTGTTTTCTTGGCTATGCAAGAAAACGCAAGTGCGCCGTATTTTCCAAACAACACGGTAATAACGACGGCCCGCTAGCATGCGCTACCAAAAATAGTGCTTTGTTGTGTATCTGACGGACGAAAGCTAAACCAGTTCCACACCACTGAAGTTGCAGCATTTTACAAACCAATCCTGGTTCATCTGTTTCATTTAACGATCCACTTTCGCTCTTCTCATTCTGCGTCGCCACCATGTGCATATGTAAAAATAGGCACTGTGCATGCGCGTTTTACCCACATTCTATCGTGATATTTCATTTTCCTCTCATTGCCCAAAATTACACCGGTATTACCGTGAACGGAATGATATAGCCCAGCCCTAGTTGGGCTTACTGACCTCAAACCATTTTATGTAGTACACGGTAGAGCAGGGCGATATGGCCAAAAATATTTATCACGATATATATTTGAAAATTTGCGATAACGATATAACTGACGATATAATTGATGCGAGACAAAATACAACTCCACAACATTACTAGCACAAAAAGACAACCTTCCATTTAATTTCACTTAAACAAGAAGCTGGTTTTTATGTACATTAAAGCTTTATAAAAATGTAACAGTGCAAATGCAAATTCCTTGCTGAAAGTTTAACCAAAAGGCATTTCCAGTAGAAATGGGCTGACATATCCTGAGCATAACCATGTATAATATCCACTGAAGTTAAAAAGAGGTGCTTTGCAACATTAAACTGCAGTGTGCAGTACGTATTTTTCGGACCATAAGGTGCACGGGATTATAAGGCACATTAAGCGAAACAAAGCAGTCAGATAAATCAAATTTTATTAAACTCATTCTTCTTGCTTCCTCCACTTCTGTAACATTGATTCATTAATGTTGAATTCTCTGGCAGCTGCTCTATTCCCATGTTGTTGCAGTATATTAATGACTAACCTCGTATTGTGGATGGATTATCTCAGTTGTTCTCCTGACTGAAGTTTGGTCCATTTACAGCATCCTGCCATGCGATTGCATTTGTCTCTAACCATGAGGAACCTTCACGTTAACTTTTATAAGTGGAAAAGTGTTAGTGTTCGTCCTCCAGCTTCACTGTTTATGTTATGCTAACATAGCTGTGTCGCTAGCGATCACGTAGCACATCATTATATACCAGCTAGCCCAACTTCAGTAACCCTACAAACGTCACTGCTGTTTAGTTTCCTGTCTTCATTTATGTTGGAAGTGATAGCAGAGCTGTATGTTTGAATTTTTTTCAGAAATCTCTCAGTCAGAACATGCAATATCATGCTTAGGTAACTAGCGAAACTAGCGCGCTAACTTCCGCTAGCTTCCTGCTAACTTCTAACTCCGTTAAATGTAATAAATTTTGTTTTCATGGATGCCTGGAAGTTAAACTTCATAGTTACACCTGGTAAAGCAGCAATGCTGATTGTTTTTATTAAAGATGAAAGAATTTAGACAGTTTTTAACTCGCAGTGATGCTGCAGTGTTGTTTGACCTGAAAAAGACGGAGTTTAGGACCCAGATTACTCCCAGCTTTAAGAGTATCTTAGTCCGACAAATACGACAATAACGACGGCCGCTTGCATGTTCTGCAAAAAAATGTGCTTTGTTGTGTATCTGACGGACAAACACCAAACCAGTTTCACATCACTGAAGTTGCACCATTTTCACAAACCAATTCTGGTTCATCTGTTTCACTCAACAATCGGCCATGTGCGTATGAAAACAAAGGCACTGCGCATGCGCGTTTTACTCATATTCTATCGCGATATTTCATTTTCCTATCGTTGCCTAACATTATACCGGTATTACCGTGAACGGTATAATATGGCCCAGCCCTAGTACACGGCACGCAGAAATTTGTCAAAAATGTTTTAGTACGACTTTGGTAAGCTACGAAGCCGCACCGCTTGATGGATTGTTGGAGCATTACGGCTACCGTAGTCAGGAGCCTCGCAGAGTAATCTGGGTCCTAAACTCCGCACCTTCAGGTCCCAAAGTCAAACAAGCACTGCGGCATCACTAAGAGTTAAAAACTGTCTAAATTCTTTCATCTTTAATAAAATGATCAGCGTTGCTGCTTTACCAGGTGTAACAATTACGTTTAACATCCAGGCATCCATGAAAACAGAATTTACCAAATTCAACGGAGTTAGAAGTTAGCAGGAAGTTAGCTCACTAGCTTCTACCTAAACAGATATAGCATGTTCTGACTGAGAGATTTCTGAAAAATTCAAACGTACAGCTCTGCTATCACTTCCAACATAAATGAAGACAGAAAACTAAACAGCAGTGACTTTTGTAGGGTTTTTTTTTTCCTTTCTCTCACCCTCTCTCTCGCACTTTTTTTCCGCTTCACTCTGCACACGAGCCTTGTGGGGAGGGGCGGTAGTTACGCTCGCAGTAGCACAGGAACAGAGCGGGAGGGAGAGAGAAAGAGCCAGGGACAACAACGTCACATTAGAAAGGTATAGTAAACATCCACAACTATTTTCAGTTGCAGATGATAAAGGATTCACAAAGTTTATTCATGCAGGTCCATATGACAGAGAATGTGCATCTTCTTTTTGTTTTCATATTTTAATTTATATTTAATTGTGTTGTGGTTTGCAGTGTTTTGTGTTCTTTCACTTTAAATTTGTTTAAAAGGGAAAGGCTGAAAATTTAAATAGTTAAAAGTTGAAATGTGAATAGTTGGTTTTTGTATTATATGATTTATTTATTACATTTTATGTGGAGTGAATAAATAAAAGTATATTTACGGTGGCCCCTAGAGACAAAGCACGTACAAACTCCCCGGTATGCCCGATGGTGATTCTTCGTTTTTATGGGCCGATGATTTTTTTTTTTTTTTTTGTAATGGCATGGACAATGAGAGGTGGTGGATTGGCCAGATGCTGGCCGATGTGTAAAATAACTCAGTTGTTTGGTGGTGGCTATGGCGGAGCTTCCACAGAGCCCAACAGGTGGATGAAAGAAAGGGGAGGCAGGAGGAGCAGAGACCCGAGGCGGCCGCCGGTCTGAGTGTCAGGTGAACTGAACTTCAGGTAAGAAGTTATGACCTGCAGTCTATCTGGGTCAGATATAAACCAAGTTTAGGTAGAGTTTATTTTCGTTGTGCTGACTTTTTAGTCAGTTACAATAACTCGTACTGCGTACTAGCTAGGATGATGGAGTTTCTATACAGCTGGGCAGGTGCTATAATGTTACTGATAGTGAACTTTATTTTATTCATAAGGTTTTTTAGTAGAGTTGCCAACCGCTCCTTAAAAATGGAACGGTCCCTCATTCAGAGAAAACATTACCTGTTTCGTATCGAGCTGAGAAGAGACGCAGTTTGTCCCGAACTTCAGCTACAATGGAAAAAGACACAAAGCTGGATTTATTCTGTGTCTTTAAGCTGCACAGCTGCCTCTTCTTCTCTCATTCTCTCCCCCTCTCTCTCCTGTTGCTACTTCAGTCATGAAACTGATCAATGATCAGCTGATCGGCTTTTCTCTCTTGTTTGTTTATCGCCCACTTTGCGCCAGAAAGAGGAAACCAGCAGATGCCACGCTAAACAACAGCAGCACGTTTAAGCTTGATCAGCTGTTGTTAGAATGTATTTAATATTAATTTCTAGTATCAGCTGATGTTTGCTGGAGCCACAGCTGTAAAGCTGCTGGTCATGATATTAGTTTGTATATCTGGTGAGAGGGAAACATGAAAATGAAACCAGGAGAATCATCACAGCTAAACAGGTGATGGAGAAACTGGTTTACCTTTTAGTTGAAGGGAAGTTATAAACTGTTTCTGAGAAATAACCCCAGGATCCTTTTGTAAGTAGCTGACAGCTGGTAACTGTGCAGGGGCGGGTCTAGCAAAGTTTTGCCAGGGGGGCAGGTAGGGCATTGACAGGGAGAGGGGGGCACAAAGAAATACTTTTCTTTCTTATTCTCATTTAAAATGTCTCGCTTTTATTAAATAATTATCTGAATCTTACAACCAAAGTTTTAATCTGATGTAAAATGTATAGAAATCATACATATAGCAACAAGACTGTACATCACCGTTACAACAGCATTTGTTTTCATTCAAAGGCTTTATGGCTTTTCCTAGAATACCTGGTGGGCCGGTCTCTAAATGCCCGGGCCAATTGTTTGTCCCAGTCCAGCCCTGAAAACACGCACAAACTCCAAAACACGTAAAAACTCCATAGCACGCACAAACTCTGAAGCACGTACAAAACACAACAGAAGTGTTCCAGGATGCTAGGGGCAGTGTTGAGCTTTTGTTACCTAGGGGCTACACAAGCCAGGAAGTACCAACGACTGGATTTGGTGTGTGGTAGTAACAGGTAAATGAACTTCAATTGTGTAATTTAAGTGATCTAGGTAACTCTGTTTTGGAAGTTCAGTTAATGCTAGAAATGTGTTTTGGGGTTTGTACGTGCTTTGTCTCTGGGGGCCACCGCATATATTTATATATAAACATAAATAAATAAAACCACGTTTTTTTTTACATTAGTAATTCCTTTTGTGCATAATTTTATATTGTTGTTAATAATAAATTAATTAAAGCAACAAAACAACCTGAAGAGCCGGTTAGGAGCCGAAAGAGCCGGTTCTCTAAAAAGAGCCAGAAATCCCATCACTAGTTTGCAGCCGCTGCAATGCTTTAGACCAAAACAGGCACAGCTTGATGACACCATCAACATGCGCTATCGTGGTAGAGCGGTATAGTCAAAATCTCTACCGTTGGCCAAATTTATATAGTTTCTACCGTATACCCTTTAGACCGCTCACCCCTAATTAAAACCAACAATATCTCTTTTGAGTAAAACAGTTAAACTAACTTTGAAAAACCCTTACTGGGAAGAGATTTTGGGGGTAATGAGTTTTTGCAGTAAACTCTTCTACTTGAGGAAAACTGACGTATGTCAACATTACTGGATCTGTTTGCAACATGTAACCTGCTGGATGATTTTCCTTTGTGAAAGGCCTCATAGAGTACCAAGCTACTGGTCGATGGTACATATACTCTACCAGCAATACCTGCATTTACCATCCATCCATCTGTCCATCCATGTGGGGGGCTGGAGCCTATCCCAGCTGTCATAGGTTGACGTGAGGGGCAGGGTTTGCCTGGACAGGCTGCCATTCTGTCACAGGATGTCAAAATGCAAATTCTTTAAAAAAAATAAAGATTATTTTTAATTTACATTTACATTTTTTCCCTTAATATCACTAAACTCATGTAATGTTTTTGTTGCTACTCTAAAACGATATATACCTATATTATTATTTCTTGTTGTAGATGACATCTTAAAAAATGGGAATAAATGAGACCTAAAGCAGGGTAGTCAGCCATGACGCGATCATATAGCACTGAAACATGCAGTGTACACCTTAAGGTGCTGGGAGAGATTTTACATGGAGCTGACATAAATTTCTCCTTCTTTTAAAGCTTACTGGTAGTTAAAAACACACTGTCACTTTAAATGCAAGACAGCTGGGGGCTTTGACTTAAGACCGTGAACACTTGAGTCAGTTTAATATTACACAGTACCCCTCTCAGCAGCAGCAGAGAGTCCTGCTGACAACTGCAGTACCCCATTCTCTTCCATGTTTCACAGGGACACCTTATACTCAGCTAATCCACAGTAATGATCTGAGCTTTGAAGACCTTGGAGACAAGAAGATCAAAAAATTTTAAGGAATGGACTCAGTGGTCTAGTTCACAATGAATTGTATAGTAGTATGGTTCATTTTGAAGGGAACAGTGAGCTTTTATTTTGCCTTGGAGAAATTTTTGGATTTTTATTTTCATTAGCCCGTCAACCTTTTTTTTGCAGTGACAGCATTTGAAAAGTGTTTAAAGAAAGCACACACTTGTGTGTGTGTGGTGGCGAGGGCGGTACTGGGTACAGTTTTTCCTCTTCATCTTTTACAATAGCTTGCGTTTCCCATATTGCTTCTGTGTTGACCATTTAAGAAACACTTTGCAAAGGGGAGATTCTGTGACTGACAGTAAATTCTAGCTGCGGGACTGCAGCCACTTGTTAGTGTCGGAGAAGCCGGGGAAGCTATGTTATTAGAAATTTACCCTTTTGGTGTGGTGTCATAAATTGTGCCGAGGTGAGGTAATAAAGTTACCCTCTGGGAGACACTCTTGCTGTATTGGCTCTGGCAGCGATTTACACATTTGTGCTGGAAGGATCGGGGAGGGTAGTCAGCCCTTAACTGCCTCCCATTTGAATCACCTTTCTGGGATAATAAGTTAGCTAGTAAGATTCTGGTCCATGCCATAGAAAGTTTTATACTGCTGCTAGTGGATAAGACATTAAAGTCCACCAGTGCTTATACGTCTCCTTTGGGCCCTAAATGCACTGTGCCCTTATTAAAACTCTTGTTTGTATATTTATGTACATTTTCAAACCATAACAAAGCTGACAGGACGCAGAGACTGCATTTCGCTCCGTCTTACTGAGTGTGTAGAACTCAGTGCCTTTCATTGTTGTGCTGAGCAGGAATTATATGGTTAGTTAGGCTGGTGCAATACAACAAATCTAAATATAGCTGTACCCATATTTTATAAATACATTTTCAGATTAGAGTTCAGAATGAATTCTTTTAGTTGTATGGCTCATTTTGTGTCAGGAATAAAGCAACCTTTTAATCAGAAATATATTTATTCTTATTCTCATTAACCCGTCAACCTTGAACACCATACTAAGAAGACTACAGCAAGTAGTTTGATTTGCATTGATTTCCCAGCTCACAAAAGGTAACATTAACTACAGTTCTTCATAATCAAGTGTTTCCCACACAAGCACCAGGTGCCAGTGGTATACATTGAGTGCTGAAGTGCATGTTTCTGTTTCTTTTTTATTGTTTCATCTGAAACAACAGCATTATCCATTTCCTTATTCTGTCGATTCAGCAGTTGCTAACCTGTTAGCTCTAGTGGTTTCCTTCTAGTGCTTCCTTACAGGTGAGCTTCTGCTGTGGTGGCATTCAGCTGTTTCAAGCTCCCATTGAGAGTTGAGGTTTTGAGGGGTTGTTAGACTCTTTCATTTTAATGTCTGAGATGTTGGATTCAGAATAGTTGCTTAGTTTGTTTCAGAGTATAGGCAGCAACCCGACAGTGTTTAACCTCTCAAATTTATGAATGTATAGATAGATGAAGGTCTATTTAAAAAGGCTTTCCAGCCTTTAGCCTCATCACGTGACTTATTCTATACACATTGCTTTAAAGATCTGAGATCATTTGAGTAATCCAGCATCTGCTGGATCCTGTGTTTTGGTTTTTCAGAGCAACATGAGAATTGGATTAGTCAAACTCAATTCAGTCCACTGAGAAAATGAAATGGTGATTAGATGGAATATTTTGATCCTGGAGATTATCATCAGCAACTCTGATAACGGGAGAAATAATGAATAAGAGGGAAAAAAACGTTTTGACCCCAGCAGAGGAAGAACGTGTTTGAGAGGGCTGTGAGAAATTTACCAAGATATTTTATATTAAAGGTAATATCACAAAAATAGAAATAACAAGAGGCGAGGTGAGGCAAAAGGTTAAAGACAAATGAAATGTGCAAGCATACTCGTACTCCTGAAATGATTTCATTCTCATGTGCTCTTCTACTGCAACATAGAAATCATATTGAAACTGGGAAAGAAGCTGGTGTGATACTACAACTGTAGGGTAGCTTATAGTCTAATACAGCACTTTAAGTGTGCCTGTAAATCTGAATCAGTGACATTAGGGATGCACAATTATCGCAAAACACAATTTTATTCAGTTTTAAAAACATTATTATTTGTCACATTTATTCAAAAATGTTCTAGTGTTCTGTCATATAAGAAAGCAGAAAGCTTTTACATCTTCCAACTAGTAATATTTTCATTAAAATAGATTTGATAGAAATCTAGCAAAAAACAAAATAAACAAGGGCACTGCTTTCCCTTTTAAACTCTGCTACATTCGTGGTAACTGATTTTCAGAATTAATCTCTGCAGACAAATAATAATATAAAGTCTTTGATTCCATTCACTGTACCTGCATGATGGGTGTGAATAAAACTACCAGCAAAGTACTCGACAGCTGTGAGATCACTCTCTGCTCTCCCCGCTCATGTTTTGCGTAGGTTTTGCCACTTTAGAAAAGTAATTGGGATAAGATATCTTTGAAACATTTGTCATTCACTGTGTTTACTGGACACACGCAGTACAAATTATAACCATAAAACAAGAAAACACAAATATATTAGTAATATGTCAAAAACTTGTTTAAAGCTAACATTTATTTTGACATTTATTAAGCAAATAACAAGCTTTAATTCACATTTTGATAACCAAACATGAGGAGTCAGAATGAATAAATCATAACGTTCAACTCTCTTCAATCTATTAACAGTGCGCCTTACTATTTTTGAGTAAGTTGGTTGTGCTGAGTTGCGGTTGCTTAACCTTGTAACTCGTCAGGAGCCAGCACAGTATATGTAATGAAATTTACATTTAAAAAAAAATAAATCTATCTAACATGTTGTAACTAGAGTTGAACTTTGTAACTAGTTGCTTAAAAGGCCCTGCTTTCCACCATTTGAATTAACATCATATATTGTCATGTCATATATCATATCTTGGCCAAACAATATGTATTAGTAATTTCCATTCACCATTTGTTCTTCCTGTCACTAGTCTAACTAGTGATTACTCCTGTTATGCTCAGTTGAGCCATTTGTTTACTGTTTTGCTGCACATCACCAGCCACTCCTGTCTCTTCCTTGCTTGTCTCCTTAACCTGGTTGTACTCTGCAAGTGTATTTTTGCCTTAAGTGGTAAAACAAGTTTGCTCTTTCTACGTGTAACAGGAACAATTTTCTTGCATATTTGTAAAGCATTGTGATTTGTTGGAGGATGTTGATGTAGCTAAATCTTCATTTGAGGCTGACACATGGCTCTGGCTGTCAGACATGTATGGGCTTGTCTCGTTGTGCATTAGGGAATGTACATGCATGGCATTTCTATAGCAATTATATCACCATATCACACCTTTTTTGTCATGTAAAAGTGTATACGGGTAGTTAATATGACAATATGATACGGCACAGCCCTAGTTCCCAACAACAGATGACTCAGGGAATAAGGGAACAACTCAGGGACTTTTGGTGTGCTAGACATTTGAATTGTGTTGTTGTATATCTGTCGTTTAACAAGGTTTTACTCATGCAGACTAGTTCAGGAAACTTCAAGCTGCATAGTGCAGGGAACAGCTGTGACGGGTACATCCATGCATGTGGTCAGGTCCAGATTTAGGGAGCGCTTGATTTGCTTTTGCTTTGTGTTTTAATTGGTCAGGGAGGCGTTTTAAGTATTGTGCAACAAGATTAAAATTCAATTAATTGTGTAGCCCTATAGGATGGTGTAGAAATAGAAAAAAGGAAGAAAAAAAGATAAAATTAATGTTAAAACAGCGCCAAATAACAACAACAGTCACCTCAAGGCGCTTTATATTGTAAGGTAGACCCTGCAATAATACAATAACAGCAGAGTGCAGAAGGTGGACCTCTTCCTTGGAAGCCACACAAGCTACAGGTACAATACATGTCAGGTAACTGAAGCTCACTGGATGTTGTTGTTGTTCATATTATTGGCAGAAGCAGCGAATGCCATCACACTTGAATTGTAAAGTGGGGAAAGTAATTACATATGTGAAAATCCCCCCCGACTAAACTGGTACGCCTCTGAAATGCCAATGACAACTGCCTCCTCCTGAGAGTACCACATGCACATCTACACGGCAAGCCACATCGTTTAAGTGTGTCATATAATCTCAGTAGTGGAGTAGAAGAGCTGGTTTCACCTTATGATGACATGTCTGTGACAACCAATAAAACAACAGCTGAAGAAAGAAAAAAAAAGAAAAATCCAGGATCAAATCGTCAATATTTTATCCAGCTAAAGCGTTTATCCATGAGAGAATGCGCCTCAGAGCGATGACTGATGTCTGCTTAAAAGAAGCTCCTGTGTGGCCTTTGACTGCAGTGAATGCTAGACAAAAACTACAGTTGTTTCAAAAAAGCTGTGTTGACCTCCATTTTTCATATTGCTTTTTTAATCCTCATCCAGCGGTGTGTATCACCTTGAATAACCAGAAAGTGATTTCAAGCCTTTCTTACACAGAACACTAGCCCAGTAACTGTAATCCGAACCAGGTCTATTTGTCACAGTTGCCTTAACCTCCTAGGCCTGCTAAGCTCCACGCCATTTTTTATACAACTGATAAAACATCCCCAATTTCAGTTGGTAACAGCTCCACAACTGTAAGGCTACAGCGAACAACCTTCAGCTCTTTAGAAAAGAGAGACCTGGCAGGGTTTTCAAATATGATAAGTGTTTTGTGTCTCTGTTAACAGAGAAAGGTTTTTTTAAATTCCAGCAAAAATTGGCATTTTACCTATTGTCTAGTGCAGGGTTTTAATAGTTTTGCAATTTTCATTAGTTTTTATTTTTATTTAGTTTTGACTTCAGATTTTCAATTTTATATCAGTTTTAATTAGTTTTTACCAATTGTTTGCTAGTTTAGTTTTAATTTTTTTGAAAATCCTTAGTTACAGTTTAGTTTTGATTAGTTTCAGTTATAGTTTTAGTTGTGTTTGCAATAATTAAGTGCAACAAAATCCCAGTTGCATCATATCAGTCATTCTCTTCTGCTTATCCTTGGGTATGTTGCTATTCCAGCTACCATACCCTGCACCCTGCACAGGTCGCCTGTCTGTCGCAGGGCTAACACGCAGAGACAGACAACTCACATTCCCACCTATGGGTTCTTTAAATAAATCAATAAATAAATGAAGGCAGATGAACAACCATTGATACCAGGCAACTATAAAATGTATATCTTGGCCCCAATGAGACTATTAACTCTTGCAGCACCGGGTGTTCGTAATTTTGGTTCAAGTGAATTGATAAACTTTGTGAAGGCAATTGACTCACACAGTCATGTAGATATCCCCGTCCTGTTGTCTCGGGATGCATCACGCTGCCTTGCCTGGGGTTAGAGTCTGTTTCTGGGGATGAGGGTTGAGTGTGCTCCCTTCTCAAGGTAAGCTAGGTTAGCCTTCTTGTGTGAGCTTTTCAAGTGCACTTTAAGGTTTGTGGGATTTTTTCCTTTAGAAATGTCCCTCATAATTTGTCTCTTTCCACTACAAGACACTTCATCCAAAACACAGTCATATTCAAAGTAATCCCAAATTGGACTCTGGCGCTTTCTCCTGACTTTTCCTGACACGATTCTGCGCGTGGACGGAGCAGCAACACAGACGACTCGACTAACGTACTGCCACCTGCTGGCATAATGAGACAGCAAGAAAAAAATCTGTAAACTAAACTTCATCTTCACCCTTGACTATTGTATGACACACACACATCAATGAAAACTAAACACATTTTTGCTATAAATTCAGTTAATTTTAGTTAGTTTTGTGAACACTCATTACAGTTTTAGTTAGTTTTCCTTCTTTTGTTTTTATTTTTATTTCCGTTAACGAAAATGTTTTTTCACTTCTAGTTTTCGTTATTTCGTTAGTTTTCGTTAACGATAATAACCTTGGTCTAGTGAAGTTAGAAAGTAAACAATGAGCCTGTAAATACTGATTTTATTCAACCTGTTCTGGAAATTCTCAACTGCAACTCTGTCACAGAAATTAAAGTCAGCAAATGCGACATTCATTTTAATTATAGCCTTGTCAGGTAGCATCTTCACTGAACGTGAAGAAAACTGTGGCGGTTTGCATTTTGATAAGTTACAAAGTGTATAGGAACACTCGTGGTGGAAAGGATAAACTCGTGTTCTCTCCCCCCTTCATCACTGATTGCACATGGCACCAGTGTGGAAGTATTTAACCCATATTTTGCTGTACTTCTTTTACAGAAAGATAATGGTTGGGAAATCATCATAATCATCAATAATTGGTGGGAAGAGCTCCACAACTCAGCTAAATATCAGTAGCTTCTATTATTCAGGAGAAACTACAGCAGGAGACCGTGAGGTGAAACAATGGGCCAACACTGTGTCCGCCAGAGCAATTAGGCTGCCTTCATATACTCCCGTCATAATGAGCATGTTACAGAGACATCTAATTACTGTACATGTAGGGTGTCAGAGGCACTTTGATGAGCTTGGTGAGCACACAACTCATTTATTAATTGGATTTTCGTGCTGAACACAGTGCTTTTTCTGAGCATAGGTGAGTTATATAATCATGGCCGACCTATACCTGACTGTAGAAATGTAGCTGGGTGGCACCTAAAGGAAAGCTTTTGATTTGAAGCTTATTATCAGGGTTATTACTTCAAGCTTGCTTAGTTAGTTTCGTCCATCGTGTTTATTGGTAAAAGTACCATTTACTTAAAAATGTAGAAAAAAGCCCCTCCCCCGACAAAAAAGAAAAAAGTATTATAAAAGAAAAGACAGGAAGTTGTCTTCTCTCGGCAGCATGGTGGCAGGGTGGTTAGCACTGTTGACTCACAGCAAGAAGGTCCTGAGTTAAATTCCACCAACAGGCCAGGGCCTTCCTGTGTGGAGTTTGCATGTTCACCCCGTGTTTGCGTGGGTTCTCTCCAGGTACTCGGGCTTTCTCCCACAGCCCAATGACATGCAGTTAGTGGGGTTAGGTTACTTGAAAACTCTAAATTGTCCATTGGTGTGAATGTGAGTGCGAAAGGTTGTTTATGTGTTAGCCTTGCGACACCTGTCTGGGGTGTACCCTGCCTCTCGCGCTAAGACAGGTGGGATAGGCTCCAGCCCCTCTTCAACCCTGAAAAGACTAAGTGGAAGAGGATGGATGGAGGCCATTGTTTTTAATGCATTCCATCAAAATGTTGCACTAATACTTTAAACAGAATGCTTAACATCGAACTTTTAGGGCATGAAGGTCTCCTGTGAGGTGCATGTGATTGTTGTAATGATATGATGCCTGTGAAGGGTTGTATAAATATAAAAAGCAGACTGTGTTGAAACTAGAGGATCGTAAGGGATTATGTGTTTACTGGTAATATTCCTCAGCGATCACTTTAAAATGCATCCACTTGAATTATTTCAAAAACCTAATCTGATCTCGAGTATTATTATATCGACTAGAGCTTAATCTTACAAGAAGAATAACTTAATCTTGTTAATCATGTCTATTAACATTAGAGATGGGTAGGAGTGATAATGTTTATGCCCTTAATGCTATCATTTTATTATTAGCCACTAACCACTACCTTAATGCTGACAGACGGCTAACATGGCTAAGTAGGTCATTTTAATCAGCTAACATCAACATGTGGGCTGTTGAGGTTTAAGTTCACAATTGTTTAAAACTTCAATGTTGTTGCTTTACTGACCTTATAAAGACTGTGGTTTCACTCTTTGAGATGCTTTGCCATGTTTTTTGTGCTACTGTTCATGTGTTCAGTGGTGGGCTGTGTGCCTGCAAGGTGCTTTGAGAAACTGCGTGCCAACAGGTGAACGTGACGACAGCACTTTTGGTATTGATACGATTACAAACAAGTGTCTAATCTCATAATTTTTAGTATTGATTAGTATCTGAGTATTGATCTTTTTTGTAAACCCTATTACCCATGCAGTCTAGCCTCTAGAATGATGGCACGGTGAGTTGTAAAGAGCTCAATGAGTTTGAGTGTGGTACTGTAAGTACTACAAAGTAAAAGCATTTAGAACCACAGTAACTCAGCAGACCACGTTACATAGCAGGGTCACTGAGTGCTGATTCAATAACTGATTCAGTAACAAACTGACATTAACATCAGCACAAAAACTGTACACTGGAAGCTTCATGGCACGGTTTCCATGGCCGAGAAGCCCCTGCAGGTGTAAGCGTAGGTGGCTCAGTACTTTTGCCCACAAAGTGTATTTGAGATCAGATAGACACAGACTGTGTCATTGTGGGTTGCATGATGAATTCACTTGTACATGTCTTTGTACTGTCATAGAGCATGACAATCATCTTTTCCCTATTCCAGTGCAAATAAGGGTGGACAATGTAGTTTTAACATTATAAGATTATATTTTAAGAAAATCTGCCATAACAATATTTCTATGTAGAAAAGAAATGCTGAATGTTTTGTTGATGGTTCCACACAGCAGCATTTATAAATGTTAACACAATAAAGAGCATTTTCTAGCCTTCATTTCTAATGAGCTACTGTCATTGATGACACATTTCCTAATTTAAAGCGAGAATTTATTAAAACAAGGTGCCAGCAGCATCAGCATTATAGTGCAATACTGGTAACACAGCACAAGTCAAGTGTAAGCAGAAAAGTAACCAAAGCTGTGCTTTTCACTTGAAATGTGCAGTCTCCTCAAGACATTCAAGGTTACGTTACTTTTGTTAAACTTAACGTAACCTTGAACGTCTTGAGGAGACTGCACAGTCAGCTACGTTATAACACTGAAAAATATTTTCTACCTGAGATCTTGAATCTTGACTTGAGCCTTTTAACCAGCTGCTCAAAGCCCTGCATTTTCACTGTAACTGCATCACAAATCTCCATCTACCGTTTCTTTTCCTGTCATATGGAATTCAGCTAGTGAGTACTCTGCATTTGGGTTGCAGCTGCTAGTATCTCCTCCATGACATGACATACAGGAGCTCTAGTAAGCCCTAGTAAGTAGTGTCAAGGCTGTGTTACTGTCCATGCCAGTGTGCTGGCTGATTAACATAGGCTAACAGCAAGGGGCTGTGAGTCCACCCTGTGCTGCATTTATTTACTGGGTTTCTTTGTCTTATAATTATTGTGAACAGTTATAACACAATAAGGTACCAGAGATGGTCACGTATCAGGTTTTCTTAAAATAAGTAGTTTTTAAAATAAAAATGTTTCCATCAGCCACACCTTTACTTTTGATCACTCCTTCGAAATCCCATTCTTACCACTTGCTTATGTGTATTTGAGACAATACACATAAACAAGTGGCAACCCTAATTCCTATTTTGTATTCTCATGCAGAAATACCAGCGGGATTTCAAACAGTCTGAATCTTTTCTGGTGCATTTCTGCAGAGTTTATAGGGAGTTCACACTGGAACTAATAGTTCATGTCCATATTCGTGTTAGATGATTATCTGGAGTGTTGAAGAAACGCTTACTTGAATTAGTACATTAAAAGTTCACTGTAGTTGCATGGAAATGTAGACTTGTACTTTATATTTCCTGTTTTCTATGCACAACACTGCTCTGCTTTTGTGTAGCCTTGTCTGGGTCCAAGGACTGCCTATATTCAGGTAGATATAAATATATCAAGCTGAGGATTTACATGAAGTACATGTCAGGCCAGCTAATTAAACTTATAATAGCCTATGAAACATACAGTAATTATTTAATACAGCCTGTTCATGTCTACATCCATTTTCATCTTTCTCCCCTATCTGAACTTTGCCTCCTTTATGTTGTTCAAATCTGCTTGTGACACAGTTTAGTGTAGAGGTTGAATTCACCACTGCACAGTCACGTCGCTTCGTTGCTCTGTGATTCCTTTGTTACATGTAAGCGTGTGATTAACACCAAGCAAAGATCGAGGATTGTTTTGCAAGGCAACGGCTGAGAACTATGGAGGAAAGCACGAGAGAAGGAATCAGACAGGAGGACAGCCAGAGGATAAAGAGAGAGTGAAGCAGAAAGAGAGAGATTGTAAGGCATATCGCTACTAGTGAACGGTTTCCATGGCAACGTGATCGGGTGCTTAGACAGGAGTTCTGAAGAATAGTGGTGTTTTTATCGCCACAGCAGGAGAAGAGAGGAAAGAACGAAGGAGAGCCGTTTGACGTGGAACCTGGAACTCTGCGCACTGCCTCTAGCTGAATGATGGCAACTATAAAAAACCACTGATGATTTATCCATCAAATCATCAAATATTGTTCAACTCAGGTACAACGTGCTCAGGTTGAGCTTCTTACTTCTCTGGTTCTTCTCTGTAATGGTAGTCCGTGCCTCACAGGTGAGGAGGCAGAAGAGAACAGAGTGCATCTGCATCTGATTCAAGTTAATACATATATGTAGGTATTAGAGTTGGCCTTTATTTGATCTTCTATTTTTACATAGTGGGGGACTGGTGGTTCACATAGGTGAGCAAACACACACACACACACACACACACACACACACACACACACACACACACACACACACACACACACACACACACACACTTATTGTATGTATCCTCAACTGCAAGGGAACAATAGCACAAGGGCAGACCCACCCAGAGTAGAGACTAAGCAACAACCAAAAGTAGAAGAAGAACCTCCGGGAGAGAGAGGTGTCATACAGCACCTATGCCAAAAGCCACAGCAACCTCCCATAACAACAGGCAGTCAGCATCACAAAGGCAGAGATCCAACAAGAAGAGTCCAGATTCAAAATTTGGACAGCACCAGGACCTGACATGCCTAATGGCTAAAGAAGGGACCTCAGGAGGGAAGCAGTGTTGTGGAAATGACACGCTCTCCACTAGAATGGATAGTGCCAAAGCTTGCTTCTTTATGGATGAGAGATACATGTTTTGAAATGACAGGGAGCAGGCGCGTCTAGTATATGTAGAGCAGGCGTAAAAAAATGATGTACAGGCAGAGCGCAGCAGCCAGCGCAACGCAAATTTTAGGTCATTCACTCCGGCATGCTCCGTCCTATGTGATTTAGTATCCACACTAGTGTTTGGCACCATAGAAGACTAACAGTATGCTAATAACAATTAGGAACTCATTGAAACTGTGGAAGTGTCATGATCACGTTTTGAAGACAGGCCCCGAATGCAGGAACGCAGGTTTAAGGCGCCTCCATGTTAGTTTCACTTCTCAGACCCAGAAGCTGTTATACTGTGCATGGACATGGCCGTTGTCTCTGAGTCATTTCACCAGGGCATTTGAATTAAGTGCCACGCTGAATCACATCATCAACACAGAAAGCTAAGAGAAATATGCATGTGTGCAATAATACAGTTGGCTTATTCATTTCCCAGTTCAACTTTTGAACGCCTGAGCGGAGCATGGGTGAGAATGAGAGGGAAATCACCACGTTTTGTGTTAGAGAATTTACCCGTAGAATTATTTATAATGTGTCTGTCACAAGAATACTACACATATATTTGATAGCTCGCTGTTCGAGTAGATTCTTTTAGATCGCAGCACTACTGTGGTGATGAATAATGAAAAGACAAATTCCATTATTAATCTAATTTGTAAGACAGACAGTTTTTAGAGGAAAACAGAGGTAAACAAATAAATCAGCAACCAGCAACAGAAGAAGGCAAACTCAGATTCACAGCCACTTTTGCCAGGTGGCTGATAGAGTTTTCAAAAATGGTACTACTGCCCACATGTGTTTTATTAGGCTGTCAGGCCAGGAGAGATCAAGGGAGAAAGAAACTGTAATCTGTATGCAGGCTCACAGAGGCCAGCGGGAGAGGGTTTGGAGCTGGACAAACAATGAGACACTGGCTAGAAATATTTTTCATGCTATTTTAAAGATTAGGGTGTAGTAATATATGGCCCTCCATGAGCACGCTGCCTTCGATGGTTCTGAAAGCAAATTGATTGAGGAACCTTGTTATCATGTTCACACTGTGCCTGTAAATTTACGCATGTAAAAAAGAAATGCTCCTCACAGGTTTTCAGATTAGCTTCTATTAAAGGAAGCATGTGTCGATGTTCTTGTGTTGAGAGCGGCACTATAGTTTCTTGGTTTGCCGCTCTGATGTCCTGATTTCATCACCCGGTAAAAGCAATACATCTTAATTTGCTACTGTCATCACAGGCTGGCCTCGATCTGTCAGTTTCTCAACCTCGGGGAAAGGTGTTACACACAAGAAGGACATCAGCTCAAAGGCAAGACGACATCCTAGCAGTCATTTATTCTAAGGGATGGTTAGTTTCGGGTTGGATTGAAGCGTGCAAAGCCACTTTGGATTTTACTGGTGTTTTTGGGATGTTTTTGGTGTTACAGTTCGTTTTGTTTCACTAAACTGAGCTTTGATGTTAGAAATGCTTTGATAACCATTTTCTAGCTGACTTATATCATCAGCTCACTCAGCAGAATATTTCAGAAAGGCAGCATGTCATTGTTTCTTTTATTAGACACACAGTATGCATCCTTGTGGTATCAATCAAATATCCAGTATCAGTATCAGCCTAATGGTTGTGCTGTACGAGTTGTCACATTGAAACTAGGTGTAATAACCCTGACCTGCTGCATGTGAGTTCAAAAACGTGTATGAGACTATTCAGTAAAAGATGTTTTATTAGTAAAAGTGATGGCCTTATTTTTACCATGTAGTTCCAGTACTCACCATATATGAAATGCATATTTTTCCTCTGAATTTGTGACATGTAATGACCATATATTACGTGTCTATACTACCAGTTAGGCCACCAGAGGTGGGCAAAAATACCATGTGGGAATATGCTTATATTTTAAGAAAAAAAGTAGTCAAACTATTTGTTTTTTTCACTTCTATGTAGAGAATATAAAAAATATAAAAAGCAGATCCAAGATGGCGGCGCGTGAACAACGCGAGGCTCAGTGTCTCAGTGTCTCTCCAGAATCTGCTATTTAGCGGTTTTTTATCTACTTTTAACCGGATTATTCGTCCAGAATTGCTGTGCGTTGCTGACCTACAGCAGACAAGAGCTTCTGGACATCTGGACTCACAACTCCAACAGTTTTATCGCCGATCTCCGACTCATCCCAGAGATCTCCAGAACACCGGAGGCTGCCCACTCTCCCCGGCTGGGCGGAAGTGCACGCAGACGGCGCCGAGATCGTAAACAAAGGCGAGGTAGGCGCGGAGGGCTACGGGCTAAGCTAAAGCTAACACCACACCGGCTGCCTTTACCCAGTATTTTTCTCGCCAATGTCCGTTCTCTGGCAAACAAAATGGATGAGATACGGCTCTCCATCACTAACAACAGACGGATTATGGACTCAAATGTCATGTTTTTCACCGAAACATGGCTGAACAACAGCTGCCCGGACAATGCTATCGAGTTAGCAGGACGCCACACACACCGAGCCGACAGGCTAGCAGATGACTCCGGCAAGACCAGAGGTGGAGGTTTGTGCATTTATATTAACAATGCTTGGTGCATGAACTCCACTACTACTGAGAGTCACTGCTCACCTAATGCGGAGTTTTTAATGGTCAAATGCAGACCTTATTATCTCCCCAGAGAATTCACTTCGATCATACTCACTGCCGTGTATATACCCCCCGACGCTAATGCTAGGTTGGCCATGAAAGGACTTTCTGCAGCCATTAACAAACACCAGAATAAACACCCCGAGGCTGCTTTTATTGTTGCTGGCGACTTCAACCACACCAACTTAAAGACAGTCCTCCCCAGATTCCACCAACATGTCTCCTGCCACACCAGAGGAGACAAGACTTTAGACCATGTGTATTCCAACCTGGCTGGAGCCTACAAAGCCACACCCCTCCCCCACATTGGACAATCGGACCATCTCTCCCTGTTCCTCACACCTCGGTATTCACCACTCATCCAACGTGTGAAACCTGCTGTGAGGACAATTAAAGTGTGGCCAGAGGGGACAGATGCAGTGCTCCAGGACAGATTTAAAAACACAGACTGGAATATGTTCACCCACACAGACCTGGACCAGTACGCCTCATCTGTACTGGATTACATCTCCAAAACCACAGACAGTGTCACCACCCAGAAACGGATCACCATGTACCCCAACCAGAAGCCTTGGATGAACCGGGATGTTCGTCTCCTCCTGAAGGCCCGCAACACTGCCTTTAGGTCAGGAGATGCACACGCCTACAGTACAGCCAGGGCTAATCTAAAGAAGGGCATCAAAAAAGCCAAACACCATTACAAAAAGAAGGTAGAAGAACACTTCTCCAACTCCAACCCCCGACGCATGTGGCAAGGACTCCAGACCATCACAGACTACAGGACCACCAAACCCTCCCCCACATCCTCTGATGTCTCCTTCCTCAACGAGCTCAACAACTTTTATGCTCGTTTTGAGCGAGGGAACCCCACAACCACAACCAAAGCAGACATGACGCCAGACCACCAACCTCTGACTCTCTCCCCCACCGATGTAGGAGCGGTGCTGAGCAGGATCAATGTCCACAAGGCTGCAGGCCCTGATGGCATCCCCGGGCGTGTTCTCAGAGCGTGTTCTGGGGAGCTTGCAGGAGTGCTCACAGACATATTCAATCTGTCCTTGGCCCACGCTGTGGTACCGGCCTGCTTCAAATCCACCTCCATCGTCCCGATACCCAAAAACTCCAACCCATCTTGCCTCAATGATTACCGCCCAGTAGCACTCACCCCCATCATCACTAAGTGCTTAGAGCGACTGGTCCTAGCACACTTCAAATCCTGTCTCCCCCCCACCCTGGACCCCCACCAATTCGCATACCGCCGGAACAGGAGCACAGAGGATGCAGTCTCCATCGCAATGCACTCTGTCCTCTCACACCTGGACAACAACAACACCTACGCCAGAATGCTGTTTATAGACTTCAGTTCAGCATTCAATACAATCCACCCCTCACAACTCATCAGGAAACTGACAGACCTGGGTATCAGTTCCCTCATCTGCAAATGGTTACTGGACTTCCTGACCAACCGCCCCCAACATGTCCGGCTGGATAACCGCTGCTCATCTACCATCACAATGAACACCGGTGTACCACAAGGCTGTGTGATGAGCCCTTTCCTCTACTCCCTCTTCACCCACGACTGCAGACCTGCTGATGGTTCCAACACCATCATTAAGTTTGCAGATGACACCACGGTGATTGGCCTCATCAGTGACAACGATGAGGCCGCCTACAGGGAGGAGGTGGATCGTCTGGCTGAGTGGTGCGACAGAAACAACCTGCTGCTTAACACCGAGAAGACCAAGGAGCTCATCGTGGACTACAGGAGGAATGCTGACCCACATCCACCCATCCACATTAAGGGGACGGCTGTGGAGCGTGTGAGCAGCTTCAAGTTCCTGGGAGTCCACATCTCCGAGGATCTCACCTGGACGACCAACTGCTCCAAGCTGGTCAAGAAGGCTCACCAGCGCCTCTTCTTCTTGAGGACTCTGAGGAAGAACCACCTGTCCTCAGACATCCTGGTGAACTTCTATCGCTGCACCATCGAGAGCATCCTGACCAGTCTGGTACGGGAACTGCTCTGCCTCGGACCGGAAGGCGTTGCAGAGGGTCGTGAAAACTGCCCAGCGCATCGCCGGAGCACCACTTCCTGCCATAAAAGACATCTACAGGAAGCGGTGTCTGAAAAGGGCTGGGAAAATCATCAAAGACCCCAGTCACCCATCACATGGACTCTTCACCCTCCTGCCCTCTGGGAGGCGCCACAGGAGCCTCCGGACTAAGACCACCAGGTACCGGAACAGCTTCTTCCCCACAGCTGTCAGACTCCTGAACTCTGCCTCCTGACATCTGACCCACGTTAAACTCATGGACTGAACATACACACACCCACAATGGACAACTGTACCCTCAAACACAATAATAACATGGACTGAACCACCACTCACAACCACTAGCACTTTATATAGCCTCTGTAGAAACTATCTACACCCTCACTTATCTTAACTGCACTACTGTATAGCTCTGTGTAAATAATCATTCTGTACATTCGATAATCTTTAATCCTACAACTGTTTACAACTTGCATAGTTCCCATTTCTGTATAGCTGTATATCCCAGATTCTGTAAAGTTATTTATTTCATATTCTGTATAGTTTTTCATATTTATATCCTGTTCATATCCTGTACATAGCTTGTACTCACTACAGCCTGTACATACTTATAGTTATAGAATATTCACAACATACTTCATACCGTGTACATTATAACATACCATAATAGACCCATTTCTGTAATATACTCACATATCTATATTATTGCTAATATATATTGTAATATATCTATATCACTAAAGCACTTCTGGATGGATGCAAACTGCATTTCGTTGCCCTGTACCTGTGCATGTGCAATGACAATAAAGTTGAATTCTATTCTATTCTATTCTATATTTAAAAACCATGCTGATCTTTAGTAGTTCTGTTTTTCTTTCGTGCATAGCTTACTTGCTTGATGTTTGTAGCTACCTACTGGCACATCTCAATCTCCCTTTGGCATTTCCTGACCTTGTTATGTCAGCCTCTCAGCCTGAACCAAGGGAAATATGATTGCTTAAGATCAATCAGTCAAACCCAAAATAGGACGCAAGCTTTCTCCTCTTGGCTCTCAGCACATGCAGCTGAAAGTAAAAATATGTTCACTGTGCCTAGGTCAAGGGAAAGACTAAAACTTTCCACTGTACCGTAGCACTGTGAGAAACAGGGCGTGTTCTGCGAATGAAAGCAAATGTTGAACAGAATTGTGGAGGGATGTCTCTCTCGAATATAAAATATTTGACCCATTCCAGTGCCTGAAAAAACTTTGTGGCAAGGGCTCAGTGGATTGTTCTCCTGCCAAAAACAAGTTTACATAATGGCATGAGAATTAATGTACTCAACATTATCATCCCTTTAATGCAGCATTGATTGGGACCGCAACCTAATTGTTAACTTAATGACATCGATCATAGCGGATTATACACGTTCAGCGGTAATAAATGACCAAATTCTCAGCCAAGCATTAAAAATGTTTTGACAAAAAAGCTATTTCTCTTTAGCACCTCGATATCAAGATTACAAAATGCTGCTGCAGGCCTGTCTCCACCCACCACCACTTCCCCTGCCAGTGGTGGACTCCCTCAGACATCGGTGCGTTGGTGGTTCTTTGTGTCTGGGGGTGGGCGTCCGGGTACACACCGGCTCACTCCTTGGCGGCCGCTTATCGGGGCCTGGAGCCTGGGGCTCGCTGGGGCCACTTCGGAGGTGGGGTGCCCCCGGCCTCTCGGCCTGGGGCTCGGTCACTCAGGCACAGCTGGCTGCCGGCGGAGCTCACGGGCGCGTCACTGCAACTCCCCCTGGCTTCTGCTCCGCGGCTGCTGAGTGAGCCCTCATCTGGGACTCTCCTCAGCTCTTTCTGGGACAGTGGCGCGGCTGCCCCTCTGTTGGTCTTCCTTGGTCTCTTGTGTTTTGGGGGCCTCTGGATGTCTGGAGTTTTGATCTCCTCCATACCCGCTTCATACCCTGTGGCCCCCCCACACTCCCTAGCAGATCGTTACATGGAGAAACCTTTGGAATGCAAGCATGCTGATCCACACAGGTATGCACACAGGTGTACACACGGGTATTCACAGACGCGGACTACAGCTTTCTTGGCTGCTGCCTCAAAGCACATTGTGCGCTGTCTATCTTGCGTGCTGCACAATATCGTTTATTATTTAGTATCTACTGATATCTACTGCTAGCTAGTTTATTGTGATGGTGCCGTTTTTTTTTTATTATGTTGCTCTTTGTTGTTTGCTTTCTCTTCTGTTTTTTTTCTCCATACAGGTGACCCAGGTGTTTTTTTGTTTGTTTTTTTTCTTCCCCCCCCCTTCTCACCGTCTCTTCTCCCCTTTGGTTTTCTTTCTCTCCCTCTCTTTCTTTCATTCTTTCTCCCTGTCCTATCCCCCAGTCATGTCTGTCCCGTTTGTAGCAACTGAAAATAAAATAAATTCATAATTATAATAAAGGTCAATCAAATGGACCAATATGGCAAGACCATGATGATCCACGTGGTAAAATAAATCCGCTTGGCATCTTTCTTGGCCCTAAGACAACAATTCTGATGGCTAAAGATCCAAACGGGACAAAAAAACAAACAAACAAAAAAAACAAAAAAAACAAAACAAAATGCTGCTGCAAGTCAAATATGTTTGTTATGTAAGTATTTAGTATTTATTTATTTATTGTCATTGTCAAGAACAATGAAATTGCGTTTGGGGCTTCCATACAACCCAAAAAAAAAAGAAAATAATAAATACCCCTTAAAACCCAAGTGTACATATTTAACCCAGTGTGACTCCAATGCAATAAGACAATCCTTAGCAATAATGTTCGTAGAAATTCAGACAAAGACCTGAGAAACATGACAAAATACAACAATGCAACCCATTCAATATTATTGTACTGTGAGATATGATATCAGATATGATAGTTATCTATTTAAGAAAGAGGGGGGGGGGGCAGGAGGGGGAAGAGAATAAAGATATGATGCACCAATGCAGACCAGTTCATTGCTATTAAGAAGTTGGATATGGTTATTGTCCGTGAGAGGGGGGCAGAGAGTTCAGGAGCCTCACAGCCTGTGGATACAGGCTGTTGGCCAGTCTGGATGTTCTGGCCTGTATAGACCTGTACCTTCTCCCTGAGGGCAGCAGATGGAAAAGGTGGCACGCAGGGTGATGTTGGTCCCGCAGGATACTGTGCACCCTCCTCAGACAGCGAGTGGGGAAGATATTACTGATCTCTGGCAGACTTGTTCCAATAATTCTGCCAGCTTCTTTCACCACCCGCTGGAGTGCTTGCTGATCGGCCTTGGTGCAGCTGGGGAACCACACTAGAAATCCATACGTCAGAACGCTGCTGATGGCACAGTTGTAGAAGTTCAACATCAGAGATCTGGGAATGTGTGCGCTCCGCAGTCTCCTCAGGTAGTAGAGGCGCTGTTGGGCCTTCCGTACAACTGAGGTGATATGGTTGCCCCAGGACAGGTCCTCGGTCACAGTTACCCCCAAGAATTTAAAACTGCTCACCCTCTCCACCGCCTCACTGCCAATGAAGAGAGGCAGATGGTTGTTATGACCCCTCTTCCGGAAATCTACAATGATCTCCTTGGTCTTTTTGGTGTTTAAGACCAAGTTATTGTCGTGGCACCATGACTCTAGTTGTTGCACCTCTGTCCTATAGTTTGTCTCATCATTGTTGGATATAAGTCCGAGCACTGTAGTGTCATCTGCAAACTTAACAATGAGATTGGACGCGCAGGAGGAAATACAGTCATGGGTGAAGAGAGTGTATAGCAGAGGGCTCAGAACACACCCCTGAGGGGCACCGGTGTTGACCACAAGGGTGGAAGAGGTGTTCTTACCCACTCTGACACTCTGTCTACGGTTAGTGAGGAAGTCCACAATCCAGTTGCACAGAGAGGAGTTAAGTCCCAGTTGGTGGAGTTTGGGACGGAGTTTGTATGGCCGGATGGTATTAAAAGCTCCTGACAAATTGTGTATGAAAACTATTTTTCCCACAGGGGTGTCTTTTAACTTTGTCTTTATCAACTGTTTTGCAGTTTAAGTAATAATTTTCCCACTTAAGCCATGAAAAAGCCGTCTTTTAAAGTTTGATTGGAATGTTGGCAGTGCAGAAACTAACAATACATTGAAATTTATGTAACTGGGTAAAACTTTAGAACTTTAGAGTTGCCAGTTGACCTCACCCCACTGCATGTCTCTGGACTGTGGGAGGAAGCCGGGGTACTGGGAGACAAACCACATAAGCATAGGAAGACATGCAAGCTCCACACAGACACACAGACAGGTGGATTCAAAACCAGAACCCTCTTGTTGTGAGGCAACCACTGCACCAAGGCGCTGTCCCTGTTTCCATCCTATTACAATTACATCATTGAGGTGTACTAGAAAATGCTACCTCCATCTCTTCTCCTGTCTTTTTGCCCACTTTGAAACTGGATCAGATATCACACAGACAGTGCTCTATCACCTTCCTCAGTAAGCATCTCTCTCTGTTTCTATTTGCACCACAGTGAGGCACTAACAAAAGAAATCTGCAGGATAGTCTCATATTTCTTCCTCATTTATTTTATTATTATTATTATTATTTTTAATGAGCACAGAACAGCTACATATCCAGTGAGATGTCTCATAAAGTCACCTGGTCAACAGTGTCAAAGGTGTATATGGCATCTGGAGGTTTAAACCAAATGGATTAATGGCAAATTTATTCTTTTAGACAATGTCAAGGCTGGCCAGAGGTAAGTACTAGGGCTGTGCCAGACAGCTGTGAATGTAGCAAGCATGCCAGCTATACTAAGTTGGTGAAATATTCACATGGTCATGAATTTTCAGTTTGTCAGAGATTGCTCCCTTGGGGGACTTATCACCTATAAACCATGCTGGTGGTAAAAATATAGCCTATTTATTATAAAACAGACAATGACACGGGGAGCTGGAATGAAAAGTGCCAAAAGTTTAACAAGACCTTTTTGAAGAACAGGTTATGTACTGCTGTAGGCTAGTTTTTAACAACTTTTTCCAATGAATTTGTGTTAATATTTTATACAAATGGTTTAAATATAAATGCTTCCTCACTATGGCTACATTTACAACTTTTATGACTTTAAGTAATTGTCCCAAATACATTAATTCATGTTCAACGCCTATGAGGACACCAGTACAAGTGATACTGGTCCACATAGATTTGTGTGGCTGCAATTTTTCTCTAATGCAAATAACCCATCCTTGTCATGTATAAATGATGTGACTTTCAGTATTTCCCATGGTCTGATAACATAACGTGAAGGTTGTTTCTCCTATTTTTCCTTTTTATTTTTCATTTATTAGCCATTATAAATGCTGATACCAAGACGTATGCAAATGGCTAATATGGGCTGATAATATTGGAAATATCAACAAGGAAAAACAAAAACATTAGCATGTTCATTTCATGACAAGAAGAAACTGCTGAAACTGAGACTTGTCAGGGATGCCTTTTTGACTTTTAGGTATTCAACACTGGAACTACATGGCTATTATTACCACATTTAGCGGTAATAAAGGACCAAGTTCTCAGCAAAGCATTAAAAATGTTTTGACAAAAAAGCTATTTCCATCGATAAGATTACAAAATGCTGCTGCAAATCAAAGTTCCTGCAATTTGTTTGTAAAAAGCGATTCTGAAGACACTGGAACTGCATGTCATGGCTTTAGGCTCACAAACAAAAGCAACTACTTGAAAGGATTGCTTCATAGTTGTAATAGTCGGAAAGCCGTGACTCATTTCCCCCCAAATTACAAATAATTTTAATTGTTTTGGTCTCATAGTTCCAATTTTACAAGAAATTGAACGTTTTGCCTACATTTAGGCATCTAGTTTTACACTAACAGTCATATTTGGTCTGATAAAAAGCAAAGCTTACTAGGGCTGTCAGTTTGATTGACAGGGGACCAAATAAAGGAAAACTTACATGTGTCTTTGTTAAGTTGCTGAGCCACCATGTGTGGCTAAAGTACTTACAGGATAGACAATAAAAATGTAACTCTTGCCAGGAGACTGACAAGAATTAAATTATGTAAGATGGCCATGAACTGGATGACTGACAACCTACACAGTAATCTTGCCAGAAGACATTTTTGGTAGCTTGTGGTACTTTCTCTCGGTCGAAACAACTGATAAGTGAAAGCAGATGATTTAAAATATAATTGTAGAAACTAAAAGAAAGACATTTTCCTTTGGAAAGATAACTGCTGTCTGGGGGGTGCTGACTGTCATGTGTCATTACATTAGTCATGTAAACATTAAGTCAGTAAATTTCCTTTTGGTGTAAAACTGTTAAGATAGCAACAAGAAGTGGAATATAGCTGTGACATGTTTACTTCAAACTGAGAAGTGTCATATTTCATTGGATTAGCTCCTCTTACAAAAAAATTACTTATACTTACATATAAATACATGGTTATTTATAAATGATGAGAATACTCTGTTTTATATATTTTATGTGTATTGTTTGTGTTGTATAACTTAAGCATGCCATGTAGCTACTGTGGCTTGCAAAAGTATTCGACCCCTTGAACTTTCTCACATTTTGTCACATTACAGCCACAAACATGAATCAATTCCACGTGAAAGATCAACACAAAGTGGTGCACACGTGAGAAGTGGAACGAAAATCATACATGATTCCAAACATTTTTTACATATAAATAACTGCAAAGTGGGGTGTGGGTAATTATTCAGCCCCCTTTGGTCTGAGTGCAGTCAGTTGCACATAGACATTGCCTGATGAGTGCTAATGACTAAACAGAGTGCACCTGTGTGTAATCTAATGTCAGTACAAATACAGCTGCTCTGTGACGGCCTCAGAGGTTGTCTGAGAGAATATTGGGAGCAACAACACCATGAAGTCCAAAGAACACACCAGACATGTCAGGGATAAAGTTATTGAGACATTTAAAGCAGGCTTAGGCTACAATAAGGTTTCCCAAGCCTTGAACATCCCACGGAGCACTGTTCAAGCCATCATTCAGAAAGGGAAGGAGTATGGCACAACTGTAAACCTACCAAGACAAGGCCGTCCACCTAAACTCACAGGCCGAACAAGGAGAGCTCTGATCAGAAATGCAGCCAAGAGGCTCATGGTGACTCTGGACGAGCTGCAGAGATCTACAGCTCAGGTGGGGAATCTGTCCATAGGACAACTATTAGTCGTGCACTGCACAAAGTTGGCCTTTATGGAAGAGTGGCAAGAAGAAAGCCATTGTTAACAGAAAACCATAAGAAGTCCCGTTTGCAGTTTGCCACAAGCCATGTGGGGGACACAGCAAACATGTGGAAGGTGCTCTGGTTAGATGAGACCAACATGGAACTTTTTGGCCAAAATGCAAAACGCTATGTGTGGCAGAAAATTAACACTGCACATCACTCTGAACACACCATCCCCACTGTCAGATATGGTGGTGGCAGCATCATGCTCTGGGGCTGCTTCTCTTCAGCAGGGACAGGGAAGCTGGTCAGAGTTGATGGGAAGATGGATGGAGCCAAATACAGGGCAACCTTGGAAGAAAACCTCTTGGAGTCTGCAAAAGACTTGAGACTGGGGCGGAGCTTCACCTTCCAGCAGGACAACGACCCTAAACATAAAGCCAGGGCAACAATGGAACGGTTTAAAACAAAACATATCCATGTGTTAGAACGGCCCAGTCAAAGTCCAGATCTAAATCCAATCCAGAATCTGTGGCAAGATCTGAAAACTGCTGTTCACAAACGCTGTCCATCTAATCTGACTGAGCTGGAGCTGTTTAGCAAAGAAGAATGAGCAAAGATTTCAGTCTGTAGATGTGCAAAGCTGGTAGAGACAGACCCTAAAAGACTGGCAGCTGTAATTGCAGCAAAAGGTGGTTCTACAAAGTATTGACTCAGGGGGCTGAATAATTACGCACACCCCACTTTGCAGTTATTTATTTGTAAAAAATGTTTGGAATCATGTATGATTTTCGTTCCACTTCTCACGTGTACACCACTTTGTGTTGGTCTTTCACGTGGAATTCCAATAAAATTGATTCATGTTTGTGGCTGTAATGTGACAAAATGTGGGAAAGTTCAAGGGGGCCGAATACTTTTGCAAGCCACAGTAGCTACATGGTCATTTGTTTCTTTGGATCCCCCTGTTAGGATTTTCATCCTTCAAGGCAGATCTAACTGGAAAAGATGATTTCACCTTTTACTTATGTCCACCTCTGAGATGCAGTATTATCTCTACTCCTTTGGTCTGTCAGTCCCTGAGCCAACCTGTCTCACAGCTGCCTAACTCTTCTGCCTTAAAATACAAGTGTTAGCGTTACAGTTGTCTGTTACTCATCTCCACTTAAATGAACTTAAGTGTACTCAAGTATATATATATAGTTGCTTATTTATCACATACTATATCAGGCATATAACCATTGCAAGCAATCCCACAGAGCTCAGCAAGCTCCATGTGGGAGGGTTCCATCTTGTCAAGCATGGCTTTCAAGTTGCTTACTACTTGCAAAAAGCAGGCAAAGTGGCTGGCAAATGTGGGATTGCTTACCAGAGGCGATGCAATATAAATGTACATGCGTGTTTTCCAGCATTCTCTAAACAGGGTGTGACATTAGGCTGATGATTAAACCGCTTGAGGGTGACAGGTGAAGGAAGCAGGAGACAACACTCCAAGGTGAAAGACAGCCGACATGAGGGAAAGAAAAAAGGTGACAGAGAAGGAGACAGGACAAAAACTGAAAGAGGTGTTAGTAGGTTAGTACAATGGTG